>NW_027256894.1:11655049-12343799 GCF_029215685.1 Pituophis catenifer annectens | reverse complement strand
CACTGAAGATCTTTAAGAGTTAGGCGTACTGCAGAGGCATTTTGTCTTTACGGAGTTTTCTTTCACAAAAAATGCCCCAAAAAACAGGTGAAATGTCTTTTTCTGCAAATTGCAGAAGAGGTTTATTTATAAAAACATATCATTTTATTTATTTTCTTGCCAGTTTGCTCCAATAATCAAGTCAAGTGCAAAAGCGCTGGATAGCTTTAACAACATGGAAAAGTAGCCACAAAAATTCACCCAGTTCTTAAGTTTGAAACAGCAAATCATTCAAATAAGAACCAAAAACCAAAATTGTAATGTCATTATAGGGCTAGCTGATGAGAGCTAAATAGCTTGAAATAGATCTATACTAGTCTCCCTTTATTTCTTTTGTCAGTGAATATAAATTTAACACAAAATAGTTTGTTTTATATATTCTAAAGTTAATTCAATGTGAGGTTCCTGGTCTTGAAGTTATTTGTAAGGAATGCCACGACCCTTCTGCCATCAAATTTGAGCTCCTTGTTTTTCAGACTTTTCATAGATGTGCCCTACTTTTTTCTTCTGAATTAAAAACTGGAAACACACTTTGCTCCTACATTTCAAAAAAGTTTTAGTTGATTGTGTGTCACGTTAAGTTCAACCCACCTCCAAAGCAGCCTGTTCACACAATTGCATCTTGTTTTCTTTTATGTATAGCCCGCTATTGTGTGTATTTAAACCATTTTCTTGGGGCAAAAGTATTGAGGAGAACGAGCCTGGAAAACTGAGGAGCACGTGGTAATTCCTTTATTTGAAGGAATTAATATATTTTTTTTAAAAAGGGTTGAAGTGAATGAAGAACCAAGCTTTGGGGCCATCAAAGTTGGAGGCTTTAAGTTGCGAGTCTTAAGAAGAAAGAGAGAGAGAGAGAAAGAGAGAGAGAAAGAGAGAGAGAGAGAAAGAAAGAGAGAGAGAGAGAGAGATGGTTTTCAATTTTTAATTATTGTAATCATTACCTCATTATTGAATAAGAACCCCTCATTCCAAATCATTTCCCCCCCTTCTCTCCATGTTCATCATCTTGTGCTATGAAAATGGGAATTTCCCCTTTCACAGAGACTCTAGAGGTCTTTATGTCTAGTTTCTTAATAAACACTTTATTTTCTAATTAAACTGCTGCACGGACTCTTTTCTTGGGAAGACAAAAGGATCAATAAATTTCCCACCAATGTGTCATGTATTTATTTTGTTGGGCGCTGTCGGTAAATCCAAAGGTTTGTATTTTAGGAAGAAGGACAATCCTTGAGCTAAAGCATCTCTCTGCCATTTGCCCGGCTCAAACATGCCTCTGTATTTCATTCAACAGCTGGAAGTTAGGCGTGCGAGCGGATTTTACGGAAAATCCTCTCCTTTGAGTTGTATGAGTGAAGGCGGCTGTAATCAACCAGCAGCGGATCTGATCATACCACTAAAGTAACGAGCAATTTGTGAAAAGAGAAAAAAGCTAATTCATTATCAAGTGCATGAAGATTCTAAGCAGTGTTAGTTGAAGTATGTCCTTCTTGGGCAGGAGAAGGGAGGGAGGGTAAGGGAGCCCTGGTAGCACAGCAGACGAAAGCAGACTAAAGCACTGTTATTAACATCAGCTGCCTGCAATTACTGCAAGTTCAAATCCCAGGAGGCTCAAGGTTGACTCAGCCTTCCATCCTTTCTAAGGTGGGTAAAATGAGGACCCAGATTGTGGGGGCAATAAGCTGACTTTGTATAAAATATACAAAAGTATGAAGGCTATTGCTTAACGCATTGTAAGCCTCCCTGAGTCTTCGGAGAAGGGCGGCATACAAATCAAATTAAAAAAACAAAATGCAGAATACCAAACCCAACACCAACATCTTGATAGGGATATGCACAAAGTATACTTCATTCAATAATAGTTGGAATATGGCAGGGGTGAAATCCAATTTTTTCCCCTATCAGTTCTGTGGGTGTGGCTTGGTGGACATGGCAGGGGAAGGATATTGCAAAACCTCCATTCCCACTCTACTCCAGGGGAAGGATACTACAAAATCTCCGTTCCCACCCCACTCTGGGCCCAGCCAGAGGTGGTATTTGCTGGTTCTCTGAACTACTCAAAATTTCCACTACCGGTTCTCCAGAACCTGTTAGAACCTGCTGGATTTCACTCCTGGAATATGGGATCATATGGATTCTCACAACTTGCTAAACCAAAATCAAACCTATTTTAGTTTGGTGTGCAGAGTTCTTAGTGCTCTCTGAGTTTGGTTGTTTTCTGGCATCAGTGCTAGTCCTTACATTTGCATGCTCTCTGAAGCATTTGATGCCTATATATGGTACTGGTAAACTGATGTTACCTAGATTGGGTAATGAAACATCTGAAGAAAGCAATCAACCAGACAGCTCCAGGGACCCCCGCAGTCCTCCTCCTCCTCCTCCAACCCCACTCCCTTCTAGTGCTGTTGATGTTACTTAGTTGGGTCATGAAATGTCTGCAGGAAAACAATCAAGCTCAGAGAGTACTAAGGAACCCTCATTTCAACCCTGAGCTACAAATATTCTCCTTTATCTATAGTTTGGTACAGTAGTGAAATTCAATTTTTTTTATTACTGGTTATGTGGGCGTGGCTTGGTGGGTGTGGCGTGGCTTGGTGGCCGTGGCAGGGAAAAGATACTGCAAAATCTCCATTCCCACCCCACTCTTGGGGCCAGCCAGAGGTGGTATTTGCCGGTTTTCTGGACTACTCAAAATTTCTGCTACCGGTTCTGCAAAACCTGTCAAAACCTGCTGGATTTCACCCCTGGTTTGGTATCCCAAAGATGCATTTTCAAGAGGCAACTGGAGTTTCTGGTTTTTCTTTGAAGACATTTCGCTTCTCATCCAAGAAGCTTCTTCAGCTCGGAAAGTCATTGGTGCCTCTTGGGAAAAGCACCTTTGGGACAACCATGACCTGAATGACTGAGCATCTCCATAGACATCTAGTTTGGTGTGCATGAACGAAAATGTTGAGCCTTCTCCCTAACTAGGAAAGGTCAGTATCTATTGAGCTGTATCTCTAATTAAAAAACAAACGAGGCAGCTGATATTTTCAAACAGAAAGACCTCCTGTTAGATTAGAGAGGCTGTGATTAGACTATTTTTAAAGGCTATGATAAGGAAGGTATATGGGCCAGCTCTTTGAAGATGATGATGACTTAAGTAATTTCCTTACGTTATGAAGACCTTATTCAGCTACCTTTTGGATCCCACACAGCCTCTGAAAAGACTCTTGCCGTCAAACGTGATCCAGACATTCTGACAAGTGGAGAGTTAAAGTGTCAATTATGAAATAAATTCTCTCTGGAGAAATTTAGCTCTTGCTACTGAACACACATGCCCTTCATCAAAATACTCCTTTAAGGGTGACATATTTGAGGCACCGTGGAATGTTTACTTTGGTAGACCCGATCAATTTAGGGAAATCAGGACTGGAGAGATTAAGCGAAGTAGAATGCATGACTGTAGTCAAGTCAGATGAAGCAGAATGCTAGCAATTTAATGGACAACAACATACCTCTTAGCTTGAAATTTGTGGATGCAGAGAATCGTAAGGATGTCAGATTTCAGTTTTGGAAGAATGATGGGTCCCATCTGCTTCTGAAGCAGCCAGAGGAGTAAGACGTTGTCATGCAGGAAATCCAGTATATAGTCAAGAGTGATGGGAAGGAATCAGAATTGACGATGAAGGCAGCTCAGTACAATAGACATAAGCCCATACGGAATATCAATAGAGGTATAAAATTCCGAGGTGTTAAACCAACTTGTGTTGAAGGATACCTACTGCTGCTTTTAAGCCTCCTAAGTGCCTGTTCGGTTGGGATCAATGCAGCTATGCAAATGTGTCTTGATTTTGTTCCTAGCATTCTGATCACAAATGTGGCTTTTATTAATGCATCCTATTCACTGATTACAACGTTTTGTGGAGGAAACTGATTGTAATGTCCCATATCTAATTACTCCGCCAGGGTTCAGTCTGACTTGTTCCCCTTCTGCCTTGAACTTCAGCATCCCAAACAATTTGCTTCTCATTATTATATATCAAAGAGAAAAGAGCTTTTGTAGTCTAATTCAGATAGGTATGCATTACCATTAGGGAACGTCCAAGTTCATTTCTCAATACTATATATAAGTGACCCCTGTTACAGCATGGAGGTAATAATAATGACTAATGTTATAAGGTAGTTAAAATTATAATGTCTGTGTAATACTTGGAGTATGCCAGAAACCACCAAGTAAATGCTAATTATCTTAATCAACAATAAGGATGTGAGTCTCACTAGGCATCTGGTCAAATTGAATTCTTGACCTCATACTTGTAAGGTATGAGTAAGTAAAGACATTACACTTGGAAAGAGAGTTTGTAGTTTCATTTCCATAGGTAACTTTTCAACTATATATGTTATTAACATTTGATATTTGGGTTCTGATGCCTGATAATTACGTTGGTGGTAATAAGTAGCCAAATAACTTTATCCTTACCATCGGAGCAAGCTGCAAATGAATTTGAATACTTTGGATTTGCATTGTTGCTAAAATTCCATTTTTTAAATCCGGACTAATAAACGGTTCCCACTTGAAAGGAATCCATATTTTGTTACTTCTAATTAAAATCCAGTGTAATGAACCTTCCCTCTCAGCCTTGCATTGGTCTCATTTATTTTAAAAGCAAAATTTAAAGTGTTATTTTCCATCCTTTGACAATGAAACTGCCCATGGTGGCTTAGAACATGTTAAAAATCTCATAGCAATAGATTGCATGCTACCTTCCATGAGTTTATCTTTTAGAAACCAGGAAACAGGAAAGGTTAAAATTCCAAGGAACTTTGGATGCCCTAGCGCTACCATAGCCTTTCAAAGTTTTAACTTATATCAACAGAATATTTTTGCATTTTGAGACACATCGTTGCTCCCATCTTCAACTGTTTCAGATTAAACTCGGGTTTAAAGGGATAAGGATGCCAGCTCCAGTAGTAAGACCTTAAATATAGGTTTGATGAGGAGGGGGTCAAATGTATAATTGGAAATAATGAAGAAAGAGAAATTTCTCTTTTGTAGGTTTTTGACTGTTTGTTTAATAGAGCATTTCCAGCAATGGGGAGTAATCTATGCTGATGCTTTTCTTAGTCTGACATTTACTGATGTTCCAAGGAAGTGATTATTTGATTCAAAGATTTAATGAACCATAGAAACAATTACTACCAGATTTTGAAGAGGAAATACATCTTCTGGGATCAGCTTGTACAAAAAAACAATGGAAAGAATTTCCGACTTTGTGTAGTGGAGTAATAGAGATTAACAAGGCTGTTACTGTAAATGTTCTTTCTTTGCAGTTTCATTTTGTTCTCCAATACGCTTAAAACATACATCTCTTTTGCCCAGTGTCCAGATGATTAAGGAATGTTGTCTTTGTAAATTCCTCTGTGAACTGACCGGATCTGCACCCCTTAGAATAATGTGCAAATTGGAACATCATCTTTTCATTTGGCTTATACTTCCTGACTGCCCAGGTTAAAAAAAAAAATATCAAAATAAGTTTAATCAATGTATGTTTTGAGAGAAAATAATGCATTCACTTCTGGGCATGATTAAATGCAAATTTAACCTTGGGGAATGTGGATGGAAATATTTCTGAGTGTTTGAATAGAAACGGGTTATAAATAAGTCAAGATCATGAACAGTAGAATGTAAAAGGAGCTAAAGGATCACAGAAAAAAAGATGCACATATCAAAGACCCGTGGGAAGATACAGATCATAAGTATTTCCTTGCAAATACTAGAACCTCCGAGCCAAAATTAGGGAGCTGTAATGTTTGGTTTGATAGGAGTTGTTGTGAAAATAATGGAAAGTTGATGGGAACAAGTTGGATAGCATAGAACCAGTAGAATATTGTTATTTCTGGATGCAGTTTCTAGAGGAATAACATGGGAAAAACTAATTGGAAGAGATGTTATTCTGTATGTCAAAGAAAAGAAACTAGGAATCCTCAGAAGGAACAGCTTTCTTCAAAGAGAAGTAGAGAAGAATTTATTTATTTAAAAGGTAAAGGTTCCCCTCGCACATATGTGCTAGTCGTTCCCGACTCTAGGGGGCGGTGCTCATCTCCATTTCAAAGCTGAAGAGCCAGCGCTGTCCGAAGACATCTCCGTGGTCATGTGGCTGGCATGACTCAACGCCAAAGGCGCATGGAATGCTGTTACCTTCCCACCAAAGGTGGTCCCTATTTTTCTACTTGCATTTTTTATCTGCTTTTGAACTGCTAGGTTGGCAGAAGCAGGGACAAGTAATGGGAGCTCACACCATTACACAGCACTAGGGATTCGAACCGCTGAACTGCCAGCCTTTCGATCAACAAGCTCAGCGTCTTAGCCACTGAGTACTGAGTCCCTTAGGAACATATTAATATAACCATAAATATTTTTTAGGGACATGCTGTACTTTCTCATCTACAACTTTGTAGTGTCTAACAAGTTTGACATCAACAGTCAAAAGCCACTGAGCCACCGTGTTCCTTTTATTTATTTAGCTTATGGCAAATACATGGACTTATAATGGTTCAAATGTTAATGTCCAGTCCACCCAGACATTCAAGGACAGGGTGGTTTATGTTGAAAAAAAAATCAGACATTGGGCCAGTGTAAGCTCTTGATGGACATTCGGACACAATGTAGCCTTGGTAGTACAGTGGTTTAATGCACTCTGTAATTAACACAGCTGCCTGCAATTTCTGCAGGTTCGAATCTTACCAGGCTCAAGGTTGACTCAGCCTTCCATCCTTTCTAAGGTAGGTTAAATGAGGACCCAATTTGTGGGGGCAATAAGCTGATTTTGTATAAATATACAAAAGTATGAAGGCTATTGCTTAGCACATTGTAAGCCGCCCTGAGTCTCTGGAGAAGGGCAGCATATAAATCAAATTAAAAAAAAAATGTGGTGGATATTTTGTCGAGGAGCACCACAGTCATACTGAGGGGTAGAGACAAGATCCCACTTAAACAATGAGTCCTGAGGACACCATGTTGGGAACGGATCCTGTTCAGAGTTGACCAATGCTGATGAGGAAGGTCAAAACCTGGCACCTTTTGTGTAGGGTCATCTATGTAACTGCCTGTATCTGGGCGTTCAGCAGCCCATTTGGCTTTCCACAGTGTGTTGATGTCAAAGTTGTTAGACACTACAAAGTTGTAGATGAGAAAATACAGTAAATACCTTAAAATATTTATGGTTATATTAATATGTTCCTAAGGGATGTAGTACTCAGTGGCTAAGATGCTGAGCTTGTCGATTGAAAGGTCGGCAGTTCAGCGGTTCAAATCCCTAGTGCCGTATAACGGGGTGAGCTCCTGTTACTTGTCCCAGCTTCTGCCAACCTAGCAGTTCGAAAGCACATAAAAAATGCAAAGTAGAAAAATAGGGACCACCTTTGGTGGGAAGGTAACAGCGTTCTGTGTGCCTTTGGCATTTAGTCATGCCGGCCACATGACCACGGAGACGTCTTCGGACAGCACTGGCTCTTTGGCTTTGAAACGGAGATGAGCACTGCCCCCTAGTCGGGAATGACTAGCACATATGTGCGAGGGGAACCTTTACCTTTACCTTTAATATTTCCTGGCCTAATTGTCCTGTGTTAAAAAGAGTCAGGAATAGGAAGGTGAAACAAGTCTGAAAGCAATTGAGGGCCAGTTTGGTGTAGTGGTTAAGGCTTAAGGCTAGAAACTAGGAGACAATGAATTCTAGTTCCATTTAGGTATTTGGGTGATTTGAGCCAATCACTCAGTCTCAGTCCAACTCACCTCACAGTGTTGTTGTTGTGGGGAAAATAGGAGGAAGAAAGGAGTATCAGGTATGTTCACTGCCTTGAGTTATTTATTTAAAAAATAATAAAGTGGGATAAAAAAAATTGTTTAAAAATTCATAAATTGGATGTATGCATCAGTGGTGAAATCCAAATTTTTTCACTACCAGTTCTGTGGGCGTGGCTTTGTGGGTGTGGTGTGGCTTTGTGGGCATAGCTTGGTGGGTGTGGCAGGGGAAGGATCCTGCAAAACCTCCATTCCCTCCCCACTCTGGGGCCAGCCAGAGGTGGCATTTGCCGGTTCTCCGAACTGCTCAAAATTTCCGCTACTGGTTCTCCAGAACCTGTTAGAACCTGCTGGATTTTACCCCTGATATGCATGTTCTAATCATGACGTAGCTAACCTATTTAGATCTGCCAAACGACTGCCATTGGAGAATTTATATGGCCACTCATCTCACAAAAAATGACTATTATATTTAAAAATAAAAACATTTAAATCAGAACCATGATTCCAGAATTTAAAACCCAATTAAAATGCAAGAAGGCTTTAGAAAAATGAGTTTTTGTGTTAATTTTTATGGCAGAAGGTATAGAGTGGGTACCTATCTGTGCCCAGGTTGCTGTTTTCCAGAACAGGGTTTGAGAAAATGCAGGAAATAACAGCAACAGGTTGTTAATTGACAGATCAGCCACCAACGAACTGCCATTTCCAAAGGTTTACTGAGAATTGTAAAAGAACTGTCATGAAATTGCAATTTTTCTAACCATAACCCTCTAATATATACCCAAGAGTACACACTGTACTAGAAGAGTAGAAAGTAAGCAACATAATGCCACTTTTAGAAAACTGATCCAGATGGTTTATTACTGGTTTTATATACAATGGCGAAAAGTAGTATATAAGCAAAATTATCAGGGCTACAGAAGAATAAATTTTGTAGAAGAGGAATCTACATGATTTCTGAAAAGGTAAGTCTTTTGATATAAATCTCTAGTAATGTAATCCGTATCTCTCGGTAATTGCTGAGGAACATGTGTTGGGAAGTTCTCCCATGTTTATATCCAGTTTGTGAAAGTTCTACCAGCCTCTGATTAGTCGCTGAAAGGAAAAAATAATGCAGGATGAGCTAGGATTCGATTGAAGTTGGCATCCTATGGTAATGGTTGTTTCCATGTGCTATGTGCTAATCAAAGAGAGAAGCAACCTAGAACTGAGGAGAAATTTCTTAGTGGTGAGAACAATTAACCAGTGGATTAGCTTGCCTTCAGAGCTGTGGATGCTCCATCTCTGGAGGCTTTTAAGAAGACAGCTACTTGTCTCAAATCTTATAAGGTCTCCTGCTTGAGCAAGGGGTTGGACTCTAAGGTCCCTTCCAACTCTGAAATTCTGTTATACTGTTATTCTATGTATCATATACTGTTTGGCCCCTCTGAGTAGAAATGATGAGAATAGCATTCCAAGTCCTCTTATGGCTTTGGATCATGTAAAACTAATGCAGATCTGATCATCTCTAATGGATCTGTACAACGATTGATCGAGGGCAGGGGTGGGCTTCAAAAATTTTTAGCAAGGGGTTCAATCCTTTATTGTCATTGTACATCATGTATACAACGAAATTGATTAATTTCTCTGCCCGGTTGCTGGGCGGGCGTGGCCATGGTGGGTGTGGCCTAGTTGGCTTTCTGCACCATGGCAGGGAGGGGTGTTTTTGTCCTCCCCAGGCTCTGGAGGCTTTCCTGAACTTCCGGTAGGCCCGTTTTTCACCCTCCCCAAGCCTCTGTGCACGCCCTGCATCCAAAACAGGTCATGTGGGGACTCCTGGGAGGGGAGGGGCAGGTTGGGTGGGGCCATCCAGGAGTGGGATTTGGGGGGTTATTTGAACTCCACAGAATCTTAACTAGAGGTTCTCCTGAACCCCTGCAAACCCCCGGCAGCCCCACCCCCAATTGAGGGGTTTGGAAGTATCCAGCCTGCTGCTTTGAATTTCTGTTTCCTCTTTCCATTTCTACAAACATTGCCCATCCAGGCCAGTGGTGGGTTCCTCCCGGCTCAGTCCGATTCGGCCGAGCCGGTAGCGGTGATGATATGACATCACCAAACCGGTTCTCCCCCCCGCCCTCCCACCCCCCCACCCCCCATGTTATTCTTACCTTTTATTTGGTACCACCCCCAATCTATTGCTGCATCCTGAGTCCCAGCTGATGACTAGAGGGAAAAAAAACTGTTTAAACTCTTGCCGCGGGGCTTCAAAGGCCCGTCCTACAGCTGATCAGTGTTAAAAGCAAACAAATGAGTCGGGTCGTAAGTGTGAGGACTGGTCGTAAGTGCGAGGACCTTCCAGAAATGACTGATCAGCTAGCCACACCCACCTAGTCACATGCCCTCCAAGCCACACCCACAAAATAAGCCACGCCCACAGGACCGGTAGTAAAAAAAATTAGAACCCACCCCTGATCCAGGCTAACCATAGATGGTGAGTTTTCTCATGGAGACTCCCCTTGAATGATTGCCAAGAAAGAAATCTCATTGCTGGTCTCTCTATATGCTCTTCAGACAGGATCACCTGGGATCAACATAAAAGCAAAGACAAACAAAACAAATAAACACAAGGCAACATTTAAATGTCCCAGAATATGAAATGTTTGTGTGTTAGAACTTCCAAATTTTTCAATGTGAATATTTTTGATCTAGGCCGTTACCTAGCAACTCTAGAACGTTTTAGAAATTCCACCTTTCTTTTCATATCTGATTGTATGTAACAAGCCGGCAGTTCTCTGTCTCATCTTTTTAAAACTGATAAAAAATAACACACAAAAAAATAATAATACTATGGTTGCATTTCTCTATTCAACGCTATACAAATAAGTTACATTTTCTCTGTATCCCAAAATTTACCGCTTATCTAAAATCCCTGTTTTTGATGTTTTGTTATCACCAATCTTAACCAGGCTCAATATATGAATTACCATCTCTTTAGATTTTCCTTCGAACTTCATGAATATTCTTCCCAGCACTAATTGAAGATTTATTTTGATTTACAGATAGATTATTTTGTGCATTTCTTATAAATATTAAGCCTTAGATGTTTTGAATTCTTGGGCATATCCGTCACAGATGAAAATATGCGTATTTCTCATTAATTATTCCAAAATAGCTTTCATTTATTTTTACATGCAATTTTAGCAAAGACATGTATTATTTCAATAGAATTTCCTGTACATCTTCCTGCAGAAGATGAAAATATAGCCTTAGAACCCCGAAACTTAAATCCAATGGTACCATTTACCATTTCCTAAATGGTAGTTTGTAGGTCATTTTCCAAAGCTGAATTTCATCCATCCAATGACAAGATCTTGCCCCATAATAAAATAACCTATAATTTAGTCATTAACCCTTATGTTTGTTTGCAGATAAATTGAACTTTGAACTTATTAAGCTGCCTACTAATAGCTTTAGCCAGAGAAAAAGCAACCCATTTGGAAGCAAATTAAACCAAGAGGATTGATATCTGAATGTGTTCATTATTTTTCACCTCATTTAAAGATGTGTGTGTGTATTATTACTGTTTTTGGTGGTTGTTAAATATATTTCTGCTACCTAGCTCTGGGAAGGGGTCTTTAAATATTAGCAAGCTGTATTGGAATACAGTATTTTTCGGAGTATAAGATGCACCTTTTTCCCCCCTAAAAGGGGGTGAAAATTTAGGTGCATCTTATACACCCAATGTAGCCCCCCACACCCACTGGCCCCCACCCTTTGGCCTCTGCCTCCCAGCAATTTACCTCCTTGCAAGGAAACAGCAAGAAAAAACAGCTCCTTTCAGCTTCAGCACAGCCTAATTAGCACAAGTTGATTGGATCAGCCTCTTGACTCTCAGCTGATTTGCTTTCAGCTGTTTTGTGCAGGGCTCTGCTGCTTGCTGCAAAGAGGTAAATTGCTGGAGCAGATTTTTTTTCTCTCCTTGTGCTAATCAAGCTATGGTGAAAACGAAAATGAAAGTAAACCAGGCTGTTTGCTGCAACGAGACAAAATTGCTCAGAGGCAGAGGCAGATTTCTTTTTTTTGTTTTCCTCATCAAAAAAAGGTAAGTGTGTCTTAAAGTCCGGAGTGTCTTATACTCCGAAAAATACGGTAATTTGTTTTGCAAGATGTTGCGTTTGCAATTATATTTTTATGTTTTGAACCACAAAGTTATCTAAGTAAGTTTTAAGAAAGATAACATTCATAATGATAGTTATATAAAACAAGACGATATAAGTTTTAAAAAAGTCTATGCAGTAAAAGGATTGGCGGAAAAAATGAAAAATATACAAAGCCATTCATCCGGTGTTCCCATAGTAAAGGCCTAAGAAGAAATAGCATCTAAAAGATTGAAAGAGAAAGTTCTCGGATAGAGCAGAGATAAGGATGGTACCACTACAGTGGTGAGTTGCTCCCGGTTCTGTCCGGTTCTTGCAAAACAGTAGTAACGGTGGCAGGAGGCTCCGCCCACCCACCCCAACGTCATCACTGATGATCTGTGCATGCACAGAAGCGTGCGCACAAGTGAAGCATGGGCACACGTGTGCTCCCGTTGCAAACCGCTAGTAAAGGTAAGTAGAACCCACCTCCGTACCACTATAATCAAGCCAACATTTCCGCTGCTAAGCAAGACATTTGGTAGTGAGTTTTGCGACCTTGAACAACCTTTCTTGCCACAGTTCTTAAATCAAATCAGTGCAGTTGTTAAGTTAGTAACACGGTTGTTAAGTGAATCTGACTTTCCACACGAATTTACTTGTCAGAAGGTCATAAAAGGGGATGACGTTACCTGGGGACACTGCAACCGTCATAAATATATACCAGTTGCCAAGTGTCCGGATTTTGCTCACATAACCACGGGGGATGCTGCAACGGTTGAAAATGTGACAAGTGATCATAATTCACTTTTTTCAGTGCCGCTGTAACTTCAAATCAGAGGTGGTATTCAGCCGGTTCAGACCGAACCGGTAGTAGAAGTCGCAGGTGGCTCCGCCCACCCACCCCAGCTCTATGCTATCCTATTAAGGTACATTTTTGAGGCCGGGTGCATGCACAAAAGGCGCGCACGCCAGCAAAGCACATGCGTGGAAGTTCAGGAGTCTGTGTGGACACGTGCATGCTCACATTTGCGAACGGGTAGGGAAAGTAAGTGAATACCACCCCTGCTTCAAACGGTCACTAAATGAATGGCTATAAGTCGAGGACTACCTGTATGTAGACTCCACAAACGACCACAAGATAACAGCCCACAATTTATAATACTTGGAGCGCCTCCTGTGATTATTTCAACAAACAGTTATAGTTGTAATGGTGAAGAAAGTCCATCCGGAATCCTAATCAAGTGGATTTCTAAATAAATAAGATGGAGAAGGCAGTGGTGGGTTGCCCCCAGTTCGGATCGGTTTGCAAGAACCGGTAGTAAAACCGGCGGGAGGCCCCGCCCATTGCCCCGGATGTCATCATCAGTGATCTGTGCATGCACAATCCCGTTGCGAGTAAAGGTAAGTAGAACCCACTCCTGGAGAAGGGTCCACTTTGGGGAAGTTGGAGAAAAATAAATCTCCCACTACAGGGCACATGCTTACAAACCAAACAGTTATTTGAAACCACCATTTGGGTCCTTTTAAAACCGGGGTGAACACCAAAGCTCATTAATTTAGCATGGTAATAGTTTCTTGGAAGAGCGAACACGGTTGCAATGAACAGACTTAGGTTCTGTTTTCAGAAACATGTAGCTTTATAAGAGACTTTCAGATTTTATTTTATTTTATTTTATTTTTCAATTTTTATTTATAAGTACAAACTAAACAGAACAATGAAACGTACAAAACATAAAAACATATAAACACCCATTTCAATACATATCCAGTTTGTCGCAACTGTAATATACATTTCTCTTTGTATTTTGACTCTTCCTTATTTGGTCATTCCCTTTTGTCTATCTACTATTGATCTTTGTTGACCTATGTCTGTTCTTTGTTTCCATCATACTATATTTGGTCATTTTGTTTACTTCCTATTGCTTCATCTCTTTCCTATCTTTCAACCAACTATACCACTTTTCCCATACTAAGTAAGACTTTCAGATTTTAAAACCAAAGTAAGCTTCTCAAGAACCTGGATAATTTCAAGGAACTCAAATGCAATAGAACAGGGGTCTCCAAACTTGGCAATTTTAAGACTTATGGGCTTCAATTTCTAGAATTCCCCAGCCACCATAGGTAGGCGAGGAATTCTGCAAGTTGAAGTCCAAAAGTCTTAAAAGTTCATAATCATAATCATATATAAGATAACAGGTAAAAAGTATAAACATAATTTGAATACATGAAAAGAGTAAGTAAAAAGGAATATTAGGACAGGGATGGTAGGCACACTGGTGCACTTATGCACGCCCCTTACAGACCTCTTAGGAATGGGGCGAGGTCAACAGTAGACAGTTTAAGGTTAAAGTTGTGGGGGATTTGGGGAGGAAACCACAGAGTCAGGTAGTGCATTCCAGGCATTGACCACTCTGTTACTGAAGTCGTATTTTCTGCAATCGAGTTTGGAACGGTTTACCTTGAGTTTGTATCTATTATTTGCTCGTGTATTGTTGTGGTTGAAGCTGAAGTAGTCATTGACAGAAAGGACATTGTGGCAGATAATTTTATGTACTCTGCTTAGGTCAGACTGAAGTCGGTGTAGTTCTAAGTTGTCTAAGCCCAAAATTTGGAGTCTGGTGGCATAAGGTATTTTATTGCGGTTAGAGAAATGGAGGACTCTTCTCGTAAAGTATTTATAAAAGTTGCCAAGTTTGGAGATCTCTGCAATAGAAGATGGTGTCTTATGAGCTCCCTGTTTAAGGTATGCTTAAGCCAATGTGTTGTACAATTTTAAGGAAACAAACTTTTAGAAAGTAGGAAAGAATAGCTTGAAACAGCAGTTTAATTCTCCTTCACAGAAAACTCTTGCAATAAATTAAACCGAAACCTCTTTATATATTTAGAGAGGCAAATGGACTTCTTCAAGAGTTAAAATGAGCTGTTAATTGGGGGTATGTATGACATTAATATTGGACACAAAGGACCTTTTGATTTCTAGCCCCAGTAACAAACTTTCCTGATTTATTCTTTTTCACTCCATACACAGACCAAAACTATCATTATTCATAGTGGCACTTCTCTAAATTTTGAGATGCAGTTCCCCAGCCAAAAATTACAGAGCAATCTGCATATATTAGGAGAAAGTACACACAACAAGCACATATTAGTGAAAATGATGTTTGAAAATGTATTACATTAGGGAAAAACTACTTGCAAAAATGCATACATGAGGAATGATATGTTCAAAAATGTTTGTGTTGGGAGAAGGGTGCATAATTATGTTCCTCAGTTGCCAAGAGGGAAAAAGTAAAATAGCCAGATAAGTTTCCAACATAATGGATAGTAATGGATAGAGGATCAAAATGACATAGAGGTTGTTCCAATCGAAGATGATATTTGTAGCTCAGAGTTAAATTGTGGGGTCCTTGATGCTCTCTGAGCTTGGTGGTTTTCGAAGCAACCTTTTCACGCCCCCTGAGAATAAGGTAGAAGAAAAAAACCACAAAAGCTCCTTTGCAAAGGAAGGAAACAACTTGGAAACTGCAAGGCAACCCCATTAAATTGCTTTGGACTTTCAAGCCATTTTGGAGACGGTCTTCCCAATCTAGGTGGAAGACTGTTAACATTTTGAGCAGCCTGCCAACTTCTGTGTGGATAAACTATCGTACAGGCAGTCCTCGATTTATAAGAGTTCATTCAGTGGCTGTTCAGAGTTACAATGGCACTGAAAAAAAAGGGCTTATGACCAGTGGTGAAATTTATTTATTTATTTATTTATTTATTTATTTATTTATTTATTTATTTATTTATATTTCAATGTATATACCGCCCTTCTCCCTGAGGACTCAGGGCGGTGCACAGCCAGAATTAAAAACATGAAATACAAATATTAAAAACAATTAAAATATATATATAAATTTGGCCCAAAAACTTAAAAATCACAAACAAATTAAAACATTTTAAAAATTTAAAATTTCTTCCTAAGCCAGCCTGGCTTGCTGGAAAAAGTGGGTTTTAAGGGCACGGCGGAAGGCGCTGAGGTCTTGGATTCTCCTTATCTCTGGGGGCAGCTGATTCCAGAGGGTAGGTGCCCCCACAGAGAAGGCCCTCCCCCTGGGGGTCACCAGCCTACATTGTTTGGCTGATGGCACCCTGAGGAGGCCTTCTCTGTGGGAGCGCACGAGTCGATGGGAGGTCGTTGGTAGCAGCAGGCGGTCTCGAAGATAGCTAGGCCCTATGCCATGGAGCGCTTTAAAGGTGATAACCAACACCTTGAAGCGCACCCGGAAGACCACTGGGAGCCAGTGCAGCTCGTGCAGGAGCGGTGTTACATGGGAGCGCCATGCTGCTCCCATCACTATCCGCGCTGCTGCGTTCTGGACCAGCTGGAGCCTCCGGGTGCCCCTCAAGGGGAGCCCCATGTAGAGAGCATTGCAGTAGTCAAGGCGGTTCTATCTGTCTCAGGCGAACTGGTAGTGCCGGTGGCGGGAGGCTCCACCCACCCGCCCGGACATCATCATATCCCATTTTTGACCCTCTACACATGCGCAGAAGGCTCTGTGCATGCGTGGAGGAGGCGCGCACGCTCACATTTGCATACCGGTAGCAAAGGTAAGTAAATTTCACGCCTGCTTCTGACCTTTTTTTTCACACTTACGACCATTGCAGCATCCTCATGATCATGTGGTCAAAATCCAGACTCTTGGCAGCAGACTCGTATTTCGGATGGTTTGCAGTGGTCATGTGGTCACTTTTGCAACCTTCTGACAATCAAAGTCAACGAGGAAGCCAGATTCACTTAACAACCATGTGACTTAACAACTGCAGTGATTCGCCTGACAGTTGTGGCAGGAAAGGTTGAAATGGGGCAAAATTCACTTAGCAACTGGCTTGCTTAACGACAAAAATGTTGGGATCAATTGAGGTTGTAAGTCAAGGACTACTTTTATTTCTTCTGGATCAGTGTTTCTCAACTTTGGCAACTTGAAGATGAATGGACTTCAACTCCCAGAATTCCCCAGCCAGCATAGCTGGCTGGGGAATTCTGGGAGTTGAAGTCCATTCATCTTCAAGTTGCCAAGGTTGAGAAACACTGTTCTAGATGGATGGATGGCATCTAGAAAGTCAAGGGAGAGACCTGCAGTTCCAAATCTGCAGGCACATAATTTTAGAGAAATCTGTTCACATTCTTCACCTTTTTTTGCAAACCAAAACTGCCATCTATGGTATGATCATGTGTATTAACACTCACAAACTATTATGGTAAATAAGGGTTGGTGGATTATTGTTTTTTTTTTTTTCTTTTCATCCTGTTGTGCTCCAAAACACTGAGTCAAATCTAAATGCACGCGAAATGAAATGTTGTTAAATCACTTTAGTTACCCAGAGCCAGCCTTGAGGCTTGCATATCCATTATTTGTGAGCAGCATTTTGTGCGTATACAATAATTCATGCTTTTTTCCAAATGGTTATTTTAATATTTAACTAACTTGTTAGCAAACCGTATGGTTGTCAAATCAGCATTGCTTAAATATTGAAATAATAGATGGCAAAAGAGGTTTTATTACATCTGTCGGTGACAACTGGCAAACACTAAATATGCAGCATTAGGAAACAGAAACTCAGCTGAGAAATTCTAAGATTGATTTTTGCATCCTCGGTGAATTCATGAATGCGAGAGTTGTTTGTTTGTTTGTTTGTTTGTTTGTTTGTTTGTTTTGAGTATTCATTTTGGATTAATACAGATGACAGCCACAAGCCAGATAGGCTCCGGTTTCAAATAGAATAGACAGTTGACTGATTTTTCAAGCTTGGAAATAATGGAGAACTGCATCATTTCACCTCATCGATATGGATTGCTGAAAGCCCATTATATCAATAGGCCTACATTAATGCCAGCTTGTGTTTGAAATGAGTTGGACCTATCCTTGCTTAGGTTTGGTGGTTGCAGGAGGGTAAATCACTGGTGGAATATCTATTTTGCAATATAGAGGATCGCTGGCCAATCCTTGGCAGGTCCAGGTAAAGCTGGGAAATGTTCTGCCCTGAAATTTTGGCTGCCAATCAGAGTCATCATGTTCCTAGGCTAGATGGATTAAGTATGTGATTCATTTAAGGCGCTCTTTATTTTCTGCTATTGTAGAGAAGGGCCATTGCTATTGACAGATCATTCTCCTCTGTTTGTATTGACAGTAAGATGGGCTGTATGCTAAAATAAAGCCAGGTCATAACACACACTTGAAAGTAAAATCAGGAAGCCTGTAATTGGGGAGTGTGTCTGGCAAGAACAAAGAATGCTTATCTACAGGAAATATGCATGTGTAAATCTTGTAACAATTCTGGGTAGTTAGAAAGCTGGTAAAAGTAACAAGAGTCAGACAACTTGCAGGCCTCAGCTAAAAATTAGGAATAGTGATGGTCTGCAGCAGGGGTAGGTTCTAAATTTTTTTACTACCGTTCTGTGGGCGTGGCTTATTTTGTGGGTATGGCTTGGAGGTCATGTGACTAGGTGGGTGTGGCTAGCTGGTCAGAGTCATTTCTGGAAGGTCCTCGCACTTACGACCAGTCCTCACACTTACGACCCGACTCATTTGTTTGCTTTTAACACTGATCAGCTGTAGGACGGCCCTTTGAAGCCCCGCGGCAAGAGTTTAAGCAGTTTTTTTCCCTCTAGTCATCAGCTGGGACTCAGGAGGCAGCAATAGATTGGGGGTGGGACCAAATAAAAGGTAAGAATAACGTGGGGGGTGGGTGGGAGGGCAGGGGGAGGAGAACCGGTTCGGTGACATCATATCGTCACCGCTACCAGCTCGGCCGTACCGGACCGAACCGGGAGGAACCCACCACTGGTCTGCAGCCAATAAAATGGGTATTAGATAACTCCTGGGGCATTCATTAGCTAAGGTTTAGGAACAGGGACAGCTAGAGACCAATAGAACAAATGGTAGAATTATTACTAAAATGTTTATTAGATGATATTTCTCGCCTTGTCCCGCCTTCTCTTTTAGTGAAAATATATACAGCTTACTTAATCCTTTGTTCTTGGTTCTTGGCATTTTGGCCAGGAGCCCTTTTCCTTGGAGTACTCCAATAAAAAGCAATCAGAAAACCAGCATCTCGTGCCTGGTGTCCATCATTGGCTTTGGCACCAGGCTCAGACCCGAATTGGGGATAACAAGTATGTATTGTGTTGACAGTCAGAAGATGCACACCCTCCCCCCAAAAAACGATGAGGCCAAGACAAAGAGGACATCTCTTCATTTCAATTAAAATAAACGAGTCAAATGCAGTTGGTATGATTGCTTCCCATCTATTTAAGAATTTTGTCCTTCATTGTGTTAAAGAATCACAATATGGTACCATAGTTATTTTTGGAGAATCCCAAGTATTGTAGGTGAAAACACATGCCATCTTGCGGTCTTGATTTAAGTGTTCTTTCGTTTAGCAATAACAATCGCACTTAAGACTTCGCAGTGTTTTTCAGCCCTCTCTAAAGCAATTTACAGAGTCAGTGTATTGCCCCCAAAAAACAATCTGCATCCTCATTTCTCCGACCTTGGAAGGATGGAAAGGTGAGTCAACCTTGAGCCGTCGGGATCGAACTGCTGGCAGTTGGCAGAGTTAGCCCGCAATACTGCATTCTAACCACTGCGCCACCATGGCTCTTGTGCAATGTGTGATTCTAATAATACTTTATTCTACCTGGAGCACGTAAAACATACAATCCCGTAATTGCTGAGAAAATACCTTCCTTCAACCTTTTTTTTTTTTTTACTAGCCGTTCTAATAACTTAAATGAGCTGCTGTATCCTTTAGCTGTTTTAACCACTACTTTAGTTGTGCACTGGGAAGAAGCTGTCCAAGTCAAAAGATGCAGAACTGATTGGAGCTCTGTGTACATACTTGGTACTGGTGGTAAATAATTAATGCGTTTATCCCCAAACTGACTTTGCTTAGTACAACTATCAATCAATTAATTGACCAAAAGGCCGAAAAACTGGACCTCTAGCTTGACATTTACCCATCCAAAATTCATTTGGAATATGTTTGAAGTGATATCTCATAAAGAGAGGAAGGATATGGATGATTATCAAATTCAGAATGACGGAACCAGTCTTCTGAAGACAGAAAAATCCTGGAAGAATGTTTCCTGAAGAACGAAAACACTGGAGTCTGCTAATCTGTTTGGTCAATTTGTAAGAAATATGCTGCTATTATGCAAAACAGTAATTTTGGTTTGTGAGTTTCGGAGGTCCTGGCGTTTTGGGGGATGGGGGTGGAACAATAGTGGGATTCAAATTTTTTTACTACCAGTTCTGTGGGCGTGGCTTGGTGGGCGTGCTGCAGCCTGGTGGGCGTGACTTGGTGGGCATGGCAGGGGAAGGACAGTGTAAAATCTCTATTCCCTCCCCACTCCAGGGGAAGGATAGTGTAAAATCTCCATTCCCTCCCTACTCCAGGGGAAGGATACTGTAAAATCTCCATTCTCTCCCCACTCCAGGGGAAGGATACTGTAAAATCTCCATTCCCTCCCCACTCCTGGGGAAGGATACTGCAAAATCCCCATTTCCTCCTGATCAGCTGGTACTCGGGAGGCAGAGAATATATGGGGGTGGGGCCAGTCAGAGGTGGTATTTACCGGCTCTCCAAATACTCAGAATTTCCGCTACAAGTTTTCCAGAAGTGGTCAGGACCTGCTGAATATCACCTCTGGTGTGGAAAGGAGCATATCAGATATTTTTCCTCAATATAAACCAGATTGTCCTAAAATTCAGGACACCGATTTTCCTTTTGTTGTGCAACACATCTGAATGTCTTAAATATCCTAAACATGTTAACATTTTATTTACTTTATTTAGTCATTACAATTATAAGCTGTGCAGAGTTGCTTGGAAGTGAGACTGGGGAACATATACATTTAATAATTAATTAATAAATAGATAAATAAATAAAGTGTTGACATGTTTTAAGTTATTATGCTGGTTTGTTGGAATCATGATAAGGTCGAAAAATTGCTGACCTCTTCAATGCTTGCACTCTTGCCTGGAGCCCTTCTATTGTTAGGGCAAGAAGGATTTTGCAAAGTTTACAGTATGTGAAATTTATTGGTTCGAAATGCTTGAAGTAACTGTCATGCCACCCAATCTGAAGAGCTAGGATTTTTTAAAATTAGAGAAACGACTCAACTGGAAATGAAATAAAGGTTTCTACTTCTTTCATGGGATCTGTTCTTTTAGAAAACCTGTCCTTCGGAAAATGGACTTCCAGGTTGGCTAATTGTGGCTCACCTTTATGGATTGTCAGTAGCAAAAGGTGTAAGTTCATCTAAATCTAAGTAGGACATAGTGTCAAGTTTCGAGGTCGTCTCAAATAAATTGCATTTCAAACAAAGCCTTTGAAGAAAAACTCCTATTTATTAAGCACGACATTCTAACACGACTCCAAATGAAGCCAATACTGACTTCCAGCTCCAAAACTCTCCCTTTCCGTTCCCCACTCCCCTGCACTCATTGGCCATTTTCCAAGTCATTCTACCTCTAATCTACTCCAGCTCAAACGAATTTCCCCCCTCCCATCCCATCTCCTAGGGGATATTATCTCCAGGGAAAATAAGTAGGTGAAAACTCAAACGTCCCTTTCCAGACGCCTTCGCTTCTCCTTCTTATGTCAGCACTAGACTAAATGTAGGTTGAAGTGCTGACATATAGGACATATAATAACAAGATTGTAAAGGGATCTTGGAGATCTTCCAGTCCAACCCCCTGCTCAAGCAGGAGACCCTGTACCCATGATGGCAAACCTCTGGCACGCAGCACCCTCTCTGATGGCATGCAAGCCGTCACCCCAGTTCAGCTCTGGTGCACATGCACGCATGCCTCCTGCCGGGCAGCTGGTCTTCGGGTCTCTGTTGTACATGCGTGGGAGGTGGGGCACGTGCGGGGGGCCCGGGTGCTAATGCATGGGGGGTGGGGCACATGTGGGGGCCACATACGCAAGGGGGAACATGTGGGGGGTGCACATGCATGAGTGAGTGGGGCACATTGAGGGGGCCACATGTGCATACACAGGGGTAGGGCGCATGCACGGGGCCATACGTGCGTTTCATTTTGGGGGTTCGGCCGTTCTTTGGGCACTCAGTCCAGAAAAGGCTAGCAATCACTGCCCTATACCATTCCAGATAAAATGGCTTTCCAGTCTCTTCTTGAAAACCTCAAGGGATAGAGCCACCCACAACTTCTAGAGGTAAGCCATGCCACTGATTAAAAAAGTAAGAGAGTTCCCTCTCACAAAGACAACTTCTGAGTAAAGATTTACTCAAAGATATATGGTAGCTCTATTCACGGCTATTCAGTTAAATTAAGTTTTGAGTGGGATTCTTAGACTTTAAGAATCTGCACTCTGGGCTCCTAATTGCTAGAACATTTGTTCATCAATCTCCTATGTGGCGCCTTTGTCCAACCAGCGACCACTTTCCTTGGAGTTCCCCTCAGTGCTTGGATCTTCCTTTCTGTGGAACGAGGGTGAGCTTTGTGTGAAGGAAGGCCGCAATCTGATCTTGAATCACGGCTGCTTGATGGACGCAAGCGGCGGGCATCAGTCCGAAAGGGCAATTTCACTCTTGTGGCTGATATGGAGAGATAAGAGACAGGTTAAGATGGACAGCTGGCCGAGTTTGTTTTCCCAGACAGCCCAGGAGAGCTGAAGGTTTGAAAAGCCCACTTCTATGCCTTTGATTTCAGGAAGGCAACTCTGCTTGACAAATAGTCTGAAATGTCAAAAAAATAAATGTTAAGAGTCCGGCGAGTGGGCATTCCCACAAGACCTGCCTGGCCTCAGCCAGAAGGAGATGCTGGGCAGCCAAAATCACTCCGAAGGCCCCTTCTACCCTTTCCTACTTGTACATTCTAGCTTAGTATTAGGTGGTGTGGTTTTTTTTTTTGGTCTAAAGAAAGATTTTTCTGTTAAAAAATAAAAAAGAGGAGCCTATGAATCATTAATAGCCGAGAAGATGAAACTTGACATCGGAACTGGAAAAAAAAGCTGAGGGACCTAAGCTGGCTGCATTTCATTATTTAAACTGCTGGAATTGAACTGCAAAAAAACATTACTCACTATTCCCCGTTTCTTTCCTCCCATCCCCTTAACCTTCTCTCTCTCTCTCTGTCTCTCTCTGTCTCTCCTCTCTCTCTCTCTTTCTCTCTCTCTCTCTCTCTTTCTCCCCCTCTCTCTCTCCCTCTCCCTCTCTGTCTCTCTGTCTCCCTCCCTCCCTCTCTCTCTTTCTCTTTCTCTCTTTCTCTCTCTCCCTCCATTCCTCTCTCTCTTTCTCTTTCTCCCTCTCTCCCTCTCTCTCTCTTCTCAGAGATAATGTGCTGTGATGTACCATCCATTTCCTGCAGATAATTATAATTTTTTTTTAAAAAAAAATAAGTTAATCAACATCGTTTATTCTCTGGAACAGTTGTACCAATCATATTATTTTATAGTAATATTTTGTGCAATACCTGGCCTAAAGTATGACAACTTATAAAGAGGTTCTGTCTCTTTAAAAATGAATCTAACAATAGCCTAATGGTAGGAGAAAAGAATTGGTCTCTTGGGGGCGGGTAGGGGGGCTTCATATTTGCAATTACCATAATTCTCTGAACTTTGCCATTATTGTGCCTGCTAGACAGCTCCAGATGTGCGTGCATTTTCTCTCTCTTTCTCTTTCCCCATATACATCAATTTATGTATTCCGGAACATATGTCAACATCAGTTTAATATCCAGGAGAACACTTTGTTCACAGAGAAATATTTCACACATGGCAACTTTAGAAGACAGTTAAACATGAATCTGATTATGAACACCCAACAGGAATCTTCTATAGGGCCATCATATTTATTAAGCTCTGACTAGTTCACTTATTTGATTAGGTATATCATAACATTTTTTTTATCTGTGTGCATAGGAAAAGTAAAGATGCAATAATGTTACTCCATACAATGCAGCGTTAGGAAGCCTTTGCCTTCTATTCCACAACCCTTTAAACTGAATTTTCAGAAGATGCAATTATGATTCCATACCAGCCTAGGTTCTATATTCCTCTATATGTCTCTGTCTCTGTTTCTCTCTCTCTCTCCCTCCCTCTCTTTCTTTCTAAATCTCCAAGATTGTAAAGCCTACAAACTTGAAATTTGGCATGTATGTTCCTCTTGGCTTGTAGGTGCTCGCTAAGAAAGGATTTTTTTTTTAATGACCATCAGATCGTTGTTATTTCATATACAGTATTATATTCACATGCTCTGATGCTAAGGAGTTAAACATTCTACTCCCCCTCCCCACCTGAAAAGAACTCTGTTCCAACTGCCAGTTGCCTTATATTAAGCTCTGATGCTACCCTTTCGCTAAACCGGGTGTGGGCATGGCCCATGCATGATTCATCCTGCCTGCGGGCTGGGACATTCTACTCCCCGTCCCCCTCTGTTCCAACTGCCAGTTGCCTTATATTAACACGCTCTGATGCTACACGGAGATACATATTCTACATTAAGTTTCAGGCTTTAAGTGTCATTTTAACACGCCCAATCACATAGTTTCATAGTGAAGCACGAGCATCCAGGTAGTTAAAAATAAAAGGAGGGATCAGTTTGGGAAAACAGCATGGGCTGGGGAGCAGCAGGAAAAAGGTAGAGCATCTCTTTTGAATGAAAAAAAAAAGTTTTCCCACTCGAACTCGATTGAGTTCAAGATCGGATTGAGAAGGTGTCCATTATGAATCTCGGAAGGTCACTAGACACTGAACTTCATGCAGTTGAGAACTCTACCCTTATGGCTTGTAATCCATAATTTATGGACCACTGTACTGGTTCATAAACCAGATATCTATGCTTCATTTAGCAGACCGTGATTAAACAAATCACAGCTTTAACTCTGTGATTAAATGGTTAAATCTGTGGTGCATGAGCCCCACGAATATTGGTTGGATTTCCATGTTCCACTGACATGTTAAAAAAATAATGATCTCCAGAGCTTTTTAGTTTTATGTTCTGCATTCCAAAGCAATAAGATATCCCAAGACCAGAGAGTGTTAACAGAGAGAAATTGTTTGAGAAATCAAGAATGCACAGTGGAGCGATCTAGAATTTGGAGGAAAAGCTGCCATTTCTAAAAGCTTTTGAAAGTAGGGGGTGGAGATATGTAAAGTGTCATAAATCTATGCATAAGCCTCACACTCAATATTTTTACAATACAGTACAATACTTTATTGGCCAAGTGTGATTGGACACAGAAGGAATTTGTCTTTGGTGCCTATGGTCTCAGTGTACATAAGAAGACAAGATACATTCGGTACAACACTTAGTGATAGTCATAGGGTACAAATAAGCAATCAAATAATACTAGGAAACAATCAATATAAATCGTAAGGATACAAGCAACAAGATTACAGTCGTGCAGTCATAAGTGGGAGGAGATGGGTGATAGGAACGATGAGAAGATTAATAGCAGTAGTAATGCAGACTTAGTGAATAGTTTGACAGTGTTGAGGGAATTATTTGTTTAGCAGAGTGATGGCATTGGGGAAAAACTGTCCTTCTGTCTAGTTGTTCTGGTGTGCAGTGCTCTATAGCGTCATTTTGAGGGTAGGAGTTGGAACAATTTATGTCCAGGGTTTTTTCAAGTACTAATTTGTAAATAAACACTTAACATCTTCATTAGAAGGCAGATTGCTGAAGGATTTCCCTTTTTTAAAAAATTAAAAAGCATTATCCCCTCGCCCCCGCCAGGAAACAGAAATTATTAATTGCTCTATTAATCACCTTCCCAGGGGCAAACTGCCTCAATCCCTCCTACACTGACCAAGCTGGGTGGGCCAAATTCTTAATAATCACCCCCCCATCAATGCTCATTTGGGCAAACATCTATCTATCCCAGTGGTGAAATTCAGTTTTTTATACTACCAGTTCTGTGGGTGTGCCTTGGTGGACGTGGTGTAGCTTGGTGGTTGTGGCAAGGGAAGGATACTACAAATTCCCCATTCCTTCCCCACTCCTGGGGGAAGGATACTGCAAAATCTCCATTCCCACTCCACTCTGGGGCCAGCCAGAAGTGGTATTTGCCAGTTCTCCGAACTACTCAAAATTTCTGCTACCGGTTCTCCAGAACCTGTTGGATTTCACCCCTGATCTATCCGTGTTCAATAAAGAAGCACTTTTAAACTATTAGAATAAACATGCCAGACGAAACAGGTCATTTTCCTGCCACCGTGGCTGTATTCTTCTCTGGTGTGAAAAAAAAAACAAAAAACCTAAAGGTACTCTATACAAAAGACATTCATTCTTAACAATAAATAAATGTCAGCCTTTATGATAAAGGCTCTTTACCCACTCTTTAAAAGAATGTAAAATGAGATGCTAGAATGCTGGAATCTGTTCCTAATTTACAGTGTGCAGTTGACACTGAGGGCAGAACAGCTCTATTAAAATGCTATCCACCCATCCTTGAACTAGCTGAAAACGAGGCTAGTGCAAAATTTGCTATCCTGGCCTTCGAGTCCTATTGCAATAGCAATAGCACTTAGACTTCTATACCGCTTCACAGTGCTTTACAGCCCTCTCTAAGTGGTTTACAGAGTCAGCCTCTTTCCCCCAACAATTTGGGTCCTCATTTGACCACCTTGGAAAGATGCAAGGCTGAGTCAACCTTGAACCTGGTGAGATTTGAACTGTCAAATTGCAGTCAGCCGGCAGTCAGCAGAAGTAGCCTGCAGTACAGCACTCTAACCACTGCGCCACTGCAGCAATGTAACAATGACTGGTGCTAAATGTACCCACTTTAATGTGAGCTAAGTTAAGGAAGGTGATTGGTGGATTACTCCAGTTTCTTTCTTCCTCGCTCCCATAATTGCTTGCCAGTGGAAAAGCAATCTCCATTCACTCTCCCTAATAGATGTGTGGGGAGGGGCAAAAAAAGGAATGATTGGCAAATTGTATTGGTGTTTTTAGCTACTGGCCTAACAAACTGCACTTCTGAAAGAGTACTAAACTGACCTGAAATAGTCAAGTCTGACAAGTTACATGCTCTAAGACCAGTACAAGCCCTTGACTTAAGACCACAACTGTGCCCCAAATTTCTGGTGCTAAGCAAGACAGTGGTTAAGTGAGTTTTGTCCCATGTTATGACTTTTCTTGTCATAGTTGTTAAGTCAATCATTGCTTTCCTTTTGTCCTTCAAACAGCCTTGTGAGCCATCTTGGACATGGGATGTCTTGAGATCTCAGAAGAAAAGTGAAATGTAAAGGGATAAAATAAATAGGTGTTGTGGTCCACCAGCAGCCTGAGGAGCTGGCAGCGGAGTTGGGACAGTGAGGAGGCTGGGGAGGACCATGGGCCAGTCCTGGAGTCTGAGGAAGGCCCAGACGAGGGCTCTGCATCAGAGGCATTGATGGGGCCAGGGCCATCTGGGAGTGATGCACAGACTCCTTAGCCTCCAGAGTCGGACAGCAGAGAGGCAGAGGAACAGGAAGAGTTTGTTCCTAGTGCACACATGCACAGAGCTGCCAGAAGGCAAGAGCAGCTAAAGCAAAAGGGATGTACTTACTCGGAAGTAAGGCCGAGATGATTGGCCCTTCCCATAAAACATAAAGGAAGAGCAAAAGCTCTTGGGCTCTTTGTAGGAAAGCAACGCTGCTAAATCTGTTTCCAGTCGGCATCTCTTGTTTCTGAATTTTGTGGAGCTTTGCCAAGAAAGGCCTTTGGCAGGGTGCCAAAGAAAATGAAGGTTTGTGATAAGCCGAAAGGACTGTTTCTGAAGGATTTGTTTTAGAATTAATTTGGACTAAGCTGGGAATGAAGTAATTCTCAGCTATTAAAATAAAATAGTTTTGTTTGGGACTAATTGTGTCTTGTAATGACTAAGTGAACCTAGGTCATAACAATAGGTAATGATAAAAATATACCCCATCCTCCAATAATGACCACAACTGAACCCAATGTTTCTGTTGCCAAGCAAGACAGTGTTTAAGTGAATTTTGCACCATTTTATGACCTTTCTTGCCATAGCCATTAAGGGAATCACTGCAGTTGTAAGTTAGTTATACGCTTGCTCAGTGAAACTGGCTTCCCCATTGACGTTGCTCATTGGAAGGTTGCAAAAAGGGAACACATGTCCCCTGGACACTACAACCGTCATAAATATGAGTCAGTTGCCAAGTATGACTGGCTCTAGTACATTTCATTACTCAGTTAGTTAACACCATCAATGTGAGAGTGAGTGGGGTTTGATTATATATATAGTAGCTTGTCCTTCCAATTTTACCCCACCCATGGGTAGTGTTCTGCCCCAGCTACGGACCCCAAAGAACACAGCACACACAAAGTCTGTACAAACCTTAGTTTACTAAATTAAATCAGTCTTTTTCAAACAAAGGCTGTTAATTAACTTTCTTAACAGCCTACAAGAATCCAAAGAATAAATAATCATAATCTTACTATGGTTGGCAGAAAGCCCAGAAGCAATTTGCAGGAAGCTGATAAGAGAACTAAGATCCAGATGCGAAGGAGAGTGAACGAAGTTGTTCCCTGCAAATTGCCTCAGTCGTCGTCCTTCCTTAAATAAGCTAAGGGAGTGTCCAATTAGCCCCAAGACTTACTCTCAAGGAGCCCTCCTCCTGAGGAGCCACTCCTGCCTTTTGGTAGCTCTGTGCACCCGTGCATCGAAAGAGGCTCCTCCTCTTCACTTATGGGAGCTTCTGGAGGTTCTGAAGGCCCTGGCTGAATCCCTGCCTCTGGCACCACATCTTCTCCAGCCTCCTCATTGTCTGACTCGAGTGCCAGCTGCACAGGCTGCTGGCGCAGAACCACACCAGCCTCCTCGCTGTCGGAATCAGCTACTAGCTGCACAGGCAGCTGACGGGCCACAACAGGTAGCCAGATAATGAAGTATCTGGACGACAACAACCCCAGCTCAGGAAACACCATGAAGCCAACAGTTCAAGCCTGAGCTATATATATATTCTCATTTATTGGAACATCCTTAAGAACATCTTGATGAATCAATTATGCAACCCTATTTTAAAATCCTTTTCTTCCTAATCACATTATCCCTTCATCATTAAAGCATTCGTCCAACTCCTGCATCTCCCTGAAAGGAAAATAATATTGAATTTAAGATTATATTCCCACCCACTGTTTGAAACAGCCTTTTTCAGCCTTGTCTTTCTTTTAAGTGAATACAATATAGAAATGGAAACTCCCTGATCCATTCTTCATGCCCTGAATAATAAGATGTTCAAATTCTGTATTGGCCTACAGCAAGTACCAATGCATGCTCTGATTTTTAACAGAATAATAGCTTTGGAAGGGATCTTGGAGGTCTTCTAGTCCAACCCTGCTCTACAAGAAACCCTATACCCTTTCAGACAAATGGTTCTCCCATCTCTTCTTCAAAACCTCCAGTGTTGGAGCATCCATAATTTCTGAAGGGAAGCCTTAATTGTTCTCACTGTCAGAAAATTTATCCCTACTTCTAGCTTGGTTCTCTCCTTGATAGGTTTCCATCCATTGCTTCTTGTCCTGACTTCAGGTGGTTTGACATAATAATTAGCACACCAGACAGAAAGGTTGAGATTATCCCATTCTTCATTCTTCAAGTAGGGAGAACAACTATGTACAAGTGTCCTCAAGGAGAATGCTGCCTGCAGTTCTTTGTGGGAAATGGGTGGGAAATGTTCATGCATGTTTTAAACTTGGAACTGCTTAGAAAATTCAGGAAGATTAATGAGCTAATGGATAAGTTACGTTCTAACCGAGATGTGAGCTCATAAGAAACAGCCCATGTCTTTCTCAGTGCGCATTCACCAAGCTGAGTTTTGCTAGCATTCCTAAGTCTAGCTAGATTTCCCTATGTGAGAAGGCACGTAGATGAATGTTCCTTAAGATTATCTTTTGCTGAGATGGCCCATTCCGAATTCTAAAAGTACTAAGGTAAAGGTAAAAGTTCCCCTCGCACATATGTACTAGTCGTTCCCGACTCTAGGGGGCGGTGCTCATCTCTGTTTCAAAGCCGAAGAGCCAGCGCTGTCCGAAGACGTCTCGGTGGTCATGTGGCCGGCATGACGAAATGCCAAAGGCGCACGGAATGCTGTTCCTTTCCCACCAAAGGTGGTCCCTATTTTTCTACTTGCATTTTTTTTACGTGCTTTCGAACTGCTAGGTTGGCAGAAGCTGGGACAAGTAACAGGAACTCACCCTGTTACGCAGCGCTAGGGATTCGAACTGCTGAACTGCCGACCTTTCGACTGAAAGTACTAGCAAGGTTTTTTTTTAACCAGGTCCCAATGACTTTCTACCTTAAGCACTGGCCGAAACATCTGAACTAATCCGCTATAGATCATCCAGAAACATGAGGTATGGGGAACGTCGTCCCTTTGCCCTTTGATTCCAAATCATACAAGTGCCCAAGTCTATGCACAAAGATCCATCAAACTCTGTTAATTTAATAGGGAGCAGCTTCTGACTCGATATAGCTCATACTCTTGTAATTTTGCTCTCCCATTACAGGCTCTTTCCATTCTCTCCCGGCCCAATTTTTATTCTCATAACTATTGCCAAAGGAGCCAAGCCACAGTAATCGTAGATGCTGGAGTTGAAGAATTTCTGGAGGTTTCTCCTTCCCCACCCCTACCCACACACACACACACACACATATTACTCATCCTTTGGAGTCTCCCTTCAGTCTGATACATTGGAGAGATGAAAAGGAGGAGGTTGTGCAGCAGATGATGTGAGGGTGGAAAGGGGTGAACCGAGAAAAGCAGAGATGATCGAATGGCCCAGTTGGGACTTCAGAAAAGCAAGAAGACTGAAATAGCGCCTTATCAAACCACAAGCTAAGAGGGAGAACTTCCAGTTGTAAATGACAACCAGAAGGCAAGACAGGCTGAAACAAGGTGATGTGAGCTTCTGTGGAGAGAGAAGTGGAAGCTGGAAACAAGCTAAGTGTGGCCAAAAAACATAATAGCAATAGCACTTAGACTTATATACCGCCCCACAACACTCTCTGGGCAGTTTACAATGTCAGCATCTTGCCCCCAACAATCTGGGTCCTCATTTTACTGACCTCAGAAGGAGGGAAGGCTGAGTCAACCTTGAACCATGTCAGGATCGAACTCCAGGCTGTAGGCAGAGTTTGCCTGCAATACTGCATTCTAACCACTGTGCTACCAGGGCTCTTAATGGAACCATAACAAACACGGAGAAGGCTTTTTTTACCACTTCCCGTCAACACACCATATGGGTTGATTTCTAGAACTTTCTGCCATCAAGGTGGGCTGTTTGATGGTGACAAGATTTAGCAGTCCTAGAGTCCCTGGGGGTGCAAAAGAAGAAATCTTGGGGACAAAGAAGCAGGTAAAATTAGCAAAACAAACTGCCCTGAGACAGAATTTCAACATTAGTGATTGGAAGTACTGCTTTAAATCACTTCTTGTTCTCATCTCCACCCAAAATTGCAAGTGATCAACATTTCCATATAACATTTTTGGTACATCTATGCAGTGTTGGGTTTCAATTTTTTTTTTACTACTGGTTCTGTGGGCGTGGCTTGGTGGGTGTGGCTTGGTGGGCATGGCAGGGGAAGGATACTGCAAAATCCCCATTCTCTCCCCACTCCTGAGGGAAAGATATTGCAAAATCTCCATTCCCACCCCACTCTGGGGCCAACCAGAGGTGGTATTGTCCAAACTACTCAAAATTTCTGCTACCGGTTCTCTGAACTACTCAAAATTTCCGTTACCAATTCTCCAGAACCTGTCAGAACCTGCTGAATAGCACCCCTGCTTCTATGCCTGAGGAAAACTAGAGTTTGTGGAGAAAGGTTTGACAACATTACTGTCAAACCCTGGTGGCACAGTGGTTAAACTGCAGGATTGCAGGCAAACTCTGCCCACAGTCTGGAGTTCAATCCTGATGGGCTCAAGGTTGACTCAGACTTCCATCCTTCCAAAGTTGGTAAAATAAGGATCAAGATTTTTTGGGGGGCGACATGCTGACCCTGAAAACTGCTCAGAGAATGCTGTAAAGCACTATGAAGCGGTATATAAGTCTTAAGTGCTATTGCTATTAGTTAAACCAAAATTCCAAAAAGTCTACGTGATTTAAAGTTCTTCCCCTCAAAATGTTACTATAATTTAAAGGAAATGAATGACCATGTTTAATTTTAGCCACTATACTTTTTTTCCACCTTCATATAGCTCCCAATGTCTATTTCAATAAATGTGTTTGCATGTGCGTGTATGAATATCCATGTCCATGACTTGTGGTTCAGCAGGGCTTGTTCTTCTCTTTCCTAGCATAATTCTTTTGTTCTTCCATAACTGATATTTTACAAATTATTTAAATTACTCAATTATTTTACCCATATAAAGCGGAACTATGATTTAATATAATGGAGTAATGAATTTAAAACCTTGCTAATCAAACACCAGCACCCCTGATTAATCACATAATAGTGAATAGGGAATCAGGCGTAATCTGATCTGAATACTGATTAGAGTCGGATTGGATTTGCAACTGATGTTTCAATCTGATTTGATTTAGGCTCCTGTAAGTAAATCTGTTCACTTCTACTATCCAAATCCTTGGAGCCTTGGTAGTACAGTGGTCTAAAGCACCCTGTTATTAAGACCAGCTGCCTGCAATTACTGCAGGTTCGAATCTCGAACTCAGGCTCAAGGTTGACTCAGCCTTCCATCCTTTCTAAGGTAGGTAAAATGAGGACCCAGTTTGTGGGGGCAATAAGCTGACTTTGTATAAATATACAAAAGGATGAAGGCTATTGCTTAGCACATTGTAAGCCGCCCTGAGTCTCTGGAGAAGGGCGGCATATAAATCAAATTTAAAAAAAAAATCACATAGTTGATATGGAGAGAGAGAGAGATTCTGCATATGGACAAAAGGAATTGAGATAGTTTGGAGTCCAAATCATTTGGAGTCCAAATCATTTCATCCAACAGTTAATTCAAATCTTTAAGGAACCAACTGAAATACATTTCTGTCCAAAAGCTAGAAATATGTCATTGAACAATTGATTGTATTTAAAAAAAAAAAATCTTTGCTTGACGAAAAGAGAAGATTTTGGCTCATTTCTTGATGGGGAAGGGGAAACACAACTACAAAATCTAGGCTGCAAACATCCCGATGAGCACTAGATGGCAGAAAAGAGGTGCAGAAAACTCTTTATTCAAGTGATGCTCTAAAATTGAAGCTGTCAATTTTCAAAATAGTCTATGTACTGAACATACCTCCATTTTCCTCCAAATTCTTTTAAAAATTAAGGAAGACGGACCACACCGTATATTGCCTCCTGTCAGAATTTCTTGCAAAAATCAAATCCAGAAAGCACACACAGGCAGACTGATGCAGCAGGATTCATTAACTTCTTTATATGCATAATAACACATGAAGATAAATGTACAATACCAATATAGATTCTTCTTCAACGTAGTAGCAGTTACAAGCAAAACACAAGGCAGGAGAGAACACTTAGTTTCATTTCAGCAGAACAGACTAGTTCAGACTGGTTTCAGTTTCATTTTTCAGCACAGCACAGAGCTGAGCCACGCCCAGCCTCCAAACTGTTTCAGCTCCCATTGGCTGATTTAGTTGCCATGCCTATTCATTGGCTGACCTTGTTACCATGTCTCTGCCAATTCATGAATAATCTGACACCTCCTATCAAAATACTCATATTGTTCCCATAACCTTCTCCACTTTCTCCATTTTTGGGGCCTTCTCTCTTCTCTCACAGATAGGTGATGTTCCAAATATCTAAAGTATATTGGTGAGAAGCAGAAAACTTCTGTGCCCTAATTTGCAGTCCTCTGATAAATAACTAATTTGCCACAAGGCATACATTCTGTATGTAACATGCATAAATAAATCAACACACACATACACAATGCTATATAATAATATTAATAAAATAATAAATAAGCATGCATATATTTATATGGCATCCAGTTTTGATCATCACATTACAAAAAAGATGTCGAAACTTTGGAAAAAAATATTAAGAAGAACAACTAAGATGATTAAAGGGCCTGGAGACAAAAGCATATGAAAAACGGTGGCAGGAATTGGGTATGACCAGTCTAGAGAAAAGAATTAGGGGTGACAGGATAGCAGTGTTCCAGTATTTGAGGGGCTGCCACAAAGAAGAGAGGGTCAATTTATTTTCCAAAGCACCAAAAGGCAAGACAAGAAACAATGGATGGAAACTAACCAAGGAGAGAAGCAACTGGGAATTAAGGAGAAACTCCCTAACAGTGAGGAAAATTAACCAGTGGAACAACTTGCCTTCAGAAGTTGTGGTTGCTCCATCACTGGAAGCTTTTAAGAAGAGACTGGACAGTCACCTATCTGAAATGGTATAGGGCAGTAATGGCTAACCTTTTTGTCATCGTATGCCAGGAGCGGGGGGCGGGGGAGGTTCGCGCGCATGTGTGCCCACACCCATAATTCTATGCGCCCCACCTCGTGCATGCACGTGCAACCCTCCTCCCCCCTGCTCCGCCTCTCTAGGAGTCTCTGGAGGCTGGGGACAGCAAAAAACGTCACTTCCTGTCTAATCGGGAGTTGGGAAATGGGCTGTTTCAGGCCTCTGGAGGACCTCTGAGGGGATGGGGAAGGCTGTTTTCACCCTCCCCAGATGCATAGAGAGGATCTGGAACCAGGTGAGAAAGAAAAACGGGCCTTCTCCACCCAACCCCAGGCCCTCCGGAGGCAGCCTGTTTCCCTACTTCTGGTGGGCCCAGGAGGCCCGAAAATCAGCTGGCCGGCACACACATGTGCGCCAAAGCTGAGCTGGCATGCCCACTGATATGGCTATGTGTGCCACCTGTGGCACGTGTGCAATAGGTTCGCCATGACGGGTATAGGATCTCCTGTTTGACCAGTGGGTTGGACTAGAAGATCTCCAAGGTCCCTTCCAGCTGTATTCCAATTGATTGATTGATATAAAGCTCTAATCTGACCAAATTGCAGCCACATTTTGCGAAGGTTCAGAGGCCTGCATTTTACACAACCCATTGATGGCAACAATGCAGAGGGCAATTCTCAATTTCTGAAGGAGAGTCCTCAGCCGTTCTGAGCGGCGATCCTGCTCTTAAAAGCTCTCAAACCGTTCAGCACTGAGCTTGATTGAGAATATCCATCTGCAATAGGATGCCAGAAGGTATCTGATTACTCCATTGTTAAAGCAGCATAGCTTGAAATCTGAGCACCCCATGGGGGTTCCCAGTGGGGGAATCTCTCCCCCATTGTATCCATCCAGTCGACTCCTTTCTGATTCTGAAAAGAGACGAGGAGAAAAAAGAAGGGGGGGGAGTCAAGAGAGTAAGGGGGAATCGGTCGAATTCAACGTTTTCTATTTTAAAAAAAAAATCACTGAGGACAGGCTGGAAGCAGTTGGGTTTAGGGGTTGGGGGATTTGAAAATGGCCGGTGGGAGGAGGAGGAGGATCAAATCATAGCCAGCAGATTTTGCTGTGAAGTGCAGCCATATCTCTTTTTGACATCTTCCCTTCTTGAGGAGAGTGGATGGAATGTCAATTGCAGATGATGTTAAAACAAACCAATCTATTTTCTCCTTCCATATGGAGATATCTCTCCCTCTCCCTCTCCCTCCACCCCTCTCTCAATTTCTCTCTCTGTCTCTGTCAATCTCTCTCTGTGTTTTTCAATCTCTCTCTCTTTCTTTCTCTCAATCTCTCTCTCTCAATCTGTCTCTTTCTTTCAATCTCTCTCTGTCTCTTCCTTTCTGCCGCTGTCTCTCTCTCTGTCTCTCTTTTTTTCTCTCAACTTCTCTGTCTCAATCTCTCTCTCTCTTTTCTCTCAATCTCTCTCTGTGTCTCTTCCTTTCTGCCTCTGTCTCTCTCTGTGTCTCTCTTTTTCTCTCAATCTCTCTCTGTGTCTCTTCCTTTCTGCCTCTGCCTCTGCCTCTCTCTCTCAATCTCTCTCTCTCTCTCTCCCATTAGCCATCATTGCTGCTGCCTCTGCTAGGCACGCAAAACTGGAGGGAGCAACCAGGTTCCCAAAGGTGCTTTCCTCTGCTCAGATAAATTTGCTTCCAAATAATGTGTAATTAAATGTGTGGTATCGAATTAATGTTGCAGCTGAAGTGCTTTGGCAGCAGCAGAGATTAAGTCAAGAGGGAGGGGAGGGCAGGTGGTGGGTGGGAAAAAAATCCCTGCTCAATATAAAGTTTCCTTTTCTCTCCCTTGCTCTCTTCCGCTCTTATTCCTGCAAAGCCTCCAATTCTCTTTAGCCTTTCTTTTCCACTAGATTCTGGGACCTGTTCGTGGAGTGCCCATTTCATAATACCAACTGTAAGGTTCCATAATGCTGCTTTTCATCCCTTGAAAACCAAAACGGTGATGAATTTGTATAGTCCAACAGAAGCGAGCTCCTTTACTTCTACTTCTACCTCAATTCTCAGAAGAAAGTGAAGCCCATTGGGGGGAAAAATAGAATTTTCAAACTTATATCAGCTGACTTCTCTTTAAAAAAGAAAAAAGACTGTTAAACCTCCAGGTTTCCCCTGGCTGTGTTTGCTGGCAATTCATTGAAAGCAAAGCTGCTTCTGATAGGTGAAATAGATGAGTTTCTAGCAGATCTGTTTATAATGAGATTAACACAGCGTGTAATTTCCTTCCCCTCCTTGTAACGTTTGACTCATGTTTTCAAGGATTCAAAGCAAACATGGAAAGTCAGGCATAGCCGTGTCTTTGAAAGTACCCAAGCACAGACCAGGGGTGAAATCCAACAAGTTCTGACAGGTTCTGGAGAACCAGTAGCGGAAATTTTGAGTAGTTCGGAGAACCGGCAAATACCACCTCTGGCTGGCCTCAGAGTGGGGTGGGAATGGAGGTTTTGCAATATCCTTCCCCCAGGAGTGGGGAGGGAAAGGAGATTTTGCAGTATCCTTCCCCTGCCACACCCACCAAGCCATGCCCACAGAACCGGTAGTAAAAAAATTGAATTTCACCACTGGTACAAACCATAATAAAAGTAATCCTCATTTTATACTGTACCTATTCATTTAGTGACTGAAGCTACGATAGCACTGAAAAAATGTGCTTTACAGCAGGTCTTCATATTTAAACTTCTTGCAGCGTCCCCACAAATCACTAAGTCATAAAAACATGGCTTATGAACCACACTTGCTGGATCCATAAGCCATATTAAAACGAGAACTAAACAACGTGTAATATGATACAGATTGGGACGCAGTGACTCAGTGGCTAAGACACTGAACTTGACGATTAAATATAGGTCGGCAGTTCAGCAGTTCGAATCCCTAGTGCCACGTAATGGGGTGAGCTCCCGTTACTTGTCCCAGCTTCTGCCAACCTAGCAGTTCGAAAGCACGTAAAAAATGCAAGTAGAAAAATAGGGACCACCTTTGGTGGGAAGGGAACAGCATTCCATGTGCCTTTGGCGTTGAGTCATGCCAGCCACAGGACCACGGAGATATCTTCGGACAGTGCTGGCTCTTCGGCTTTGGAATGGAGAGGAGCACTGGCCCCTAGAGTCAGGAACGACTAGCACATATGTGCGAGGGGAACCTTTACATTTACCTTTATTATGATACAGTGTGTGTGTGTTAACATAGTACTCACAGACCTCTTGATTATGTGCTGCCACTGGATGGTGCCCAGGGACTGTGAAAACCACATGTGTATTTTTAGAAATTAAAAATGGTGAGCATCCCCGAACGTTTGGCAGCTTCAAAGGAAGATTTAGCCCCTCAGTGCATTAGACTGTCGATAATATTGTCACATTAGCCGTGGCCCTTCTACCTTATAATGGATTCCTAGTGCAGCATGGCATCCTGAACAAATTATGTACAAGTATGCTTCATGAATACCGCCATTCTGGAAACATTTGAAGAAATGGCCACATTAGGAACTTAATCAGATTTTAATTGGAACACCCAATCTTGCGATCAGCTTTAGTGAAAGAAATCATTGGGGAATTGCAACCTTTCCAGTTTTCCCATGGTAGTTTTTATAACTGGCCCATGGATTTAATGCCTGCACAGGCTTTCTAATTGTGTGTCCATGTGATCCCTCTACGTTTTTCAGATGACATATTTCATTTCGGCATCAGAGTTGCGGGACAGCTGACATCTGAATTGCTAATAACGTGAAATCATCTGTATGATTCTGATATACCTTCGGTGGCAGTTAGTTATATATCTTAATTACACAAGTGGCTGTGCATATGGGCGGATGTTGCATTTGATGTTCATAATTCCTGTGTGTGTGTGTGTGTGTGTGTCTGTGCGTGCATGCATGCACGCTTCACATTAGATTTATTGTTACAATTATTTAACCAAGAGATCCATCAGTAATTTTAAGAATAAACAGATAAGGCTATTTCTGCCACTTGGTTTTAAAAATGATTTTAAGAAAAATGTTAAACAAATACCAAGAACTAAAGATGAAATGGAAACATAGACCAGATCCAAGTCACAGGAAAAAAAAAACATGATATTATTCTGGACCAGGGGTGAAATGCTCCCGTTTCAGACTGATTTGCCTGATCCAGTAGCGATGGTGATGGGTGGTTTGGAGAACTGGTAGCAAAAATCATTGCGCCCCCCCCCCCCCACCATGCCCAGCTGAGCCGCACGATCATCAGAGGCTTTTTTTTTTTTTTACTTTTAAAAGCATTTTTTCTACAACCTCTTCCAATGAAAAAATGCTTTTAAAAGTTTTTTAAAAAAGCCTCTGATGATCGTGCGGCTCAGCTGGGATCGTCAGAGGCTTTTCAAAGCACCTCTTGGCCGAAGAGGTGGTTAAAAAAATGCTTTGAAAAGTCTCTGCCGATCCCAGCTGAGTTGCCTGATCGGCAGAGGCTTTTCAAAGAATTAGAAAAAATGCTTTGAAAAGTTTTTTTTAAAAAAGTTGGCCACGCCACCCAGTCACATTACCCCCAACCAAGCCACGCCCAGAGAACCTGTAGTAACAAATTTTACGTTTCACCCCTGTTCTGAACCACCATACTTGCACATAACTGCAAGTAAAAATAGCAATGTCCTGTCAGAGGGAATGAAAAAGAGAAGCCATGTAATTCCAGGAAACTTATTCAATATCTGTGGTTCATCCAACAAAACAAGAGCCTTGATAGTACAATGGTCTACACACCCTGTTATTAACACAGCTGCCTGCAATTTCTGCTGGTTCGAATCTCTCCAAGGCTCAAGGTTGACTCAGCCTTCCATCCTTTCTAAGGTAGATGAAATGAGGACCCAGTTGTGGGGGCAATAAGCTGACTTTGTATAAAATATACAAAAGAATGAAGGCTATTGCTTAATGCATTGTAAGCCGCCCTGAGTCTCTGGAGAAGGGCGGCATATAAATCAAATTAAAAATAAATAAATAAATAAATAAATAAATAAATAAATAAATAAATAAATAAATAAATAAATAAATAAATAAATCAGTGTAGCATCCTGGACGTTAGCCTTGACCTCCTCTGTTGCAAACAAGAGGTCATTTGTGGTATGTCACATGGGACACCATCCAACATTTACACTTTGCTGTGACACAGGGGATAGATTCAGTGTTGGGTTTCACATACCTTTGCTACCGGTTCCCTCGCGCACGTGCCACTCTGCTCATGCGCAGAAGCTTCTGTGCATGCACAGAGGATATTTGATGACGTCTGGGTGGGTAGATGGAGCTTCCTGCTGTCGCTACTACCAGTTAGCACCCACCACTGGATAGATTGCAAACAATTGTGGTTGATTTTAAGAAGTAACAGCATGTAACGCGGGACACTAATATGATATTTGATGTTGTATGTGATGCCCCCGTAAGAAATTGAGAAACATGGGGGACCCAGTGAAGTCCTTCCCTGGCAGAACGTATCTTAACAAGGATCCCCCAGGGATGTATTTTTGACTTGTTGTTATTCTCTCAAGAGTAGAGAAGAAATCTTCATTTTTTCAAATGATTCCAGTTCATTCCAGAGGCAGAGTGGAATTATGGAATGGAAATCTCCATTAAGGTCAGTAAACCCGACCCTTGGTCTAACGTAGGCATACAACTCTACAATACTACAAAGTTGTGTAGTCTTCACCTGAAGCAAACCTAGCCAGGTGGAACTCATCTTCTTCAACAATTAACTGTAAAATTAAATTTCTTTTTTTTTACTGTTAGGAAGATGTTTTTGACCCCCAGACAATATACGGATTTTATTGCCATTCCAACTGCGTAGCTACTGGGTTACCTCTGCAGTTTACCTCTGGTGAAATCTAAAATTTGTTACTACCGGTTCTGTGGGCGTGGCTTGGTGGTGGGGGGGTAATGTGACTGGGTGGGCATGGCCAATTTTTTTTTAACTTTTGAAACCATTTTTTCTACAACCTCTTCGGTGAAGAGGTTGTAAAAAACGCTTTCTAAAGGCTCTGATGATCCCAGCTGAGTTGCCTGATCGTCAGAGGCTTTTTTTTTCTTTTAAATACCTCTGCCGATCAGGCAACTCAGCTTCGATCATCAGGCATCGTCTTGGATCGTCAGCTTGGATCATCAGCTTGGATCGTCAAACTCAGCTTGACGATCAGGCAACTCAGCTTGGATCGTCAGAGGCCTAAATGCCTCTGACGATCCAAGCTGAGTTGCCTGATCATCAGAGGCTTTTTTTCTTTTAAATGCCTCTGACGATTCAAGCTGAGTTGCCTGAGTTTCTTTTAAAAAAGCCTCTGCCAATCAGGCAACTCAGCTTGGATCGTCAGAGGCATTTAAAAGAAAAAAAGCCTCTGATGATCGTGCGGCTCAGCTGGGCATGGGGGTGGGGGCAGGGAATTTTGCTACCGGTTCTCCGAACCACCCGCCTCCATCACTACCGGATCGGGCGATGTGGTCCGAACCGGGAACATTTCACCCCTGCTCTGCAGTGATGTTTTGCCCCCTTTCATTGGCTGTGGTTTGTTACCTGTTGTCCAGAATTATTTCAGGGGTAGGCTTGTTGGCTGTTACCAGTTTTTATTCCTGATCTGTAGAGGAGTTGTGGAGTACAGAAGGTATAGGCAGAGAGGGCAGTTGGCAGATACCTTGTTAGAAAGGCCGACTGTGATCTGATAGAGCCAAACAAAAGTTGGCACAAGATACCTGAAATCATTTTGGAGTAACAACCAGTCGCTTTTTATCGGGGGGCTTTTCTGCACGTACCAAAAGGCTATAAAAGGTTTATGCAGATCAGCCTCTCTAGTGACCTTAAAACTTAGCCTCTTCAGTGGCAGACTTATTATTCACAAACAGAGGGAAAAAGAACTTGTAGCGAAATGACGCAAGTTAGAATAATGGCATTTGATTTTCATCTCTGATTCCCATCTCCCTGTTGGGGGGTGGCGGAGGGCTTGGATTCCTGTTCATTTGACATGCAGAACGATTTCTTTGAATATTTCTCCATCTATAATTTCTGGAGCTTTGAAACTCTGCTGATATTTGTATGACCAGTATTTGTTGGCATAAAGTGAACAATTTAGCCAAAATACCTGTCCTTCTTTTGCTGCCTCAACTGCATATACCCTGTTTCCCCAAAAATATGACCTCCCCGGATAATAAGCCCAATCGGGCTTTTGAGCGCATGCGCTCAAATAAGCCCTTCCCCAAAATACCCCCCCCAAAAAATATTTACGCACATGCACAGCCAGTCCCCGCCATTTCCTCTGGTTAGGGTTAGGGAGACAGAGCTGGAAATCAGGTAAGATGGCAAGAGGAGCCCCGTCTTGCTCCATGCGCCCCAAAATAATAAGACCTCCCCAAAAATAAGGCCAAGTGCTTATCTTGGGGTTCAAAAAATATAGGACAGGGTCTTATTTTGGGGGAAACACACACACGCATGCATATAAAAGAAGTGTAGAGAGCTGGGAGGGTGTATAGTGTTTCAGGCACCAGGCTAGAAATGGGGAGACCATGAGTTCTAATCCAACCTTGGGCATGAAGTTAGCTAGATGACCTTGGGACACCATGGAACAGTCATTTTCTCTGAGCCGTAGGACGAACTACTATTGAAAATTCTGCCAAGAAAACAGCAGGGACAAATTCAGTCAATTGCCAGGAGTCAACCCTGATTCGAGGGCATCAATAAATAAAAAATAAATAAAAAGAATTAATTTAGGAAAGTTACTGCTGCTCTGGGCAATTGTATATGTGGAATACGATGCCCCCCCCCCCAATGTTATGCTTCTTCATTTGATCTCCATTGTAGGAAAGGAATTCTCACATACTGACCATGTTTTCACGACCCAGTGCAGAACAAGGCAATCAGGTTTTAGCCTAACATGTTATGCAAACTCAGAAAATTAAAGCAATGTGTGGTTCAGTTAATCATGGATAAGCATGAAGAAAAATAGCCAACCTAAAAACTACAAACCCTGATAGAATAGAATAGAATAGAATAGAATAGAATAGAATAGAATAGAATAGAATAGAATAGAATAGAATAGAATAGAATAGAATAGAATTCTTTATTGGCCAAGTGTGATTGGACACACAATGAATTTGTCTTTGGTGCATATGCTCTCTGTGTACATAAAAAGAAAAGATACATTTGTCAAGAATCATAAGGTACAACACTTAGTGATAGTCATAGGGTACAAAGAAGCAATCAAATCATACTAGCAAACAATCAATATAAATTGTAAGGATACAAGCAACAAAGTTACAGTCATGCAGTCATAAGTGGGAGGAGATGGGTGATAGGAATGATGAGAAGACTAATAGTAATAGTAATGCAGCCTTAGTGAATAGCTTGACAGTGTTGAGGGAATTATATGTTTAGCAGGGTGATGGCGACAGGAAAAAAACTGTTCTTGTGTCTAGTTGTTTTTGTGTTCAGTGCTCTATAGCGTCGTTTTGAGGTTAGGAGTAGAAACAATTTATGTCCAGGATGCGAGGGGTCTGTAAATATTTTCACAGCCCTCTTTTTGACTTGTGCAGTATACAGGTTCTCAATGGAAGGCAGTTGGTAGTAATTGTTTTTTTCTGCATTTCTAATTATCCTCTGAAGTCTGTCTCTGTCTTGTTGGGTTGCAGAACCAAACCAGACAGTATGGAGGTGCAGATGACTGACTCAATAATTCCTTTGTAAAACTGGATCAGCAGCTCCTTGGACAGTTTGAGCTTCCTGAGTTGGCACAGAAAGAACATTCTTTGTTGTGCTTTTTTGGTGATGTTTTTGATGATAGGTGTCCATTTTAGGTCTTGAGATATGATAGAACCTAGAAATTTGAAGGTCTCTACTGTTGATACTGTGTTGTAAGAGGTGGTAATATGGGACAATTTCTCCCAGGGGTGAAATCCAAATTTTTTCCCTACCGGGTCTGTGGGCGTGGCTTGGTGGGCATGGCAGGGGAAGGATATTGCAAAATCTCCATTCCCACCCCACTCCAGGGGAAGGATACTGCAAAATCTCCATTCCCTCCCCACGCCAGGGGAAGGATATTGCAAAATCTCCATTCCCATCCCACTCTGGGGCCAGCCAGAGGTGGTATTTGCCGGTTCTCTGAACTACTCAAAATTTCCACTACCGGTTCTCCAGAACCTGTTAGAACCTGCTGGATTTCACCCCTGGTTTCTCCTAAAGATCAGTGCAACAGTGAACAGAATATAGATGTGTGAAAAAGTCTGGACAACTTGCTGAATATCCTGCTCCGAAATCAGTAGTGAAACACAAGTTATCTAAAATGATTTCAAACAGGCTTAATACTAGCTGCCACTTAATTGCTAAATATTATTAATAATATCGTTATTAGGGACCTTTCATTACGAATGAAATGGTCAGCAGTGGGAATTCTCTGAAGAAGGATTTCTTCTGAGAACCGTTGTTTATGCAATCTGGGAACATCACTCTTCTCAAACAAGCGAAGATGTCTAGACTTGGAAGCTTTTATGCCAGCCCATAATCTTCTAATTAGCAGGCTTAATTGTTTAAGAGCCATTTAAATGCTTTGTATTTCCAACGCTTTGAGATGGATGGATGGATGGATGGGTGGATGGATGGATGGATGGATAAATAGATCACCCTGTTTTTGTGTATATGCATATTTTTCCCCCTCAAATGAAAAGCTTTATTCATTTTCATTCAATTGGTGTTTTGTTTTTATTTTCTGAATATAGTTTTTCTGGGCATTTCTAGGAAGCTGACCTTTTCTTGTTCTGTTTTCTTTTCTTTACCTAGGGACGTTATTTGTCATAGCTTGTAATTAAGACAAAATCAGCCAATTTCTCAAAAGAAGCAACCATACATGAATAATCCATTTGTGTGTGATTATGTGTGTGTGCGTGTGTTTCCTTTAACTAAAACTAAAAAACCAACATTTTGCATATTTATTTTTATAAAAATGTAACATTGTTAGCCTCACCTTACAAGGTATATCTGCCAAACAGAATGATTTCCTTCCAAAGTGATTTTGAAACGATAATCAGCTAAACATCAAAGTATCTTTAAAAAAAAAAAGAATTATGTTTTGTGGGCAAAATTTCTTAAAATTATTAGTCTAGCAAGCTGTATACAATAAGGAGACGATGCTATATCAAGGACTAAATCTTATTTAATTCAGTGGAGTTTACTTAAAGAAGATATGTCAATTGGTTAAGGCTATACCTATTTAACCTGAAAGGGAGCTTTTCAAATGAAGTGGCAACTATTTAGTAAATGTGTATTTTATTATCTAGTGAGAGGGAAATGCGAAAAGTGATGTTAATTAGATTGGCTGCAACAATTATTTGTATCAATGCTGAAAATGACTGAAATTTCAGGGGTGGGAAACAGTGTATAATGTGATATGCAATTCATACATAAAAGCATGTTGATAAGATTTCTTTATTGAGTCTTTTGTTATCCGCTGCCCCAATGTGTTTTTTTTAACAAAAGGACTGAATCTAAAGTGATTCCCAAACCAATTTTAACCCTCTCAGTGTTCAATGGATGTTATTAACTTAATTTTGGGGGGAAGAAACACCTTAAATAAACACAGCTTATCGGGTACTTAGGAGCCAAGGACTTAGTAGCACAAAGAAACAACAACCAATGACTGAATAGCTATCCATTAACATCCCAATCAAAAGGGACACTGTGGCTAAGGTGCTGAGCTTGTCGAATGAAAGGTCGGCAGTTCAGCGGTTCGAATCCCTAGTGCCATGTAACGAGGTGAGCTCCCATTACTTGTCCCAGCTTCTGCCAACCTAGCAGTTCAAAAGCACATAAAAAATGCAAGTAGAAAAATAGGGATCACCTTATGGTGGGAAGGTAACAGAGTTCCGTGCACCTTTGGTGTTGAGTCATGCTGGCCACATGACCACGGAGGTGTCTTCGGAGAGCGCTGGCTCTTCGGCTTTGAAATGGAGATGAGCACCGCCCCCTAGAGTTGGGAACGATTAGCACACATGTGCGAGGGGAACCTTTACCTTTACCTTTACATCCCAATCAATAAGTAAAAAGCCACACACAACCAGGCACCATATGATACCATACACAGAATAGCCTACATTCTGCTAGAGAGGAGTTCCCTGAGGATGGGCTCCAGCATGAGTCGGAAAGCTCAGAAGCCTCAACCTTTGGTCCTGGTTGGCCAACCCAGATTGGCTCTTGCAACATTTTCCTGGGACACATATATTTGCCTTCATTTGTTTAAAAAAAAGCCCCCACTCTTTTGAATTGCTTCCATTCCAGATATTTTCCCTTCGTTGTGCTTTCATTAACAGTCCACGGTAGTTGTATGTCTCTTAGGCAGTAATAGGTATATTCCTGTTTGGAAATTATGTTCGGTATAGATTTAGCTATTTTCTCATATCGGAATGGAAATAGTTTGAAAATAGTTTCCATTCCGACAAGCTCATTTCCCAAATGTAGATAGATTCCGTTGCATGGTCAATGAAATGTCAGGGAGGTAGTGAGATTGTAACACCTCCCCCCCCCCTATGAAATTGCATTTCACAGTCTCCCAGCTTTTTTCCATCTGCCTTCATGGTGGTGGCAATTGCAATAAGGAAATTATTATCTGAATTGCTTGAGTTTCTTTACCCCCAGAATGTTAATTCCTGCATGATGGAACTATTGTGAACCAGGGAAATGTTGTGTTGCCATTATCCTTGGAATATAGGTCCCAAATATGTTTGACCTAAAATGTAATTCCATTGTCAAGTTTCCGAAAGATGCCCTAATTAATTCATGAGCCATGATCCAAACTTCAAAGGAAATATATTCATTTATTAGGAGCACCATTCCGGAAATACTCGGATGCAGTTAGGACTGATCCCACGTAGATTTATGTTCCCCTATGACCCTGTCTCTCCCCTCCTTTCTGGCCATGTCATAAATCACATTCTCCAATTAACCACTTTGGCTGGCTGTGAAACCTAACACCCTCCTTCTGATTGCGGTCAGGAAGAATGTATGGAATTCACTTCAGTTCTCCCTCCCTCCTGCTCATGGCAACTTGAAAGCTTTGCAAGTTGACATCCATCTCCTCCCCCACCCCCCAAAAATACTGATTTGTTTCAGTGCATACATGTTTTTTTTAAAATGCAACAGTAATGTAGATAAATATTATATATAAGCAAATTCATATTCTAGGTTTGTCTGAAGCATAATTGTCTGCTGCAAAACTAAATAAATGGGGGGGGGGAGGGAGGAGAGAATTTTGGAAAGAGAACCATCAGTTAAATGGTGGAAAAAAAACATGAGACAAGGTGCCCACCCACCTTCTCTTTGAGCAAAGAGATACCTTGCAAAATTTCTGAAGGCAGAGAGCATGTCTTAACAAGGTGAAATGTGAAGGTGAAAACTCCCGCTGCCTTCTCAAGGATTATGGATTTTTTTAAATGGGTGAACAACTCACATTTTGTCCCCAAAGGTGCTTTTTCAAAACGCAACTGGACTGAAGAAGCTTCTTGGATGAGAAGTGAAATGTCTTCAAGGGAAAAACAAAGTCCAGTTGTCTTCTGGAAGAAGCTCCTTTGGGCCAACCATGACCTGGGTGACTGAGAATCTCCATAAACTCACATTTTTGGAAATTGGGAACCTGTTCTAGGATAGGATAGGATAGGATAGGATAGGATAGGATAGGATAGGATAGGATAGGATAGGATAGGATAGGATACAATAATAATTAGAATGGAATGGAATAGGAATAGGAATAGAATAGGAATAAGACTAGACTAGACTAGACTAGACTAGACTAGACTAGACTAGAGCAGAGCAGAGCAGAGCAGAGCAGAGCAGAGCAGAGCAGAGCAGAGCAGAGCAGAGCAGAGCAGAGCAGAGCAGAGCAGAACAGAACAGAACAGAATTCTTTATTGGCCAAGTGTGATTGGACACACAAGGGATTTGTCTTTGGTGCATATGCTCACCGTGTACATAAAAAGACAAGATACATTCATCAAGAATCATAAGGTACAACACTTAATGATAGTCATAGGGTACAAATAGGGTGAATAAAGAAAAAAAACTGCCAATGGTTGTTTGTGTCAACATTAATTCATGCTTTCCTCCTCTCCTGCTCTTTGTCCTTTTGCAGATGTCCAGCATATTAAGAGGAGAGACATCATCCTTAAAAGAGAACTGGGTGAAGGTGCTTTTGGGAAGGTGTTCCTGGCTGAGTGCTACAACCTCAGTCCCACCAAGGACAAGATGCTAGTAGCTGTGAAGGTAAAACATGAGGGCAAACATCTACGCTTGGCTGCCAAATACAGCATCTCACACGAAGTTCTTGCTACGGTTGCCTTTGAAAGTAAACAAGCAACATCAGCCACTATAGAATTTTATTTATTTATTTATTTATTTTATTTAGTCTGTCAAACATGTACGAGATAACAGGTATACATGTATATGAACACAGGAAATCGGTACGAATAAATGGGGACAGTAGGACAGGGACGGTAGGCACGCTGGTGCTCTTATGCACCTTACAGACCTCTTAGGAATGGAGTGAGGTCAACAGTAGACAGTCTAAGGTTAAAGCTTTCGGGGTTTGGGGTTTGGGGTTTGGGGTTTGGGGAAGAAACCAGAGTCAGTTAGTGCATTCCAGGCATTGACCACTCTGTTGCTGAAGTCATATTTTCTGCAATCGAGTTTGGAGAGGTTTACCTTAAGTTTGTATCTATTGTATGCTCTTGTATTGTTGCGGTTGAAGCTGAAGTAGTCATTGACAGGAAGGACATTGTAGCAGATAATTTTGTGTTTGTGCTACTTTTCTGACAAGGGTAGACCACTTGGTGGTGCTAGGTGGAGGAGCTCTGTATTTATTCCTAGCATTTCTCATTCAAGTTGATAAAAGGAATTTGCTTTTCGAAAACAAGAGGATTTCAGGGAAATGAGTGGAATGGAATGTTGTGACCTGAATGATGTGTACCTGGGTCTTGCATTTCACTTTATATTTTTTTTTTCTCATTTTCTTGGTAGCTTCTTAACTTCAAATATTCTATTAGGAACATAAGAAGGAAATTGTTCCTTGGGTTTTTCAGGGGTAATGCTACCGTTACTACTGGGGGAAAGTACTTTCCTTGATAAACGGTTGGATAATTACTCTTTCCCCTGGAGAAGGTGTTGGAAGAAATACCTTCTGGGTTCAGTTCCAAGTGGGGAAAAAGACACTGGATTTGTGGAAGTTGCTTGGAAAGAAGGTTTATTGATGAACAGGATCACATGGCTTGAGTTCCTGAGCAGAAAAAGAGCTGAGATGCTGAGAGATGCTGAGAGAGGCTGAGGTTTTATGTCCTCTTTTGGGCTTTGAATTTGAGCTTGTATTCTGATTGGTTGTCAGGGGCAACTCTGTAGGCTGTCCGCAGTCCCAAGCTTGATTAACCTTGCTGGGTGATGTAATCTTCCTAGGTGCCATGTGGTGAGATGGGTAGAGGGCTAATCCTATCATGTCCCAAGGGCCATGTCTTCATCCCATCACCCTGGAGCCGGAGGTCTTTTGTGTTGCAGATAAGATGTCTTTTGTCTTTCTGGGGCTATTAACAAAGGTGAGGGCTCCTTTCCAAGAGCATGTTTCTCCTTTTCTCATCCAGGGCGGTCTAATATTCTGCCTTTTTAATATTTCCTAGAATATTTCATTTTTCTAGGAGAGGGGTGGGTGCTAACCTCCTACAAAGGAAAAGGGAGTAATCACCCACCCAATTTCTTAGCCGACAAATTCAACAGAAATTTCTCAATGGCCACTGGTACCCAGCTCTGTTTCATCTAATTCCATGTCATCTATCACTCATCAGTTTTCATGGCATTGAATAAAACAATAAGGTTCAGCCCAGACCATCAGCCAAACCAACTTAATTCATTGGGGAGAATGAATTACCCAAGACACTTGGGATTTTTTCGATCTCACAATTGCTAGCTCCCTACATCAATCTATCTAAGCCATGTTTTTATTTAATAATGGATTGTTAAACAAGTCATAATAGCCTAGGACATCAAACCTTGATACAGGGTAATCACTGATTTTGCAAATAGGATGAACTTTAAAAACACAGTCTTCCAGTTTAGCAGAGGGTATGGCCATGATATAATGAAGTAATTAGATATGGCAGGATAGAAAATCTTCTTAAGACAAAATTGGGGTCTTAAACTCAATTGAACTTCAACATATTTATTTCAACCCTCATTCAAATAATTGCTGATTTAGCACTGCATGTCAGAGGCATGAATATGAACAGTTTGCATGGCTCCAAAAATGTTGGATGAGAGTCGTGTCTTCAATGATGTCACACCAAGTCAAAATCAAATCAACTACTTTATAGCTTAGTCATCATCATCGTCATCTTTTAACTACCCCATAATCCCTTGTGGGGTAGAGTTGAGTTAGAGGCAATGAATTGGATAACAATTCCACATTAGCATGATTTCAAACAAAGCAAATATTTTCATCAAATGACTTGGGAGATTTTCTCCTCCCAAGAAGAAAGAAGAACAGCTAAGATGATTAAGGGACCGGAGAAAAAAAATCACATGAAGAACAGTTGCAGGAATTAGGTATGGCTAGTCTAGTGAAAAGAAGGACCAGGGGTGACATGATAGCAGTATTTGAGGGGCTGCCACAAAGAAGAGAGGGTCAACTTATTTTCCAAAGCACCAGAAGGTAAGGCAAGAAACAATGGAAACTAACCAAGAGAGAAGTGACTTTGAATTAAGGAGAAACTTCCTAACAGGAGGACAATTCACCAGTGGAACAGCTTGCCTTCTAAAGTTCTAGGAGCTTCAGCACTGGAAGTTTTAAAGAAAAGACTGGACAGCCATCTATCTGAAATGGTATAGGGCCACGATGGCGAACCTTTGGCACACGCGAGTTCAGCTCCAGCGCATATGCACATGCCAGCCTGCTGATTTTTGGACCTTCTGGGCCCACCAGAAGTAGGGAAACAGGCTGTTTCCTGCCTCTGGAGGGCCTGGGGTGGGGGGAAGGCCCGTTTTTCTTTCTCACCTGGCTCCAGATCCTCTCTATGCATCTGGGGAGGGCGAAAACAGCTTTCCCCACCCCATCGGAGGCCCGAAATGACCCATTGCCCAACTTCGGCTGGACAGGAAGTGATGCTTTTTGCTGTCCCCAGCCTCCAGGGACTCCTGGAAGTTGGGAAATGGACCATTTCAGGCCTCCGGAGGGCCTCCGAGGGGGTGGGGAAGGCTGTTTTTGCCCTCCCCAGATGCATAGAGAGGATCTGGAGCCAAGAGAGAAAGAAAAATGGGCCTACCGGGCCATCGTGTGCCAGGAGTGGGGGGAAAGGGGGGTTGCACACGCATGCACGAGGTAGGGCTCATAGAATTATGGGTGTGGACACGTGTGCACGCAAACCTCCCCTGCCCCCCTCCTGGCTCGCGATGGCAAAAAGGTTAGCCATCACTGGTATAGGGTCTCCTGCTTGAGCAGGGGGTTGGACTAGAAGACCTCCCAGGTCCCTTGATCCTAAGTTTTTTTTTAAAAAAAGTCAATGGTTTTAATCTATCTCTAGTAGTAGAAAATATATCTGTTTGTTTGGATGGGGTGAAAATAAAGCAGATTGGCAAAATAAAAGAGTTCTGTTGCTCTCAGGGCTTCATGTTAACATCAGGAAGATAGTAGAGAGCTAAAAATAATCAAGAGCCTAGGATGAAGACAGATGTTTTTTCAGTCGGTACAGCATACAGTCATCTATCTAAATATTTTTGGTCAGCTTCTTCACTGATAAAAAAAAAATGAAATGAAATGAAATTATGTGATGCCTTGAAGAGATGGTGGTAAAATGTAAGATATGAAATCTGTTTTTTTTTAAAAAAAAAAAAAACGTATTTTCTATTTTGGAAGAAGAAAACCAACTTTTAAGAGCAGTTTCTTAGCACGGCATGATAAATTTTGAGAAAGGATGACACTTAGATGTAACTGAATTTTCTTTTGGATCCCTCCACAATGGATCAAGTTTTTTTAAGAGCCAATAAATAAATTGACTGAACTGGAAAAAATCCTCCACCTCAAGCTTAAAAATACTTTGTGAAGTTCCTTCCAAGCTGTATTTCTATAGCAAATATCTGTAGAGTTTTTTTAAAAAAAAGGAATGAAAGAGACAATTTCATCTCTTAATTGGTCATTCTAATGAAATCTTGATAGCAAACATTATTGCTATTATTACTACCATAGTTCTTGATTTTCTTCTTTGTTTTTTCAGCCCAAAAATAATCCCTGTGGCAGATTATATTGTAATAAATATGCAGCTGAACCCCCCTTTAAAGCAATGGAAATATCTTTTGATGGAGTTAAAAGAGATAGTCAAACCCAACAATAACAAATGTCCTGAAGAATATGACCTTAAATGCTTAAAATGTTTATAGACCCAACAGAACAAAAACATCAACATGATTGCAATCTAGATACCAACACAATATATTTAAAGTGGATGATCCACATTTTAGCTCAACTCAGCAATAAACCACTCAGAGAAAATGCTCAGCCTTGCATTATAATCAGTGCCCTTGAATATCTTTTATGAAAGAAATATGCTTTTATAGGTTTCCAGAAGCTGTTGTTGCCTGCTGGCGACCAGCAGAGTTGGCAGCAAAGTCGGACAGTGAGGAGGTTGGGGAGGAATTTGGGCCAGTCCTGGGGGCTGGGGAAAGCTCGGACGAGGGCTCTGCATCAGAGGCAGAAGGGAGGCCAAGGCCATCTGATAGTTATGTGCAGCCTCCAGAGTCTGACAGCAGCAAGGCAGAAGAACAGTGGGACCCTGTACAATCGAAGTTGACTCCGAAGTTGGAGTCCACAAGTCTTAAAACTGCCAAGTTTGAGGACCTCTGCCATTGACCATAAGGTCAATGGGGGACTCAGAGTAAGTCTTGCCAATCATGAAACTTGAACCTGGTGCTTTGTTTGTAGCATTCAAATGGTCTTTTTTAAAAAAAATAAAAATAAAAATAAATAAATAAAGGGGAGATGGAAACCTAGCAGGTGGCTTTTGAGGAGCTCATAGATTCATTGGTATAAACATGCCTCTCATTGCCTGCCCGTGAGCTAAGCCACAGGAATCTGAAGGTATCCAATTTGTGTTGAGCTCTGCTGGATTCCTTTAGTTTATCAGAAGAGTTGTGAGTGAACAGGGTATTCTTTTAAGCTTCCTGAATCTGTGACATTGATGATTTAAAAGGTTTGAGTCAGTTGGAGACATACCATTTGAAATTGCAGATGAAAACTCAAGGTGAACGAATTTTTTCCATATTTAAATAAGAGCATGCCAGACATAGAAATACAGGAAATCAAGGACAACTTTTCTTGCCCCTCATCCTCTCTTAAACTGTACAGATGATATTTTGTTATAAAACAACCACAACAACATGCCTTTGATTTAATATTCAATAGCTCCCACTCTGGTTCAATGACTGACATCTGTTCTGCATATTCTATGGAGAATAAAAATGCTAAATAAATATAATTATGTACTCCCAGTTTATTGGACAGGGGTGATAAAATCTGAAAAGCCTTTCCTATGGATAACAAAATAGGTCTGGAGTCTCAATTTTGACTTTAGCATTCATAACTAATTTCGAGAACAAATTGTCTCATCTTTAGTTCAAAACCCCCATGAGGAAATATACCGAATCCAGGCACACTGGCCCCAGAAACAATTCTATACATGCACTAGACAAAATTACCTAATCATAGCAAACCAGAATTTGGTTGAGAAGCCACTTTCAATACAAATGGGAGATTGATTCTCCCAGGAAATTATTATGAAGCACAAAGAATGGAAACAAGGTTTTTTGGAAATTATGAAGAGTGAATGCCTTGTTTTTATTACTGCAGTTTTTTTTCTTCAAGTATCTACACCCACCCACCCATACGAAAAACCTTTACCTTGATCACATCCATCTTCAGAATAAAGGCAGCAAAATCAGTTTCTTCAAAATAAAAGGCTGCACTTGTTCGGAAGAGCCATAATAATGAGATATGGAGTCTTTGCCTTTAAGGTCATAAGATTTGGATTCTCACTGGGCTAGAAATAAGTGGAAGCTATTACCTTTGAGGTTATTTACTGCTCTCTCTCTCTCTCTCTCTCTCTCTCTCTCTCTCTCTCTCTCTCTCTCTCCTCCCTCCCTCCCTCCCTCCCTCCCTCTCTCTCTCCCTCCCCCCACCCCCACTTCCCCATTGAAAAACAAAGAAAGAAAGTCAAGAAAAATTTCAGGTGTGATGAGTTGAGAGCAGGTATCCAGAGAAATTCCTTCATAATTGCTGGCATTGTTTGTGTTTCTATAATGCATGGACCCGAGAACTCCCCATTTTTTCTCAACCTTTCATTTAGGCACTAGTTTCATTAGGCATATCATCTAATAGATTTCATTAGGAATCTGATTCTACTCTGGATATGAAAAATAGAAAAGAATATGTGTAGTTCAAGCTTGAATTGTGTGGTGGTTGGTGCTCTCTCAGCTTGATTGTTTTCTTGCAGATCTTTCATCAGTGCACTGATAATGTTACCTAGCTGGGTAATAAAGCATCTGCAAGAAAGCAACCAAGCTCATAAATCACCAACAATCCCATAAATGCAGTGGTGGGTTGCTCCTGGTTCACGCCGGTTCGCAAGAACCGGTAGTAAAAATTTGTAGTAGTTTGGAGAACTACAAATAACATTGGCTGGCCACACCCCCAAACTGGTCCCCATCCCAGTCGCCACTTGCTTACCCCACTTACCTCATCAGAGGCTTTTTTTTTTTTTTACTTTTAAAAGCATTTTTTCTACAACCTCTTCAGCCGAAGAGGTTGTAGGAAAAAAAATGCCTTTAAAAGCCTCTGGCGATCCCAGCAGAGTTGCCTAATCATCAGAGGCTTCTAAAAGCATTTTTTTCTGCAACCTCTTCGGTTGTAGAGGTTGTAGGGGGAAAAATGCCTTTAAAAGTCTCTGGCGATTCCAGCAGAGTTGCCTAATCGTCAGAGGCTTCTAAAAGCATTTTTTTCTGCAACCTCTTAAAGTTGTAGAAAAAATGCTTTTAAAAGTAAAAAAAAAAAAAAGTTGGCCACGCCCATCCAGTCACATTACCCCCCACAAGCCACTCCAATAAAATAAGCCACGCCCGCAGAACTGGTAGTAAAAAAATTTAGAACCCACCCCTGCATAAATGTGAAAAAGCTAACCAGAGAAATTCCAACAATTTTCCCTAGTAGATTTCCTAGTAGATATCATAACAAATGACTCCAAGATGGATCTTAGCGACTTCTTCCTTAACACTTGCTCCAAGTTATTGATTTTTTTTAAAGGAAAAAAAAAAACTGATCCCACTCTTGACAGATACAAGAATCAATTCAATTGAAAAACAGCATTCTCTGATATACTGTAGAGATTCTCAGTCATCCAGGTCATGGTTGTCTCAAAAATTGCAGGCTATGGGAACCAGGAACACTACTTAGGTGACCCAGATAAACCTCCAAGTGCTTCAACAACTTGCTAAAAGGATGCAAAGGACCAGCTGTCTGCAAGGAATATAAATCCTTCCATTTTTCACTATCCTGTCCGAGCTAAAGAAACTTCTTGGATGAGAAGCAAAATGTCTTCAGAAGAAAAAAAAAAACAAGGAAGTCCAGTTGACTCCTAAAAAAAGCACCTTTGGGTCATTCTCTGATAATGTTATTTTGTGTTCCCTCACAATTTCTTGAGTACATTACCTGAAAATATATGTATCCCAAATGCCATGGCAGTTGCAATATATGGCTGTGAATGTTGGACCATGAGAAAGGCTGAGAATTGAGGCCTTTGAACTCTGGTGCTGGAGAAGACTCCTGCGAGTCCCTTGGACTGCAAGGCGATCCGACCGGTCAGTCCTAGAGGAGATCAACCCTGACTGCTCTTGATCCTGAAGAGGAAACTCAAATACTTTGGCCACCTAATGAGAAGGAAGGACTCCCTGGAGAAGAGCCTAATGCTGGGAACCATTGAGGGCAAAAGAAGAAGGAGACGGCAGAGAATGAGGTGGCTGGATGGAGGCATGGAAGCAGTCGGCATGAGCTTAAATGGACTCCAGAGGATGGTAGAGGACAGGAAGGCCTGGAGGAATGTTGTCCATGGGGTTGTGATGGGTCGGACATGACTTCACAACTAACAACAACAACAAAATGTCATGGAAATTGTGTGTCACCTGTGCAAAGAAATCATGCACCACGTTAAAAAGGCAAAGCAACATTCCCTTGCTTAAAGCAGGGATGGAGAAACTGCATCTTTCTTATTGCATGTTGCATGTGACGCTAGATCTCATTTTTGGTCTCTCCCTTGCTGCTAAGCTTAAGCAGCAAAATGATGCAATTTTGGCAGCCCGATTGCAAACTCTTTGGGGGGGAAAGATTACAGTTGGGGACGGAAGTGGCTTGCCTCCTACAGGCTGCGTATTCCAGAATGACTCTTAATGCAAGGTGGATTCACGTTACATTATTTCTCAAAGACAAAAGCCCACATCAGCCCAAGGACTGTTGAAATCTGTGGGATCTTTGAATTCTCGTTTTCCTAAGCCAATTTCCCTCACTGCTTTGATCTCTTTATCTGGACTGGCAGAGGAGAAACTCGATGCCAGGACATTTTACATCCCAATATCATCTTGGGATCAGGTTCTCTGGGAAATGTAATTTCCTAGGACTCCTTAATTGAACTCCTCAAAGGTATTCTTTCATTGGTGCCTCTGCTGAGCCAATAGCTGTCTATATTAATTCATCCCAACATGCTTCTAAGTAATAAAGAACTTGGGATGTGAAATCATTGTCCTTGACACTTAGCAAAGCAAAACAGAAGAACAACTTGTCTGAAACAAAGAAGGCCCTGGTGACACATTAAAGGCACATGCATTCTTTAGCCAATGAGTTTTTGTCATATAGAATTCACTACATCGGGTGCTTGGTTTATAATTTTCTTGTTTTTGCCTTAGCTAACTACTGCCTTAGCTAAAAACAAGGTATTTTCTTGTTTTTGCCTTAGCTAACTAATCTAGAAAATAGCCAAGGAATCACTTGTGACAGCCAGAATCATGTTGTGGTCAGGGACAAGGTTTTCATGCAAAAGTTGTCAGCTTATTTCTTTTTAAGTTATTAGTTTGTTTGTTTGTTTTTTAGAATTAGAATTATTTATTTATTGGCCAAGTGTGATTGGACACACAAGGAACTTGTCTTGGTACATATGCTCTCAGTATACATAAAAAGAAAAGATACATGGAATAGAATAGAATAGAATAGAATTCTTTATTGGCCAAGTGTGATTGGACACACAAGGAACTTGTCTTGGTGCATATGCTCTCAGTGTACATAAAAGAAAAGATACATTCATCAAGAATCATAAGGTACAACACTTAATGATAGTCATAGGGTACAAATAAGCAATCAAATCATACTAGGAAACAATATAAATCGTAAGGATACAGCAACAAGTTACAATCATACAATCATAAGTGGGAGGAGATGGGTGATAGGAATGATGGGAAGATTAGTAATAGTAATAGTAATAGTAATAGTAATAGTAATAGTAATAGTAATGTAGACTTAGGGAATAGTTTGTGAATTTTTTATCAGAGGAAGCATAGCACAGTGACATAGACCATACCTTGAATGGAATGGAAAAGATATCAAATTCAATCTTAGACATTTCCACAGAGCATTGAATATCTGTTGGAAGCATCTGCCAGTCAATCTCAGCCAATGGTGTGATTGAGTATACAAGACAGCTTTCCATATCCCGAAGTATTCATCTGTATTTGCTCAACGAACAACGGTTAGCTTCATATGACCCAAGATCAAAATAGAATAGGAAGGAACATTCTTGCGTTCACATAACTTCCTATGCCCAAGCAAATAAAATGTATGCAACAATTTGTTTCATATAACCTGCTAAAACATTGGGTGGGTTCTGACAATATACTGACTCATTGGACAGAACCTTTTCCAAATTCACCAGCTAGCAACTTCATTCATGAACACATCCATGCAGATTTCTTGGCAATAATGTCAAAGTAGTTTGCCATGATATGGAGGGTGGGGGGGTCTTTAAAAAAAATGTTGCCTTATGTCCTTAGCATTTCCTGATGGTTTCCCTCCAAGTACTAAATAGGGCTGGCCCTGCTTAGCTTTCACTCTAAACAATATTCAGAATTCACATTTTAATCTAACGTAGCACACTGTGTAAACCAATTCTAATTCTTTTTTTAATCTATCTCTGTCTAGAATGATATGGGGCAGTGGTGGAATTCAAATTTTTTTACTACCGGTTCTGTGGGCGTGGCTTGGTGGGCGTGGTGTGGCGTGGCTTGGTGGGTGTGGCTTGGTGGGCGTAGCAGGGGAAGGATACTGCAAAATCTCTACTCCCTCCCCACTCCTGGGGGAAGGATATTGAAAAATCTCCATTCCCACCCCACTCCAGGGAAAGGATACTGTAAAGTCTCCATTCCCTCCCCACCCCAAGGGAAGGATACTGCAAAATCTCCATTCCCTCCCCACTCCAGGGGACGGATACTGCAAAATCCCCATTCCCACCCCATCCAGGGAAAGGATACTGCAAAATCCCCATTCCCTCCCCACTCCTGGGGGAAGGATATTGCAAAATCTCTATTCCCACCCCACTCTGGGGCCAGCCAGAGATGGTATTTGCCAGTTCTTTGAACTACTTAAAGTTTCCACTACCGGTTTTTCAGAACCTGTCAGAACCTGCTGAATAGCACCCCTGATTTGGAGAGAATTATAGACAATAAGTTGAGAAGAAGTTTTAAGCAAGTTATTTTTCATGACTTTCACCATCTTGCTTGTCCATCCATCCATTCTTCTGGTTTCTTTTTTTTAGGCTCTCAAGGACCCAACTTTGGCTGCCCGAAAGGACTTCCAGAGGGAGGCAGAGCTGCTCACCAACCTGCAGCATGACCATATTGTGAAATTTTATGGTGTCTGTGGTGACGGAGATCCACTCATCATGGTCTTCGAATATATGAAGCACGGAGACTTGAATAAGTTTCTGAGGTAAAGGTTAAATATACTATGAGTTGTAGAAAGGGAAGAATGGAAATTGATATGAGGGATAGGGTATGACTGCAAATATCTTGACTTCAACAAACTGTGTATGACTAGTCTAAAGAAAAGATGGACTAGGGGTGACATGATAGCAGTATTCCAGTATTTGAGGGGCTGCCACAAAGAGGAGGGGGCCAAATTATTTTCCAAAGCACCAGAAGACAAGACAAGAAATGATGGATGGAAACTAATCAAGGAGAGAAGCAACGTGGAATTAAGGAGAAACTTCCTACAGTGAGAACAATTAACTAGGGGAACAGCATGCCTTCAGAAGTTGTGGATGCTCCATCACTGGAGGTTTTTAAGAAAAGATTGAACAGCCACTTGTCTCAAATATTATAGGGTCTCCTGCTTGAGGTTGGACTAGAAGACCTCTAAGGTCCCTTCCAGCTCTATTTTGATCGATTGATTCCCACTATCCAACCAAAGATTTAGAAACAGTAAAACTGCTTTTCTTCTCCTTGAACCAGTGGTGGGTTGCCCCTGGTTCGGACCGGTTCGCAAGAACTGGTAGTAAAACCGGTGGGAGGCCCTGCCCACCACCCTGGATGTCATCATCAGCGATCTGCACATGTGATCGTGTGCATGATCCCATTGCGAACCGGTAGTAAAGGTAATTAGAACCCAACGCTGCCTTGAACCCACCATGGTACTCTGGCTACTAGGCAAATATGGGACTAACCTAACACAAATAATGGTGTCCTTCACCTTTATGGACATGAGAAAAAAGTCTGTGGCACTGTCACACTAAGCCATGGGCAGCTGCATGTGACTAGTTAGAAGACTTAAGCCAGGGAAACAGTCCAGAAGGTTCAAACTAGGGACCAAAACCATGGAGAGCTCAACTGTCATTCAGGGAACAGTTCAGACAAAGAAACTCATAAAGCTTTCACTGCCAAGAAATCTTATGACAAACTGAATAGGTGGGTCTACTTCACTGAAAATAATTCACTATCAAGACATTTCTCCTAGCTGTATTTTTGGCAGTATCAATTTATGGCATCTCTTCACTAACTCCGAGATTCTCAGAGTCCTAGCACTGATCTTTCCTTCCGGCTTTGTCCTCCTGCTTCCTCGAGACGAATGGATCTGCATAAGGATTTTAAGCATGCACTGGCTTGATGCTTTCTTATACTCTGGCTTTAGTGGGTAATTAATTTGCCAAGAAGGTCCAGCTGCTGCTGGACTTGATGATTTCCCTTTTCCAATTCCACAAAAAGAAAAAGCCACTCTATCTTACCAGCATTTTTGTTCCTTCTTGAATTTTTCATCAACATGGAATAGCCAATAGCCGAACGCAAAAAAAATGGATGGAGAGGCTGTTCTTCCATAATGTTGAAATCATGGGCTGATGTTCCAAGAATTCATGCAACATACTCCCATATTTTTTCCCCCCACAGTAATGATTATTTGTTATTTCCTAGTATTTAGGTAATTGGACTTTTGTGTCTGTTTCCTCTCCTCTCCTGCGTTGGTTAAGCAGGATTGTAAAGGAATTGTGTCAATAATTTAGATAGCAGCTCCACTTCTAGGTTTGCGGATTTTGCCAAGGCAATTATTCTGTTGTCAAAGCTGACACATGACTGGGGCTGGAGGAGGGTTTGGGGAAGCAACGTTCTTTCCTCTAGATTTCATTTATTTCAGCTCTGGCACCCAGAGGACAAGAAATATAGCGATGCTTCCGAAAACACAGCCTTGCCCTTCTTCAAAGGAATAGAGGAACTCTGCAAAATCTGAAAACCGCAGCAGACTACAGTTGCAGGATGACGGGACGAGAGTTGTCATTCTTGATGTATCTTTTCTGTTTCCATTTCCCCTATAGTCCTGTTGTCTAAATGTGGGCAACTCGGAGAGATTAAATGCATTTTCCAAGTCAATCTGACAAGCTAGCAAAAAGCCAACAGCTTTGTTCCAGTAGATTTAACAAAGGAATATTGACATATTCCCCCATGCAAGCAAGGTCAGCCTGGCCATTTGTTCTAGGAGCAGGATTTCTTCCCCCTCTTCATGGGAGAATTGAAAAAAGACATCGAGTGAGATCACAACGGGGGGCAAACGTTTAAAGCCCCTCCAATCCCTTCCACCATTATATACCAACTCCCGGCTTGGGACATCAATACTCGCTATTTGTCTGAAGGAGAGGCTAACCGGGTTTTTCTTTCCCGGCGAAAATGTTGATGACTCTTTAGTGCCTTTATAGCACAATGTCGGGTGGATTATCCATTTGATAAGGTAGCTACATCTTAAAAGAGACAAAGTAGCATCATCCATCTAGCCAAAGCACGATCATAAAAAGCTTCTTCAAATAAAATGGTTTTGCAGTGTTCCCATAAGATCCTGGGTAAATGGCTATTTTCTAGGAAATATGAAGGGTAGTGCTTCCTCTATGCTATTTTGTAAACATTCAGGCACAGGTAAGGATTAAACATTCTCTCTAGTCCCATGATGGCGAACCTATGGCACGCGTGCCACAGGTGACATGTGTAGCCATATTGGTGGCCATGTGAGCTCAGCTCTGGTGTGGATGCATGCGCCGGCCAATTGGTTTTCAGGCCTTCTGGGCCCACCAGAAGTAGAGAAACAGGCTGTTTCCTCCTTCCAGAGGGCCTCCAGGAGGGTGGGGAAGGCTGTTTTCACCCTCCCCAGGCTCCGAGAAAGCCTCTGGAGCCTGGGGAGGGCGAAAAAACGGACCTACTGGGCCCACCATGCCATCATGTGCCAAAAGCAGGGGAAGTGGGGAGGGGGGTTTGCACACACATGCATGGGGGCGGGGCGCATAGAATTATGGGTATGAGCATGCACGCACGCAACCCCCCACGCTCCCCACACTATTGGCACGCGAAGGCAAAAAGGTTAGCCATCACTGCTCTAGTCTATTTCTAGTCTATTTTTGTTTATTTCAATGAATAAAGGGAATGATTCATTGAAGGAAATGGGTGTAGGCTAGACAGATCACTTAACATACCAATTCCCTTTTTATGACCCTGTAATCCGTTAATTTGTGGTAGGGTTGGGGCAACTAGATGGAGTTGAGCATTTACTGACCGGATGCCCTTCCTGATGCCTACATGGAGTTCACAGCAGATTTTTTTTTTCTTTGCATCCGAGGAGAGAAACATCTTCCCTTACCTAGGACTGAACTCTCAACCTTCCAAGTGGGAGGCAAGCATCTTTACCATTAAGCCACCATGCAGCTCTATCATTTAACATACTTACATATGTTCATTTCATATTAAATTAGAAGTTGTTTAACCACGGTTTGCTGAATAAGCCTCAGCCAAGTTAAGCCATAAATATTGGTTTACAACTAAGACATACAAACCAAACAAGCATGGTGCTAAATGTGACTCCTGCCACTGTCCTGTTTAGCAAGCAAGCCTCCAAAGCTGCCATTCTGAGAAGGCCATCTACATTCATTAGCTATAGAGATGTCTATGGAGGTTATCAATCATCCAGGTCATGGTTGTCCCAAAGGTGCTTTTTTCAAAAGGCAACTGCATTTTCTTGGCTTTTTCTTTCTTTGAAAAACACTTCACTTCTCATCCAACACACTTCTTCCATTCTAACTGAGTTGTGGAGAATGAATAGTCAAGGCTATGGTTTTCCCAGTTGCAATGTATGGCTGTGAAAGTTGGACCATAAGGAAGGCTGAGTGCCAGAGAATTGAGGCCATTGAACTCTGGTGCTGGAGAAGACTCCTGCGAGTCCCTTGGACTGCAAGGTGATCAAACCGGTCGGTCCTAGAGGAGATCAACCCTGACTGCTCTTTAGAAGGCCAGATCCTGAAGAGGAAACTCAAATACTTTGGCCACCTAATGAGAAGGAAGGACTCCCTGGAGAAGAGCCTAATGCTGGGAACGATGGAGGGCAAAAGAAGAAGGGAACGGCAGAGAACGAGATGGATGGATGGAGTCACTGAAGCAGTCGGCGTGAGCTGAAATGGACTCCAGAGGATGGTAGAGGACAGGGAGGCCTGGAGGAACATGGTCCATGGGGTCGCGATGGATCGGACACGACTTCGCAACTAACAACAAGAACAACAACAACAACAACAACAACAACAACAACAACAACCTTTGGGACTAAAGAGAGCATCTGAGTCTTGGCTGGGAAAAGATAGAAGTTTAAAAATCTCTTTCCAATAAAACTGAAAACCCAGTAAGTAAAAGGAAATGTTGAGTTTTCCAACAGAAAAGCTTTAACTGCAGTACCTAAACTGGGAAAAAAATAAATAAAACCACTCTCAGTCGTATGATTATTGCTTTGTTTTCCTTCGAAATTATCTTTGAATTATGAAGACAACCAAATGCCTCAGGTGGCATCATTTTTAATTTATTCCCTCTGCAGGGCATGGGATTGTACCTGTTTTCAGGAGGAGCCGTGTAAAAGTGCAACAATTTCACTAGAAATCCAATATTTTCCTCCCTTTGATTCTTACCCCCTGGAAGATAGACTATCCATTTCTGTGGTTGCCTTCCAGAAGTTGTCGAACATAAAGCTGCTCCAGAGGAGAAATGGAAGCTAAGAGGATATCCCCCAACAGTGTTTGTGTTTGCTTTTTCACTCTTGTTCCCTGCTGGTTTTTACCTTGGGCATTTTAATTTATTACTATGGTCTGATTTTATTATTGTTAGCTGTTGGGAACCTTAGACGTATTCAGTGGCATACAAACCTAATCATATATCATTCATATCGTATCTCATCAAAACCCCGGGAAGGTTGAAAATCAAGATTCTATGCAAGCTAGGAGGAAGCTTAAGTCTCCGAAGAGAAAGAACCTAGCAGATTGAAATTTTCAATTTTTTTGTTGGCTAGGCTGTTGACAAAGGTAAAAATGCCGGCAGCTGTTTTAAAGAAAACACTTGAAGAAACTAGAAGCATTTGAAATCTGGATTTACAGGCGGCTGTTACGTATAAACTGGGTTAACAAAATCACAAATGAGGAGGTGATAAGCTGCCTGGGAAAGTCAAGGGAAATCATCAAAGCCATTAAAAAGCGAAAGTTAGAATATTTTGGATATGTGATGCAACACCCAGAAAAATGCGGCATCCTTCACTTCATCTTCCAGGGAAAGATTTAAGGCAAATGAGGTCCAGGCAGCCATCATGGCTTCAAAACCTAAGGGACTGGCTTGGATAAAACTTAGCAGCACTTTTTCATGCAGCTGTTGACAAAAATAGGATCGCCAACATGATCGCAATGGCCGATGATGGATATGGCCCAAGAAGAAGAAGAAGAAGAAGAAGAAGAATGAAAATAGGACGGTATTCACCGATCCTGTTGTGAATTGAATCGGTTTCTTAACACAATTTTGGCAGCAGAGAGACAAACTGTGCTACCGAGCCGCGACTTTATTTTCCGTCAATCAGGGTATCCATCATTCTAAAAACGTTGGGAGATATACCCTCTCCTTCTACCTGATCGTGCAAAAATCAGCTTAGCTCGGAATTCATACATTATTTCCCAGGATTGATTTTTTTTAACAATTATTTTTCCCTGGGAGACCTTCGTATTTGTATGGCATGCATGTTTTCCCCAAGTACTCTGTGTTTGCTTAAAATATGAGACTACATTGCAAGCTTCAGATTAGAACCCCAATTAAATATTAGCCGATATTTCTCAAGAGGCATTTGAGACACTGTTTGTATATCCTTCTTCTCCTCCTTTCACACAAACACACACACACACACACACACACTCATGGTTCCCAAACAAGCCACTTTTAGATGTAAGATTTTTTGATCTTGACACATCACAAGGCAACAGATTGGCAGCCTCGAGGCCAGAGATGCCTCACCTGTACTGATCAAGGCTACTAAGAGAGTCCACCAGTAATTCTCTACTGCAGATTGGGAGAGATTTAAAGCCTGATGAACAGAAAATTCATGATTAAAAAGAAAAACAAAGAAACTCTCTGGGCTATTGCTGGCCAGATTGAATTTGAACAAAAGTTTTTTTTTTTAGAATACAAGCAGCCTAGTTGTCTTTCCCAAGAGAAGAAGGCGATCCATCTTATTAGGGCACATCCTGGATGCTTCCAACAAAAGTGAACACATCTGCTCTAAAAGGAAATATTGTTCCCAAAATGGAGGAATAGGGTGAAAAGAGGATGAATCTGACAGAGAAGGCGAAGCCGACTGCATGAATTAGGGACAATAATGTAAATACCATATTTTTCAGAGTATAAGATGCTCCAGACTATAAGATGCACCTACCATTTTTGGGGAGGAAACCAAGAAAAAAAAACCTGCCTCTGTCTCTCCCTCCCAGCAATTTGCTTCCTTGCAGCAAACAGCAAACAGCCTGTTTCAGTTTCAGCTTTAGCACAGCCTGATTAGCACAAACAGCTCATTGTCGGTTGGATCGGCCTCATGAAGATCAGCTGTTTCAGGCTGTGGGGATTACCATAGTCTATTGCCGCCTCCACGGGCCCCATTTTCCAGAGGCCAGTGGGTGGAAAGGGCTACATTTGGTGTATAAAATGCACCCAAATTTTCACCCTCCTTTATGGGGGGAAAAAGTGTGTCTTATACTCCAAAAAATACAGTACTTTTTGTTGTGATTTGGAAACCACTTCTGGACTTTCTGCATGAAAGAGACAAAAATGAAACACTGACTTAGGGTTTTGACAATGAAGTGGGTTGTTGTTATAGAAATGGCTAGTATTTTTTGTTTTGTTTGTCAGTTAATTTATTAATTATTTGAGCCGTGGTGGTGCAGTGGTTAGAATGCAGTATTGCAGGCTACTTCTGCTGACTGATGGCTGCCAGAAGTTTGGCAGTTCGAATCTCACCAGTGTTAAAGTTGACTCAGCCTTCCATCCTTCTGAGGTGGGTAAAATGAGGACCCAGATTATTGGGGGCAAATTGCTGACTTGGTAAACCACTTAGAAAGGGCTGTAAAGCACTGCGAAGTGGTATATAAGTCCTAAGTGCTATTGAAAGTTCTATTGCTATTTATATAGCTGCCCATCTCAACGAACGACTCCGGGTGACTCACAGTTCAATTATTTAGCATAACTAAAATGTTGATATTACAACTTTATTATGTATTTTGCTGCCCCCCCAAAAAAGAAGTCTCTCATTTTTGGTTCTTTTTTTATATCTTTTCCCCCTTTCGCTCACTTTATTGCCTCTATTCCCTTTCCTTTCCCATTTTCCTACTGTCTTTATTTCTATTTCTATTATATATTAAGGGGGGGCAGGCCTTTAAGATAAATTTATTTTAATAATTTTTTTTAAAAAACTCATTTTAATAAAAATAAAAGGATATATATTTATTTTAAGACAAATAAAAGATATATAAGGTAAAGGTAACATATGTGCTAGTCGTTCCCAACTCTAGGGGGTGGTGCTCATCTCCATTTCAAAGCTGAAAAGCCAGCGCTGTCCGAAGACGTCTCCGTGGTCATGTGGCTGGCATGACTAAACGCCAAAGGCGCACGGAACGCTGTTACCTTCCCACCAAAGGTGGTCCCTATTTTTCTACTTGCATTTTTTATGTGCTTTCGAATTGCTAGGTTGGCAGAAGCTGGGACTAGTAACGGGAGCTCACCCCGTTATTCAGCACTAGGGATTTGAACCGCTGAACTGCTGACCTTTCAATCGACAAATTCAACATCTTAGCCACTGAGGGAGAGAGAGAGAGAGAAATGGTGTCAGTTGTTCTGTAATTTGCTTTGCTGGATTTGACCCTGTCTTCTCTTCTCCAGGGCACACGGGCCAGATGCATTGATCCTTGTGGATGGACAGCCTCGGCAAGTCAAAGGGGAATTGGGACTTTCTCAAATGCTGCACATTGCAAGCCAGATTGCCTCGGGAATGGTTTATCTGGCCTCCCAGCACTTTGTACACAGAGACCTGGCCACGAGGAACTGCTTGGTTGGAGTTAATCTACTGGTGAAGATTGGAGACTTTGGGATGTCCAGAGATGTCTACAGCACTGATTATTACAGGGTAAGGCAGACTTGAGGGGATCGGTGGTGGAGTGAGTGGCACAAACAGAGTTTGGAGAAAAGAAACCGAGTCTGTCCTGACTGTTACTCGGTATCTCTGCAATTTGTATGAGGGATGGTTCTTTCCACAGCAACCAACCAGTGGAATGCCCAAATTCTGATGTTGTACACCTTGAGATTTAAACTACTATGTCCAAACAGCAGAAGAAGAGTGATACTTTCAGGCATTGGGCATAAAGTCACATAAATAGGAGCAGTGGTGGGTTTCTACTGGTTTGCCGCAGTTCGGAGGCTCCGCCCATCCACCCAGACGTCATCACGGATGCTCTGTGCATGCGCAGAAAGTTATGTGCATGTACAGAAGTGTCACGCGCGAGCTCTCAGTTCCGAACCGGTAGCGAAGGTAAGTGAAACCCACTAATGAATAGGAGAGATGTCCACTGTTCAAAACTCCAATTCCAGCCTAGATAGTCCAGTCTAGGGAAAAAAGAGACACATAAATGTTCAAATTCTTCTGAAATAATGAAATGTTAGGTATAGGCTACTGGTTACTAGACCATTCAGAGAACAGAGTTCCCACAAAACCCTACAGTTCCTACTATAGTTTATATAATTTAGATGTAAACAAACCGAAGATCAAATATTGAGTTTCCCCCCTATTATTGCATCAAAAACTTTCACCAGGGATTCCTGTGCGTCTACATCTTGCCCATACGAGCCAAATAAAAGCCTCCTTCAAAGTAAAGAGAACTATACCAGGCAGAAAAGGTTCAGGAGCATCAATCCTTTGGCATCCTGTTGTTCTCCTTTTGTTCATGGACATTTTAATTGTGCAGCAGTGGAACATGGCAGGGCTGAATTAAAAATCCACGTTCATTCATGAGCCAGCAAATTAGAAAGGACCTTTTGGCAAAGTTTTGAGATGAGATGGCATGCGTCTGATGACTGCTTAATCCTCCCAGTGCCTAGATGTTATGTGATTCTGGGACATTTGGGGGCAGAACAGGGTGTCACTGTGTTCAAATGATTCCAAGGAAAGAAAACATCACCATTCTTAATGAGGTGATGACATACTTCTGCCAATTATTTTAGCAGATGCATCTGAATAAAGCTGGCTGAGCCCACCAAGGGACAGAATTCCACAAATGTGATTCAGTACAAAACAAGCTTGATTGTATCTACAGCAACAATACAGCAGAGCCAATCAAACTGGACTTCAAAATACAGAATCTATTACCCGTGTTTCCCTGAAAATAAGACCCTGTCTTATAACTTTTTGAACCCCGAAATAAGTGCTTGGCCTTATTCTCAGGGAGGTCTTATCATTTGGGGGCATATGGAGCAAGACAGGGATCCTCTTGCCATCTTATCTTATTTCTAGCTCTGTCTCCCTAACCCTAACCAGAGGAAATGGCGGGGACTGGCTGGACATGCATATAAATATTTTTGGAGAGGGCTTATTTTCGGGGAAGAGCTTATTATCCAGGGAGGTCTTATTCTCGGGAAAACATGGTATATCTAAGACACCAAAGCTAAGAAGCAAAAGACCTTAGTTTGATGTACTTCCCTAGCAGGCATGGACCCAAGCTGCAAATTAGTCGAGCAGCATTTAAAATCTAAAGGACAATTGAACTACCAGTTGCTGTTTTTTTCTTCTTCTCCCCCACCCTTCTCCTCCTCTTCTGTTGTGACCATTCAACATCAGCTGAAACCCATCTTGAATATCAGGAGCCATTTTTCATCCAGAATCCATTCCCCATTTCTATTTCCTTGTTGTTTTCCCCCATCTCAGTGAACTAGAAATTCAACCATGTAAAGTATTGCCATTTCATTCTGCTCTATGCTTAAACTACAGTTGTAAAAGAATTCCATAATGATGTAAACCAGGGGTGTCAAACTCAAGGCTCGGGGGCTGGATCTGGCTCACGGGGTGCTTAGATCTGGCTTGCAGGGCCATCCTGGAAACAGTGAAGGACCAGCTCATGGTGCTTCTGCCAATGAAAATGGAGCTTAGGAGGGCTCAGCTCCCCCAGATCCATTTTCACTGGCAGAGGGTAGCAGGAAGTGTTGCAGCCGGAAACGGAGCTCGGGAACCCACTTTCACTGGCAGAGCACTTGGGCCACCACAGGCACACCTGACACGAGTGATGTTGAGCTGGCCACACCCACTCTGGCCACTCCCACTCCGCCCCCCCGAGGTCAAACACAATGCTGATGCGGCCCTCAATGAAATCAAGTTTGACACCCCTGATGTAAACCATAAGCACAATGGAAGCCTTTATTTTTGCATGATGCTCAGAGAACATCTAGGTTTGGGGGATCTGGTGGCTCAAAAATTATGCTGAGGGCTGATCATCAGGCCAATTCTTTTATACACAACTCTTGTTGGGGGAAAGATTTATTAATGATAACACCACCTTGGCAAAAGGTATTGAACTTACTGCAGTCAGTACAATTTCTATAAGAATTCCTCGTTTGAAATGGAACCTGTAGAACCTCTTTGTAAACTCATTAGAAATGGAACCTCTTGATGATCTGAAACTTTAGGTTAAGGTTTCCACATACGCACATCATATACCACATAAATTATGTCTGAAGACAACGGCTTATCTTCAGAAGTTGTTATTGTGGTCCACCAGCAGCCTGCGGAACTGGCAGCAGAGTTGGACAATGAGGAGGCTGGGGAGGACCATGGGCCAGTCCTGGAGTCTGGGGAAAGCTCGGATGAGGGCTCTGCGTCGGAGGCAGAGAAAGGGCCATCTGGGAGGTACTTGTTGCCTCCGGAGCATCCAGAGTCAGACCTCATCAAGGCAGAGAAACAGGGGGAGCCTGTTCCCAGTGCACGCATGCAGAGAACTGCCAGAAGGCAAGAACAGTTCAAACAAAAGGGACGACTCAGGAGTAGGGCTTGGAGATGATTGGCCCCTCCCATAAGACTTAAAAGAGGAGCAAACGCACCTGGGCCTTTGCAGGAAGCAACATTTGTTCATTCGATTCAGTTTAAAGCCTGAAGCTCTGTTTGATTCTGGACTCCCTGTGACTTTGCCAATTAGGTCTTTGGCATCCTGTCAAGGGAGATAAAGGTGGGTGATTATCCTGAAGGATTTCTCCCGAAGGACTCTTTATAACTAATTGGGACTCAGCTGTGAATGAAGAGAATTCACAGCTGTTGCAATAAAAGAGGTTTTGGGAACTACTTGTGTGTTTTAATGACTCAGGAAGCCTAGGTCAGAACAGTTGTGGTGCTCCATCACTGGATGTTTTTAAGAGGATAGCCATTGGTCTAAAATGATATAGGGTCTCCTCCTTGAGCAGAGGGTTGGGCTAGAAGACCTCCAAGGTCCCTTCCAATTCTGTTATTTTGTTATTCTGCTATTTCTTTGGCTCCCCCTCAAACTATAGAAGCCTTCCATGACTGTCATAAAAAGGTGATGATTGCATGGGGATAAGGCTTTCGAACACATGTAAAGATACATAATTGACCCATAAGAAGCATTTCTTAAAAACAAACGAACATAAATGATTTATTTATTCAATGTATGTGTCACCCATCTCACTATTGAGAACTTTTGAGAGAAACTGTCCAAATTTCCTAGAAAAACCATTCAGTGATTTCTCTCTTTTTCTTCATTGTTCCATCCGCGTTCGCCGCACTCTCATTTATCCCCATTTCACTCCCAGTCATTCTTTCTTCAACCCAGCACATGCTTTCAACAGCCTCTCTCTCTCTCTTTCCCAGAAACAAGAATAATTCTGGAACAAGCCGCTCCTTGCATTTTCGCTAGGTCTTTCATTAAAGAAAAGACATTGATAAATTAAAAGAGAATCCAGTGGAGGGCAACAAAGATGATTAAAGGATTGGAGGCCACGACCCATAGAAGGAGATTACGGCAAACTTAATACAGGGGGTTTATGGAAAAAGCAACGGGAAGGGTAACTGATAACTGTGTGTAAATTATGAGAATAAAAATAATAGGCTCATTTGAGGTGCTCTCTAACTGGTGCAGACACAGTTTAGACAAGGAGATAATTTGTTGGGGTAAAGGATTGGATGATCAGGTGACGAATGGGTTGCAGGAATTGGATATGTCTAGTCTAGTGAAAAGGACTAGGGGTGACATGATAGCAGTGTTCCAATATTTGAGAGGCTGCCACAAAAAAGACAGGGTCACCCTATTTTCCAAAGCACCAGAAGGCAAGACAAGAAACGATGGTTGGAAACCAAACAAGGAGAGAAGCGACTTAGAACTAAGGAGAAATTTTCTAACAGTGAGAGCAATTAACCAATGGAACAGCTTGCCTTCAGAAGTTGTTATAAAATGCCCTATTCATTTCGAGTTTTTAATATCTTTTTTGAGACATACAGTATAAGAAAAATCACCAGTCCCTAAATCCCACTTAGAACATCTTGTAATTTTTTTTTTTATTATTTTTATCTGAGATGTCAGGTCAACGTGACCAAGAATCAAACTGAACATGGGAAAGCATAGGGGAAATATCCCCCCTCTCCATATTTTCCCTGCCCTTCCTAAGCCTGAATACAGAATCAACTTTGGGTTTTGATAGAATTAAATTGATAGTTTAATGGAGCTTTGGAAACCACAAATAACATTTTTTTTTAAGGTCCCCATGCCTGCTTGTGACCATGTATTCTATGAGTAGCCTCTCAGCTTCAGAGCAGTGGTAGGATTAAAAAATTTTTACTACCGGATCTGTGGGCGTGGCTTGATGGGTGTGGCGTGGCTTGGTGGGCATGGCAGGGGAAGGATACTGCAAACTCTCCATTCCCTCCCCACTCCAGGGGAAGGATATTGCAAAATCCCCATTCCCTCCCCACTCCAGGGGAAGGATATTGCAAAATCCCCATTCCCTTCCCACTCCAGGGGAAGGATATTGCAAAATCTCCGTTCCCTCCCCACTCCAGGGGAAGGATATTGCAAAATCTCCATTCCCTCCCCACTCCAGGGGAAGGATATTGCAAAATCCCCATTCCCTCCCCACTCCAGGGGAAGGATATTGCAAAATCTCCATTCCCTCCCCACTACAGAGGAAGGATATTGCAAAATCCCCATTCCCTCCCCACTACAGGGGAAGGATATTGCAAAATTTCCTCCTGATCAGCTGGGACTCAGGAGGTAGAGACTAGATGGGGGCAGGGCCAGTCAGAGGTAGTATTTATCGGTTCTCTGAACTACTCAAAATTTCCGCTACCGGTTCTCCAGAACTGGTCAGAACCTGCTGAATACCACCTCTGCTTCGAAGAAAGCTTATTTTTGATAATGTAGAGTTCCACATTCTGGGTCAAAAACCCATGCCAAACTTTTCATTTCAGCGGATCTTAGCTGAAAAAAATCAGCTAAAATTCTCCCTACCGATTTCCCCCTGGAGATTGCAGCATTTTTATCATTCTCTGGAGAGAAAGCTGTGTAAGATTCCATCAGAAGGTTAATGTTGACATGACAAGTCCAAAGCTTTCTGCAGGCTAACAACTTCATTAAAATGTATCAGAGCTCCCATCGCGCAATGTGTGTGTGTGTGTGTGTGTATCTGTGTATGTGTGTGTGTGCATGCTTGTGTATATGTGTGCAGGTGCATACATTGTGGTATTTTGACTATCTTTTCGATTCAGGATTCACTTCTGGGTTTTGTTTTGTTTTTGTTTTGATTTTTTGTATTCCTCTCTCTTCATCTTCTTAATCAAAAGAAGAAAGAGAAAGCACCATCTGGCTGCCGGAGCCAAAAATAAGACGCAAAGCAGTTGCGGAAAGGTGAACGGTTTAATTTCCCCGTTACACGTCTGCATACAACAAACAGACCTTTATGTAACAAAAGCATGGCAGCATTCTGCACCGCCTCAGCCTCTCCGTGTTCTGCTTTAAGACAGATGTGTCCTTTCCAATGCAGATTGCCTAGGAAGGCACTCGGCTGTTTATCCTGCTTTGACAGGATAGAAGGGTTTTGTTTTATGGGCGTGGAAGATTATTTTTCCCCCCTCCAAAAAAAATACAAAGAGATCGGAGATAAATTGGCAGACGGGAGAGAAAAGTCAAAAGAAAGCTATCTTTTTATTGTTCCCCTTGTTTATTCGTTTTGGCTTTTTGTTTTGTTTTTTTGCAACCTTCACATTTCAAAGGCAGAAGCATCATGTCAGTTTGCCTCTGATATGCTTTTCTGAGAGGCAGGGATCTGTGAAACTTAGTGATGTGTGTGTGTGTGTGTGTATATACACACACATATGTAAGGTAAAGGTAAAGGTTCCCCTTGCACATACGTGCTAGTCGTTCCCGACTCTAGGGGGCGGTGCTCATCTCCGTTTCAAAGCCGAAGAGCCAGTGCTGTCCGAAGAGATCTCCGTGGTCATGTGGCCGGCATGACTCAATGCCAAAGGCGCACAGAACGCTGTTACCTTCCCACCAAAGATAGGAAGGTACTTGCATTTTTTCTACTTGCATTTTTTATGTGCTTTCGAACTGCTAGGTTGGAAGAAGCTGGGACAAGGAACGAGAGCTCACCCCGTTATGCGGCACTAGGAAGTTGAACCGCTGAACTGCCGACCTTTTGATTGACAAGCTCAGTGTCTTAGCTACTGAGCCACTGCGTCCCTACACACATATGTACACACACACAAACACATATCCATTGTCTTATATTCTAGGCCAGGGGTCTCCAACCTTGGCAATTTTAAGACTTGTCGACTTCAACTCCCAGAGTTCCACAGCCAGCAAAGCCGGCTGTGGAATTCTGGGAGTTGAAGTCCACAAATCTTAAAGTTGCCAAGGTTTGGAGACCCCTGTTCTAGGCTGTATGTCATCTGCAAGTATCCTCCTTTTGGATGCCATTTATTTTATTTTTCTGTATGATTACATTTCTGCGACGTGTTCCTTTATGCCTTCAGTAGGTTACACTACATGGTCAAGTGGCTCAGAGCGACAAACACCATTATTTCGATTAGGGGCACCATGTTTTGTTTTTCTTTTTCCAAAGCAGCTCAGTTCAGAAGCATGCAGCCCCCTTTCTTTTAGCATTTAGGTGCTGCTCTTAAATATGCCTTCATGGTATATTTAGTGCTTGGTTCGTAGGCCTCTCATCATGGAAACCTAGTAACGGTGTATTCGAAAAAATCGATTCTTCACCTGCCCTTCAGGAGTTCTATCATTCTACTGTTTGATGGATGCTAATTAAATCAGCTCCTAGCCCTTTTCCCCTTGATTAAAACAGAAGAAATAATGGTCTGTGAAATGCTGGCCATTTGCAGCTAAATAGAGTTGGTTGAAGAACTGCATATGATTGCAACAGTCTCATTAGAGCACCTGTCAGTGGCCTACCGGGAAGACAAGTATCAGGGGGCCTTAAGACCTGGCACTCTATCCTCTAACCTCAAAATTTAACAGAGGACAGCAACCAAGGTTGTGAAAGTCCATTGTGCAGGTCCAGACTCTGTTCTGATCATCATCGTCAAAAAAAAATGATGGTGCCATCTCCTACAATTTTGAGTGTGTGAAAACATGGTGACTGAGAGGTGGTAAATGACAACACAACCATGGAGTCCTCATCGCAGAAGTGCTGCGGATGAAGGACTCACTTCCCATGTTGGAGCAGAAACATCTAAATGATAGCTGTGTGATGATGATGAGAGCATATGAGACGTCATGTGTTTTGTGGCCCACAATCCTGGTGATAAACACATGTAAACTTGACAGGTTAAAGAAACAGCATAGCTATCATTATGGTTGGTCGCACAGTCAACAGAGGTTTAGACTGGATCTGGCTTTTTGGCTGTTCAGTCCTTCCCAAGGATTTGGGATTGACATATGTCTTAAGGGTGTTGTTGCAGGGTGTAAGCTGTTCCAAGTAAAGCTGCCTTTTGCAATTGACTGATGGTGGTTTTGTCAATGCCAGAGGTGTTCAGAGGTGGGGTTGAAGAAGGTTTGGGATTGTACCCAAGGTTCCTATTACTTTCTTTTGCCCCAGTCATTCTACATACTTCTATTTGCAGGTTGTTGGATTTTGTGATATTCCCCAGTGATTTCTCTTCTGCGGTCTCCAGTTACAGCCATGTCCACTGTCCAGAATTTTTGCCTTTCTTATCGACAGTTGTGAAGTATGGAGTGTAATGTGGCAGGTGCTTGCCTGTTTGAATTCTAAAGTCCCAGATCACTTTATTTTCTATTGCATTGCCTATTTTATGGTTTACACCAGTTCTTGCTTGCAGGCAAATGGTATTTCTTGGACATATTCCTATGCACTGTTGTTGCTACTTTGCCATGCCATTTGTTGTCAGTCGGGGGGGGGGGGGGGGGGGCAATCTTACAACAACTAACCAGGTGCCCCACTCTTTCTTCATCTTCTTTGCAGAGGTGGAACTTGCTGTCTGTTGCTATAGTCTCAATTCTGACATTGTATGTGTTTGTTCCGAAGGTTTGGTCTTGTATAGCCAGAATTAGCCGTTTTGTCTCTTCCTTCAACTTTACTGCTCTTAGCCATTGCTAGGTCTTTTTATTATGCATTATGCTTGCTAGATTGTTTTTTTTTTCCTGTTCTAGTCATGTAATTTGTTTTGCCTTCCCGTGTTCCTTTTCTATTCTTCATTTGATCTTTCTCTTAGGCTGGGCTAGGCTGATCTCTCTAGTATTCAAGAAATTTTCATGGTGTGCTAGCTTCATTGCCCTTATTATCCTCATCTTACCGAGAGTAACCCTCAACTGCAGGAAAAATTCATTCGGGGTTTGTCCACCTCCCATGTACATCTCATGTTTTGCTTTAGCTTTCAAGAGAGCTAATAGACAACAGTGTTTTTAAAGTAAACCTATAGGTCAATATTTGCTCTGCTGGTCCCATGAGGAATCTAAATCCAGTAATGGAAATGTCCAAGAAATCCACCACAGCAACTGATTTCTGCGAGAACAAATGTGTTAAGTTCCACTAGGATGAATTTTCAATGGTTGCAGAAACTAAGACCAAAAATAAGAACTGTAAGTTGCAGCTATTTAGATTTAATTTAATAAAACAGTACAGAAGTCTTTATTAGCCAAGTGTGAATAGGACATACAAGGAATTTGTCTCAGTGCGTAAACTCTCAGTGTAAGTATCTACTACAGACCTCTCACATCCTGGACATAAACTGTTTCAACTCCTTCCCTCAGGATACTGATATATGGCACTGTATTCCAAAACAACTAAACAGAAAGTACCATCACTTTGCTGAACACCTAATTCTCACTACTATCTTATGCCTAAAGATATTTATCCATGTAGTAGGCCTATATTGCTATTATCCTTCTCATCTTCTCATTTTTTTTTCATCTTTCTCACCATCTCATCTTTCCTACTCCCTTCTCTTATTAGTATCTTATGATTTATCACCTGTTGCTTGTATCTTACAATTAATGAATATAACTATAATTTATGATCTATGACCTATCCCTTTATTGTTTGCATGTACAAACTTCCCAATGGTACGATTTGTAGAATAGTGGGGAAAATCTACCTATGATTAGTTCTCTATAGAGATTTTTAAGAAGCTGGATAGACAAATCTTGAAAGCTGGTTTAACTGGTTACACATTATATAGTGGCAAACTAGATGCTGCTTGTGGCCCTGTCCAACCCTACAATTCTAACATTTTGTGCATGACAGAAATAAGTTTTTCTTTCCTCAAAAATCCACATGAAGCAACTTGTTTTGTCAAGGATCATTCCTGAAAGTTACACGGGGAACGGTTTTATTTTTCTGGGGGAAAAAAAAGGCAGTCGGGAAATTTACTGACGTGGAAACTTACATAAAGCAAAATAATAAATAAATAAAGTTAATCTGCATTAAGAATTACATAGCCAAAGGTGTCTTTCCCACATAAATTCTTTTCTGCTTAGCAAAATTGTAAATGCAAGAGGATGCAAATTGTTGTTCGGATCTCTTTTAAAATCTCATTGGAAGATGATACAACATCCTTTACAAGGCTGTGGTATTAGAGTGGAGTTATATTGATCGAGACATCCCAAAATGGTAATAACGTGATGATTGAGGAGCATTCTTGGATATCTGAAACGGCACCAGGACTGTCTTAAATATCGGATACAAGTCTTTTCAACAAAAACCACTACATGAACATTTCTACATTTTCAGCCTCTCCTTTTCTCTCTCATCTGTTCCAAGGTAGGGAGGGGAGAAGCTATTAACAATTCATCCCCCATTCTTCCACTCTGAAACATGAAGAGCCCTTCATAGCAAAGTATTGTGAGCACTGAGGAATTAATCAGGGCAATTAGGCTGCGATAAATTGCATGGCATTATCTCAGGGATGGTAATTATCCTAATTTCACCGAATTCACCAACCCTGCAGCACCTGATCCACAGACTTCCCTTCTCCACTTCACCTTCCCACCAGGTTCCATCTGGATGAATGAGGCTATTTGGATGTTCTTTTTTTATATAGTTTCATCGCTAGGCATGACAATGAGATTAGCAGAGAAAAAGATGACTAGGGTGGGAACCAAACTGTCTGCTAGAGTATTTAATGGGTATAATACGATCCTTTCCTAATGTACCTCAATAAGAGGGTCTAGTTTTGAAGAGAGGAAAGACACAGGTGTAAATGAACTGTGTCCAATATAGATAGATAGACAGAATTCTTTATTGGCCAAGTGTGATTGGACACCCAAGAAATTTGTCTTTGGTGCATAAGCTCACAGTGTACATAAAAAGACAAGATACATTCATCAAGAGTCATAGGTACAACACTTAATGATAGTCATAGGGTACAAATAAGCAATCAAATCATACTAGGAAACAATATCAATATAAATCGTAAGGATACAAGCAACAAAGTTATAGTCATACAGTCGTAAGTGGGAAGAGATGGGTGATAGGAACGATGAGAAGACTAATAGTAATAGTAGTGCAGCCTTAGTGAATAGTTTGACCATGTTGAGGGAATTATTGGTTTAGCAGAGTGATGGCATTCGGGAAAAAACCATCCTTGTGTCTAGTTGTCTTGGTGTGCAGTATTCTATAGCGTCATTTTGAGGGTAGGAGTTTAAACAATTTATGTCCAGGATGTGAGGGGTCTGTAAATATTTTCACAGCCCTCTTTTTGACCCGTGCAGCATACAGGTCCTCAATGGAAGGCAGGTTGGTAGAAATCGTTTTTTCTGCATTTCTAATTATCCTCTGAAGTCTGTGTCTGTCTTGCTTGGTTGCAGAGCCAAACCAGACAGTTATGGAGGTGCAGATGACAGACTCAATAATTCCTCTGTAGAATTGTAGCAAATATATAGAGTCTATATATTGTGACCCTTTATATATAGTGGCTATATAGGTACATTGTGATTATAAAAGCTAAAGGTTTCTCTGTCAGTCATATCCAATTCTAGGACATGGTGCTCATCTCCATTTCTTGGCCAAGGGAGCCAGCATTGTCCAAAGATAATTTACGTGATCATGTATAGAATGCATAGAATGAATATATGCTAAAGGTGCACAGAATGCTGTTACCTTCCCACCAAAGTGGTATCTATTAATCTGCTTTCATTTGTATGCTTTTGAACCCGGGCTGACAAACCCAGCATTTTTAACTGCTGAACCATTGCACCCCACGGTGACTCTTTCTAGATAGATGAGCTAGATAGAGGATAGATAGATACTGTGTTTCCCCAAAAATAAGACCCTGTCTTATATTTTTTTGAAGTCTGAAATAAGTGTTTGACCTTATTGCCGTGCGCTCAAAAGCCTGATTGGGCTTATTATCAGGGGATGTCTTATTTTGGGGGGGGGAAACAGGATAGATAGATAGATAGATAGATAGATAGATAGATAGATAGAGAGAGAGAGAGAGAGGCAGGCAGGCAGGCAGGCAGGCAGGCAGGCAGGCAGGCAGCAGACAGACGGACAGACACATAGATAGATAGATGGACAGACACATAGATAGATAGATGGACAGACAGACAGACAGATAGAGAGAGAGAGAGAGAGAAACAAAGAGAGAGAGGGAAGAAAGGAAGGAAGGAAGGAAGGAAGGAAGGAAGGAAGGAAGGAAGGAAGGAAGGAAGGAAGGAAGGAAGGAATTGGTCTAGTGGTTAAAACACCAGACTAGAAACAAGAGGCCCTGTGTCCAAATCGTGCCTCAGCCATGAAAGCCAGGGTGATTGTTGTCGGGAAAAGAGGAGGAGGAGGGAGATGTGTTGAAAAATGGTCACTACCTTGAGTTGTTTGTAAAAATAACTCACTTTTATGTAACTAACATGCATAATGTGCAGCAAAGTATTTCGCAGAAGCCACCTTTTAGCAATTCTTGTTTTCCTGCATATCGCCTGTCCCTGATGTATTTTTCCATTTCTCTATGTTCTGATGGCACTACGTTTATCACAATCCTGGAAATGGGAATAAGGGTGTAAGCCTTTCTATCTTAAATCATTTCTCCCCCCACCCCAAAAAAAAACCTGGAAGGTTTGTGATAGCCCCAATTCCCTCCCCCCCCCACCCCTTTTGACTGTGGTTGGCCCTCGTGATCTAAATCTGCTCTTCTAAGTCATAATAACCAAGATAACGTTCCTTTCCACTTGCAAAGTGTCCAGAAGTGCATGTGTGTAACAGGGGTGGGTTCTAGTTTTTTTTACTACCTGTTCTGTGGGCGTGGCTTATTTTGTGGGCGTGGCTTGATGGTCATGTGACAATTCTTTAGGATTTAGCAGAGGTATTGGTCTACCAGGCTTTTAACTGCTTGCAGAGCTGTACCGGTCTACCCATTTCTTTTTGGAGGCACCGGTCTACCCATGTATTTTTGCAGGCACTGGTCTACCCATTTATTTTTACAGGCATCAGTTTACTCATTTGTTTTTGGAGGCACCGGTCTACCCATTTGTTTTTCGAGCGCACTGGTCTACCACCACACTGCCTTTTAACACTGATCAGTTGTAGGGCGGCCCTTTGAAGCCCCGCGGCAAGAGTTTAAACAGTTTTTTTTCCTTCTAGCCAATCAGCTGGGACTCGGGAGGCAGCGAATAGATTGGGGGTGGGGCCAAATAAAAGGTAAGAATGATGCGGGGGTGGGCAGCTCCCGAACAAAGAGAACCGGTTCAGTGACGTCATATTGTCACCGCTACCAGCTCGGCCGAACCGGGAGAACCCCCACCACTAGTGTGTAAGATGGATAAAGATCTCTTGATTCTCATTCATACCTTTAAGACTTCAAAAAGGATGTTGATAGTGGACTGCATGGCTGATATTTGACAGTAGCATTTTTTATCAATCCACCATTATGATTAGATTCTCTGGTGAATTGCCCTCAGGGTATAGTTGGCAAGCAGCGATCCACAAAATTGCACATGCATAGAAAACAGGAATTGTGACATGGTGACTCTGCCTCCTCGCCTTCCACTTTTCAAAAACAGAAATAAAATGTACCCATCACCTCAGCTGGAACATTTTTTTTTCCCAATGCGCTGTGGAAACCAGTTCATCATCCGGCTTGTGAAACAGTCCAACTTTGCTGAGGTGACGCTCCATTTTTCTCTCTCACTGCGGCGGTCCCATTTATGCCTGTGACAAACTTGAACTGGGAACATCAGCAGAAATTTAGATTAGGAAGCGTCGTGATCAGCATACGCTCAGGCCTCAGAGTACGTTCCAGGAACGAAAGATAAAACAAGGCATGCAAATTGTAAATTTCCTGACAGAATGAAGCGGTTGGATAAAGGATGTATTGGCGTAATAAACAAAGATCCCGATTTTCATCTCTGTTTTGGTGGCCTGCCTCACGCTTTGAGTCCCACAGAAGCACACCTATATAACAATAGCACTTAGACTTCTATACCGCTTCACAGTGCTTTTACAGCCCTCTCTAAGCAGTTTACAGCATCAGCCTCTTGCCCCCAACAATCTGGGTCCTGATTTTACCGACCTTGGAAGGATGGAAGGCTGAGTCAACCTTGAGCCCAATCCAGATCGAACTGGTGGCTGTGGGCAGAGTTAGCCTGCAATACTGTATTCTAACCATAGGGAGGGAGGGAGGGAGGGAGGGAGGGAGGGAGGGAAGGAAGGAAGGAAGGAAGGAAGGAAGGAAGGAAGGAAGGAAGGAAGGAAGGAAGGAAGGAAGTTATAGCACTTAGATTTATATACCACTTTACAGTGCTTTACAGCCCTCTCTAAGCAGTTTACAGAGTCAGCCTCTTGCCCCCAACAATTTGGGTCCTCATTTTATCCACCTCGGAAGGATGGAAGGCTGAGACAACTTTGAGCCTGGTGAGATTCGAACTGCCAAATTGTACTTACCTGCATCCAAAACAGGCCAGATGGGGAGACTCCTGGGAGGGGAGGGGAGGGGCGGGAGGAGAGGGCCAGCCAGGAGTGGGATTTGGGGGTTCTCCGAACTAGAGGTTCTCCCAAACCCCTGCGAAACCCCCCCCTCCCAGTAGCCCACCTCTGAACCTACTGCACAAGCTTGTTAAAAGCCTAGAAGGGAGAGGAAACAGCTGTACATGCAATTCATAATAAACGTTTTAAAAAAATCATAGTCTCAGTGCTGAGGTTCAGGGAACAATGACTGACCCAAACACATGATTTCCCCCTCCTCTCTAATCCTTTCCTAATTGATCCAACATTGCAAAACCTTAAACTTTGGATTGATTTGTTGAACAATGTTTTGCCTCTTACAGGATGAAGAATGCAAAAAATAAAAACCAATCCCAGAAACCCCCCCCCTCCTCTCTCTCTCTCTGCTTCTCTATTCCCTCACTTACCTGTTCAAGGAAAATGTATGAGATCCGTGGCTTTTTCATATAGTCGAAAGCTATCCTTGTTTCTTCCTATTTATTCAAAGTGAGTTGTAAATCAAACCCTGGATTGCCATCTCCCTAAGCTATTTGCATAGGGACAAAGTAGGTGCCGGGGGAAAAATCACTCTTTCATCTCAACGTGTTAGATTAGATTAGCTTTATTCTTTATTATATTGGTGTTCTCCCTACCTTGGCTTTCAAGTTTGTGATTGCTTTCCTTGCTCGGGATTTGTTTGTACATAATGCCCTATTACCGGCTGCGAGATTTTTCATATCAGACAGTCGGTAACTAGAATACAAGGAAATACATTTGAAAAGTGGAGCAATCATTTTTTTCCACCCCTAAAGTTAAAACACCAGCTGGCACTGACGTGCGTGCCGCTCTCACAATCAATTTTCCTGCACGAGGTTCCAGAATTGGGAAGGATTTTTTTTTTTTTTTTAAAGATCATAGGTACAGTAAATCCTCAACTTATAAAAATTTGCTTAGCAACCGTTCGAGGTTATGACGCCCGTGGGAAAAGTGACTTACAACCGGTACTTGCACTTATGAGCCATGGTGGCGCAGTGGTTAGAATGCAGTATTACAGGCTAATTCTGCTGACCGCCAGGGGTTCGATTATGACTGGCTCAAGGTTGACTCAATCTTCCATCTTTCCGAGGTCGGTAAAATGAGGAACCCAGATTGTTGGGGTCAATGTGCTGACTCTGCAAACCGCTTAGAGAGGGCTGTAAAGCACTGTGAAGCGGTATATAAGTTTAAATGCTATCTTCCTCCCTCCCTCTCTCCCTGCCCAGTGGTTAGAATGCAGTATTGCAGGCTAACTCTGCCCACTGCCAGTAGTTCGATCCTGAACCAACTGGTTTAAAGTTGACTCAGCCTTCCATTCTACCAAGGTGGGTAAAATAAGGTCCCAGATTGTTGGGGTCAATGTGCTGACTCTGCAAACTGCTTAGAGAGGGCTGTAAAGCACTGTGAAGAGGTATATACCATATTTTTCGGAGTATAAGATGCATCTGGGTGCATCTTATACTCCAAATGTAGCTCCGTCCAGCCTCACAAACGGAGATTTCAGAGGCTGAAAGAAGCTGCTGAAAGAAGGTTCAGAAATTTCAGAGGCTTTCAGAGGCAGAAAAAAAAGTTTTTTCTGAAACTGAGTTTCAGAAGTTTCAGAGGCAGAAAAAAAAGCAAGGCACAGAGCTCACAACCAACGAACCTGTTGCTAAAATTCACCTCTGGGAACAGCTGATTGGGGGTATTCCAGGAGGCGGATCCACCCACCAATCAGCTTTTTTCTTATTTTCCTTCCCAAAAACCAAGGTGTGTCTTATATTCCAGTGCGTCTTATACTCCGAAAAATATGGTAAGTTTAAGGGCTATGGCTATTATGACCGTCACAACGTCCCCATAATGATGTGATCAAAATTTGGGCGCTTGGCAATTGGCATTTATTTTATGATGGTTGCAGTGTCCTGGGGTCATGTTTTTCACCATTTCCAACTGTTCCAGGGGGCTTTTGACAAGCAAAGTCAATGGCAGAATTTAGATTTGTTTAACAACCATGTTACTAATTTAACAACTGCAAGACCTTTGCTTAGCAAGTATGGCAAAAGAAAAAAGTTGTTAAAATTGAGTGTGACTCACTTAACAATAGAAATTCTAGTCTCAATTGTCCTTGTAAGTTGAGGACTACCTGTATTGTCTTTGGGACAGCATCTTGTAGCATCTCCAAATAACCCCAAGTCATAACCCCAAATCGTTTTCGGTCTTGAGTTCTACCTCTCGTTGAACAAGAAATCAAGCCACACACAGAAAACACTAGATTTTTCTTCCCTTTTTCTTTCTTTTCTATGGCATCCTTAACAAAATCACTGCAACAGCTCCGGTTGGTAGCGATGTTAAAGAAATCCAACACAGCTTTCAATGGGAGAAGAGTTATGACAATCGCCAAAATAGACTTCGCTAGCTTTAGCCAAGGTTGCACTAGGCAAGTTTTTCTAAGTGTCCTTAGTGTCTGAGAGATGGGTTTAGAAAAAGAGCGGGTTATTGAAATTTGCATCCGCAAAGGGGTAGTTTCGTTTTAAAGAAGCGGATGCTGAGAACATTTCTATGAAGAGCAGTGAAAGTTGGCTTTCAAAAATGTTTCTTGGGGTATTTCCATTTAACAATATTGAGGCGAAGGTTGTACGCATCTCCTCCTTTTGTTAGGGAAAGCTTCCAGCAAGCATTGGGTAAAGAACAGGAAATTGTCACTTTCAATTTTTAGATTGCAGAGTTCTGAGAGACTTGATTTATTTACTTCCAGACGGGTCCAATTGTTAACAATTCCCCTACTCCTTTTTTGTCATTTCCAGATTTAGTACTTTGCTTCCTTTTGTATCTTTCCTGAGTGTTACAGGTGAGAGCATTGTTACAGTAGCGTCAACAAAGCAATCTCAATATGACTGCAGATACTGTCACTCAAGTGTGTGTATGTTTTTTTTTACTGATGTGGAAACATGCATTAGAGAAAATGTGGCGTGATCTTTGGGAGAAAGAGTTTTTATCAAGGATTCACAAAGAAAAGATGCAAAGAAATTGAAACATTGGAAGGGATGGCCTGTGCAAATGTTTCATAGTGCATAGAAAGCTGTTTTGGTATAGTGGTTAAAGCGCCAGGCTTGAAACTGGGAGACCATGAGTGTCAAGGCTGCCATTCTGCTAGGCTACACATTGCCTGCTGCACCCATTGCCTATACATATGCAATGGGGGAGGGAGATCGGCAGGGTGGGATAAAGGGAGGGTTAGCATGAAGAATAGACTCTATGCATTGTGCTGTCCCATGAAAACTGCATCCGTTCCAAGGTCACGCTAAGGAATGCAGAACCATCCAGCCCACAAAGACAGGGACTGCTACCCAAACAATTTGGTAGCATTTAGTTGGACACTCTTTGATAACCATGGGGAACAAGGGAAAGTTTTGTGCTTTGGGTGTGAAAACCCCAGATCCAGCTTTGCTTCTTCTTGTAACCACTTGACTTTAGTAAAGTATACTTTTGGCTAACCATGGGCTGAAAGTCTTCCTTTTGTAACTGACCAAGTTGGGATGGTTGACAGTGAGTTCAAGTTCTGCCTTAGCCATGAAAGCCAGCTAGATGACCTTGGGCCAGTCCCTCTTTCTCCGCCCAACCCATCTCACTGGGATCTTTATTTAAAGGACAACAGCAGGAAGAAGGTGTGTTGAATATGTTTGTCGCCTTGAGTTATTTGTAAAAGTACCGTAATAAAGATGGATTACAAAAACATTAAAAAAATGTGCATTTTAGAATGTAACGGATTCCTCTAGTTCAATTAGAATTCATGAAATAATAAAGAGCAGGGGAAAATTGTGCATATAAAGCATGAATGAATGCTCCGACTATATGAAACCTTTATTTTTAAGAGTGGCAAAAAAAGAGAAAGAAATGGCATAGTTTTCAGATGGCTTTTTTTGGTTGGTGAAGAAGACTATTTCAGTAGGAAACCTGAGGAGCATGGCTCCTGACCCCAAATAACATCATGCTAATCAATACACTCACAAAATGTGTATCATTAGCTTAACAGATTGTGCTTGTAGGTTCAATGACCTAGAACAGGGGTGTCAAACTCAAGGCCCATGGGCCAGATCTGGCACGGGGTGCTTAGATCTGACCCACAGGGCCACCCTGGAAACCACGAAGGACCAGCCTGCAGTGCCTCTTTGGATGGCCCTCCCAAGCTCCGTTTTCACTGGCAGAGGGTTGTAAGAGGCCATTGCAGCCGAAAGTGGAGCTTGGGAGTCCGTTTTCTCTGGCAGAGCGCTTGTGTTGTGGTCCGCCAGCAGCCTGCGGAGCTGGCAGCGGAGTCGACAGTGATGAGCCAAAATTATTTAATTTGATTTTATTCTACTTTTAAATTTTGTATGTATGTGTTTTATTGTTTGGCTGTGCACCGCCCTGAGTCCTTCGGGAGTAGGGCGGTATAGAAATCAAATCAAATAAATAAATAAATAAATAAATAAAATGAGGCTGAGGAAGAACATGGGCCAGTCCTAGAGGCTGGGGAAGGCCCAGATGAGGGCTCTGCGTCGGAGCAGAGATGGGGCCAGGGCCATCGGGGAGTGATGTGCGGACTTCGGAGCCTCCAGAGGCTGACAGTAGAGAGGCAGAGGAACAGGAGGAGCCTATTCCTAGTGCATGTATGAGAAGAGGTGCCAGAAGGCAAGAGCAGCTACAGCAAAGAGGACAACTTGGGAGTAAGGCCAAGAGATGATTGGCCCATCCCATAAGGCTTAAAAGACCAGCAATGGCTCTCGGGCTCTTTGTCAGAAAACCAAGTTGATAAACTTGGTTCTTATCTTGCTCGGCATCCTCTGCTTCTGAACTTTTGCCAAGAGAAGCCTTTGGCAGTTTGCCTAATTATACCAAGTTTGGTGATAAGACTTTATGAAGACTTTCTTTGATTTAGTTTGGACTATGCTGAGAATGAGTTAATTCTCAGCTGTTCTAATAAAGTCTGTTTGTTTTGGAACTGTTTGCGTCTAATACTACCTACTTGGGCCTGGGTCACAACAGCTTGTGCCACCACAGGCATCCCCGACACGAGTGATGTTGAGCTGGCCACACCCACCCTGGCCCCACCCCGCCCCATCCCCCGAAGTCAAACAGAACCCTGATGCAACCCTCAATGAACTCAAGTTTGAAACCCCTGACCTAGAAGGAAGGAGCAAAAGATACCTAGTCTAGTGAAAAGAAGGACCAGAGGTGACATGATAGCAGCCTTCCAATACTTGAAGGGCTGCCACAAGGAAGAGGGGGGCAATGTATTTACCAAAGCACCCATAGGCAAGACAGGAAACAAGGGATGGAAACTAACCAAGGAGAGAAGCCACCTTGAACTAAGGAGAAAATTCCTAAGAATGAGGACAATGAACCAGTGTAACAAATTGCTATGGAAGTTGTGGGTGCCCCATCACGGGAGACTTTTTAAGAAGAGCATGGACCGCCATTTATCAGAAATAGTACAGGTCTCCTGCGAGAGGAGGGGGTTGGACTAGATGACTTCCAAGATCTCTTCCAACTCTGCTACTGTTATTATTACTGGCTTTTGTAAAGGTTTCCTTACAGGTCGGTCACCTGGAGGGGAAAAAAATCATACTCGCCATAGGCGACTATATACAAACCTGAAAAAAAAAATGCATTAAGCTGTTGGAATGTTGCAGCCAGACAAACGATGGAGTTAAAGATACACCCTTTCCCTTCTTGTCCCCTGCTTCATCCCTTCACGTCCCCCTCATCTTCCCTCCCTGCTTTTCTTCTCTGTTGTTTATTTCCCTCCTCCCCGATTTCTCCTTGTCTTCACCCATTCACTGTCAGGAAGTGACGCATCCGAAGGGCTATTACAGCAGAACGTGGCAGCAGCAGAGAATTACAGCCATGGCAGCTACAACAGTGAGTGGATTTTGACTCGGGGACTGGAGAGTGGGTGGTGGTGGAAATAGGTATTTGATGAGAACAAAGTGACCGGGGAGTTGGGATGGATTAACAGTAAAGCTCAGCATGCTCCAGATTAGGTCCTTGGATATACTGGGAATCCAACAGACTGCATTTATTTAGAAATGCTGCTAGGATCAGTCTACACACCTCCACTTCCTTTGTAGAGAATGATGCTATCAATTCTGAAACATTATCCATGTCATTGTGCTCAACCTAAAGGACTTCATCCTGAATAAAATGACTAGATGCACTTTGGGACTCCTTGTAGTTCTCCCTCTCTCTCTCCCTCTCTCTTCCCCTCCCACCTTCCCTCTCTCCCTCCCTCCCTCCCCCCCCCTCTCTCTCTCTCTCACACACACACAGGCTTTTTCTCTTCCTGGGCTGCTCCATCCTAGTTCTTTTTATGCCTTTACCTTTTCTAGACCATATTTTGTGACATTGACGAAGCCAATGGTAAAAGAATCACTTGAACAGTTGGGTTCAGTTCTTGATGTCTCTAGGTAAATGAAAATACAAAATCGAGTTAAACATACAAAGATCAAGGTCAAGGTTTCCTCTGTCCAGTCATATCTGACATTAGGGGGTGGTACTCATTCGGTTTCCGAGCCAAGGGAGTCAGCATTATCCAAAGGCACATTCTGTGATCATGTGGCCAGCATGACTATACACTGAGGCTCACAGAACTCTGTTACCTTCCCACCAAAGTGGTACTTATTTATCTACTTGCCTTTGCATGGTTTCAAACTGCTAGGTGGGCAGGAGCTGGAGCAAGGAACCGGAGCTCACCCATCACACAATGGTTGGGTCTCGAACCCAGACAATCAGCTTTCCAGCTGACAAGCTCAGTGTCTTTAACTGCTGGGCGATCGCGCCCCCTTTAAACAGATAAATCCATCTTAAAGGCAAGATTCTTTTATTCTTAGCCAAACTCTTAATTGTTCTTAGGTCAGTCCTTCTCTGTCTGACCTTGACTAAATGAATTTCTTGTTTCAAGACTCTGCTTGTTTAAGGCCCTTTCCACAATACAGCCACATTCCAGATGCTTTGATTCATCAAATGCCCAATTCTCTTTTTTAAAAAAACGAAAAAACAAAACTGTCTTTTTCCTCAAGTCTATGAAATCCCTAAATACATCTTGTACAATGTATTTAAAAATATAGCAATCAAATAATGTTAACTTCCTGGAATGGTGGCAATTAAAGCAATTAAGCTGCAATGGGGAAGGAACAGAATATTCTCCAAACTACCATCCATGAATCATTCCAACTGCACTGCCATGCTATCTGAGACGGAGCTCTTAATATTTTGGAGCAAAGGTGTACAATTTCCAATAACTCAAAGGGAACACGGAGTGTAGGAACCCCTGCTTTAATGTAATGCACTTTTGAGCGATGACAATTGCAAACTGCATCTTAGATTTTCAGTAAATTTTATTTCTGGGGATAGATTGAGATAAATTTAGAGCCAAATTTGGACCCAGTGATTTCTTCCTCCATTTCTTATTCGTACCAAGAAGAAGAAAATCTCTTTTCTTGTATTGCTCAGAGAGTAACTAATTGAGCTGAGGAAAAATTGCTATCCATTTCTGTTTGGGCTCAGTGATGTTCACCGTTTTGATATTCTGATTTAGTTTGAAAAAAAAAAATAAGTACGATGGGAAAGCCACAAGAGTGGGTGCCAAAGTTGCATTTCCAAGTGGTACCCTTGGAGCACCTTAGCAGCTGTTTTCCTGGCTTTCTCATTATTTGATTATCAGTTCTTGCTCGCTAACTAGGCTGCTGTGTCACTCCATAAATAAACACTTCAGTTTTTATTAATTCTTTTGGAGATAAGATGCAAAATGTAGGCTTCATCAAACTTCCATTCCGTTGCTGTCTTGAGAATCGCCGTCTGCAGCTAAGCAGCAATTTTTAAGTCAGGTGACCCAAGGGACACATCTATTGGTGTGCATATTCCCCCCCCCCGACTTCCAGGGAAGAAAAAGAAAAAAAAATGAGTTTTTACATATTTGCAAAGAAGTGACTAGAACAAAGATGTAGAATGATCTCAGTTATAACTTTTGATTTAAAAAATGGGACGTGTCAAATGTATCTGGTCCGTTAACTTGGCACTCATCTGTATCAAACGAGACATTTTTCTAGATTAAGTGCCTGTTTGCATTGTGGAGTGCTGTAGCAAACCCTCCTTTGACAGCACCCAAGCTTGGAAAATGGACTGTGAATTGTTATTTTTTAAATGTCAGAGAGCTGCATAATACCCTCATGAATATTTTCTAACAAATTATCAGGTATTATTAGACTATAATCTGAAAATAATTGCAGCATTGGCTTCATATATTACAAGTATTATGGGGAAAGCAACATGAGTGGACTTAATGTGCATAAAAATACACTCGTCATCATACCAAGAGCTGTTAACTTAGAAAAGAGTAACCTCAACAAGAAGATCAGTGGGAGCCAGACAGGTACAATGGAAGGAATAATAGAAGAACAGAGTTGGAAGGGACCTTGGAGGTCTTCTAGCCCAACCCCCAGCTCAAGAAGTTTGGATAAGATCTGGGCTCAAATCCTCACTAAGTTTGGAAGCTGATTTGGCATTCTTGGGATGATCTTCCCAACAGATTTGTTGAAGGATAAAATGTTGATCCTCTCCATGGGAGGAATGGGTCCAAAAAAGGCAAGATGACACAAACTTGCAATGCAGCCCTGACCCTTTTCTGCTTGTGCATTTTGACACCGTTACCGAAATTTTGAGTTTCTGGATGCCCAGTGCAAATGCCACTGAATGGATGAGGGAAATCTTTCCGTGCTACCTTGAATTATTGATTTGATTTATCGAATTCATTGACTGATTGATTTTAATCTCAATGGTCTTGAGAGGAATAAATATGTTGCTGGGAAATGGTTATTTGGTTTACTTTAAAATGAGATGAGCCAGCTATTGAGCAGCATTGGTGGCCTAGTGATGAAGACGCTTGCTTCCCACTTGGGAGGTGGAGAGTTCAATCCTAGGTAGTAGCAGATATTTATCTCCTAGGACGCAAAGACAAAAAAAAAAAAAAAAAAAAAAAAATCTGCTGTGAACTCCATGTGGTGTCAGGAAGGGTATCCAGCCAGTAAATGCTCAGCTCCATCCAGTTGCCTTGACTGTATTTATTTATTTATTTATTTATTTATTTATTTATTTATTTATTTATTTATTTATTTCTTAGTTTGATTTATATGGCACCTTTCTCCGGAGATTCAGGGTGGCTTATAATGCTTTTAAGCAATAGCCTTCATACTTTTGTATATACCTGCTTAGTAAGGCTTTTTTGCCCCCCCCCCCCCCAAGCGGTGTTCTATTTTATACAAAGTCAGCCTGAATTAAGGCAATATAGAACCCTGGAACCCTCACTGTATTTCAGACATCAATACATTAGAGAGGGTCCAGAGATATTTTACTAGAAGAGTACTCAAATCTTCTGCTCGAAATAAAATTCCCTATACCACCAGGCTTGAAATTTTAGATCTGGATAGCCTCAAATTATGCCGTCTACATTCCGACCTTTGCTTAGTTCATAAGATTATTTACCAAAACATTCAACCTGTAAATGAGTACTTTAATTTCAACCATAATAACACAAGGGCTATCAATAGATTCAAACTCAATGTCATTCGCTCTAATCTTGAGTGTAGGAAATATGACTTCTGCAATAGAGTAGTAAATATCTGGAACACTCTACCTGATCCTGTTGTTAGTCTCTCTAATCCCCCCATACCTTTTACCTTAAACTGTCTACCGTGGACCTTTCATGTTTCTTAAGAGGTCCCTAAGGGGGCGTGCATAAGCGCACCAGCGTGCCTTCTGTCCCTGTCCTACTGTCCCCATTTATACGTAATCATTCTATGTGTTTATGGCTATGTTTTGCCTATTTATATCCTTTTACTTGTACCAGTTTTTTTTTTCATGTGTCCATGTCTATGTCTATTTTATTAATGTCTTGGCAAAGTTCAATTCCTATCTGTGAGATTATTTTTGTGGAGCAGGATACGAGTCAACCCACCAGACTGTGGCCACTTTAGTGGTGTGTAAATGAAAACTTAGATGTTAATTGTATCGTTAGAATCCTGAACTTCAGGTGTTAGCACTGAATATGTCAACATCATCGTTACTTTTAAGGGTATATTTTTTTCCCTTCTTAAATTTTTAATAAAACTAAATGTCATCAGGACAGAATTGGGAGAGTAATGACAGATTCCGTTTCTGTGGATGGAATTCTGTAGAGAGAATGTGGGGCTTATCTAACCCCATTCAGAACGGGGAGGGACATTAAAAAAAAAAAAAGAGGTAACAATAGAGTTGTTCTCATGTCCACTGATGATGGTTTAATTATTGCCCAGATAGTTAAACAACATGTATAACCAGCTCTGGAGTTACTTTTCTTCCAGACAATGTCAGGCTGTATCAAAATAAAACCAGTCCCTTCTATCTTAGTTAACTAGCTTAGTTAACTAGGCTACGCATGTTATGCAAGCATAACTAGAGGCAGGATTCTATACAGGTATTCTTCGACTTACGACCACAACTGAGCCTAAATATGTGTTAAGTGAATTTTACCCCATTTTACAATCTTTCTTACCACAGCAATTGTTAAGTTAGTAACCAGGTTGTTAAGTGAATCGGGCTTCCCCATTGACTTTGCTCTTTCAGAAAGTTCGCAAAAGGGGATCATGTGACCCCGGCACACTGCAACCATCATAAGAACATGCCAGTTGCCAAGCAACGGTTCTCTGCCATAATGAGCAGTGGGTGAGCGTGGCCATAGTGGGCATGGCCAGGGGTGTGTGACAGGCAGCACTCAGCCTCCTGCACCCCCCTGGGAGCAAAAACAGGCCATGGGGGGACACACTGCCCTCCCCCGGTGCTCCATTTTGGTCCTTGCAGCCTCCTGGGAGGAAAAAATGGGGTGAGGTGGGCGCTGCACACCCCCGTGCCGCATTTTGGGCCTAGCAGGCCTCCCTGCAGCCTCCTCGGAGCAAAAACAGGCCACAGGGGGGGACACGCTGCCCTCCTCCAGTGCTCCATTTTGGGCCTAGTAGGCCTCCCTGCAGCCTCCTCCCTGCAGCAATTTTATTACCAGTTCGCCCGAACCGGCCCGAACTGGCTGAATCCCACCAAATGGTAAGACCATTTTCTCGGTGTCGTTGTAACTTTGAACGGTCACTATATGAGCTGTTGTAAGTCGAGGACTTCCTGCATTGCTCCTATCTTTGGGCTTTATAAGATGGCATTCACCTTTTTTTTAAAAAAGCTCTGACTCTGAGGTTTAATATTGATTGCGGAGGAGCCTGTTCTCTGATCCTCCAGAGAGATGCCATGGCCCTTGAAGGTTATTAAAATGTCCAAGTCAGGAAGTGTTGAGCATGTTAAGAACTTAATTACCACTTCTGCTGCTGTGCTTCAGTCTCTAATCGAGGCTGTAGTAGTGCAGTCAGAAATATTCAGATATTTACCCTCCAACCATTTACAGTATTTACAAGGTCACCGGCTACCATTTAATTAGAGCATTGCAAGTTCGCCCCCGACAGACTTTGGAACTATCAAATTACTACCGAAATACAGATCTTACTTCCCATAATACGGAAGAATGAAAACAGGAGAGAAACAAGGAGCAAAGAGAAGTAAAATATGTATGGAGACTTGGAAATGTAGTATCTTGAAGGAACAACACTTTGATAAAATAGTCTTTAGCATCCTGAATTCAGGTGTCAGGATTTCTAAGTAACACCCCCAATGAAAGAAAACTCAGAGGCTTGAGTTTCCTCAAAGTTCCATTTTGTTAGAGATGTCATATTGGCACATCTGGGAAAACCCGAATCTGAAAGCTTCCAGGATTTCCCCACCCAAAGGGAAGTTCAAGTCCCTGCCCAGCACCCACATGTCCATCACATGGTCCAATCCAAGTGCGGTCCCAACTGGAGATGCCTCCCAGTTCCAGCCGTCCAGGTACAGGGCAAGATGTCCTTGACTCTCTGAGAAAGGAATGTTATTTTGACTATATATCACCCATGCTCCATACAATCCCCCCTCCCAGTTTCCCACAGTAGTAAATGTAGAAGCCCTGAAGATCCAACGAAAAAGATGGTTTCCAGGCCTGACATCAGGTGGGATTCCTTGCTGGGCTATGGCAGCTGAACACTAGTCTGACGTTCCTTCTCCAGTAAAGTTAATATTTGTCTGAGTTTGCATAATATGTTGAACAATAACCAAACAAACTTGTCCCAAAGATGTTTTTTTTCAAAAGGCAACTGGACTTGTTTTGATTTATTTATTAATTCAATTTGTATGCCATTCCTCTCCGAAGACTCAGGGCAGCATTTCCTTGAAGACATTTTGCTTCTCATCCAAGAAGCTTCTTCAGTTCTCTTCTTCGGTTCGTTTCTTGGATGAGAAGCGAAATGTCTTAAAGGAAAAACAAAATCCAGCTGCCTTTTGAAAAAGCACCTTCGGGATAACCATGACCTGGATGACTGAGAAGCTCCATAGACAACCAAAGAAGCTGGGTTTACAGAGTGTAAGTCACAGAAAAGAAGGTTCCTTCAAGTTATTTATTTATTTATTTATTTATTTATTTAATTTGTATACCGCCCTTCTCCCAGAAGGGACTCAGGGCGGTGAACAGCCAAAATTAAGAAACATACAAATGCAAAAGTTAAGATAATTAAAAGAATTAAATCATTGGCTACCCAAATTTAAAACCCCAAATCCATAAAATTTAAAATCCCAATTAAAAAACCATTTAGGCTAGGCCGGCTTGATGAAATAAAAACGTCTTCAGGGCTTTACGGAAGGTCCAGAGGTCCGGGATCAATCGTATTCCAGGAGGCAGCTCATTCCACAGGGCGGGTGCCCCCACAGAGAAGGCTCGCCCCCTGGGGGCCGCCAGCCGACATTGCCTGACCGACGGCACCCCGAGGAGGCCCTCTCTGTGAGAGCGTATTGGCCGGTGGGAGGTTATCGGTAGCAGCAGGCGGTCTCGCAAATACCCTGGCCCTAAGCCATGGAGCGCTTTAAAGATGAGAACCAACACCTTAAAGCGCACCCGGAAGACCACCGGGAGCCAATGCAGCTCGCGCAGGAGAGGTGTTACGTGGGAGCGCCACGTCGCTCCCATAATCACCCGCGCGGCCGGGTTACTCTACAAGTTACTCTTCCCAACATTTTCAGAAGTGATTTGCCAGTGTTTTCTTCCTAGGATTGGGGTTGAAGCTAACCAAACTTTGGAAACGGTGCAAAAAGCCCCTCTAAATATTGAATTAAGCAAATTAAGTGTGTTGAGGAAATGTAGCCACGTGTCGACGGGATAATTGGCCCATAAGTCAACTAGTAAAGTGTATCTTTTTCTCTTACGTTTTACAAAGGAGAAACACGGCACAGGGAAGTCTAATCTGTAATATCCATGTTGGACAATGGATCAATTTTGCTTTGCAGTTAGAAGCAGCAGTGCCTCTGTTTTTCTAGCTAAATCATCTCCGATGCAGGAAGTAGGAACGTGCAAATAGTAATAATGGTCCAATAATAACAGACAGGTTTGTCCGTTTGATGCAACTCAGCAGAATCATTTTCCAGCCCAGCTGCGAAATTGAGGGAAGGTTTTGCTGGCTGTCGCACACACTTCGCACTGGCTTCACTCAAATCACTAAATGGAATGGCAGTAGATAAGGCTGCTGCAGGGGTTTTGAACTAGAGTCATTTATTAAATCTATGACATTACAAGAATGGTTGTTTTTTTTTTTCTCCCCCTAGCTGGAAATTACTCCCATTTATGAAGTATCCTGCTCATAACTTTCATAGCACCACTCATTCTTACCAGCCGCAGCTGAAATTAGTCTGTCTCTTCTCTTCCCCACTTGCTTCCCCCTGTCTCCTTCCAGCCTCCATTTGTGGCTAACCCCTAATGGAGACAAGGGCATCTGCAGACACATCTGCGGAAGTTTAGCTGGTTAAGTCATCTAGCTGACTGGGGGCTAATGAAGTCTTACGGCAAAAGCTTTCAGTGCATGCCACCTGGAACATGATTTTAGCAAAATGCTTTCTATGAGGGCTAGGTGGTTTGAGGGGCCTCCGATTGCTTTCAGGAAGAGGAGGATGGAGGGATGCAGGGATAATCAGAGGCTGAGCTTTCAGGATGCTTTCTTTTCTCACTCTAATGGCCTTTGTGGCTCAGACTTCTATTGGCATCTGTGTCCTCCTTGTGCTCTTTCTTCATCCTTTCGGCTTCTCTAAAGTGAAGCTCCATTATGAGCAATTAGCATTAGCAGATTGCTAGCTCAGTGTTTCTCTCTGTCACGGAGATCCACATTTCACAATTAAAGAGCGACAGCAAAATTCAACAGCTGAAGCTCACTGCTGGGCACGTTGACAGAAAAGACTCCATCAGCAGAAGGCTGGTTGACCTATTGGTCATGTGCGGTTCCTCAACAACGTTTATGCCCTTCAGGATCTGCTGCTGAATTTAGGTGAACCACTAATGGTTTTGTGATTACACCACTAATAGGTGTGTAAAACCTGCTTAACACAGTTTTGCTTTTTTAATTTTAAACTCAGAAATGCGCTTCCAAAAAAATAATAAAAATGGAGCTCTACATCTCTGGACATGTCATCCTAAACATGTCCCATGGTCCTATTGTTGCCTGAAGCAAACCAAGCAACTTAACTGTGCTCCAAAGATGCTTTTTCAAAAGGCAGCTGGACTTTGTTTTTCCTTGAAGATGTTTTGCTTCTCATCCAAGAAGAGCTGAAGACGCTTTTTGGATGAGAAGCAAAACGTCTTCAAAAGAAAAAATAAGGAAGTCCAGTTGCCTTCTGAAAAAGCACCTTTGGGATAACCTTTTAGTTGAAGTTATCCCACAATGACCAAAGTCATTGGAAGACTTGTCTCCAGTTTTTTTTTTTTTTAATTTGATTTATATGCTGCCCTTCTCCGGAGACTCGGGGCAGCTTACAATGCGCTAAGCAATAGCCTTCATCCTTTTGTATATTTATACAAAGTCAGCTTATTGCCCCCACAATCTGGGTCCTCAATTTACCTACCTTAGAAAGGATGGAAGGCTGAGTCAACCTTGAGCCTTGGCGAGATTCGAACCTGCAGTAATTGCAGGCAGCTGGTCTTAATAACCAGCTTAATAACAGGGTGCCTTAGACCACTGTACTACCAAGGCTGAGCAAGCATGTTCATATCAGAGGTGGGATTCACTTACCTTCTCTACCGGTTCACATATGTAAGCGCACACCACCTCTGCGCATGCACACGGCCTTCTGCGCATGCACAGTAGTCTCACATTATGTCCGGGCGGGTGGGCAGAGCCTCCCGCAGTCGCTGCTACCAGTTCGGGCAATCTGGAGAGAACCGGCTGAATCCCACCACTGGTTCACATCCACTTTCTTTCATTTTCTTACCCACTTTCACGTTATTCTCAAATTCTACTTCACCCTCAGTTGATGAGAAGAACATCCAGGGATCCTGCTGCCCATTCCATGTTGAAGCAAATTATATTATTACATCCTATTCAGTGATGGGATTCAAGTAATTTAACAACCGGTTCTCTGCCTTAATGATTTCTTCCAACAACCAGTTCACCAAACTGCTCAGAAAGTTAACAACCGGTTCTCCCGAAGTGGTGCGAACCGGCTGAATCCCACCACTGCTCCTATTAGAACCGAGTCTATACTTGCCCTGAATAATTAAAGCTTCGTTATGGTCAACGCAGCCCTAGGAAAGGCTTGCCATTGCAGTGCGGTCAATAGCCATGTAACTGGCTTAGTCCCTCAACTGCGTCAGGTCTAAGGCAGGATTAGAACTCACAATCTTCCAGTTTCCAGGGTGGCTTTAACTACCACTCCAAATTAGCTTTCGGAACCAATTCTATTAGTCCAAATGGATTGTATTTTAAATGGGAGCTTTTCTCTTTACATTTTCTTTTAGCTGAACATTCTGTTTTATACTTAATCCCCTTATTTTATTTAACCCATTTCCATCTTATCTTTGAACTTATGATTTGTGTTGATTAATGGCTGTGATAAGTCAATTTAATTTGAAAGAAAACAAACATGTTTGCAAAACCACCATGGTTCCTAATTGTAAAAGCCTTCCCCATATAATAACCCCTGTCTATGAGCAGATATTGTTTTTATTCTATCTGCCAGGCAGATCTAGATCATCTTTTCCCCAGGTTTGACATCAAAGGCCTTTCTATCCATCAGTTTCATTTCAGTTATGCTTTGCAAGGACAGATGTTTTCTTGGGACCCTTTCACCAGGTTGCAATTCTTCTAAGGAGGACTTTGGGCTCTTTTTTTTAAAAAAAAATGCCTTTCAGCGGTACAAGATTCCTCCAAGAAAACTTAGGTTTAGAATCTAAGATCCTCCACAAACAATAGCAGGAATTAGCAAAATACATGGTTTAAACCAGGGGTCGGCAACCTTAAATAGTCAAAGAGCCACAAAGGTCCTAACCAGAAGCCCCCCGTTCAATTCTGGAGCAGATGGGAAGTCCGGTTCCCCCACCATAGAGTCTCCTCCTAGCACGGCATTCTTTTTCCTCTGCCGACGGGAACTCCGGTTCCCACACCATAGAGTCTCCTCCTAGCACGGCGTCCTTTTTCCTCTACCTGTCCTAACTGAAAGCCCTATCAATTGTGGAGCCGACCAGCAACAGGGAGCTGCAGCAGAGGGATGAAAGAGCCACATGCGGCTCCAGAGCCGTGGGTTGCTGACCCCTGGTTTAAACCTTGGGGAAGTGCAGCAAATAAAGATCAAGCCATAAGATACAATTTGTTTAGACCAAGGATGACATGGTCTTTGAGAGGAACGGCAGGGGCTACAATCTAAAAACTAAGCAGAAATGGGCGGGACTAGTTCAAAAATTAAATTTGTCTTCATTTAAAAAAGAAGCTAATTGTAACGCAATGAACAAAGCACAGTTCCTGTTATTCTTTTTTTTTCAATTTTTATTTATAAGTACAAACTAAACAGAACAATGAAACGTACAAAACATAAAAACATATAAACACCCATTTCAATACATGTCCAGTTTGTCGCAACTGTAATATACATTTCTCTTTGTATTTTGACTCTTCCTTATTTGGTCATTCCCTTTTGTCTATCTACTATTGATCTTTGTTGACCTATGTCTGTTCTTTGTTTCCATCATACTATATTTGGTCATTTTGTTTACTTCCTATTGCTTCATCTCTTTCCTATCTTTCAACCAACTATACCACTTTTCCCATACTAAGTAAAAGTCATGTTCTTCCCTATTTTGTTATTCCTTTGTGAGTCTATCCAATTCCGCACATTCCATAATTTTATTGATTACTTTATCTGGTATTGGTATATCACTACTCTTCCAGTGTTGCACGTATAGTATTCATGCTGCTGTTATCATATGTATAATTAAATATGTTGTTTCTTTTTCGTAGTGTCCATTCACTATGCCTAGTAGGAAGCTTTCTGGTCTTAGTTCTACCTTTTGATGTGTTATTTCCTCTATTTGTATTTTGATCCTTTGCCAATATTGTTTCGCCATTGGTCAGGTCCACCACATATGGTAATAGGTGCCTTTGTGGTGGTTGCATTTCCAACATGTTCCTGTTATTCTTACTTGTATTTATTTCCCATGAGCAGAAACAGGCATAGCAAGTAAGACAAAGATTAATTCAAACTGAAATGGAATTAAAATGATATTAAATGAATTTTAAAAAATAGTTAAGATGGTGAATCTTGGCCGAATTGATATAACATACTAAACTCAAGTTCCAATCAGATTATCATATTCTCATATCGTATGATGAAGTGTCTAAATAAATCATGATTTACCCAATGGCCTACTTCTCATAGCAAGTTAAGACACTGGCTGGATATCCAACACATTTTAGCATAACCTAAGACATTATGTGAACTTCTCCACTATGTATATTTAATATTAGTCCTGAAGGGTCCTTGATGCTCTCTGAGCTTGGTTGTTTTCTTGAAGATACTTCATTACCCAAACTAGCTAACAACAGCAGCACTGATGATGTTACCTTATTTGATAATGAAATGTCTGCAAGAAAACAACCAAACTTGGAGAGCATCAAGGATCCCTCACTTCAACCTTGAGCTACAAATATTTTCCGTTATTGATAACGTTACTTCTCTGCTTTTATTTAAACAGTTCAATTGGGAGGGGCAACATTTGGAGGCATGGAAATGAGGCAAAAGCTTGGGGAAATGTGTGTTTAGATGATACATCTATAATATAGGTAGATTGTCCTAGACAATAAATACTCTGACTCCAGTGGTGGGATTCAAATAATTTAACAACTGGTTCTCTGCACTAATGACTGGCTGGGAGGGTGTGGCCATGGTGGGCATGGCCAGGGGGGGTGACAGGCAGCAGTCGGCCTCCTGCACCCCCCTAGGAGCAAAAACAGGCTAGGAAGCTCCCTACACTTACCTGGGAGCCAAAATGGGGCGCGTGGGGCAGAGGTGGGTTCCACTTACCTTTACTACCAGTTTGCATCGCGCCCGCACGCATGCACTCACTTTGCTCACTCGCGCACACGCTCTTCTGCGCATGCACAGAAGCTTCACAGATCACAGATGCACAGATCACCTATGATGATGTCTGGGTCAGTGGGTGGAGCCTCCCACCTGTTTTACTACCAGTTCTTGTGAATCGGTCCAAACTGTGGGCAACCCACCACTGGCGTGGGGACTCCTGGAAGTGGTGGGGAGGAGAGGGAAAGGGCCAGCCAGCAATTTAACTACCAGTTCGCCTGAACTGGCCCGAACCGGCTGAATCCCACCGCTGTCAGACTCAATTTAAAGCAGTTGAAATTCAATGCTTCCTGCTTACTCCATGATTCCAATAAATTGGCTCTCAAAGCTCAGCTTTAGAGCCAGGCTCAGTGTTTTCTTTAACATTTCCAAAACGATAACCTGCTTGCCATCCGTATTCAGGAATGAAAGCCCACCCATCTCATGGGAACTAGCATAAATGGCATTGCCTAGAATATTGAAGCAGACTTGACAAAGCCCTCGGAAATATACAGTTGAGGAACAATCCCATTTCAGTTCACAAGAGATTGACGAAATGCCATTGAGTAAGCTTTGATGAGACTGGGGTGATTTAATGAGGGCAGAGTTATCAATCCATCATAAGGAGACTTTCACCTTGTCAAACAGTGGGAAGGAGAGAGGACTGGTGAGACTGGCAGAACAGTATGCAGCAAGTTCTTGAGAATAAGTGCCATTGATTTTCTGGCACACACAAGCCAGACTCATGGAATTAAAAATAATAATAATAATAATAATAATAATAATAATAATAATAATAATAATAATAATAATAATAATAATAATAATTGGAGGATGCAACAAAGATGACAAGAGGACCGGAGGTTAAATCGTGTGACGAACGGTTGAGGGAGCTAGGTATGTCTAGCCTATTGAAGAGAAGGATTAGGGAAGATGTGATAACTGTCTTCCAGTACTTGAGGGGGTTGTCACAGAGAAGAGAGGGTTGACTTGTTCTCCAAATCACCAGAAGGCAGGACAAGATCCATCCTAGAATTAAGGAGAAATTTCCTTTACAGTGAGAACAATTAATCAATGGAATAGCTTGCCTCCTGGAGTTGTAGATGTTCCATCACTGAAGGTTTTCAAAAGTAGACTGGACAGCCATTTGACTGGAATGTTATAGGCAGGGGTGAAATGTAAAATGTGTTACTACCGGTTCTATGGGCGTAGCTTGGTGGAGAGGAGGGATAATGTGACTGGGTGGGCGTGGCCAACTTTTTTTTTTTTTTTAAACTTTTCAAAGCATTTTTTCTAATGCTTTGAAAAGCCTCTGGCGATCAGGCAACTCAGCTGGGATCGTCAGAGACTTTTCAAAGCATTGTTTTTTACCACCTCTTCGGCCAAGAGGTTGCAGAAAAAAAAATGCTTTGAAAAGCTTCTGAGGATCCCAGCTGAGCCGTGCAATTATCAGAGGCTTTTTTTTTAACTTTTAAAAGCATTTTTTCATCGGAAGAGGTTGTAGAAAAAATGCTTTTAAAAGTAAAAAAAAAAAAAAAGCCTCTGATGATCGTGTGACTCAGCTGAGCATGGGGGGGGGGAAGGCGCAGGAATTTTTGCTACCGGTTCTCCGAACCACCCGCCGCCATTGCTACCGGATCGGTCCGAACCGGGAGCATTTCACCCCTGGTTATAGATCCCTTTCAGTCCTATAATTCTATTGTCTAACTTTCCTATGCAATATTCATAGGAATATTTCATAGGACATTTCCAGAATACTGATGCTTTGGGTAATCCATAGAAAGATTTCAGAAATGAACTATTTATCTACATAGACACATCTAAGCCATTCCATGTAGAAAATAATTGTCTGTATCAGTGGTGGGTTTCAAAATTTTTTACTACTGGTTCTGTGGGCTTGGTGTGGCTTGGTGGGCATGGCAGGGGAAGTATACTATAAAATCTCCATTCCCACCCCACTTCAGGGGAAGGACACTGTAAAATCTCCATTCCCTTCCCAATCCAGGGGAAGGTTACTGCAAAATCCCCATTTCCTCCCAATCAGCTGGGACTTGGGAGGCAGATGGGAGTGGGGCCAGTCAGAATTTTTACTACCGGTTCTCTGAACTACTCAAATTTTCCGCTACCGGTTCTCCAGAACTGGTCAGAACTTGCTGAAACCCACCTCTGGTCTGTACCCATAATTCAGTACTGTTATGCTCTATTTATAAATGTATAAACTCACATGACTACCTGCCTTTTAAAGCAGGACATTAGATGAAATGAACCTTGAACAAATCCATCAAGGAAGATATTTATGATCTTGTTTTGTCATTCTGAAGTGGTCATTGCTTTTAAGCTTTAACATTATATGACCCTGTAGGTGTCAACTACATAGTCTTCAGGACTTACAAAGACCAAGTTAATATAGCAGAAAATTTCCAAGGCTGTCGCTTATATGGTGTCCCCCAGTTCTTCTTTTGACTTCCAATCCATGCTTTTTGCATCTGAAAGAAAGGAGATTTCAACGCAATTAAGTCCAATAACATTTGAATATTATGGTAATGAATGCCAAGGCAGAACTGCTTTTATGTAGCATCCAGAGGGCTTTATGCTTCTCTCTGGGTGTGTATGTGCATTGAATGGAGAATTTGTTTAATTCAACATCCAACTAATGTCCTTTAGAACTTGGTTGACAATAGTATGGTCCAGAATCAGTCTGGGAGAAAGATAGTGTTACGAAGAGTGAAGATTTTAGCTGGAAAAGGACAATGAGACCAACAGTAGTAATACAACAGCATACATTTTGTGGCTTCTAACAAGTGCATTTAGGTGTATTCATTTTGCATTTGGTTGTTCCCCTCTATATCTTTATTTAATTACTGACCCTCCAAGCTTCTAAGGTGTAATTATTCTAGACAGGTTAATTGAGAAAGAAAGAAATGTTGAGATTGATAAATCTATGAAGATATGATAAAGGCATTGATAGCTTCTTAAAATTATACATTTCTATGCAATTATTAGAAATTCTGTTTATATAGATCACCACAGAGCAAACTATGTGTACAGTCCCCATGTGCTTTACTGCTCAACTATATAACTGCAACAGAAAACAGGAAACTCCATTCAGAACAAAAGAGCATAGTCCAAACTTCTAAATACTGCCATCTACTGGCTGAATACTATTGTAGTTGTTGTATAGAAATATGTTCCAACAATGAATTCCAATAATTATATATTTCTATGCAGTTTGTATTAGGACTGATGAGGGTGATGGGTCTTTCAGAGTCTGGTAAGATCTGCAGAATTTGTTGCCTTATCACTTAATGTATCTGGTCTACTTGTGCCCACTGTTGAAGTTTGACAACATTTTACCAAGCACCACACATGGTACTACTAGTTGGAATTTGCACCTGCACCCATTTATGGACACCCTTCATGGACATTACATATGGACTATGTATTGTGGGATAATGCTTGAGTGCCACGGTTATATTCTGTCAACATATGCAATGTTGTGTCAAAGAATTACCAATATATAAAATAATTCAGTGTTGATCATTTCTGTACATTATCGAATAAGTGCTGAGAATAATTGGCAACCACAGCTTACTTAAGTAAATTCAAGGATATGCTTACATGCTTTAAGGAAGTCGTCAGGCATAATTTCACATTAACCAAAAGTTTATGGACCCAACATCATTTCTATTCGAGCTGTTGGTTATAGGAATAAGATTTCTCAACCAAATATTTACTGGAATTGCTAATTATTATCTAGGCCTTAACCCTAACTGATATGGTGATCTTCTGGCCACATTAAGGCTTACTTTATCCATACAAAAACCACTGGAATGATCTTCAGAAAACAATATGAACGTTTTGTAAATATGGCTGAAAAGCTTCCTTCATTCCCTCCTTCCCTTCTTCCTTCTTTCCTCCCTCCATCCTGTATGATGAAGACATTAATTATCTACCAAGTTATTAGTTAGGACTGGCATTGGATATAGAAGGCAATCCTTAACTGTGGATCTATTGTAGAGCTGAAGTGATTTATCTTGGCCTCTTTTGAGGGTTACAGTCTTTACTCTAGCAATAACCCCTGCCAGTCTACACCTCTTCGTTTGCATAGGTAATTGGGAGCTTCTTAATGACTCATTAAGATTACTCAAAACTGTAGAATAAAAGCAAATCTAACATAGGAAAGGGACAGAAAAGAAAATAATGGGGTGTGTGTCAACTTGTAAATTAGCTCAATTTCAGGATTGTGGACCATAACATAAGAACAATACAACTGAATAAAAAAGGTGTTGTTTTATTTTGTCTTTTAGGAAATGCAGGCCTTAGTTTTATGCTTAGAATAATTCACAATATCTATACTTTTAGCTTGCTTGCATGCATGACATTCTTCCTCTTAATTATTGCATAGTTTCTGCTGATTTTGTTATCTGTTTGGTTTATGGCCATTAGCTACTTAATACATCTATCTATTATCTATCTGGATCAATGCTGCTTTCTAGTTGTATTGCATTTTCCTTAAACACATAACATCTCACAATTTCAGCCTGTACTATTAATTTTTACCTCCTTCCTGAAATCTATGAGCTTGTGACATGTTATCATAAGTTTTAAATACATCCAGAGAGAAATTTTAGTTATTTAGTGATCCTGTGGCCAGAGCTTGTTTTTCATTCTCCGCTCCTCTCTGTAACAGCTTGCTTCTATTAATTTTACTCAAGCCAAATAAGATATCAAGAGACAACTCCTCCTGTTGAGCTTTTTCAATAGATGCGTAATAAGATGTTGATGCATAATATTCCCAATAATTAATTGGGGTAATTTATTTTTAGTTCACAAATTTGGCCAAGAATTTTAAAAGATGATTTGTACCTACCGCTGATTTTAATACAGGCTAGCATTATCTTCAAGGAACTATTGACTTGATCTTGATCTCTACAGAGTCAGCCTATTGCCCCCAATAATCTGGGTCCTCATTTTACTGACTTCAGAAGGATGGAAGGCTGAGTCAATCTTGAACCAGTCAGGATCAAACTGCTGGCAGTTGGCAGAGTTAGCCTGCAAGATTGCATTCTAACCATTGTGCCACTACGGCTGTTAGATTACTAGTATCTCAGATGAAGAACAATTATCCAAGGAAATTCAAGGCTTGCTTTCTTTAAGGAAGGAAGTAAAGGTAGAAGTGTCAGTAGACTAACGTCTTCCAACAAATCTATGCTGCAAATTTACTCGGAGTACTTGCTGTGTTTTATGCTGAGAATATACCTGTGTAAATCTTTGAGAATTAGTTTGTCAGATATGTGAGTAAAGGATCTCTTTGAAATGCTTCCTTGTAGTGAAGCTTTTGTCTATATCCAGTACACAGGTGGGTTTCAGCAGGTTCTGACCAGTTCTGGAGAACTGGTGGCGGAAATTTTGAGTAGTTCAGAGAACCGGTAAATACCACCTCTGACTGGCCCCACCCCCATCTATTCTCTGCCTCCTGAGTCCCAGCTGATCGGGAGGAAATGGGGATTTTGCAGTAACCTTCCCCTGGAGTGGAGAGGGAATGGAGATTTTACAGTATCCTTCCCCTGCCATGTCCACCAAACCATGCCCACCAAGCCATGCCCACCAAGCCACACCCACAGAACCGGTACTAAAAAATTAATACCATCGATCAGTGGTATTAAAAGTACCACTGATCCAGTAGAATATGTCATAGTTTAAGCAATGTGTCCCTTCAAAGTGCCCCCTTAAGGTGCATGGCACCCTGTCTTTAACAGGTAGAATGGCAACAGTCTTTCATTTTGCTCATCAAAAATGGCTCCAGAAAATACACAGAAGCTGTTTCTATCACCTTAACAAGTCACTTCACTGCATGATGACTTAACATGCTTCTGGGTGGCACGGCAATTGATTAAGAAAAATTGTCCACAATCTGTGCAAGCTTATCTTTTAAAACCAGCAAATTTACCTTTAGTGGAACCACTAAAGATGGACCAGAACTAATGTCCAACTTTGCATTCTCATTTTTTGTTCCTAGCCCCGATCAGTCACTGCTAGTGCAAGAACTTCCAACCTCCTCCCTCCACCTACCTACCTTCCTTCTTTCCTTCCTTCCTTCCTTCCTTTTTTCTTTTTTTCTTTTTCTTTCTTCTTTCTTTTCTTTCTTTCCTTCTTTCTTTTTCTTTCTTCTTTCTTTCTTTCTCTCTCTCTCCCTCTCCCTCTAAAAAAAAAAAAGGCCTCCAGATTGATTGATTGATTGACTGACTAGTGCAAATGCTCAGCTTCCATGTATCAGAAATACATAATGATTCTCTCCAGAGCAAAGGACATGAAATGTAAATTGGCTCTATAAAAGAGAAGAAAATAAAGGCAGTTCTTCTCCAAGGCTTGCTTAACTCTGCAGTTTTCTTCCAGAGCCTTTGGCAATACACATTTTCTCTGGTCACTGGAGATTGGCGCTCAATGGGTTAGGCCATTTCTGCAAGAATCCTAGTGGACTGTGAATGAGTGCTGGGCAAGTAAATAAAGCCTGGCTTTTAATTTTCATCCTTATGTTTTCATACCTGAGGTTCTATAGCAGAGCAGAGCAAAGATAAGGAAATTCTAATTTAAATTTAACCATTGTTAAATGGTTAAAGTCATGATCTCTTGAGATGGAGTTTAAGTTCTTTTTTTTTTTGTCTCATTCCCCCCCCTCCTCATTGTTTGAGATAATATATTTTGGTCCAACATCTTGAAGATGATCCTTGTTCCTCTTGGCTGACTGACAGTGGATGAGCTGCATAGGTTCATGGCATTGTTGTCAGTTTTCAGACAGAAATATTTATAATTTTATTTACAGAATCAAAAATGAATGAATAAATACTTTTTGTGTAAAGGTAAAGGTTCCCCTTGCACATATGTGCTAGTCGTTCCCGACTCTAGGGGGCGATGCTCATCTCGTTTTCAAAGGCGAAGAGCATGCGCTGCTGAAGACGTCTCCGTGGTCATGTGGCTGGCATGACTCAATGCTGAAGCCAAACAGAGCACTGTTATCTTCCCAACAAAGGTGGCTCCTATTTTTCTACTTGCATTTTTTTACGTGCTTTCGAACTGCTAGGTTGGCAGAAGCTGGGACAAGTAACAGGAGCTCACCCCGTTACGCGGCACTAGGGATTTGAACCGTGAACTGGCGACCTTTTGATCGACAAACTCAGCAACTTAGCCACTGAGCCACCGTGTCCCACTTTTTGTGTAGAAGGAATTAAATCCTTCCTAAACCTTGTGACCATTTTATACTAATTTTTTTTTGGTTGTTGTTTCTCTGGCATTTATTTAATTAATTTATATAGTCACCTGCTTCACAGCTGTGACTCTGGTACACACCTAGGATCTAATCTGGGTCAGTCACTGGGACCAGAGGTTTAGTCTTCTGAGATTTGGACTCATTATGGAGACAATCCTCCAGGAACTTCCCTCTAACCGGATGTGTGCTTTGGGCTATTCTATGCATCGTATTTATGTGGTGCCTGGCTTGTGTGTGGCTTTTTATTTGCTGATTGGGGTGTTGATGGCTGCCTATTAAGTTGTTTCCTAATAACAAGTTGTTTCTTTGTGCTGCAAAGTCCTTGGCTCCTAATAAGCTATTGGTAAATTAGCTCGTCGGTTGACTGACAAGGGGCCCATTTCCCACGCTTCAATCATTTCCCTGGCTGTTTTTGTACCTGCTCGGCCAACAATCTTAGCAGCAGCTGCAAAATTGAATATACATCCTTGTTCATTGCAATGTGAACAACACAGATGGGGTTAAACCCAAAGAAACATACACAATAAGAAAAATAAAAAAAAATGTAATGGCATTCAAAAATAAACCCCCTCACAGAAAAGGCAAACACATAGTGAAGGTCTCATTTATTTCCAATTATATGTTCATTTTTTCTCTCTCCCAGGTTTGGGAGCTTGCTTCTAGCATATTTTATTTCTCCAGCCTTTCCACAAGACTAAGTTGTCCAGTTTCTTTCTCATTTTGAAACTAGATTTTATGTTTTACATTGTTCCAGATGGATGTGCTTTACGTTGCTTTTCAAATATGCTTTCTTCTAATATTTCTTTCTTTACTCGTTCTGGCACGCTATCTTATGCCTGACATTTACTACCAGCTTTTTGTCTTCTACTGTTATATTAATATCATGAAAAGATTACAGGTTTCTGTTTTATCTGTCAGATTAGTTCTTCTCCTGTAATTCTACATTATTTAATTTAAATGTTCTCTGTGTGAATCTTTTTCCTTTTAATGGTCTGTAAAGCAATAAACTGTAATAATCCTACATAAATCTAGGAGTAGGTCTCACTGATCTGTGTGGGACTTATATATGAATAAGGATATTTAAGTTATGCTGTCATCTTATTCTCTGAAGTTGTTACATTTTCCCCCTATAGTTTGTCACATTTCTTCTATACCTGGAAGTGAATTCTACTGAATTCCATAGCAATTTTGTAGGGATGAATAAAATTGAAAGAAAATTGCAATGAGGAATACATTTATTTGGGAGTAAGCTTCCTTAAGGTCAATTGGATTTTTAAAAACAACATTGATATAAATAGGACATATTCTTTTTTTTTAGTAAATATCATTTCAGTCTCCCTCTTCATGCTGTCCTTTCACCTATGTTTATACTTTCTTGCACTGAAAGAAAATGAATTCTTCTCACTTCTACAGTAATGGCCAAAATTGTAGAAACCTTTTGGGAAAAGTGTATTTTCTAAAACTAGCTAATAACACCACTTTTTTTTTTTTTTTGGAGTAGTACCATAAAATTATATATCAATGGAAAGAGAATTTAATCAAGAATGTGATGCAATAACTTTTATGAAGGATTTCATGAAGAATAGCAGTTACAGTATAAAGAAGAAAAATGAAACACATAGAAAAAACAAGGTATACAAACATTATCACCATAGAAAAAACAAGATGTACAAAAATTATCACCATGTCCGTTAATCCTTAGTTGAGTAACCTTTTAGCATGAATTATGCCCTTACAATGTCTTCCCATAGAGTGAACCAAGTCTTTTAGTTCTGCAGCTGTTCTAATGTGAAACCAAGATTGAATGATTGCTTCTATTAACTGGGTTTTATTGCTGGATCGCTTCTGGCTAACAAGTTTCTTTAGTCAGCTCCATAGATTTTCAATTGGGTTAAGGTCTGGGCTATTCCCAGGCCATTCCAGCAGTGGAATAGGATTACCTTGAAACATCCCCCTCCCAAAAAAATGTGGTGTTATTAACCATCAAACCTCAAAAATACGCTTTTCCCAAAAGGTTTCCATAATTTTGGCCATTACTGTATCTCAGCATAGAGCATACTTTTTAAATAAGCTAATGAAATACTCATTCTGTGAATTTCATGCCTTACATTTAAGACCTTATTAGGTAGCTTTATTTTATTTTCTCATGTGGGTTGTTTTGTAAGGAATTTTTTTTTCAAAAAGAAGAAAGAAATGGTGAAACTTTGGCAGGATGTGATGCTTTTTTCATTTATTTAATCACTGAGAAGGAGTGTTTATAAATGTGACAGGTCTACCTTTTTCAACTTTCTGTCGAACTTTTTCAACTCTCAGTGATACAGCCTCCGTCTCGAATTCTGATGAGTTTCCTCATCTTTGACCTCCATTTATGTTTATGTTCATTGAACCATGTTAATCTTCATTAACCTTCAACGAGTTGAAGCAATAAATTTACTGTAACACAACCAGAACCTGCCATCTCTGGATGGTCTGCAAAAGTGCCACTTTTTGCATCTGTTCTAAGATGTTGAATCAAGTTGATTTATAAACTGAAGACCAATCAGAGGGGCATTGGTCAGCAAAAGGTCTCTGGAAAAAAAAAGTTGATTATGTTGGGCTAGAATTATTGAGCAAACGTCTTCCTACTTTGACTTGACAGGTTTCATTATTTACTTATTTAGAAATTTATAAAGGTGCCCAATTCTACCAGGCAAGTGTTAGAAGAAAGACCAGATTTAAAAAAAAAAAAAATTAAAAAAATCAGACAAAAAAAAAAAGAGCCTTGGTAGTACAGGGATTTAAGGCACCCTGTTATTAAGCTGGTTATTAAGACCAGCTGCCTGCAATTACTGCAGGGTTCGAATCTCGCCAAGGCTCAAGGTTGACTCAGCCTTCCATCCTTTCTAAGGTAGGTAAATTGAGGACCCAGTTGTGGGGGCAATAAGCTGACTTTGTATAAATATACAAAAGGATGAAGGCTATTGCTGAGCACATTGTAAGCCGCCCTGAGTCTTCGGAGAAGGGCGGCATATAAATCAAATTTTAAAAAAAAGAGAGTAGAGTAGAGTAGAGTAGAGTAGAGTAGAGTAGAGTAGAGTAGAGTAGAATAACAGAGTTGGAAGGGACCTTGGAGGTCTTCTAGTCCAGCCCCCTGCTTAGGCAGGAAACCCTACACCACTTCAGACAAATGGTTATCCAACATCTTCTTAAAAACTTCCAGTGTCAGAGCATTCACAACTTTTGGAGGCAAGTTGTTCCACTGATTAATTGTTCCAACTGTCAGGAAATTCCTCCTTAGTTCTAAGTTGATTCTCTCCTTGATTCGTTTCCACCCATTGCTTCTTGTCCTGCCCTCAGGTACTTTGGAGAATAGCTTGACTCCCTCTTCTTTGTGGCAACCCCTGAGATATTGGAACACTGCTATCATGTCTCCCCTCATCCTTCTTTTCATTAAACTAGACATACCCAGTTCCTGCAACCATTCTTCAAAGTAGCCAGGTTTTCAATGCTTTTTAAAACATAGCCAGGATGAGGGTCAAACCAGGGGTGAAATCCAGCAGGTTCTGACAGATTCTGGAGAACCGGTAGCAGAAATTGTGAGCCGTTCAGAGAACCGGTAGCGGAAATATTGAGTAGTTCGGAGAACTGGCAAATACCACCTCTGGCTGGCCCCAGAGTGGGGTGGGAATGGGGATTTTGCAGTATCCTTCCCCCAGGAGTAGGGTAGGAATGGAGATTTTGCAGTATCCTGATTCTTCAACCACTGCACAGTTTCACAAATGGTTCCCAATTGTTTTTTTCACCCTCCTCTTATGTAGAGATATAATTCAGCTGACCAAATGATCACAATGGAATATGTGCCTCCTCTGTCACAACTCTTGTTGGATGAACCACCATCTTCCTCCATATGTTTGACCCAGTAGTGAAATCCAATTTTTTTTTACTACCGGTTCTGTGGGCATGGCTTGGTGGGCATGGCTAGGGAAGGATACTGCAAAATCTCCATTCCCACCCCACTCCTGGGGGAAGGATATTGCAAAATCTCCATTCCCACCGCACTCTGGGTCCAGCCAGAGGTGGTATTTGCCTGTTCTCTGAACTACTCAAAATTTCCACTACTGATTCTCCAGAACCTGTTAGAATCTGCTGGATTTCACCCTGATCCACTTTCCACCTGCTGTTGGCTAGAAACCCTGCTCAAAGTTTGTGCCTAATCTAGAACTGTCTACCAGAGAAACTGTACCAACTGTATACACAGACAGTTCTTAATTAACCTCATCAGTTTGTTATAAAACCAGTGTAAAAATCCAGACTGCAATGTTGTGTAGGCAGAAGCCAGCCAAGGCAGCAAAAAACAGGCCTCCTCCCTTTAAAAAAAAAATCCACTCAACCAAGAAACATGGGCTCCTTCACTAAGCCAACGCTACTTTAGATATTTCTGTTGGTTCTTCAATATTCCTTTGAATTACTGCTTGAAATTCAGTAGTCCTACACCCCCCCACCCCGCTTACCCTCATCCTTCAATATTTCTTGTCTAATGGATCCACCTGGTGCACAGAAACAACCTAAAGAGAGAAAAAACTAGTTGCAAAAAATGTTCCCTTTTCCAAGCGTCCCTCGGGGTTAGGGATTGATGCAGATGTTTCAAGAGCTGTGTAAGCATTGATGCTTCTGAGGCGTACAACAGATCTTTAATCTTGCTGGTTAGACTGTCATCGCTGCACTGCACATAAAAGCCAACTCATCTTCTAAGGGCTGCAGCTGCAAGTCGCTCATTTTTTTGGCAAGAGAGCTTCAAATGGGTTGACCCTGCTTTGCCCATTTTACTTTCAGAAAAAATCTGCCTGAAAAGAAAAAGAAAAAAAAAAAAGGAAGTGTAAAAAAATCAAAATATCTTGGATAGAAATGGATGAGCTAATAGAAAAAAGGAATTACTCTCTGGAGAAAGTTCTATCTGTAGAACCTGCATCAAATGAGACCAACATGACTGAAAACAATTTGCAACCAATCTTCCTATGTTCCTCTAAAATGATTTTCTCATTTGGTGGCACAGTGGTTAGAATGTGGTACTGCAGACCAATTCTGCCGACTACCAAGGAGTTCGATTCTCATCGACTCAGGGTTGACTCAGCCTTCCATCCTTCCGAGGTCAGTAAAATGAGGACCCAGATTGTTGAGGGCAATAGGCTGACTCTGTAAACCGCTTAGAGAGGGCTGTAAAGCACTGTGAAGCGGTATATAAGTCTAAGTGCTATTGCTTTTGGTATTTGGGTTACTGATCCTGGAAAGCTAACCCAGAAAACTTTTTCTGGGTGTATTGGTACTGAAAGAGTCCTGGTGGCACAGTGGTTAGAGTGCAGTATTGCAGGCAAACCCTGCCCGCAGCTTGGAGTTCGATCCTGATGGGGCTCAAGGTGGCGCAGTGGTTAGAATGATGTATTACAGGTTATTTCTGCAGTTCGGCAGTTCGATACTCACTGGCTCAAGGTTGACTCAGTCTTCCATCCTTCCATGGTTGGTAAAATGAGGACCCAGATTATTAAGGGCAATCTGCTGACACTGTAAATCACCAAGAGGGTGTTGTCAAGCACTATGAAGTGATATATTTTATTTATTTATTTATTTATTTATTTATTTATTATTTTTATTTTGATTTATATGCCGCCCTTCTCCGGAGACTCAGGGCGGCTTACAGTGCGTTAAGCAATAGCCTTCATACTTTTGTATATTTTTTACAAAGTCACCTTATTGCCCCCACAAACCGGGTCCTCATTTTACCTACCTTAGAAAGGATGGAAGGCTGAGTCAACCTTGAGCCTGGTAAGAATTGAACTCGCAGTAATTGCAGGCAGCTGGAAGCTAAATACTACCTTTTAACAGTAGCATTAGTCTGCTGCACCACTCAGGCTCCATATAAGTCTAAGTGCTATTGCTTATTGCTGATTCCCTGTTTGTGATAAGTTAGCATTTCACGGTGGAAGTTCCTGGCTGTGACAAGGTTATCTGGAAGGTGCTAGGATTGTATGCAAGTGGATCCTTTTCTGGATCAACTAAACAGTTTTCCTTTACATTTGTCAATGCAGGTTGGGGGACACACTATGCTGCCAATCCGCTGGATGCCTCCTGAAAGCATTATGTACCGGAAATTCACCACAGAGAGTGATGTCTGGAGTTTTGGAGTAATTCTCTGGGAGATCTTCACATATGGAAAACAGCCTTGGTTCCAGTTGTCAAATACAGAGGTATCGTGCATCTAGATTTTGACTAAAAGAAACATTAACATTACCAATCCGTGCTGTTCCTTTTAGTTGGTCAGCAGTCAAAGGAAGTCCAATCTGGTTGCAAAGGGTTCTTTGGGATTTTAGGGGATGTTGCTTCCCCTAACAGCCATGGCGGTGCAGTGGTTAGAATGCAGTATTGCAAGCTAATTCTGCCGACTGCCAGCAATTCGATCTTGACAAGCCCAAGGTTGACTCAGCCTTCCATCTTTCCGAGGTCAGTAAAATGAGGATCCAGATTGTTGAAGGCAATAGGCTGACTCTGCCAATTGCTTAAAGAGGGCTGTAAAGCACTGTGAAGCGGTATATACCATGTTTCTCCGAAAATAAGACCCTGTCTTATATTTTTTTGAACCCCAAAATAAGCACTTGGCCTTATTTTTAGGGAGGTCTTATTATTTTGGGGCGCGTGGAGCAAGATGGGGCTCCTCTTGCCATCTTACCTGATTTCCAGATCTGCGTTTAAATATTTTTGCGGGGACTTATTTTCAGGGGGAGGTTTATTTTAGCACATGCGCTCAATAAGCCCGATTGGGCTTATTATCAGGGGATGTCTTATTTTCGGGGAAACAGGGTAAGTCTTAGTGCTATTGCTATTGCTTCAATTCTTCCAAGTGACTAAATTATTTTGAAAAATGAGAAATGGGCAGTTTCTTGGAAGAATGGTCTCTATACCTGGGCTTAATTATTTATTTATTTATATTTGTATCCTTCCTTTATTATTTTTACAAATAATTCAAGATGGTGAACATATGCAACACACATTCCTCCTCCTATTTTCCCCAGGCTAAGAGAGAATGACGCACCCAAGGTCATCCATCTAGTTTTAAATGACTAAGGTGCGCCGTGAACTCATAAGTCTCTTGCTTTGTAGCCTGGTGCCTTACCCACTAGACCAAACTGGATATCTTGTATTAAATACATTGTATTTAATGCACTAAATGCATTAAACGCATTGCATTAATGTAATGCATTAAATACATTGTATTGTATCTAATGTATGGTTCCCTCAAGTTTTTTGAGATAGACCTGGCATCACCATTTAAAATACTACACACACACACATACACACACACACATGGTAGAATGCCCATGAATAATGTGAGGGGAAAGAGAATCCAGCCCCGAATTTAACTATACAGATCTTAAGAGATTCATTGAAAGTGGTAGGAAAGTGAAATTCTATCAGAGTTTGTTGCAGCACAGACAATCAGACAATTCAGCAGGATTCAAACTTCTTTATATCCAATACCATGCAGGAGAATTCAGCATACAATATCAGGAACACAGAAGCAATATTCACAGAAGCAAGTCATTACAGAGTAGAGAGATACAGTGGCTAATATATTGTACAGAGGCTCCCATTACAGAGGCCAAACCAACTCTTATATACAGTTCAGCAAGTCTAAGCCACACCCAGACTCTAAACTGTCTCTTATGGCCCCATACGAACAAATACTATGTTTCAGTTTCCAAACAGTCCCCATTGGCTGACCTGTTACCATGTCTATCCAAACAGTTCCCATTTGCTGATCTGTTTCCCATTCCAGTCTGTGAATATTCATACACTGACAAATTCATGGCTTGGTTAAAAGGGTTCCAGAAAAGTAGTGGCGGCTTTCAATTTATAGAACCCTTGGGTATAAATGGGAAGTTTCTGGGTTTGGTCTGTTGTGTGTCAACCCTGAAGTTGACCTGACCAAAGCCATTTTGACAGCTTCAGTGTTGCCACACTGGAGCTGAGGGATAGGGAGGGGGGTGGGTTTGAGATAGCTCAGATTCTGTAGCCAAAACAAAATACTTTCTCTTGGGAACCAAGGACATTCTCACACCCGGTCAGAGGAAGGTGGAGTGATGTCACCAGGCAGCCAGGCCACACCGTGATTGGACCATGTGACTAATTGTTTTGAGACAGTGACACATTTTTATTTTTAATTAGGTGAAAACAGCGGGAACCTTCAGAGTCGGTTTTCACCAGATACGTGCCAATATGTTATATTCCAATAAAGCTATTCTTTGAGGAATCGATCTCAACTCTGATCTCGGCCTCAGAGTTTTGCTTTCTATGGGTCTATTACTTGGAACCCTGACATTGTGATTAACTTCAAATTTTGGGAGTTACCATTCTTTGTTTTTGATTGGAACCAAATATGAAAACAAGAGAAAGTCTGTGCTGCTAGGACATGGTTTGAGTTGTGATAGCTTTAATTAAGGTTTATACGAGAAAGAACAGCTGGAGTGTAAGACATAAAATCTGGCAACACACACTGTACTGAGCCATAATGTTTATTGTTTTCTTTACCAGTGGTAATTGAGGCTTAATGTGATACATGGATTCTTTGAGGTTCTTTGGGATATTTTTGATTTGATTTTTATCCTAGGCTGCTAACCAAGGCATGCGTGGGTAAAGACAAGAACACAAGGGCAAATAAGCCAGAAATTAGCCCAGAAAGCCTTGATGATTGCTGTCTTCTGCAAAAAACAAAACAAAACAAAACAAAAAAACAACAACCAGTGATTTAAATAAACCACGGCTTCATGTAGGAGCACTCAACTTTTTCTCCAAAACCAAAAGGCATCATGCAATTATGGATTTTCCAAGACTGTTCAAGGAATTGTTGGTACAGATCATACTTGGTGACAGAAATCTAGAAATGTATTATTTAGATCAGGGGTCTCCAACCTTGACAATTTTAAGACTTGTGGACTTCAGCTCCAGAAGTCCACAAGTCTTAAAGTGTTAGACCTGCCAGCACTTAAACCTCTAAATAGAAACGATCCTTGGCACCATTTGTCGAGAAAGATACAATTTTATTAGAAGACAAGTGTACCAAAGTGTAATACAAGACACATTAGAAGACAATTGTATTTACAAATGTATTAGAAGACAAGTGCACCAAGACCCCTAAGTTCATCTTTTCATTCCCTTAACTGCCTCCCATCGCTGACCCCTACCCCATGACTATTTGGGTTCAGCAAGATGTTTTCAAAATGGTCACTTCAAGCTTGGTTGGTATGCATCTTGTTCTTCTCCCAGCCAGCTGACCTTGAAGCATCATCTTGAGGAGATGCAGAAGTTACTTTAACTTTCCCCCAAACATTCCCCTTCCCATCCACCATCCCTAGAGTTCATGGCAGGCTGTCACCGCATGGTAGTGAAGCACACAAGCAAGTATAAGGCGGCAGTTGACATTGAAAGTTGCCAAGGTTGGAAACCTCTGTTTAGCTCATGCAGATGGGGGAAGGAGTTTGGTTTTAATAAGTAACAGATCAATAAATATATAAATCAGGCAATGCATAAAATTAATCCTCTGTGTTTCCTGTTGCAGGTCATTGAGTGCATCACCCAAGGCCGAGTCCTGGAGAGGCCCCGGGTTTGCCCCAAGGAAATTTATGATATCATGCTGGGATGCTGGCAGAGAGAACCTCAGCAGAGGCTGAACATTAAGGAAATCTACAAGCTCCTTCATGCTCTGGGCAAAGCCACTCCAATCTACTTAGATATCCTCGGCTAGCAGCAACCAAGCTTCGAAGTTGTTGCTGTGTCTTTTTTCTCCCCACCCTACCTCTCCCTTGACCTCAAGCCAACATATTCATATAAACTCAAGTGCCTGCTATACATACAACACTGAAAGAAACAAAACCGAAAGAGACAAGTTAAAGGGAAACATGGAAAGCCTCAATCATATGTAAAGCAGTTGGGGCTATATACAGAGAGAGAAAGAGAAAGAGAGGGAGGGAAAGAAAGAGAAAGAGAGGGAGGGAGAGGGAGAGCTTTTGCTCCCATAGCTGCTGCTATTAAAAAATATAACATCCCAGAAGCAGAAGGAAAACGTGAGAGAGATTGAAAGAGTTCTACAGTATTAAACAGAACACAAGGGGGGGGGACAATATTTAACTTAAGATATGGAACTACAAATCCTACAGTGTCCTTTAGATTCTGGCTACCCAATAGAGTTCAATTCATTTGGAAATATTGAATAACAACAACAAAAGAAAGCATGCCTAATAGGGCACCAAACTGGCAATGGTCCTGTTATTCCAGGATGATTTCCCTCACCCCACCCCTGGAGTAACTTCCCCTGGAGTAACTTCCTTTTTAAGAGATCTCATCTACCATCGTAATGCCACCAACCCCACCTTGCCCTTCTGGCTTTAAACAATTCTGGAACCTCTGTTGTCTCCAGCGTATCTCATTCTACTCCAAGGTTTCTGATTCTCTCCTATGTCTAAATGTTTCAGTTTTGGAATATATACCATTCAGAAGGTTCACTTCACCTACTGGTCAAATGAAGCATCAGAGGAACATCCACCCAGCTGCAAAGAAAAACAAGAATGGATCTAGTATGTTTTACCGGATCGTTTTCATATTTCCTTTCCTTTTCAAACGAGAGTCCTGGAAATCATCTCGAGGACCCAAACAAATGTCTGCAACAGCCATACGCAAAGAAAGTTTACGAAGTGGATAGCTTGGAGACAAAATCCCCAGAAATTCTCACCGGAATAATTCTAGATATGCAAAACACCAGATACAGCTATTACAACTATTCCATGGACAACTATTGACCCAGCTGTCAATTCCAACAAAGTGGCTTGAAAGCTACGATCTCAGTGGAGGTGGTCCCCCTAATTTTTTTTATATGTATATATATATCAAAAAAAAAAAAAAATCACAGTGATTTTTGCTGCACTTTCTCCGCCCTGCTTCTTGTAAAGAATATTTTACAGTTCTGATCTAATCCAACTTCTCATCAATCCTGTGTCGGGTAGGTCCTCTGCCCCCATTCTGGACACGCTGGTGGTCTTAAAGGCAAGGAAAGAGGAGAGGTATGTCTGAAGGCTCCACAGAGAGTTTATGATGAAGCACAAAGTAGAATCCAAATATTCTCTATGTTTACTTCCTCTGCTGTGACCTGGGTCAATCTGTATCTCTTGCCACTTCAGTGAGGAATGGATGTTCTCCATTGGTCGTAGCGTAGAATCCAGCTGAAATATGAATTGAAGGGGGCTGGGTCCCCTCTGATCAATCTATGATGATTCCTCCTATCCCACCCCCTCCATGTTTCTCTTCCCTCCCTCCCCCCCATCCTTTCTGCCTTGGCTTGCCAACTGATTTTTACCCAATAAACTTACCAAAAAAAAAAAAAAAAGAGAGAGAGAGAGAGAACCCAGGGTTGGAATCTGTTCAGCAGCTAAAAAAGGCATATAAACAGCTGCACCTCCCCTCTACCTCTTCCTTTCTTGGTCAACATTCCTCTCACATTAGCAACCTCCCGAAAAGACTGGCGCATCAAGACACTGTGAAATGGAGCGTCGTAGTCAGCTTAGCAGGAAAGTTGGGGGTAAGAAGGTAAGGAGCTTTAGGAGACGGCAAGCCATCATGGACATTCTCGTAGCTCCACAAAAAAGCGAATTTGGGATGAAAGGAGAGAATAATAATAATAATAAAGGGCCTCCCTAATCATGTTTTGTGGAGGGTGGGGTGGGGTTTGGAAGCTAATGAAGAGTGATCAAGTCATTGGTTTATGCAATTGGAGTTACATGAAATATCTCTGGTTTATTTTGCTCCTGTCAAATTAGAAGGACAGCTTCCATTTCTTCTCAATGGAATTTGGCTGTGGTCAAGCTAACTTCTTAAGACAAGTCCCCCCCCCACACAAGGACTAAATGAACAGGGGGAGGTTCAGGGTATCAAGGGGACTATTTTTCCCAGTCCACATTGCTAAGTGAAATGAATACACTTTGCACTTTCTGGATGATGGAGCAGAACAGAACTTCACTCTTCTTCTGATTCTGCACTTCTCTGGAATTTGCGAGGCTGTTCTTAACCCAAAACTTGCGTGCAAAAGAAAAAGGAAAGAAAGAAAGAAAGAAAAAAAAAGCATGCGTTGGGGAAGGTTGTGTACAAAAAAACAAAATATATATGTATATCAGGGAAATAAAGCGTACAAAATGAATATACTAGGGAATTTGCATATAAAAATGCCTTCGGGTTGGGGGGGAAAGGTTTACCTGCAGAAATGACATGGACTTCAATGGAATGGACTTTCAAGGGAGTACATGAAAAACAGAAAGAAAGAAAAAAACACCTGATCTTTACATTCCTGAGTGAAATATGTCCGAGAGAGAAAAGTACTGCCAGAAGAAACCTCTTCTCCAGCCTCTTGACGGAGCTATCTGGGTAGCTGACCCAATGTCTGTGCCTCAGTGGAGATTTAGATGTGGCCGAAGCTTGCACTCATTGTGATATTGAATGTTTTCTTGTGGAATGAGAGGGGTTCAGGGCAAAGAGAGTGGGGGGGGAGACCAATACAAGACAGAGGTTTGTTAACAGTAACAGAATTGGAAGGGACTTTGGAGGTCATCTAGTCCAATCCCCTGCTCATGCAGGAGATTAGAACCAAGGACTGAAAAAAAAAATTGACTTAGGGTGGACTCGCCACAAGTTGCCGCACCTAATTCACTTGGCTGATCTCCAAAATGTTAAGCACATTTGGACGAGGATAGCAATTGAACGGGAGATCGCCAGAAAATGTGAGGGGTGGGTGTGTCCGTGAACTCACCAGGAACTGAGTTTGACCCCCCCTCCCCCACAGAGTCTTTATATCTACACTGCAGACATACGTACATATTTAACCATCTATCCCTCTCTGTCTCTAGGGACTCGTAATCACTGCATATCTAAGAAGTGGGTTGGGGAAGTGAGATTTCTTAATACGTTGTTATTGCCCTCTCACCAAAACAGTTCTCAGGATTCTTTAGCAGAAGCGGCAACATTTTTTAAAAAAAATCGTATTGAAATATCTAGGTTTGTAAGCGAGTCGATGTCCTTGATTACGTCTAACAGCTCTGACAGCAACGTTGAAGGCTTGGTCTATCCCATGTTGTTGCACGTTGAGGATGCATTTGGATATTATTTGTTCCTGGACCAAAGGGGATCTAAATGATGAACCCCATTATGTAATTATGTTGGAAATTAAAGTTACAAAAGGGTTGTGCACATCTGGGAGGGGACCCAAGAAATCCTTGAGAGAAACAATGTGCAACCTTCATTTCTCTTCCTTGCAGATGATTTTGTCTGCGATATCTGTATGTTTGACCAGCTTTAATGAATGGAGTCATTGGCTGAATATGTGAAAAGCTTATGAGTTTATGAAATATTCCAGGTCATCACCATTTTCTTCATTGTCATGATCATCACCATCATCACCACTTACCACCACACTACCAATTTCCATAATATTATGCAGAGCAAGAGATTTAAACAGCACAAATACCTAAGAATCCTGTAGTCTCAAATTTGAGAAGGAAGGAAGGAAGGAAGGAAGGAAGGAAGGAAGGAAGGAAGGAAGGAAGGAAGGAAGGAAGGAAGGAAGGAAGGGGAGACAATGAATAGATGGACTTTGCATTCATTTGGCATTGTTATAAAAAATTGTATCAAATTGGGAAAAAAAAGATGTTTAGGCTTTACCCTTTGCTATGCTTTTATACAGATATAAGATCATTTTGTGGGCATCCAAAATGAAGATGTGCAATTTACGCAACCTGTTGGACCTTAAATAAGGTCCTTTGTTGAGTCTTGTCTGTCTGACTTGCCTTGCTCTTTGGGAGATAGGAGGAAGTGACACATGGGAAAAGGAACATCATCTTTCTATCTGGGAGGTAATATAGCCTTGGTCTAAGTCATGTCTGGAGGAGTTAGTGGTGGAGTGGTGGGAAAGACAATTGATGGACAACACATTAGGACCAAATTCAGCTCTCCACCGTTAAACTAAGGTCTACATTGAGGGGAAAAAACAATTGTTCTGGCTTGGAGAACCACTTGAAGTTGTAACCCACTCATTTTTTCATGAACATATTTATAAAGCTCAGTGGCTAAGATGCTGAGCTTGTCGATCGAAAGGTTGGAAGTTCAGCAGTTCGAATCCCTAGTGCTGCATAACGGGGGGAGGTCCCGTTACTTGTCCCAGCTTCTGCCAACCTAGCAGTTTGAAAGCACGTAAAAAATGCAAATAGAAAAATAAGGACCACCTTTGGTGGGAAGGGAACAGGGTTCTGTTCACCTTTGGTGTTGCGTCATGCCGGCCACATGACCACGGAGACGTCTTCGGACAGCGCTGGCTCTTCGGCTTTGAAACGGAGATGAGCACCGCCCCCTAGAGCCGGGAACGACTAGCACAGATATGCAAGGGGAACCTTTACCTTTTATGAACACATGCTTTCTAAGGATCATCGTGGAATGCAATGAAGTTGAAGTCCCTCCTTGCCTCTTAAGTTTCCTGATTGCAGTGTTCTTTCTTTGGGTGCTATTAGTAGCGATGAGACTGTAAAGAGTTACTGATAAAAAGGATAGAATTAGAGCATCTCCCCTGACACAGCTGGTCATCTTGATCAAGATTGCTGTTTCTTAGCCACTAATGGCAATGGACAAAGAACAATCTTGATAAGGTTCACTGGGGAAAAAGGACTGGGTTAAACGTCTCTTCTCTGCTTGCTTCTCACCAGTCATCTTTCCCAGAAAGGATGCTTTTCTTTGCCATTAACAGTTTTGAGGAAGTTTGCTCGCTAGATGATTAGCTGTTTGGCAAGGGAAATGGGTGGGGCTCTCTAGTGTAGGCTTTGTGTCTACATGCGTACGTGCATGTGCACACTTTCCTGAAGTCACCCTCTCTCCAAAACTTCTATACATTCCCCATCTGTTGTCCTCCTCTTTAAAACAAAAAAACAAAAAAAATATCAATTCCACTGTTATGCCATCTGTCATCACTTGTCTGGAGTTTTATTTCAAATTGGAGCAGTCCATCTTCAAATACTGCTTGGGATGTAAAAGGTTATAATATGTGCAACGCACAAAATGAAAATGACAGCAACGTATTTTGGATGTGTGGGAGGCAAAAGGCAGCGTTTTAAAAGTTTTTTTATTAAAAGAAAAAGAAGAAAAAGAAGGGAAACCAAATGGGAGGAAGGCCCCATTCTGTCTTAGGAGAAAAGGAGCTCCCAAAGGTGGAAATGACCTTATCTGGGAATGAGATGACCACAAATATTAAACGCAAACTTAAATTCCCCATGAGAGTTTCTTCTGAAGAAAGAATTGTTAAGGATTCCATGCAGGGGTGGAATTCACTTACCTTCGCTACCGGTTCGCAAATGTGAGCGCGCGTGTAGAACGTCAAAAATGGGACGTGATGAAGTCCAGGCAGGTGGGCAGATCCTCCTGCCACTACCGCTACCAATTCACCCGAACCGGATAGAACTGGCTGAATATCACCACTGATTCCATGCCATCGCCCACTAACATATGTCTTATATTTCATATAATTTATAAAATCATAGTTAGTGGGAAGACGACTTATGGAAGGGTGGGGGTTTTTTGTTTGTTTTTTTGAGAACTCTCCAAAGTGGCTTCATTTATCTTAATCACAGCAAAGTTTCTAACAATTTTCTCACCGCCAACATCGCCCCTCCACTAAAGTGTTTAAGCACCGCTTGGGTGAAGCTTATGGCTGCAGTGAAACTTGTATAAATTTCTGGGAAAGCAAACGGTAGGGATCTCAGCAGGAGTATCCAAAGGTGGTCTCTGACTCCCAGAGCTTACGTGACGAGCCAAGTTCTGAGTAAGCATAAAACTTGCCATCCCCTGGAATGAGTTTTACTTGATAGTCTGCCATTTGACAGTTCCAGAAGCCTTGCAAATTTGACTAACCCCACACCTCTCAAGAATACTGTAAATGGATTTTGGCAGACTTCTTTTTCTTGTTCTTAGATGCAACCCAGATTTTTTGTCCTTTTCTTCTGCCTTTCCCCTTCAGGATGTGCTGCTGGGGAAAAAAAAAAAGGAAGAAGAACGTCAGTTACTAAAGAATTACTCTTTAGAATTTACATGATTTTGCAGCATGTACAGAAGTTGTGAGTGCTTAGAATTTATTTTATTTTATTTTATTGAATTTGTATACCGCCCTACTCCCGAAGGACTCAGGGCGGTGAACAGCCATAGAATAAAACATATAAATACAAAATTTAAAATAGAATAAAACGAATTAAATAATTTGGCTGAACAAATTTAAAACCCCAATAATTTAAAACCAAATTTAAAATTTCCATTCAAAAAGGGGAAAGACTTCGGTCAGGCCAGCTTGATGAAATAAGAAAGTCTTGAGCGCGCGACGGAAGGTACGCAGATTCGGGATCCTCCGTATCTCCGGGGGGAGCTCGTTCCAGATTTGACATGATTTTTACAGCATTTACAGAAATTGTGAGTGCTCCATCACGGGAGGCTTTCAAAAAGAGACCGGACAATCATTGATCTGAAATGGTATAGGGCCGTAATGGCAAACCTATGCCACGCGTGTCAGAGGTGGCATGCAGAACCCACTCTGGGGGCATGTATGCTGTCGCCAGCTGCTCTTCTGGTTTCCAGTGTGTGCATGCGTGTCAGCCAGCTGGTCTTCGCACGCGCAGGAGCGCCAGAAACCTGAAGACTAGCTGGCTGGTGTGCATGTGTGCCCTGGCCACCTGGTCTTTGGGTTTCCGGCATGCATCTTCACGTGCGCCCGAAACCCGAAGACGTCTGATTCCTTTGCAGAAGGGAAAGAATTAATCATTGAGATGAGACAAAATTAAATCTAACTCCTCTGGGATCTTGAATGGTTGGACCCTGGTGTACATAGACACGTGTAGGTATGATGTGCCCCCTTCCTTCTTTCAGAGTCAATAAGGCACCAGCCAAAAATTTCGCTCACACCCATTGAGGGCTACTTCCATCCAGATCTACTGAGTCTACAAATCAGTATATTCTCAGCTACGGGATGGGGATTTATTTTAGGTAAAGGTAAAGGTTCCCCTCGCACATATGTGCTAGTCATTCCCGACTCTAGGGGGCGGTGCTCGTCTCAGTTTCTAAGATGAAGATCCAGCACTGTCCAAAGATGTCTCCGCGGTCATGTGGCTGGCATGACTCAACACCAAAGACGCACGGAACACTGTTACCTTCCCACCAAAGGTGGTCCCTATTTTTCTACTTGCATTTTTTACATGCTTTCAAACTGCTAGGTTGGCAGAAGCTGGGACAGGTAACGGGAGCTCACCCCGTTACACAGCGCTAGGGATTTGAACCGCTGAACTGCCAACCTTCTGATCAACAAGCTGAGCAGGTTACACTGATAGAGACTTTAACACAGCACCTCTCAACCTTTTGGCCACCAGGGACCGGTTCCGTGGAGAGAGGATTTTCCATGGATTGGAGGGTGTGTGTGGTTTTGCCTGCTGCCTGCATCCTACGGATGGGGCTTCACTAGTTGGCGTGGACCGGTTTCTAGCATGCTGTGGCCCTGTGCCAGTCCATGGACCAGGGGTTGGAGATCCCTGCTTTAAGACACCTATTTTATTCTTTATGTATTTTTTTTTAAAAACACTATGAAAATGTAATGCAGAAGATCTGCAATTTTCAAGAGTGTGAAACAAAGACCCCTGTTTGCTCCCCACTGCATTTAAGTATCGGTCATGGTGGAACCACCTTTTGGATGTTCTGATGGGATGGTGGAATTTCTGCCAAATGCCATCATCTCACGCCCGTTGTGTTGTTGCAGCCCAGGAAAGCTTTGAAAATGCCCATTTCCTCCCTAAGCAAAGCACCAAGTCTCAGCAGAAAGGCGGAAGGGCAGGAGAGAGAATCTGTGAGAGCAAGCATGCCATTAGCCTCCGCACAGTTGCCATTCAACGGAGTTCCTCACAAATCCTGCCTTAACGTAAAAAGGGAGAAAGGCTGGAAGCGGAGGCAGCAATCAAAGAGGAGGAGATTTCATTCTGGGGAGGAAAACAGAAAAGGAAAGGCAGGGGACAAATGTCAGCTTTTCTGGCACAAAGTGCAAACTGCAGTAATACACTCTGAGTGATTTGGATTGTTTAAAGGTGAGATTCTGGACAAGTGTTAGCAGAAAACAAACAAAGCTATCAACACACTTCTCCCAATATCTATCCCTCCCTCCTTTCCTTTCCTTTCTTCCTTCTTTCCTCTCTTTCCTCCTCCTCCTCTTCTTCTTCTTAGAATAGAATAACAGAGTTGGAAGGGATCTTGGAGGTCTTCTAGTCCAACCCCTGCCCAGGCAGGAAACCCTACACCACTTCAGACAAATGGTTATCCAACATCATCTTAAAAATTTCCAGCGTTGAAGGCAAGTTGTTCCGCTGATTAATTGTTCTAACTGTCAGGTTAGAACAATCTTCTTCCTCTCTCTCTCTCTCTCTCTCTCTCTCTCTCTCTCTCTCTCTCTCTCTAGTTTTTCTTCCTCCCTTCCCCCCCTTGTCTGTGGCAGCTCATTCCAGAGGGCTGGTGCTCCCAGAGAGAAGGCTCTCCCCCTGGGTGTCGCCAGTCAGCATTGTTTGGCCGATGGCACCCTGAGGAGCCCCTCTCTGTGGGAGCGTATTTGCCAGTGGGAGGTTGTTGATGGCAGAAGGCGGTCTTGTATATACCCTGGTCCTAAGCCATGAAGCGCTTTAAAGGTGGTAACCAACACCTTGAATCGCACCCGGAAGACCACCGGGAGCCAGTGCAGCTCGCACAGGAGGGGTGTTACATGGGTGCGCCGAGTCGCACCCATAACCACCTGCGCGGCCACATTCTGTGTCAGTTAATCATTGGGCAAAACGTCATGGGATAATCCAGTAATTCAGAATTAAGATAACCATGGCAAACAAGTCATTCCAGCACAGGGACAAAATATGAGTTGGTGGCCGAGAATGCGTTGAAGTACAGCTTCTGAAATTGGCTTTCCATGATTGTTTGATTTCTTGGATCAGTTGGACACTGCTCGGAACCCAGCGAATCAGGAATTGTAGCTTATCCATAGGACTTTCTTTGTGGCGCTGCTTTCTGTATGCGTCAGGCAAATTGAAACAATTGCTCTACGGTGCCCTTGAATTTGTAAATGTTCTTTCAATCTTCTCCATCCAACTGAGATCTGTTTTCCTGACACAAGAAGCAGCAGTCTCGCTGCCTCCTGTTTCCATAACGTCTGACAAATGCAGGGCTAGAAATCACACAGCGGAGAACAATTTTGCGTTCCCTCTGGGAGTCAGGCTGGGTTATCTAATAGACCATTCTCATCTCTGCCATCTTCGCCACCAGTTTCAAAGCTTCCTTTGTCCAATCAGACATTCATCCCACTGTTCTTGGTTCCTCTCACTTTTTTTCCCCAAGAACTTTTGCCTGGGGAAGGAGACTGGAGAAGCACAAACAGCATCTGACTCAGAAAGGGTGAGCCGGGCCTGAGACAAATAAGATTTTCTGATAGAGTCCATTCTGCCAAGCATAACCAAGCACATTACAAGTAGCCCTCGACTTACAACTACAATGGAACACAAAATTTTTGTTAAGCAAGACATTTGTTAAGTGACATTTGTTAACCCATTTTACAATCTTTCTTGCCACAGTTATTAAGTGAATCTCTGCAGTTGTTACATTAGTAACAGGGTTGTTAAGTGAATCTGGCTTCCCCATTGACTTTGATTATCAGAAGGTTGCAAAAGCAAAACATGTGACCCCAGGACACTGTCATAAATATGAACTACCGTGTTTCCCCAAAAATAAGACCAGGTCTTATATTATTTTTTGCTCCAAAAGATGCATTAGGGCTCATTTTCTGATTAGGTCTTATTTTTGGGAAAATATGGTACTAATTGCGTCCATCTGGCTGAAGATCTTAACTGGAGCTTATTTTTGGGGTAGGGCTTATATTACAAGCATCTTGAAAAATCATGCTAGGGCTTATTTTCCAGTTGGGTCTTATTTTTGGGGAAACGGGGTAATTGCCAAGCATCTGAATTTTGATCAGTGGGGATGCTGCAAAGGTTGTAAAAATGGCCGTAAGTCACATTTTTCATTGTTGTTATAACTTTGAATGGTCTCCAAAGAAAGTGTTGTAAATTGAGGAGTATATTTGCAATCTGTGGCCTGAGCAGAAAATCTGCTGAAGGATGGAGGTTTGTTGTTGTTTCATGCATTTTCACAAACTCTGCTCAAGTGTTGGAGCTTTGACTGGGCTGTGTGATTAAAGGAAAGTGTGTGTGTGTGTGTGTGTGTGTGTGTGTGTGTGCGCGTGTGTGTGTGTGTTTAGGGGTGTACTTGAACCTGCTCATCCTTTTTCCATTACAAAACTTTTTCATGGCATGTATAAAGCTAGTACATCACTTCTTATTTACAACTACTACCGTGTTTCCTCGAAAATAAGACCCTGTCTTATATTTTTTTGAACCCTGAAATAAGCACTTGGCCTTATTGCCATGTGCTCAAAAGCCCGAGGGGATGTCTTATTTTGGGGAAAACAGGATTCTTCCATTGAGTTTACTGGCATGTGTGTATATAACTTGCGTCTATACTCCATGTTGAAGTCGGGAATGCAGTCGCTTGGAGGGTTCACACAATACATTGATGCACCAACTGATCAGATAGGCTGATTTGCATAAAAAAGGAATGAAAAGAAATCAACAACTAAGGTTAAAAAAAAAAAGAACTGTATTCTATGCCTTACTGAACTGTGACGCTGTATGTCATGGCAAAATCATCTCCATCTTTAACAGAATAACAGAGTTGGAAGGGACTTTGGAGATCTTCTAGTCCAACCCCCTTTAATTACAGTATCTATTTTGCCAGGGATCTTTGGATCCTAGTGAAATGACTGGGGAACTTGGTGGATTCTTCCTCCTCTCCCCCAAGAAATCATGTCATTGGATTATTCCCCAAAAGCTCTGCTTGTTGTTGTTGTTTTTTCCCCCCTTCTGGCATGGCTAAGAATTCAGACATTTCCCTCTGCATCCATATACTGTATGTATGCGCATTCAGAGGTATGCATATATAACTGTGAACTGAAAAACAGAAGGCTAGATAAGAACATGTATACAAACTCTTACACTAATGTATCTATGTTCTAACTAAACAGCTAAGGTTAAAAGTGTAAGCATCTGACAAGATGCATTCAGTTAATTTCATTGGAACATTCATGGATTTTGAGTTGCGTTATTGTGTTGCAGACATTTTTGGAAAGTTCTTAAGAACTTTTGGGAGTAAGAATTGCCCATCTCTGTTGTTACTTAAGGCATTAACAGTGGTGGTATTCAGCTGGTTTGTACCGATTTGGGCGAGCCAGTAGCGGAGATCGTGAGTGGGCCTGCCCACCCACCCACTTGCCCCAGTGCTAAGCTGTCCACGTTTTCAAGGCCAGGCATGCACAGAAGGTGCACACGCCAGCAAAGTGCATGGCAGTAGGCCGGACGCATGCATGGAAGGCGCACAGTGAACTGGTGGTAAAAATCTGTGAAACCCACCTCTGGGCATTACCCATGCCCAGTAGGTTGCAATTATTTTGGGATCTTACAATGGTTCTATCCATGTCTCTATGTTGCTTGTCATTCTGGACAGATTAGTTCCAAACAGATATCTTCAGCATCCACATCCTTAAATCTAAATTGAATGATTTCTATTACCTTCTGGGAACATTCCCTTCTGTAATTTTTTTTTTCTTTCTCACTGCCTCCTAGATCAGTGTATTTTTTTCCTCCTCCTTTTTTTTTTTTTAAATCAGTAGACCAATAAATGGAAGTATGTAAAAGATCAAAAAATGCTGCAATAGTTTTTGACATTTCCGTTGTATTTCCTTGGGTGAAATCCTATCAGTCTACCTGATTATTCAAATACAAAAATCATACTTTAGACAACCCACTCCACTTGATTAAGTGCCAGTGTTACAATTATATAGACGATGAGCACAGAAATAGACCTTCTTCAAGATGATCTGTCCCAAATTTGGCCCTTCAGATTCTTTAACACGAACCCATTATCACAACTGCTGATTGTCTTCTTCCCTTTCCTTCCACCTTCCACATAATTATAGACTCATTGAAAGCGCTAGATCTTAGCATAATGTATAATTTGAGCTTGATCATTTGTGCTCCAAGTGAAAACTCTGGTATGATTTATTTTATCATCCATTTGTTTGTTTTCTTGGTTATCTGAGGCCTTCTTAGGAATTTTCTCAAATACCAACATTCAAACAAGTCAATATTCTTTTGATCCTGCTTCCTTGATTTTAATTTTAATTTCTCCAAGTCTTAATTTCCACTTCCCTGGAGTGTTATGGGCAAACTGTTGTGTGTAAAGTTTTGATCTTTGTAGGTATACACACATCTAACTAGCTTCTCCAAGACCTTTGTTGTTATCCTACGGTCTTTAGCATATTTCCTGTCTGATGGTTCCTTTACTGTTGGTGATTGAACTTAAAAGACGGAAGCTATCCGTCACTTTAGAATCTTTGCTGTCATTTCTAAGGCTGGTTTCTGTACTAGTTGTCATGAGTTTAGTCTTCTTTATATTTAAAGATAATCTCATTTTTTTCATGCATTCCGTTACTAGGACTTTGAGATCATTTGTATTTTTGACCTAGCATAGTACTGTTATCAGCATGGAACAGGTTATTGACCTTTCTTCCTCCAATTTTAAAATCGCGTTCATCTTCCAATTTAACCTCCCTCAATTTATATTCAGCATATAGGTTAAATAAATAAGGTGATAATATACAATTTTATTTCATTTCTTTAGAAACTTGGAGCCAGTCTGTCTGTTCTATCTGGAAAATACGGTGCGTAGGTTTCTCATAAGGCAATGCAATGTTTTGCATCTCCGTGTTCCTAAGATATACTGGGCCAGCCCTTCTCTCTCAACCTAGCCTACCTCACAGGGTTGTTGTTGTTGTTGTGGGAAAAATAGGAGGAGGAAGAAGTGTTGGTTATGCTGGCCACCTTGACTTATTTGTAAAAATAATAAAGGTGAAATACAAATAAATAATATAAAAATAATAATGTACCCTAGGTTGACAAGGGTTGTGCAATCAAAGTTTTTTTTCTTTTATCAATTAAACACATAATCATTTTTTTCCCCGTACCCACTTTCCTTTCTCATTTATCCACCATGCATCAACAACAATGTCTCTTGCTTAATAATGGCCTTTTTATAATCCATCTTGACTATCTGGTATCTCTGTTGCATGATCACAAAGATGGTTTGCTGGCATATGAAATTAAGGATATGGTTCAATACTTTGGACACTTTGTTAAGATTGCTTTATGTCTATGGAGAGTCTCACTCATCCAGCTCATGGTTTGTCCCAAAGGTGCTTTTTCCAAAAGGCAACTGGACTTTCTTGGATTTTTTTTTCCTTTGAAAACCCAAGTGAAATGTTCTCAAAGGAAAACAAAACAAAACCAGAAAGTCCAGTTGCCTTTTGGTTAAAAGCACCTTTGAGTTTCCTTTCTTTAGTATTGGCTAACTAGATCCTACTGCTCACCCCTAAAAATGGCAGCCAGATATACCATACATGCATGCATGCATACACACATATTGTTGTGACCTAGGCTTCCTGAGTCATAAAAACACACGAGTAGTCCCAAAAACCTCTTTTATTGCCACAGCTGTGAATTATGTTCATTCACAACTGAGTCCCAATTAGTTGCAAAATAGTCCTTCGGAAAAAGTCCTTTGGGATAATCATCAACGGGCCTGGTAGCTCAGCAGACTAAAAGCATTGTGATTAACACCAGCTGTCTGCAATTACTGTAAGTTCGAATCTCACCAGGCTCAAGGTTGACTCAGCCTTCCATCCTTTCTAAGGTAGGTTAAATGAGAACCCAGTTTGTGGGGGCAATAAACTGACTTTGTATAAATATACAAAAGTATGAAGGCTATTGCTTAATGCATTGTAAGCCGCCCTGAATCTCCAGAGAAGGGCGGCATATAAATCAAAATTAAAAAACAAAAAAACAAAAAACCAACCTTTATCTCCGTTGACACTCTGCCAAAGACCTACTTGGCAAAGCCACACGGAGTTCAGAATCAAACAGAGATGCCGACTGGGAACAGAATTAACAATGTTGCTTTCCTGCAAAGGGCCCACGTGCCTTTGCTCCTCTTTTAAGCCGTATGGGAGGAGCCAATCATCTCCAGGCCTTACTCCAGAGTCGTCCCTTTTGTTTTAACTGTTCTTGCCTTCTGGCAGCTCTGTGCATGCGTGCACTAGCAACCTGTTTCTCCTATTCCTCTGCCTCTCTACTGTCTGATTCTGGAGGCTCCGGAATCTGCACATCACTCCCAGATGGCCCTGGCCCCATTTCTGCCTCTGATGCAGAGCTCTCGTCTGGGCGTTCCCCAGACTCCAGGACTGGCCCATGTTCCTCCCCAGCCTCCTCACCATCTGACTCCGCTGCCAGCTCCACAGGCTGCTGGCGGACCACAACACATATATAAAACTAGCTCCAATGTTGAATTTATAGATAAAGCTATTGCTTGCTTCTTCTTCTTCAATGTCTCCTCTTTCACGTCCCCGTCCCTGTGCCCTGCAATCAAATTTTTCAAACAAAGCCCAGGGTCTTAATAAGAAGTGAATCTCTAGACCACAAACAGTTTGGATTTTCAAACTGTGAGAAAATTGCCGCTGAATGAATCCCCCCCACCCCACCCCCACAAAGCAGAACCGCTTTCGTTTCCTGCAGTCTGGATGGAAAAAATGGCCGTTCTATTAAGACTTCAGAAGGCGCGCTAGCCTGGAGTGAAATCACAATTGTCAGGCTGCGTTGACATCTAGATTAACCCCTGTGCACTCAACGTTATAACAAAGCTCATTGAGATACTGGGGGAAATGAGTGGGAAATGATCCCTTGTAAATCCCACCTGGAGCAAGGGCAGCCCCCTCTTTCATCCCCTCCAGGATGAAAGGCTGTCGTAAGTCACCCCCGGGACGTGCCGAGTGGACCTTAACAACAGAGGTGTGTTGCTGAGCAAGGCTTTTTGCTCCACCAAAAGCAAGACTTCCCTCCTGCTCCTTTATTATGTATTGAATTCCCTCTCCTAATCCCCTTAAGGTGTTTGTATGTCATAGAAATGAAATACTCTTTGCTGATGGCAAAGGCTTCTGCTTGTTTATGTATCGAGAATCCAAATGGCATCTCTAGAAAAAGAGCAAGTCAGCTACTGGATTGGCAATTTAGTTCACTCTCTTGAGTAGCTGTGGATGATTTGGTCTTCAAAAAAACCTGAAGCTTGCATAAAACCTGCTAATTTAATTCCAGTGACCTGGCAGTCTACCTCACATTGCATTACATGCTACACACCTGTAGTTTTGGGATGGAGCTCTGTTTTATTTCGTGCGTGCATGCTGTCAGATGGGAATAATGGAACACACAATAGCCTTTCATTCAAAATAACTATTTACGATTTCTCTTATTATTTTGTAATATAAAATTACAAAATTATAAAAAAGTACAAAAACAAATAATAGGGAAAAATAGGGAAGGGAAAAGGGAAGAGAAACATGTAGAAAAGAAGGGAATAGTATAGGCTAGCCCAGGGGTGGTTCTACTTACCTTTACTACTGGTTTGCAACGGGATCGCATGTGCGTGTGCAGTCGTTTCGCTCATGTGTGCGCCTTCTGCGCATGCGCAGATCGCCGATAATGACATCCGGGCTGGTGGGCGGGGCCTCCAGTTGGTTTTACTACCAGTTCTTGTGAACCAGTCCAAATCGGAGGCAACCTACCACTGAACTAGCCATTTCTATAACAGATCTATTTACTTAGTAAAATCCAAAGTCAAAGTTTCATTTCCCCCCCATCTCAAGCACAAAGTCCAGAAACGGTTTCCAAGTAGAAACAAAAGCTATTTATGATTTCTCTAAGCACCCTGATTTTTCAAATGTGTCCTTCCCAAGAGAAAGTTTTGAAATGTCACTCAACTTACCCTTGATAAGAAAATTGTATCAGCTTTAACCTTCTGAGTTGAAGTTTTCAACACCATTTTTTCAAAGGTGGATGTTTTCTCCTAAGCAGAATGATTCCTGATTAATCAGGAATCAGATGGTAACTATACTGATGGTATGGTGTTGCATAATCAACCAGATGCATCTAGATACTGTAGGGTTTGTTTTCTCAGATGACTAACTGGAGATCCGACGTAGTGAGCTAATTTATTCAGCCCAGTCTCTCCTAAATAATATTGTTTGTCCCTCTTAAAATAGTCCTCGACAATTTGTCAGCAAAGGAAATCTGTTTGTCTCCTAGTGAAAAGCACCTCTGCCCTTTTCACTTAGTTTTTTTTTTTTTTTTAAATTTGATTTATATGCCGCCCTTCTCCGGAGACTCAGGGCGGTTTACAATGCGTTAAGCAATAGCCTTCATACTTTTGTATATTTATACAAAGTCAGCTTATTGCCCCCACAACTGGGTCCTCAATTTACCTACCTTAGAAAGGATGGAAGGCTGAGTCAACCTTGAGCCTGTGGAGATTCGAACCTGCAGTAATTGCAGGCAGCTGGTCTTAATAACAGGGTGTTTTAGACCACTGTACTACCAAGGCTCCTTGGTAGTACAAGTAGTTATCCTTGATACCTCCCATTGTTAGAACTGACCAACATCTAGTACTTAAAGCCACTTCATTTCCCTACAGATATAATGCTGGTGTCCTCGAGACAGCCGCTTGTTCAGAAAAGGATCTTAAAAGATAATACATGACCGATGCATCAGAAATTAATCTTTACCTTGTCATTTGTCAGATTCCTTCCATTAATCTTTTTTGAATGGAGCGTTTGAGATATTCTGTTAAAACAAGGTATATTATACCTGTTTCTGTAAGCCATATGCCAGTGTTGGTGAACCTTTTTGGCACCAAGTGCCAAAACGGGAGCGCACGTGCGCACAGGGGGAGAGGAAGCGCCAGAAACTGGAAGAGTAACTCCCCGGTGTGCATGCGCGGGAACGCCGGAAACTGGAAGGGCAGTTCCCTGGTGCACATGCGTGTGCCAGGAAACTGAGCTTCCAGTTTCTGGCACCACACGCATGAAGACCAGCTGGCCGGTGTGATAGAACCCAGAAGAACAACGGGTGACGGCTGGCGTGCCTGGAGAGATGGCTCTGCGTGCCACTTCCAGCATGTATATCATAAGTTCGCCATGACGGCCATATGCCATTGTTCTCAAATCACATATTGGGGTCTAGGACAACTTGCTATCGCCAGCACACCTCAGGACAACTCGCAACAGAACAATTCAACACTGTATTAATTGTTTTTAATAAACAAAAGGCACTTTCACTATTAGTGACATTTTCATTGAAATTATGGTAAATCTTGTATTTCTCGATTGACTTTATTTTATTGTTACTGGCCACAGTTTCATTGAAATTAATTTATCTTTTGTATTTGTTAAATTTTCCTGCAGCAAGTTGTCTCGTGGTGAGTTGGCCATGGCAAGTTGTCCCATTCCGCACATATTGGGGTTAAGCCAGGGGTGAGTTCTACTTACCTTTACTACTGGTTCACAATGGGATCGCGCATGCGCAGATTGCTGATGATGACATCCAGAGTGGTGGGAGGGGCCTCCCGCCGGTTTTACTACCGGTTCTTGTGAACCGGTCCGAACCGGCGGCAATTCACCACTGGGCAAAGCCATTACAACATAGTCTGAATGCAGAATTCTGTATGAACCTAGATGTGTAATCGACCGAAAGCAGATATCTCAAAGCCTCGTAATTTAATAAATATCCACACACAAACATTGAAATCATACTCTTATTATTATACTTGTATGCCATCTTTTTCCAAAATGGTCTCCCATTCTCCATTTGTGTGGTGGGGGAGGGGTTCCACAAAAGATAAATTTTTTAATCTGTGATTTCTCTTTTTTTAATAAATATTTCATTGATTTTCAACAATTAAAATACAAAAGGAAGAAAGTTTGTGCATAACTGTGACCATTTACATGACATATTACTATATTTCACTTATACTCTATACCAGTGGTGGGTTGCCCCCGGTTTGCACCGGTTCTATAGAACCGGTAGTAAAACCGGTGGGAAGCTCCACCCACCAATCCTAATGTCATCAGAACGCTTCTGCGCATGTGCAGAAGCTTCTGCGCACGCGTGGCCCCGTTGCGAATTGGTAGTAAAGGTAAATAGAACCCATCCCTGCTCTATACATTCTAATTAAATTCAATCCTACTTTATCTAATTTTGTTTTTGTTTCTATTCTCAATCCACTTATACCACTTCTCCCATATTATATAATATTCCAAATCCATCAATCCTTTCAGCTCAAGTGTCATCTTGTCCATTTCAGCGCAGTCCAAGACTTTTTTAATTATTAAGTCTTCTGAGGGTATATTTGCATTTCTCCAGCAATGTGCAAAAGTTAGTGTTGTTGCCGTTATTATATGTAGAATAATGTATGTTGGGTTTTTTTGTCGCATTTCTTTTTCGTTATCCCCAGAAGAAATAGTTCAGGAGTGTATTCTATTTGGACGCCAGTTAATTCCTGTAACCAGTTTTATATTTTTTTTTTCCCAATATTTTTTCAATTCTGGGCATAACCACCATGCATGAAAGAAGGTACCTTGCTTTTGTCCACATTTCCAACAATTTGAGGTTAAATTTGGATATATCTTTGCCAATCTTGAAGGTGCCAAATACCAGCGATAAAACATTTTGCACTGATATTCTTTATATTTTGCTGATTTTGTTATTTATTTTAGGGGAAGGGGGGCAGTCATTTCGAGAGTGAGAAGCCTGGAAGACTGGAGAAGTCTTGTAAAAAATATGAATATCAAGCTGACATGTTTATTAATAATGGATGCTGCTACCAAGCAGAATTCATCCTCTTCTGTAGCTGAAGGATGTAGCAAATTCTGTGTGATGTACAGTATATCACTCTGTTATCTAACAGCTATGATGGGACAATGTGAAGGAATGACTGGAGTGGTGGGTTGCCCTTGTTACCTTCTGTAGCATCTGATTCCTTCACCTTGCTTTATCCCTTATTGCAAAGTTGCCATTTTCAAAGTTGGATGTGTTTGTCTTGTCTATCAATAATCTCAGTCATCCAGGTCACAGTTGTCCCAAAAGTGCTTTTTCAAGAGGCAACTGGACTTTCTTGTTTTTCTTTGAAGACGTTTCACTTCCCTCAGCTAAAATGCTGAGCTTGTCGATCAGAAGGTTGGCAGTTCAGCAGTTCGAATCCCTAGCACCGCGTAACGGAGTGAGCTCCCGTTACTTGTCCCAGCTTCTGCCAACCTAGCAGTTCGAAAGCACATAAAAAAAAATGCAAGTAGAAAAATAGGGACCACTTTGGTGGGAAGGTAACAGCGCTCCATGCACCTTTGGCATTTAGTCATGCTGGCCACATGACCATGGAAACGTCTTTGGACAGCGCTGGCTCTTTGGCTTTGAAACGGAGATGAGCACTGCCCCCTAGAACTGGAAACAACTAGCATGCATGTGCGGGGGGAACTTTATCTTTACCTAGAGAGTCATTGAGGCCACTTGAATGTTTATCTGTACCCTCAGGATCACCTGAATAGTTCAAAAGAGTCTTTGCTGTTTTCAAAAGAGTGGCTTTTATATTTTAAATGCAGATGGACTGCTGAACCTGTCCTGATGGGTTTTTTTCTCCTATGTTGTGCCATGCATTTTTGAAGTGGCTGTTTTGTTTCTCCAACATACAGATCTGTACATGCCTCACTGCATTGTACTGCATATACCACGTTGTTCAGTCTGTGTCTGGGTGTTTTATCCTTGGGGTGGACAAGCTTCTGCCTCAGTGTATTCTTGGGTTTAAAAGTTTTGTCTTAAGTGCAGGTAATAGGACTTGAAATAATGCATGCTGTGATCAAGCAGGGCAAGAAAACCCAACTGGCTTAGGAAAATGTTTCCTGATAAAACAAGCCAGATATGTTACTTGATAAAGTCTGATACATTTATTTATTTATTAATAATTAATGCTTGGTTTTTCTGTGATCTTTTCCCCTGAAGTATTTCCCCTATTCTATTTCTATTGTTCGTTTTTTTCATTCTCCATTATCAACAGGAAATTGTGTTAATCCTAGTTCATTTTATTTACTGTATTTTATTTTGTTTATTGGAAGATATGCAGTATCTTTCCTCCTATATTGAGGTATAATCAGATTACATTGCTTTCATATTGTTTTCATGCCAACATCTGTTGTTGAGATCCAAGGGGTCTGTAATGTATTCTAATTCCTTTGCAGAGTTTTTGCTGCATTTTTAAATCCCCTCTGAATTTTCAGATGCTTGCTTGCACTGAAGTCGATCTAGTTCTCCGTAAACTGAATGTTTCTCGCTGTCTCGTCTTCAGCTTTTCTTTTTTCTTAAATAATTCTTTCCCACTTAAGCTGCTGTTTTATTCATTCTTTCCCCTTGCCGTTCTTAGCAGTGACAAGTGTTGGATGTGGTATTTATACATTGGCTTTTCACCTTGCTTCAATGCTTGCCAAGAGCAGTGTGTTATGTGTCTGTGTGTGTGTTGTGTGCTTTTTGTCTTACCCTTTCCATCCCGCTGTGTTACTTTGGTCTCATGCATCTTTCAGTTTCCTTGACATCTTTATCTGAAGGATATTCTAACATCTAAATAAACGAAAGGCAGGTGTTACAAATTATACAGATTCTTTTCTTGAACCATTGTTTAGATAAACATATACAGTTGTGAGATTTAAAATGACAAACCTCATAGAAAATAAGGCAGAGACCATGAACAAGTAAAAATCATATTTATTATATATATAATAAATACATACACACACACATATGTATGTATGTATGTATGTATGTATGTATGTATGTATGATGTATGCATGTATATAGTATATATATATCATAAGCTTTTGCAAAAGGGTTCTCCCAGGAAAGAGAGAGAGCATTTTAGCACTCTGAATACATGGTTTAAATACATTTTCAAGCAATCAGCAAAACAATTAAAACGTTCCCACTGATCATTGTTTTTCGGACATTACAGAACATTTTGGCTTTCTCAGCAATTTTTGTCCCGATTTGGAATTCCCCCTTGCCCTCCTAAAAATACCCTTTCAATGTGTCCTTAACTAAGACAATTAATTGGAATAGGGTATCTTCCTTCCTTCTATTACTTTAGTTTGGGTCAGCCTGACTCAACTCAGAATGTACTAACTTAAGTGCCTGGTGTTATGTCCTCAGAAAAGGCATCATACATACTTCCCCTTTCTAAGTGTCTTACAGAGCTAAATAGCTTAGGGTTAGCTCAGGTCATATGAAGGGTAAATATGGAGTCACTTAGGCTATATTCTTTACAGGAATAATTCTATTTCTCACAACAGTGTACAATATACAAAATCAATATGGCATTCACATTGTTTAAGAAATTCCCTATCTTTTTAGGGATTTGCAGTTGATCCGAATCAACTGCAACTGTCAAATTAATGTCGATATTTGATCTGATTTGACAGTTTTAATTGATTTAGAAAACTGAGTCGATTTGATTCAGTGCTTCAATTCAGAATGTCAACTTGTGTCAGCTTCATCCAACAATTCAATCTGAATCATCTATCCGGTTCAAAAAGTCAATTCAATTCAAAGAATCGATCAAATTGCTTTTAAAACAAATCAAATGTTTTCACTGTTCTACTAAATAGTGCAAGCAAACCTTTCTAATCTACTCTCCATTGTGGATGCTTGCTATCTCCCAGCCAATTTACTTGACAATATTTTTACTAGCGGGAAAACATGGAGTGATATATAGTTTTTCTTGGAGAAAGGTTGGGACATAAATCATAAAAAAATAATAATAAAAGGTAGATAGAAATATAGAAAAGCAAGCATGTTCATGTCTTAGAAGTTAATTATCATTAGTAGCTGAAGTTACTACATAAATGTCTGCATGTCCATTTTCAAGATCTCCCCTTGATTTTGGCAATGCAGCAAATTTAAGAAAAGAAATAGAAAACTGTTTATTCTATGAGTGAACTGGAAATAGTCACATTATCTTTAAATAAAAGGAGTATCCAACCACTTCCCTATATTAGCAAAATAACACTACTTGCTTTTTATCAATCTGAATTATATAACAGAGCCTTTAATGCCATATTGTTGTATCCTTCATAATACCCCATATTATCTGGCCAAAAAATGACAATGAAATGGCCAATATTTGGTAATACATATTAACTACTATGTTGACATTTTTAAAAGTCATACATACATACCCATCCAGCTGAACAGTGTTAGATAGATAGATAGATAGATAGATAGATAGATAGATAGATAGATAGATAGATAGATTTTTTTTATTGGCCAAGTGTGATTGGACACACAAGGAATTTGTCCTTGGTGCATATGCTCTCAGTGTACATTAAAAAAAAAGATACAATAGATAAAATAGATATCACTGTAGAATCTTCTTCCATGAAGGGAAACCAACCATTTCTCTGAGACCATGGAGGTGTGGAAAATCAAGTAAGTTCACAGGGAGTATCCCTAGAGCATGGTGAATCTCCCACATATCAACTCAACAGATGACTAAGGTCAATAAAAGTATTTGTAGGGAAATAAAAATGACAATTTTTGCATGTTTTGCTTGCTTTGCTGTTTGTACCTACCTATGCTCAACAAATGTTGAGGATTTCTGTATTCATAGTGGGTAAATTTCCAGCACCAGAGAGATTTAATTCCAGGCAGCATTATTTGGGGCATGGAAATAGGGGAAGTGCCATTGTTTTTTTTTGGGGGGGGAGGAAGATGAGTACAATTGAAATAAATACTAATATTTATTAGTATTTATTTCCTCCCACCGGCCAGTATGCTCCCATAGAGAGGGGCTCCTCCAGGTGCTGTCGGCCAAACAATGTCGACTGGCGGCCCCTGGGGGAGAGCCTTCTCTGTGGGGGCACCTACGATCTGGAACGAACTCTCTCCGGAGATACGGAGGATCCCGGATCTGCACACCTTCCGTCGCGCACTCAAGACTTTCTTATTTCATCAAGCTGGCCTGGCCTAAATCTTCTCCCCTTTTAAATGTAAATTTTAATTTGTTTTTAAATTATTGGGTATTTTAAATTTGTCTCAGCCAAATTATTTAATTCATTTTTATTCTATTTTAAATTTTTGTATTTATGTGTTTTATTCTGTGGCTGTTCACCGCCCTGAGTCCTTTGGGAGTAGAGCGGTATAGAAATCCAATAAAATAAAATAATAAATAAATAATAGAAACAATAATAGAAGGGCTGTTATACCCCTTCTTGGAGTAATGGTTGAGTCTTTGTGTGTGTATGCTCGTGTCAGACAAGTTTGTTGCACTCTAAGATTCCAAGTAGAGCATGCTCCTGGTGACATTTTAATTGGGTGTTGGCATTTTCAGCACCATGGACAGTAGCAAATCTCTTTAAATGGGAGACTGCAATCCTTGCTTTGTATCATGTCTGCCCAGACTTTATCCTTTGCTGTGATTAGCTGCCACATTTTGAAGTCCCTTAGATATGATGGACAACTTTCATTATCTGAGTCTGTATGAAATTGGACTTCTGGTCTGACACATCTAGGTTAGGGGACTTCTTTAGTCGATTCAAGGTGGGAGACTATTTTGCTTGACATAAAGGAGGAAGCACTTTCGACAAAGGAGGACAGCATACATGCCAGACCCATTCTGCCTGAAAAGATTATAAGTTCCTTTTCTTCTCTCAGACCAAGCTGTCAAACAAGCGGACTTCTCAGTAAATGCAGTCAGAAATGGTGGTATTGGTTTTTATTGAATAATTCTATCGGCAGGATGCTGGGAACAATTAAAATGTAAGTTTTAATTTAGCGGTAAAAACAAAACAAAGAAAAGAAAAAAAATCTACTGCAGTTTAAAATCAATACAATGGCATTTTTCAAGCTGCCTCTTAACCAGAAGGCCAAACAGTTCCTAAAGATTCTGGTGGCATGGTCATTTACAAACAAAACGCTGTAATATGTAAAGAGATTATTATTATTGTCTTAAGAATAGTATTATATGTACCACTTTTCTGAGACCAGGAAAAAAGCAAAGATGCAATGTTTGCCATTAGAATTCAGAGTGGATTACAGTTTTATTGTAGCAGTTCTGCATAGACTAGTCCCTTCCAGATGTATCAAATATGATATCCAGGAATTCAGAGAGAAATTTTTCATATGTTGTTGGGGAATATTTTACAGTGAAGTTGGGCAAGTGGCAATGTAGACATTAAGAATATTATTATGGAATATTATATCGAATATTATGTAGCCAGCGGATTTGGCATTTTTGTTCATCTACAAAGTCTTTCCCAAGGAATAGGGGTACATCTGGGATACTATGCAGATGTTGTTTAATTATAGTAAAGTATCACTACAGGAAGGTGTGGGATTCATAAATTTTAGCAACTGATTCTCTGTCTGGTTGCTGGGTGGATGTGGCCATGGTGGGTGTGCACCAGAGCAGGGAGGGGGGACGTTTTCACCCTCCCCAGGCTCTGTACGCTTTCTTTGAACCTCCGGGAGGGTGAAAACAGCCTCCCCCGTGCTCCGGAGGCCCTCCAGAGACCAGAAATGGCCTATTTCCAGACTTCCGGAACTTCAGGGAGGCCCGTTTTTCATCCTCCCAGAGCCTTCACACAGGCGCTGCACTTACCTGGCATCCAAAAGAGGCTGTATGGGGACTCCTGGGAGGGATGGGGTGGGCGGGGCAGGGCCAGAAAATCCTTGCAACTACCGGTTCGGTGAACCAGATGTAAAATTAGCATCCGGTTAACCCGAACCTATCCAAACCGGCTGAATCCCACCCCTGACTGCAGGATGTAAGCTGTTCTAAGTAAAGCTGCCTTTTGCAATTGTTTGAAGATGATTTTATCAATGCTGATAGTGTTCAGATGGTGCTCCAGTTGTTTTGAAATTGCACCCAAGGTAGCTATTACTATTGGTACTATCTTTGCTTTCTTTTGCTACAGTTGTTCTGCTTCTATTTGCTGGTCTTTATATGTTCCTTTTTTTCAGTTCTTTCTCTTTTATTCTGCCGTCTCTAGGTATTGCAATGTCCACTGTCCAGACTTTTTCATCATTCTTATCAGCAATTACTAGCTCTGGGGTGTTATATGCTTGTCTGTTTGTATTTCAAAGTCTCAGAGCACTTTAACTTCTTTATTTTCCATTACTTTGTCTATTTTTGCTCTAACCAGCTGTTGCTTGCAGACAACCAGTATTTTTGGCTGATATTCCAATACACCATTATTGGTACTTTAGTGGTATGGCCATCCATTCAAGTAGACTCTGGTAAAATTGCAGAGAAAAAGTTCTCCACAGTTACATGTCTATGGTCCATAAACCAAGATATTTGTTTGAATGAAGCACTTGGTTTTAGTTTTGGAAGCAGGGGAACCATTCTAATGATCAAAATGGGTATATGATAATGGAAGGAATTCCCTGTATATATATATATATATTTAATATTAATCTCAGTTCCCGTCCTCTATTTTTGTGGATGTTCATGAGATGCAGGTCCAAAATAACATAACATCCTGGATAAGATTTATGCCACCTTGAAGCTTTGACTTACACTCTTCGCTGACCAGTGGAAATATCTGCGATTGCTATTTTGGCACAACCTATAATGCTGCCCTGCAATTTTGATGATCTCTGTTATAGCATATTCCTTTGTGAATGTATTTTTAGGAATATATTTTGTTGTTGAAGAAAGCAAGCAGCATTTAATTACAAAGAGGAAGATTTGATGGCATTTTGAAAATGCAGATTTCAATGATATCTCCCTCTCCCTGAGAGAGAGAGAGAGAGAGAGAGAGAGAGAGAGAGAGAGAGAGAGAGAGAGAGAGAGAGAGAGAGAGAGAGAGAGGGAGCGCGCTTAAAGTGTCTTATATTCATCAAGGTCCTTTCCAACTCTGTCGTTCTGTTCTGTTCTATTATTCTATTCTATTCTATTCTATTCTATTCTATTCTATTCTATTCTATTCTATTCTATTCTATTCTATTCTATTCTATTCTATTCTATTCTATTCTATTCTATTCTACTCTACTCTACTCTACTCTACTCTACTCTACTCTACTCTACTCTACTCTAAATATAATGCCTGAAGAGTCCTGTGGGAAATATCAAAAGGACTATGAGCAAATACGTCTGGAGAGATTATCATGGTTTTCCCTATTTAGGTATTAAAATGTGCGCTTGCATTTTAAAAAGTCTGTTTTTATAGTTTGGCCACAGTGCGTATTTTACAGGGAAGGGAACTGAACTTAGAAAATAACCTGAATCCCAAGACTTAGCCCATTTGTTTGTTTGTTGTTCTTGTTGCTGCTTTTTTTTTTTTTTTTTTTTTTGTGTGTGTAAAACAAGTGTTCCGCTGAGAGAAGTAAACAATGTTTGAGTTCATAAACTATACTAATCTTTACATTCGGCTTTCTGGCTTAGATAGTTCTCCCAAAATTTTTACTGTAGCATTTGTAAGCCATGGCCTATAAATGTTATCAGAGGGTATCATTTGAGGGTCTCTGGAGACTTAAAAATTAAAAAGGTCAGCCTGTGATTTATTTTCTTTTTAAAAAAAATAATATTAAATTTCCAACATATTAAACACACAATACAAAATGCACAACCAAAAGAAAAACAAAGAAAAAGACACAGCAAAAATTTAACACTAATGACAGCTTTTCCATATCGGTATCTCTATCATAACAAACATATTTACAAGGATTCTAATTCTATATATCTCTATCTTAAATTACATCCTTATTTAAGTTACAGTAACATCTATTCACAATGTGGCATGGCTTGGTGGGCATGGCAGGGAAAGGATACTGCAAAATCCCCATTTCCTCCCCACTCCAGGGGAAGGATACTGTAAAATCTCCATTCCCTCCCCATTCCAGGGGAAGGTTACTGCAAAATCCCCATTTCCTCCAGATCAGCCAAGACTTGGGAAGTAGAGAATAGATGGTGGCGGGACCAGTCAGAATTTTTACTACCGGTTCTCCAAACTACTCAAAATTTCCACTACCAGTTCTCCAGAACTGATCAGCACCTGCTGAAACCCACCTCTGGTTCACACCATCTCCAACAAAGCTGGAAATTGTGGTCCTCCATCTTTCTCAACCTCGTCTTGCTTTATTCCCTGTTCTTTGATGGTGACTGTTAGGAAATGACTGTTACCTAACTGGTTGGGTTGGCAATATATAAACCATCAATATCTGTTTGTATGAAAACTGTATTGTATAGCTTTAAGGCTGTATTACTGTATTGCATCATACTGTGTTCTGATTGGCTAGCTCTGCAGCCAATGTCCTTAAGAGAGAGCTTGAATCATGGCTTATTCTCTCTGCTGATCTCTCTGCAAGATCTCTGCATATTCCTTAACAGTGGCACATCTCTTGTGTGATTTCATTCTGCAGTTTATATTTCATGGCATCCAGAACGTGTGATACTCATTCTCCCTTGAGAAAAGTCTCTTTTTTGAAATTCTTGTTAAAGTGGAGGTAATTTCTTGCATGAGCAAGCCTTCTTCAAGTGCTGCTTTACATATCTTATTTTCTCTAAGAGCAAAAATTGAAGAATTTTCTAGCAGAGTAAATTATGCACATTGATTTTTGTTGCTAGTGGGCATTGATTGTTCTTCTCCCTGAGCTCAGACTGAGGCAGCATTTGAAGGTCTGTCCATCCCCCCCCCACCCCTCCTGGATAACAGCACATTGGAAGCAGGTTTAGATAGGATACCATTCCTTTGCCTTAGAATTTCTGCATTAATAGTATATAAGAGAATGAGCATGTCCATAGGTTTCATTCTTTTTTGTTGGTGGTGGTTTGGTTTGGTTTTAATTTGAATGGCTATAACTCAAGTGATAGCCGCTCAATATAAATTGAGTGGCTATCAAAGATGTGGAGACTCTAGAAAGAGTGCAGAGAAGAGCAACAAAGACGATTAGGGGACTGGAGGCTAAAACATACGAAGAACGGTTGCAGGAACTGGGTATGTCTGGTTTAATGAAAAGAAGGACTAGGGGAGACATGATAGCAGTCTTCCAATATCTCAGGGGCAGAAGGTAGGATATTTACACCTACTCCTTAGCCGCCTCTTAACTTCACAACTTAACTTAACATAAAATGATACATACAAGAACAACATGCTTAAAGCCTGGGAGTCAAGCTATTCTCCAAAGCACCAGAAGGCAGAAGAAGCAGCAATGGATGGAAACTAATCAAGGAGAGAAGCAACCTAGAACTAAGGAGACATTTCCTGACAGTTAGAACAATTAATCAGTGGAACAACTTGCCTCCAGAAGTTGTGAATGCTCCAACACTGGAAGTTTTTAAGAAGATGTTGGATAACCATTTGTCTGAAGTGGTGTAGGCTTTCCTGCCTAAGCAGGGGGCTGGACTAGAAGTCCTTCCAACTCTGTTATTCTATTCTATTCTAACTCACTTCTTTCCTGTGTTAGAAAGAAAAGAAGGAAGTTGTAAAGACAAAGGAGTCTCAACAACTCACTTTAGCATCAGTCGAGAAAGGAACAGATTAATCCATCAGAAAATACATATAGTAGAGTATACTTCATCTGGAAAAAAATGGAATGGAAGTTTAAATTTTATCCAGTTCTATCATGATGGTGGGTGCTGCTTCCAGATAACAAGTGCATACTAGAACTGTGCTAAATTGTGCTTTGCTTGATAGCGCTATTGTTCCAGAAAAGATGTTTCCGGTTTTATACATATTCAGGATAACAGGGGACGTTTTGCAATTTTCTGTAATTTTTGGCAATGTCTTAAAACTTACCACTGTTGTATCTTTTGTTATTTATTTTTTTTCTGTTCTTCTGAAGCTTTTCTGGATGTCTGCATTTCCCAATATGGATAAATCTACTGGGAGAAATTCCCTCCGAATTGATTCCCCTTGGGATCACATGGATAAATAAGGCAAGAAAAGCTGTAAATGGAAAGAAAGATGATTAAAACATAGAATATTCACACCCACACCTCATGTGCTTGCACACACACACACACACACACACACACACACACACACACACACACACACACACTTTGGTCACCGCATAACTAAGTACAGGAGTACTACAAGAGAGTTTCATATAATTCTTCTCATTTGGAAAACAAAAAAATCTTGAAAGCACTTTATTTTTCGTGAAATTGAATGAGAACTGATAGGAAAGAAATTTTAGACTCTAGATCAGTGATGGCTAACCTTTTTGCCATCGCGTGCCAAAAGTGGGGGGAACGCGGGGGTGGTGTCACGCGTGTGCGTGCCCACACCCATAATTAAATGTGCCTCACACATGCACGTGTGACCGCCCCGCACGCCCCCTGCTTTTGGCACATGATGGCCCTGTGGGCATGTTTTTTGCCCTCCCCAGGCTCCACAGCCTTTCCAGGAGCTTGGGGAGGACAGAAATGGCCTTCCCCACCCCCCTCTGTTTCTGGCCTCGGGAGGGTCTCCGGGGAGTGGGGAAGGCCGTTTTTGCCCACCCTAGGCTCCTAGAAAGGTTCTGGAGCCTGGGGAGAGCGAAAAATGGGCCTTCCCCACCCCTCAGAGGCCCTCCGGAGGCCGGAAACAGCCTGTTTCCCGACTTCTAGTGGGCCCAGAGGGCCCAAAAATGAACTGGCCGGCCCGCACATGTGCGCCAGGGCTGAACTAGGGCAATGCTCGCATGCCCACCGATATGTCTCCCTATACCACCTGTGGCACACATGCCATAGGTTTACCATCACGGTTCTAGATTATGCCTGGCACAACAGTATCTTTGGGTTTATTAATATTTAGCATATGATGAGAACACTCATCTATTAATCTATTATTCTATCCTATTCCATTATTTCCTTCCATGAAGTTAGGAGTGGATTTCCATGAATTCATGTTTGTGATTGTACCCTATTCATGGTTGTGCCCTAACTATTCCTTTTCCAACTTTGGGTTTTCTAGATGTGTTGAGTTTAACTGTTTCTTTATTCCTAGTCAGAATATCTTTCCATTCCTCCTCCTACTATTAATCATACTCATCCTCCTAATGCTATTAATAACACGACAGAAGGGAATACACTGTCTACAGAATTATAAGTAAAACTTCCACGGGGGTATCATAGCGACCTCATAACTGGATGTCCAATTCAGCTAGCCAGGCGATTGCCTCTGGTGTGGCTTTGTGCAGTTCTTGTAGGAAACCAGAGAATGCATGTTGTGGGCAATCTTGCACAATATGTTTAATAGTTTTCATATCATAGCATCACAATCACAATCTTTTCATCCCCACTCATATAGGGGAAAGGTGCTTCTTCCAGTATCATACATGTTCTTTGGATAACTTATTAACAGTTTCTTTTGAGTATAGAGACCCATTACATATACGGTACATATATGGGATCCAGGTCATTCCACCATTGGTCAACCAGAAATAGGCATCAAATAGTGCTGTATTCAGCACTTAAATGCAAAATGATGCTGGCCAATTTTATGCATAGAACACTGAGGCTAAAAATAGTAATGAGGTTATGCATTCTTTTCTTGGAAAACTTCCAGACTTTGAAGTCAAGACTGGCTGAATATTCTTATTTTCTTCTGCTGAGATTGGTATACTTATGGATTTATTATAAGAGATAGGTTGGTTGCCCATATCAGAGACTGGAGCATGACTGTTCTATCTCCAACTTCTGTTGTCAACTTCTCTCCCTTTGTTTAGGTCTCAAGGAAGAAAACAAAACAGACCCTTGGTTGTTGGGAAAAATATTTTAAAATGTGCAGTAGCTGAAATATGCAATGATGATAGTATCTATTAGGGATTCAGTGCTTCGCTCAGGGCATCTGTCTTCTTCTTATAAAGAATGACTTGGTGCAATGTTATTGCTTGGGAAACAATAGAAACTTTATTTTCTAGATAAGTTTCTGTTTTCAACCATGATTGCACTGCACTGCTGTTGTCAGAAATGTAAGTCACCAGTAGGAATAGACAACCAAAACAATCACCCAATTTATACATCTACAGTAGTGGCCAAAAATGTGGAAACCTTTTGGGAAAAGTATATTTTCTAAAACTAGCTAATAACACCACTTTTTTTTTTTTGGAGGAGTACCATAAAATTATCAATGGAAAGATAATTTAATCAAGAATGTAATGCAATAACTTTTATGAAGGATTTGCTATTAGAATAGCAGTTATGGTTTAAAGAAGAAAAGGGAAACACATAGAAAAAACAAGATATACAAAAATTATCACCATAGAAAAACACGAGATATACAAAAATGATCACCATGTCAGTTAATCCTTAGTTGGGTAACCTTTAGCACGAATGATGGCCTGACAACGTCTTCCCATGGAATGAACCAAGACTTTTAGTTCTGCAGCTGTTATCATGTGAAACCAAGATTGAATGATGGCTTCTATTAACTGGGTTTTATTGCTGGGTCGCTTGTGCAAAAATGAATAGATTGACTTTGACAATCAAAGAAAGAGAGGAATCTGAATATTTTAAGATATGGCGACAATTTTACCATTGGTTAGAGAAGAAATATATAGATAGGGTAATGTAATGAAACATGGGAAGAAGAAAGAGAGAGAAGATAAATGTATTAATAGCAAAGTAAGAAATGTGGGAGAAATGTTACAATAAATGAAATGATGATATTATGAAATGATTAACATTGGAGAACAAGAAGAAGACACAAAAGATGTACTCAGATGAAGCACTGAACGATTATGTATTGTATGTTCGTTTATAAAAAAAAAATTCAAAAAAAAAAAGAAAAAAAAAGAAGAAAAATCTGACAAATGGCAATGATCAGACAGCAAATCTTTAAACCTGTTGATCAGGAGGAACTGAATTCAAATGGTTGATTCAGTAACTTGATCTATTTTAATGATTCAAATGAATTTGGAGAGTTGATCCAATCTACACATTCAAATCATGTAATCAAAGAAATCCACATTTCCATATGAATTGTTGGGCGGGTGGAGGAGGGAACCTTTCCTGCATAGCCACGGAAACATCTAAATCTAAAGCTGGAGGCATCTTATTAGATTTGACTTTCAGATTTGATTTGGAAAGTCAGTTTGATTTAGAGAGTCAATCAAATTGCCTTTGAATCAAGTCTCTGCACAGCCTTAATATGTGTGTATGTGTATGTGTTTGTTTGTGTGTGTGTGTGTGTGTGTCAGAGAGAAAAAGAGAGAGAGAAAGGGAAGAATACATGGCTTGCTGGTTATTCATACTGAGGGTGATGACAATCTTAACATTCCCAAGTGTTTCTCTAGACTTCAAATAAGTTTGCAGTCAAAGGACCAGTTTTGGCGATAGATTTTCCAAAACTTGCAGCAGGTCTTTCACAGGCAACAGATGAGTTAGTCAACAATCTGACATTTGTATAAGACAGATACTTAAGAGCCAGGATGGAGTGGTTAAGGGGATGGAGTAGAACCAGGGGATCTATAGTAGCTTCACATTTCAGCCATGGAAGCTCTCTGGGTGATTTGGGCCCATTCATTCTGTCTCAACCCAACCTACCCCACGGATTGTGATGGTTGTGGGGAAAACAGGAGGAGAGAGTGCTATGTACGCCACCCTGAGTTCCTGGAAGGATCCAAGAAATACAGAAGAAATACAGAAATAAGGTTTTTTTAAAAAATTAAACTTTCTCCCACCACTTAGTAGGGCAATACAGGTGACTTAGCTTACCTGGTATATTTACCACTTGTCCTCTCAGTAGACCAAGTCTCTGCTTTGCTGTCAGCTCTCTCCTCCTCACTCTGCCCTGAAATATTGGATTATCATGTGAGAGGAAAAGTTGTTTATATTGTTAGCCTGTCTCAGAGATGCTTTTCTCTTCTAAAGAGGGGGGGAAACATGATCCTTCAAGTGTTCTGAACGTATTTTGAAAGCTGACTTTTACTGGTTTTCTTTTAATCCTCTTCTCTCCCAACCCTTTCCCCTCCCTCTACAGCCCATCCCCTGGAGCAAAAAGAGAAAAGTATTTTTTAAAACGAATAATAATTTATGTTTAGTATAAAGAACAATTTAATGGCATCACCAAAGGTCATTCCCCACCCCCAAACCACACCACCATTAGCATCTCCCCTGGTTTGTGCTCACACAGATGACTTCCTTATCCACCTGCATACATAAATTCACTGCTGAGGAAATGCATCACAAAACATTGGAGGAGAAAAACAGGAATAAGACCTGACTTCAAAGGACAAAGATCTGCTGCCAATACCAAACAAAGATCCCTCCTTAAAAAAAAAAAAAATGTGACTGCTGCCCTTGTAAGGCAAACTCATTCTGGGACATTTTTTTTTTTTAAAGCCTTTTCTACATATATATGTATGTTTTGTACATGGGCCAAAATGTATGTCATTTGACCTTTGTGTTTACTGTCCACATCCACTGATGCACATATATCGCTCTCAAGTATAAATATATTGTATGTTAGCGCTGTAAATAATTCTTTGTCATGTGTCTCACGTCTTCTCATAGTATCATATCCTTATTGTTACGTTTAACAGTGTCATCTATTGATTGATAAAAACCTATGTGTAAAACTGTAAGCTCCTGGTGTAGTTTATGTAGGTCCCTCTTCTCAAATAAAGGTCAAAAAGAAAGATTGACTCTTTGTCAACTTTATTCTTGAGGTTCATCCGCCACCTTTGTCTGAAGGCAAATCCAAAAATGGCAAAAGAGCGTCATACAAATCATACGAGCAGTGCCATCGTGTGGGATTGATATTCCCCCCAAAAAACTGCCAAAGTGGCCTTCCCAGGTCATTCTTCAAGTTGCGTCCCTGATGCCCACTTTTGCCAAGCAAACAAAATGCGATGGGAATCACATTTATACTTGAAATAATTCCTCACATCTGAGATCGCTTTTCAGGTTTTTTTTTTTTTTTTAATTTTGGAAGCTCCTTTCTCTCAATTGTGGTATTTTAAAAATGCAAGCATATATGAAATGCATCAAGTATAAATTACTGATGTAATAATCCATGCAAATATGCACCTTTCTTTCATAGTTACTAATACAATACACATAGGGAGGAGAAATATTATAAGTGAAACAGCTCAAATACATATGAATGCAGTATATAGCGGAACCCTCTATTTCTATCAAACCTTGTATCACAGATCCAATGACCTCTTCTCTACAACCTTATGATGTAAGAAGGAATATTAAATAGGTTGTCATTATTGACATTCCGTTGTTCTATTTACAAATACTTGCCCAATAATGTATAGAACAATTCTGGGATGTAATTATCCCATTAATAAATTATATTTTATGTTTATGGGGTGGAGATACATTTCTAGGCCCAGTAAGATTCTTCCACTCAACATTTCAATTCTGTAGAGAAGTCCATTGTCTCAAATACTGTACCCTCAATGATGAATCACATTTCTTCAGCCACTAGACTATTATTTTGTCAGATTTATTCAAACTAGAGGAACATTCTCAGAATATTTTAACCATCTTACCATTCGTTGTTATTTTGCTTCGTACAAACACCACCAAGCAGTATTTCTCTTCCTTCTGTGCATTTGAATTGCTACTAATTAATAGAGTCATCATAATTTGAAAGACAACAAGCCTTACAGAAGGATAAGAAAGCAGCAAAAACAAAGGGAGAGTTCAAGGAGCATGGGACACGGTTTTAAAAGCTGATAAATCACCAGAAGCCTATTTCTTTTTTGTGCCTCCTAGCTTTGGAACATCAGAGTATCAAAGAGATAGCTGGCCCCCTCTATGGTGCTGAAATGAATTAAAAAAGATAATAACCAAACATTCAATGTCTGCATTGTCCTGCTCTACGGGTATGTGTACTTCTGATTCCATTCTGTAGAGTGCCAAATTATTACTTCAAACGTTGCAAAGTTGGGAAACGAATAAGATGGAAATGATTTCAGATCTTTACACCAGTAAAGCCTGAGATGTAAGAAGGGAAGTTCCACTGCCCCTTGGAGTGTATCCCACAGATGACCCACTGAACCATTTCTTCTGGATCCTTGTTGTATGCGCCACGGTGGCGCAGTGATTAGAGTGCAGTACTGCAGGCTACTTCTGCTGACTGCTGGCTGCCTGCAATTTGGCAGTTCGGATCTCACCAGGTTTAAGGTTGACTCAGCCTTCCATCCATATAAGTCTAAGTGCTATAAGCTTCCTTCCTTCCTTCCTTCCTTCCTTCCTTCCTTCCTTCCTTCCTTCCTTCCTTCCTTCCTTCCTTCCTTCCTTCCTTCCTTCCTTCCTTCCTTCCCTCCCTCCCTCCCTCCCTCCCTCCCATTAGAATACAGTATTGCAGGCTAACTCTACCCACAGCCAGCAGTTCGATCTGGATTGGGCTCAAGGCTGACTCAGCCTTCCATCCTTCCGAGGTGGGTAAAATGAGGACCCAGATGGTTGGGGGCAATAAGCTGACTCTGTAAACCACTTAGAGAGGGCTGTAAAAGCACTGTTAAGCGGTATATACTGTAAGTCTAAGTGCTATTGCTATTGTTGAAATGTATTGCATGCTTATATTCTAACCTGGGCCAGGAAGGAGGAAGATGATCAAACTAAGAACTTATAAATAGGTAGAAAGTTATAGAAGAAAAGGAAGTAGATTTCAAAGCCAACTCATGTCAAGAGAGATGAAAAGCTTACTAAAGGCATAATATTGGAAGGGTTAAAAAAAAATGTAAGGGGAACGCTGGGGCAAACGATTCTGCTGAGTTAGCTCCAGTGACAAATGTCACATTGAGGGGTAATAACTGAAATGAGTGAAACCTCCCCCCCCCATTTCTTTTCTTTTCATCTAGAAAGGGTGCAACTAAAAGAATGCTTCCCAAGAGGAAATAAGGATCTTCTTTAGAAACCTTTCGAGATTAGGATAAGAGTTTTATGTTAAGAGAAGATTCATCATTTCCTGCAATATTTCCTAACTCTGTCAGCTGCAGATTGTCACAGTGGAAATGAGAAGGAAGAGTGAGTTTCATTTCTCAGTCATGTTGCTTTTTTTTAACAAAAATAAGGCATGAAAAGACGCATGAAAAGGAATACATTTCCACCAGCTCTTGAGCTGACCTAAATTTTATTTGTGGTTTATATTGGGGCTCATCTCATATGACCCAACTATTCCTTTCTTTCTTTCTTTCTTTATCTTTTTATTTTACTGGGTTTTTTTAAACAACTTTTTTTGTTTGTTTTATTTATTAAACAAACCAGCTCGACCACCTTTTAAAAACTCAACACTTCCTATTTCAAACTCAGGGGAGCAGACAGACAGGAGAGGAGGCACGCCTCCCCCTACTCCCATAAATAGAAGAGGGGAGAGGCAAGACCTCACATGTTCATATTTATATATATTTACACTCCACACTTTAGAGCAGCTCCCCCCCACACTTCAGATGAAGAGGCAACGCAGCCCCTCCCAGAAAAATATAAACTCAAGTGAAACCAAAGGAAATAAGCAAAAATACATTCAGCTGGGACTCTCCCAAAATCCTGATCCTTGCCCCCCCAAAAAAAATTACACTCTGAGTATCCCACTAAGAGTCTATTCCTTTCTAATGGACTTTTAAAGTCAGTGATTATTATTATTATTATTATTATTATTATTATTATTATTATTATTATTATTATTATTATTCCTCCTCCTCCTCCTCCTCCTCCTCCTCCTCCTCCTCCTCCTCCTCCTCCTCCTCCTGGCCTCACGCAACAGGGACTTTAGAGGAATCCAAAATTATATTCCTTTTTGGAATATGATGCAGGAGGAGGTAAATCTTTATCTATATCTATATCTATATCTATATCTATATCATATCTCTCTCTCTCTCTCTCTCTCTCTCTCTCTCTCTCTCTCTCTCTCTCTCTCTCTCTCTCTCTCTCTCTCTCTCTCAAGGCGAAAACCACTCACACATTAATCACGAAATCTCCAGAACTGTAAAGCCTACAAATTTGAAATTTGCCACGTATGTTCCTCTTGGCTTCTAGGTGCTCACCAAGAAAGGATTTTTCGAAATGACCATCAGAGCATTAGTATTTCCTATATTATTATTAACACACTCTGATGCTACGGAGTTCTACTCCCCCTCCCCACCTGAAAAGAAATCTGTTCCAAATGCAAAACACAAGCAGAGGAGACGAGTTTCACTTTCAGCTTTACTTTCACAGCAGCAAGCAGCTTTACTACAGAACAGTTGAACTAAGCCATGCCCAGCCTCCTTCCTGTCTCCTTCTTGCTCACACAGCAAATACTGTTTGAGTTTCCAAACACCCCTCAACTCTCTCGGACACTGACAGGATGCTAGTCAGTTGAATATCGATGGATGCTGCGGGCTGGGACATTCTACTCCTTGTCCCACTCTGTTCCAACTGCCAGCTGCATTATATTAACACACTCTGATGCTACAGAGTTACACATTCTACATTAGATTTCAGGCTTCAAATGTCAATTTATCAAGCCCGAATACATAGTTTCATAGCAAAGCATGGGCGTCCAGCTAGTCAAAGATATTTTATGATATGTCTCATAGATTAAAGGACTACACCTTTAAAAACGTTTTATTATATATATATATTAAAAATTGAGCGGTTTGGCTTGGTGGTTTGCTTGTGGACATTTCATTTCCCAAGTAGGTAATGACATCAGTATCCATCAGCATCCCATCAGTGTTTCCTACATGAGTAATGAAATATCTGCAAACAAATAATCAAGCCAAGAGAGCATCAAGGACTCCCCCCAATTCAACCTTGAGTTTCATATAATCCCTCCTACTCCCCCCCCCCCATAAAGCAGCTGGGAAAACTGTTTAAATCCACCAATCAATTGTTAAACTTTCAAGGGCATTTTTTTTTCAACTCCAGTCCTCTACATTTTTAAGAAAGAAATCCTTATTTTACAATAGTGGGCTGACACCTCCCCCAATAATGCGCACATAAACACCTCTGCTAGAGGCCAGTTCTATGCAACACGGAGAAAATTTGGGTGCTGTTTTTTATCAGGATCAGGTTTCAGATAATACACTTAAGTTTGAAGTCATTCGGAGATATATTTTCAATACCAGTTATAGAAAGCAAACAAAGTCAAAATGGTTTTATTGATCCCTGGCTGTAGAAAAAGAGATCCAACAGGGAGAAAGATCAAAGCTTTGTTTCAAGTTATATAGCATAGAAATTCCTTTTCTGTACATTGTATTTCAGTTGCTTTCCACTATGTCTACAGTGATTTCTCAAGGTCTTAGGGTACAGCTAGCCCTTAACTTACAACCATTCATTTAATGACCGTTTGAAACAAAAATAGCACTGAAGAAAGGGACTTATGACCATATTTCACATTTAACCACCATTGCAACATCCCCTGTGGTTACATGAACAAAGTTCATGAAACTTTAGCAACTGACTCATATTTATGACGGTTGCAGTGTCCCGTGGTCATGTGATCACCTTTTGTGAACTTCTGACTGACAAAATCAAGGGAGAAGCCAGATTCACTTAACAACAACAACACTTAACAACGTGACTAATTTAACCATTGCAGTGTTCACTTAACAACTGTGGTCATAAAATGGGGCAAACCCACCCCCCCAACTGGAAATTTTGGGCTCAATTGTGTTTGTAAATCAAGGACTGATTGTAGTTTGTTGTGCAATCTGTTCTAATATGAGTTTCTTGTAGACAAATTATATCATTATTAAATTGTCTCAAATATGCAAATAACTTCTTCCTTTTCTGTAATGAATTCAACCCATTCACATTCCAAGATAAACACTTAATTGTCATCTTTATCTTTTTGAAGCGACGAGCAGAATAGCCGAAGACCCTCCGAAATCTTCGGTTTTGCTCCCCCCATGGCTTCAGACTCTTGTGTAGTACTCATAGCTCCCTTTTTATGTTATCTTTCCTGTTGTTGCTTTTCTTTAAGTTGCTTAGCTTTTTATACACAGGAATATATATACAATACCAACAGCATAGAACAGTTTCATTTCAACGTGGTAGAGGTTACAAGCAGAGCACAAGGCAGGAGAGAACAGTTAGTTTCATTTCAGCAGAGCAGACAAGCCCAGACTTGTTTCATTTCAGAGCTGAGCACAGAGCTTAATACAAAGAGAGTCTCCTCTATACAGGGCAGTTACCGTATTTTTCAGAATATAAGATGCACCTCTTCCCCCAAAAAAGAGGGTGAAAATCTGGGTGCGTCTTATATTCTGAATGTAGCCCCACCCAGCTTCTCAAACGGAGGTTTCAGAGGCTGAAAAAAGCATCAGAAATGAAGCTTCAGAAAAGAAGCCCCCAAACAGAGCTTCAGAGGCTTTTTTTTTTTTTTTTTGACGCTCTGTTTCGGAGGCTTCCAGAGGCAGAAAAAAAAGTTTTTCTGAAACAGAGTTTCAGAAGTTTCAGAGGCAGAAAAAAAAAGCAAAAAAAAAAAAAAAAAAAAAAAAGCAAGGCACAGAGCTCACAACCAAAGAACCTGCTGCTAAAATTCATCTCTGGGAACAGCTGATTGGAGTTATTCCAGGAGGCCGATCCACCAGCCAGTCACCTTTTTTCTTATTTTCCTCCCCAAAAACTAAGGTGCGTCTTATACTCCAAAAAATACAGTAAGCTTCTGCACAGACTCAGTTGCCTAAGCCACGCCCAGACTTCTAGCTTAAGTTTCCGTTTCTAAACAGCCTTCATTGGTTGAGCCTGTTACCATGCCTATTCATTGGCTGACCTTTGTTACCATGTCTCCATTCAGTCCCCATTGGCTGATCTATTCCAGGCTATGAATATTCATACTCTGACAAAAATGAGGCCCCCAAATAAACAGCTGGATTTGGCATATCCTGAATTCTAAGCAACTAAATTAAATGTGCCTGTTCTTGCTGCTATTGAAACTAATAGCTGCACCTCTTCTTCGAAGGAGCAATTGTTCTACTAATCAATATCTATTGCCTAGCATAAATTGCACAATAGCACTCTTTTAAAACTTACAAATGGATTCAGAGGGACCTATCATATTATTTACCGTGAATTTCTACTGCAGCCGGGCGCCATTTTACTTTCCACACAAAGCTATAAAGGTGATTTGTGAAGTAACATGAATACATCACTCTCGGTGCCAGACTCCAGCTGCCAAGAATGTGACTGACAACTTCCTCCTTTATTTATATCAGCCTAGATAATAGCAGGCTTAATGGTATAAATTCTTTGGATTGGAATTTTACAGCTCCTACTCAGATATTTATTGATCATAAAATAAGGGAGGCAAACCTCCAGAAGCCAAAAGAGAGAGAGAGAGAGAGAGAGAGAGAGAGAGAGGGAGGGAGAGAGGGAGAGAGAGAGAGAGAGAGAACCCATGAATGTCTTTAACAGGCCACTGGCACGCCATGTTTTGAGTTGGAAGGTCTGCTGAACCTGAGTTGCAAAACGCTGAGAGGGCAAGCAAATTCTTTCTACTGACTAGAAAAGAAAATACATTGCAGCAGTCAAAGTGTTGAGACCCAGGTTCAAGTCCCTTCTCAGCTCATAGTGACTGTAGGAAGTTAGCACCCACCCCTCTCCTAGAAGAATGAAATATTTTAGGAAATATTAAAAAGGCAGAATATATTTCCCTGGATGAGAAATGGAGAAACATGTTTTAAAGACAAAGCAGCTTCCTGCCTCCCCCCACCTTTGTCAATGGACCATCATCTGCAACACAATAGGACCCATCTAGCAACAGAAACTCCCCACATGGCACCTGGGAAGATTACATCACCCAGCAAGGCTAGCTAAGACCCCCACCCCCTGGGAGTCTGACAACCAATCAGGATACTCTTCCTGTGCTGCAGAAAGTTCAAAGCTCAGAGAGGGCATAAAACCAAGTCACGCTCAGCATCTCGGCCCTTTTTTTCTGTTCAGGAACTCAAACCATGTGATCCTGTCCACCATTAAACCATCTTTCCAAGGAGTCTCCATGTTTCCAGTGTCTTTTCCCCCCACTTGGAGCTGAACCCAGAAGGATATTTCTTCCAACATGACTTTGGACCAGTGTTTCTTATTCCTAGTCCAAAACTCACTTTGTTGTAGTGATGAAGGTGCTGGATTAGGATTGAAACCCAGGTTCAAGTCCACTGTTGTGGTAAAATGTAGTCTGGATTCCCAGGAGAGTGGGCTGCATTCCAGAGGTCCAAGTATAGACCTTGTGAAGTTTAGATACTTTGGTTGGGAGAAAGAGAGTTAAGATGGCTCCTCTTTATAAGTTCTCGGAGTATATCTTTAATGATGATGTAGTTATTTTAGTTTGGCAAGATTTTTGTCTATAGGTATGGAACAATAAAGGAAACTCTCAGAAGTATATCTACAGTAGTGGCCAAAATTGTGGAAACCTTTTGGGAAAAGTGTATTTTTGAGGTTTGATGGCTAATAACACCACCTTTTTTTTTTTTTTTTTTGAGTTTCAAGATACTCCTATTCCACTGCTGGAATGGCCTGGGAATAGCCCAGACCTTCACCCAATTGAAAAACTATGGAGCCAACTAAAGAAACTTGTTAGTCAGAAGTGACCCAGCAATAAAACCCAGTTAATAGAAGCAATCATTCAATGTTGGTTTCACATGATAACAGCTGCAGAAGTAAAAGACTTGGTTCACTCCATGGGAAGATGTTGTAAGGCTGTAATTCATGCTAAAGGTTACCCAACTAAGGATTAATAATAATAATAACAACTTTATTGTCAATCCCCAAACACACTCCCACCCACCACAAATTTCCCACCCCTAAACCACCCAAACATCCACACAACAGACCAAGTAATGCTCTCTGCTTCTTTTTTTTACAGTTAAATATTTACAGACTTATATGTGGTTAAATACCTTTCTCATACAGCTACTGATACACAGAGAGCAATGATATACATGAGGAGAGAACATGAAGCAGAATCCATGAGGAGAAGGCATGAAGAGAAGGAGATGCCCTCTAATGGCTTCCCTTATATAGGCAGCTTCTAACCCAGCTTCTTAAAGTGGCAGTAACCCTGCTGCCTCATTCCATTGCATCCATTTCTGGTTGTTTCCGCTTACAAACCTCTCATCAGCTTACACCTATTAACTTTTCATACCCTGACACAATATATATATTGGAGGATGGGGAGTTGTTATAATAGAAAGAATATAAATATGTTTATTTTTTCAGGGGTTTTTTTTTTCCATAACTGAATGTTTTATTATCTTTTTAGGCCTGTGGAAACTCGTCGTTCTTCACCATAATAATATAAATTTGCATCATGTCCCAAATTGTCATCATGAGACATTTGACATCGCTCTGAGACCTCATCTAGCAGTTCCAGTAGCTTATTTTCCAAATTAAGAAAAGCCCTTTTTAGCTAGGTATATTTATTTTGCCCTCATTTTTCTTACAGGGTAGATATTCCATGATTTCATGTGAGAAATAGGTTTAGCCCTGCAGGACCAAGGTTAATGAAACAATCCAACATGTGCTAATTTACTGTAGCATCCATATAGCTATTCCTAACCGCTGTTGCTTATCTCTACTTCATCAATACCCTACGAGAACTTACAATTTAGATTTACAAGAAGAACTAACAACAAATGTATACATGCATGGATGTATGTAGATATGCAATTCCAGGAGCAGAAGAGGCTCTGCTTGCCAGAAGACCCCCTTTCGATGACTGGAAGTGCTGGATGAGGCCTCAGGGTAGTATGAAATGAAGCAATGTAGTCACTTTGCTTCACTTTTAGAAGAACGGGCATGTTAGTTTGCAAGCCAGCTTTGAAGAGATGCTTCAAATGAAACTTCAAAGAGCAGGATCCCTTTGAAAGTTTTGCACAGTCTTCATTGGTTTCTCCCTTGGTTCGTTCTCATTTTTGAATTGCACCGAGTATGACTCCTCAGCCTACATTTAAAAATGAGGAATGATTTTGCTCTATTTTATTTTTTGAGTGGGTGGGGATGTGGGTTGATGGGGAGAAATCCCTCATTTGTAAGTTAACCAATTTGCTCGCATTGCCTGGACTCATTTGTGGATCAGAACACAATTATGCTGCACATTTCTATTGGGTTGAAATTTTCACTGAAAGGAGCAAATCCTACAACTCCCCCCCACCCACCCAAAAAAAGGTTTGGAAAAATTGCATTTTTTTAAAAAAAAGCATAAATTAAGAAAAGCAACACCACGATCAATATTTATTATTGACAGACTTCCAGTTGGCGCCGCGGCGATCGGTCCAGGAAATAGCGGGGCTCTTTGGAGCCCCACGAAAACCCCGTCTATTAAGCCACCGCCGGCAGGTCTGCGGACCTACCCTGTCCTGGAGGGACAGGGGATTAGAGAGGTTTGGAAAAATTGCATTTTTTTAAAAAAAAGCATAAATTAAGAAAAGCAACACCACAATCAGTATTTATTATTGACAATGTTGTCAGGGGAAAAAGTATAGATTATGGGGGGGGGGGGCGGGGGGAACCAAATATCCAATGTTTAGAAAAGGATGTTCTAAAATCAGTGGGGATGTTCTATTATGTCCATGCATGATTGTAGAAGCTGGACAACAGGCTGTTCCTTAGAACAGAATCAAAACTTACAGAGTCCAAAAATGCATCAATTCTTACATGAAGGCAGGTGCATTTCAACTCTGTAAATAAGCACTCTCTCTACTTTTGTGTCATCAAATGATTATGTGATGGAAAGCTCAAAGGCATTTTGTGTATTTTATTGTCTTTGCGACTTAGCATTGGTCTAAGTCCAGTCCATTACACAATAGGGCATTGTTATTTTTTTAAGATATCAGATTGACTAGAGTTTCCTCTTCTATGGCCTTAGAAATTGGGTAAAACATTGCAAACAATCATTTCCATCCTGCCCTCTGCAGATATTTTAGACTGCAGCTCAAATCAGCCCTAACATGGCCAACAATGATTATCTACTGTATCTGTATCACTCTATCAATCTACTCTATAATCTATCTATCTATCTATCTATCTATCTATCTATCTATCTATCTATCTATCTCTAGCAATAGCATTTAGACTTATATACCACTTCACAGTGCTTTACAGCCCTCTCTAAGCGGTTTACAGAGTCAGCCTCTTGCCCCCAACAATCTGGGTCCTCATTTTACTGACCTCGGAAAGATGGAAGGCTGAGTCAACCTTGAGCCTGGTGAGATCTGCCAAAATCCTGGCAGCCAGTGATCAGCAGAAGTAGCCTGCAGTACTGCACTCTAACCACTGTGCCATCATGGGTCTGCCTGTCTGTCTATCTATCTATCTATCTATCTATCTATCTATCTATCTATCTATCTATCTATCTACCAATTAACTCAAAGTGGCAAATATAGCCAAAAGACCTTCCTCCTAGTATTTTCCCTACAACAACATTCCTGTAAGGTGACTTGGGCTGAGAGTAACTGGCCTCAGGTTTCTCAGTTGGTTTTCATGCCAAAGGCGGGACTAGAACTCACCGTCTCCTGCTGTTTGGCCTGAAATCATCCAACCAGCTTTCATGTCTAAGGCAGGAATAAAACCCCACTGTCTCCCGGTGATTGGCCCAAAGTTACCCAACTGGCTTTTGTGCCTAAGATGGGACTAGAACTGATGGCCTCCTGGTTTCTAGACTGGTCCCATAACCACTAGACCAAACTGACTTCCAACATTGCTTAACGCACTGTAAGCCGCCCTGAGTCTCCGGAGAAGGGCGGCATATAAATCAAATTAAAAAAAAAAAAAAAAAAAAAAAAAAACATGGGAAGATCCAGCCCAAAATATCTAGACATCAAGAGGTTCCAAAAATCCAAGGAGAATCTGCTTGTAAGAAGATGATTTTATACAAATGCAGGCAAAATCAACTGGAAGTGAATATATATTGATCTAAATAAATAACATTTTAATTCAAGGACCACAGTCTAAAGATAGCTATTATTAATTCTGACAAAGGACTTTGTGAATAATGAACATTGAGACTGAGAAAAACACAGCCGGTTAATCTTTGAGACTAAATTCCTAAATTTAAATTCAGAATAAAAATGCACAATTGATCATTTCAATTCATTGTTGTTGTTGTTGTTGTTGTTGTTGTTATTTACTTTATTCATTAAACATGAAACTCAGCCAACGGAACATTCAAAAATGCATCACAAATACCACTGAGTGGTGCTAATGGTTGATATGGATTGCTGCCAGCATCCTAGGTACCAACGAGGTATCTTCTTAAGATGTATGATGTTCGAAGCAGCACAGTTTTTTGCAGTTCCGCTGGTGTTATTGCAGGAAGCTGCAATTTGCTGATGTATCTTATAAAATTCTTGGACATAGTACCAAGTGCAATGGGTATCACTGTTACATGTTTCATCCATAGCCGTGTAATTTCGATGGCCAGGTCGGGATATTTTGTGATTTTTTCCAGTTCTTTTTCTTCGACTCTGGCATCTCCTGGTACCGCAGTGTCAATAAATTGTACGTTTCAGTTTTCGACAACTGTGATATCTGGAGTGTTGTGTGTCCAAGTGATGATCTATCTGTATTCGAAAGTCCCACAAGATTTTCACCATCTCATTTTCTATAACTTTTTCCATTTTATGTTCCCATGACTTATTATTATTATTAATGAGAGGATTTATTTTACTTTACTCTTTCTCTCTCTCTCTACTAAAGAGGTTGTTTTCCGTGCTGCAATTTTTAAAATAATTGCTGTTTGGATCTTTTAACCACGTTCTGAACCTGAAAGCCTTGTTTCAAATAAAAAATAAACAAAGCCCTTTTGGATGTGCAACACAGAAAGCACAGTTCTGTTGGACGACTTTGTCATTTGCCTTCAGGCTCCCTTTGCATCTCCTTGATATTTCACTTTGCCAGTAACAGATGAGTCAGCAGCTGAAGGAGCATCTAATGAGGCTGGTCCTTAAAGTGCCAAGAAATAAACCGCAGCCAGGATTTTCAGGGGGAACAAAAATGGAGCCTCTGAGCCTAGATGATCCAACCGTAGCCTGTTAACTTCTGATTGATCCTTTCAAACATGGGTGCGCACACCTGCATGACCTTCTCCGGATTATGGCTTGAAAAATGACTGATGTCAACTTCCTGGTTTTTTTTTTTTTTTTTTTTTTTGTAGCCGAAGCAAAAGTCCGACTGAATTTATTTTCTATGTTCAAGAAATGTCCACTGAGCATCAATGCAACAAACAGAGGCTGTCAATACGTTCTTGTCTGTTCATCTTGGAATGCAGAGATTTTTTTTTTTAAAAAAAAGAAACATACATATAATAGCAATAGCACTTAGACTTGTATACCGCTTCACAGTGCTTTACAGCTCTCTCAAAGTGGTTTTACAGCATCAATATTACAGAATATTATTTGATTTGGAATGTATGGTACAACTCAGGGGTGGGTTCTAAAATTTTTTACTACCTGTTCTGTGGGTGTGGCTTATTTTGTGGGTGTGGTTTGATGGTCATGTGACAATTCTTTAGGATTTAGAAGAGGTACTGGTCTACCAGGCTTTTAACTGTAGGCTTTAACCAGGCTTTTAACAGCTTGCAGAGCTGTACCGGTCTACCCATTTGTTCTTGGAGGCGCCAGTCAACTCATTTGTTTTTGGAGGCACCAGTCTACCCATTTGTTTTTGGAGGCACCAGTCTACCTATTTGTTTTTGGAGGCACCAGTCAACTCATTTGTTTTTGGAGGCACCAGTCTACCTATTTGTTTTTGGAGGCAACGGTCTACTCATTTGTTTTTGTAGGCACCAGTCTACTTATTTGTTTTTAGAGGCACCGGTCTACTCATTTGTTTTTGGAGGCATCGGTCTACTCATTTGTTTTTGGAGGCATCGGTCTACTCATTTGTTTCGGAGGCACCGGTCTACCCATTTGTTTTTGGGGGCACCGGTCTACTCATTTGTTTTTGGAGGCACCGGTCTACCCATTTATTTTTCGAGCGCACTGGTCTACCACCACACTGCCTTTTAACACTGATCAGCTGTAGGGTGGCCCTTTGAAGTCCCATGGCAAGAGTTTAAACATTTTTTTTTCCTTCTAGCTGATCAGCTGGGACTCAGGAGGCAGCGAATAGATTGGGGGTGTGCCAATAAAAGGTAAGAATAACGCGGGGGGAGGGCTGGAGGGCCAGCTCCCGAACAAAGAGAACCGGTTTGGTGACATCATATCATCACCGCTACCGGCTCGGCCGAACTGGACCAAACCAGGAGGAACCCACCTCTGGTACAATAGATGGTTAGATAGCAGATGCCAAGATTAGGACGTTAAGAGGAAAAAGATGATTAACGAACTAGAATGATATTATAAAATGTAAAATGTAAAAAAAATACTCAGAATAACAACTACATATTGTATATACAATAGTATATAGAAGGGGAAAAAAACCTGTGAATGCATACCAGTACAGGAGTGTGGTAAAGATGGAAACTGTGATGTAAAATGAAGAAAATGATTCAATAAAAATAAACTTTTTTTAAAAAAAAAGTGGTTTTACAGCATCAAGCATATTGCTCCCAACAAAATGGAAGGCTGAGTCAACCTTGAGACGGGTGAAATTCGAATTGCCAAATTGCTGGTAGCCGGCAGTCAGCAGAAGTAGCCTGCAGTACTGCCTTCTAACCACTGCGCCACCTTGAACAGAAATTTAAGCTGAATACAATGATATAGCTTAACAAAAATCAGCAGCACAGTTCCTCACTTGTGACTGGATCTCTCAAGTTAAAGGCATCTGTGTCGTTGGCTGTACAAAAACAACACAGCTGATTACAGTACATAGAATAGAATAGAATAGAATAGAATAGAATAGAATAGAATAGAATAGAATAGAATAGCATAGCATAGCATAGCATAGCATAGCATAGCATAGCATAGCATAGCATAGAATAGAATAGAATAGAATAGAATAGAATAGAATAGAATAGAATAACAGAGTTGGAAGGGACCTTGGAAGTCTTCTAGTTCAACCCCCTGTTTAGGTAAGAAACCCTACACCACTTCAGACAAATGGTTATCCAACGTCTTCTTAAAAACTTCCAGTGTTGGAGCACTTACAACTTCTGGGGGCAAATTGTTCCACTGGTTAATTGTTTTAACTGTCAGGAAATTCCTCCTTAGTTCTAAGTTGCTTCTCTCCTTGATTAGGAGAGAAGCAACTTTTCACCCATTGCTTCTTGTCCTGCCCTCAGGTGCTTTGGAGAATAGCTTGACTCCCTCTTCTTTGTGGCAGCCCCTGAGGTATTGGAAGAGTGCTATCATGTCTTCCCTAGTCCTTCTTTTCATTAAACTAGACATACCCGGTTCTAGCAACCGTTCTTCATATGTTTTAGCCTCCAGTCTCCTAATCATCTTTGTTGCTCTTCTCTGCACTCTTTCTAGAATCTCCACAGCTGTTTTACATCGTGGTGACCAAAACTGGATGCAGTATTCCAAGTGTGGCCTTCCAAGGCATTATAAAGTGGTATTAACACTTCATGTGATCTTGATTCTATCCCTCTGTTTATGCAGCCTAGAACTGTGTTGGCCTTTTTTGGCAGCTGCTGCATACTGCTGGCTCATCTTGAGTTGTGGAAGTTCATTGGGAAGCATTATCCCAATTCAACCTATCTACCTGTGGAGATAAAATTGGAGGTTGCAGTGCTCTATAGGTTTCCTTGAGTTCTGGAGCAAAATTGTGACTTAAATTCCTATGGTTACTATCTGCTGAGAGATTCTTCTTCCACTGAATCAAGGGATAGTGAGTTGAGAGCCACAACTCAGCTTTCCTATTTCTGAAAGATTACAAGGCCATCCTGGAATGGTGTGAAGGACAGAACAGTTGGTTAGCCCCCAATTTCCAAAATGGCAGCAAACCTTCAGATCATAAAATCCGCTGGACAGTAAAAGTCAGCCATGGAGAAAACAATGGAATGCAAGTTGATGGTTCCTTAATAAAAGCTTGATTAGAACTGAGAGATTAACTAAAGAAATTAAAGAAAAAGAAGAGACAGATTATTATAGAATATGGAATAAATGGTATAAATGGCTTAATACAAGAAATAAAGAATAATAAATATCAGGGGAGAAAATTAGAAGTATAAAATATATACATAACAAATGTATGGAACGAAATAAAAATGTATTGATACAACAAGAATATAGAAATGTATAACATTAAAGATATAATGAAAATATGTATATAATAATTGTAGAGAAATGTATAAAGTTAAGATTGTTAAAGCTAAAAAACATATTTTTTAGGGGGGGGAAAGGACAATGGGGGGAAAAAAAGAAAAAAATGAAAAAAATGAAAATATAGGGGAGGAAAAATAAAATAACAGAAAGACCACAAAGAAACAATGTTTAAAAGAGATAAGATATGTATATGTTGTATGTTATGTGAATGTCATATATATGTTATAATAAAATTAAAAATTTTATATATATATAAAAAAAGAACTGAGAGAGCCAAGAGATTTATTTTTAATTGGTGCAGTCCAAAATGTTTACATTTGAATTCTATAGTCAAGGGCACTCTATGAATATATTTGTATATTTGTGAGTGTATGTTTGCGTGGGATTATATGTGTGTATCTTTTTCACTTTGCTAATTCTCTGAGTCAAACTTGATTCCATGAAATATGGATATGGTTTGTTATTCATTTCTGATGTTTTTTTTTCTCCTTCAACTTTGCAGTCCAGTCTCCAACCCTGGGATTTCCTGGTGACTTCCAATTCAAGGACTAGCAAAGTCTGATTCCTTTGTTGGTGTTGTTTTTTTCCAAGATCAATCAAGGTCAACTGAGTGCTGTAACCTGTGCTACATCGACATCTGTCTGCAATTTCTCTGAAGTTGTTCTTCCCTGAGAAACTGCCTTTCTTATTTGTAGTATTCCGTAGGGTGTCCTGAGAACAAGCTGAAACTTCAGCTACTGGAGAAATGGATCAAGCATGAAAGATAGTGCAGGCCTCACACACAAACAGTACCTCTTGGCCATCAAAAGAGGAGAAAGTGGCATCAGTAATGATTTCTGGAAGGCCCTAAGAGGATGCAAAAGATGACAGATCTTCTTTTCCAGAGATCACTGAAGAGAGAAGTCATCCCTTTAATATATTTCTGCAAATACTCTGTACAAATGTCTCAGACATGATTCTTGCCATGGTAGGATGGATCTGCCCTTTATCACTGCTCCAAAATCAAGGGAGATGCTTTGGAATTCAATTAGCCAAACAGTTGCTACAGCAACAGGTGCACCAAACATGCCAACTTAAATGATTTATACTGGCAGAAACCACTTCAAATAGGAATAAATTTAATACAGCATCTAGGAATGGAATGCTTGAGCCATACGAAAATTGTATTTCTACTCCCTTCCCCTACCCCCAGTGGTAGACCTGAAGGCTGTAATGCAATATAAATGAAGGGAGAACAAAACATAGATATTTGAGTAGAAAGACAATGCAATGTAGGTATAATGCCAGTTCAGATGTTACAAGATCTAATGAATGTGTGTCTCCGATAGGCTCCTTAGGCTTGGTCCATACATAGCTGAAAGTCAAAGCTGACTGTAGGTGTCAGACAAGTCCATGTTTTAGCTAAATAACATTATTAGGGATACGGGAAAAGGAAAGGAAAATCAAGGAAGCTGGGGTCGAATGAAATGTTCTGGAGGACACATGACTTCCTGCTTAAAACGATCATCAATGGAAAGACATAGCACTTGAGATGAAATTAGATTTGATGTAACTCATACTCCATTAGAACAGAACAGAATAACAGAGTTGGAAGGGATCTCTAGTCCAACCCCCTACAAAAAAGGAGACCCTATATCATTCCAGACAAATGGTTGTCCAGTCTCTTCTTAAAAACCTCCAGTGTTGGAGCACCCACTGTTAAGGATATTGTTGTTGTGTTACCAACCAGCAGAGTGTAGAGCACAGAGAAACGTTGCTGAGAGCAATGAATAAGAGATGTGCAAACTGGTTTATCAAAAGTTTACTTTATAGTGAAAAAACAATCTCATAGTCTTTAAATCAATCCAAGACTTTGCCAGTTAAATCAGTCCAGTGATACAAAAACTCTTCTTACCACACAAACAGTAGTTGATTAGAATAACAAACTCACTCTGGTTCACAAACCACGATGGTAGCAGATCCATCCGATGATAGCACAATGGTAACAACTCCACACACAATGGAAGCTTATCATCAACTGAATACTTTACAGTACCTTCCTTAAATACGTTATCTAATTACAGCATGACTCAACATTACAATGAATCAGAAGTAAAACTTTAAAGTCACACAATACATTTCAGATGCTTCTAAAGCTTTCCATTCTTTCCATTTTTCCATTTTCTATTCTCCAAAGCTCCAGAAGGCAAGACAAGAAGTGATGAATGGAAACTAATCAAAGACAGAACCGACCTAGAACTAAGGAGACTTTTTCTGACAGTAAGAACAATTAACCAGTGGAACAGCTTGCCTCCAGAAGTTGGGGTTGCTCCTTCCCTGGAGGTTTTTAAGAAGAAGAGACTGGACCACCATTTGCCCGGAATAATATAGGGTCTCCTACTTGTGCAAATGGCTGCACTAGAAGACCTCAAAGGTTTCTTCCAACTTTGTTGTTCTGTTATTCTGACACAATTTCTATCTCCCTTTTCCTTTTGTGAGCTGAGATACCTTTTGTGTGATGCTTGTCTAATCTATGGCTGTTTCTCTCATTTCTCAAAGTCATTCCCACATACCATTACCTCTTGTTCTTCTCTGACTTGTCTCTTTGTCAGAACCTCATCAGCTCCACCCAATCAACGCATTCTTCTACTTCCTCTCCATCAGGAATCCTTCCTTCATATCCTACTTTTGCAATTTGATCCTGACTATTTGACCAAGTCATTTCAATGTCCTCCTCTCGTACGGGTCCCTCATTTTGGTATTCAACTTATGTTAATGCATATCCATTTGTTCTTGATCTCATGGTCTAGTTTAATGAAAAAAAGGACTAGGGGAGACATGATAGCAGTGTTCCAATATCTCAGGGAGGGAGTCAAGCTATTCTCCAAAGCAACTGAGGGCAGGACAAGAAGCAATGGGTGGAAACTAATCAAGGAGAGAAGCAACTTAGAACTAAGGAGAAATTTCCTGACAGTGAGAACAATTAACAGACAGAACAACTTGCTTCCAGAAGTTGTCAATGCTCCAACACTGAAAGTTTTTAAGAAGATGTTGGATAACCATTTGTCTGCCCCCTGCCTAAGCAGGGGGTTGGACTAGAAGACCTCCAAGGTCCCTTCCAACTCTTCTCTTCTCTTCTCTTCTCTTCTCTTCTCTTCTCTTCTCTTCTCTTCTCTTCTCTTCTCTTCTCTTCTCTTTTCTCCTCTCCTCTCCTCTCCTCCCCTCCCCTCCCCTCCCCTCCCCTCCTCTCTCCTCTCCTCTTCATATCTTTTTGCTTTACTTAAGTACTTCTGAAGTACCACATTCCTATTGTCTTCAGTTTACTTTGCTGTTTCTCCTGTTGTACCAAACTGTCAATTCCATATAAAAACATTAGGGAAACATGTGCCTTCACACAGTTATTTTTCTTCTTCTTTCAAGAAGTATCCATTCCCAGCAGGCTACATACCACCCACTACCTTTATGCCTTCCTAGGGTGCCATCCACCCACCTTCATATTCCTTTCTTATTTTCAGTAAAGCTTCTATCAAGAAATACAAGTTCATCTAGGCTTTCACTATCGCCCTATACATGAACTCGGTTTTGCACATCAAACAGAGAAAATAGTTTTGACATTTGGAGTCAGAACTGTGTTTCATATTAAACCAAAAACAATAGTTTGAATCAAAACGGTGATTTCAATCAGTCCGGAGGTGATTTGTGCGACATTAGGAAATGGCTTTTGAGTAGGATTGTGCCTGCTTCGAAAATGATTTTCAAAAAGCACCTCAGGTTTTGTGGGATCAGAGAGCCTCTGTCAGGGTTCCAAGTAACACCCCCAATGAAAGAAAACTCTGAGGCTTGAGTTTCCTCAAAGTTACACTTTATTAGAGATGTCATATTGGCACATCTGGGAAAACCCGAATCTGAAAGCTTCCAGGTTTTCCCCACCCAAAGAAAAGTTTAAGTCCCTGCCCAACACCCACATATCCATCCCATGGTCCAATCCAGTGGTGGAATTCAATTTTTTTTACTACCGGTTCTGTGGCTACTGGTTTGGTGGGTGTGGCAGGGGAAAGATACTGCAAAATCTCCATTCCCACCCATTCCAGGGGAAGGATACTGCAAAATCTCCATTCCCACCTCACTCCAGGGGAAGGATACTGCAAAATCCCCATTCCCTCTCCACTCCAGGGGAAGGGTACTGCAAAATCCCCATTCCCACCCCACTCCAGGGGAAGGATACTGCAAAATCCCCATTCCCTCTCCACTCCAGGGGAAGGGTACTGCAAAATCCCCATTCCCACCCTACTCCAGGGGAAGGATACTGCAAAATCTCCATTCCCACCCCACGCTGGGGCCAGCCAGAGGTGGTATTTGCCGGTTCTCCAAACTACTCAAAATTTCTGCTACCGGTTCTCCAGAACCTGTCAGAACCTGCTGAATAGCACCCCTGGTCCAATCCAAGCACTATCCCAACTGGAGATGCCTCCCAGTCACACCCCTCCAGATGCAAGGCAAGATGTCCTTGGCTCTCTGAGAAAGGAATGTTATTATGACTATATATCACCCTGGCTCCATACAATCCCCCCTCCCAGTTTCCCACAATAGAAAATGTGGCAGGCCTGAAGATCCAACGAAAAAGATGACTTCCAGACCCGACAGCCTCCTTGGTTTTTTTTTGTCAAAGCCCTTTGACTTTTGTGGGGCTTCCAAACAAGTCTGAAAACAATGGATAAGGTTAGACCAGTGGTGAAATCTAAAATTTGTTACTACCGGTTCTGTGGGCGTGGCTTGGTGGTGATAGTGGTAATATGACTGAGTGGGCGTGGCCATTTTTTTTTTACTTTTAAAACCATTTTTTTTTTAAACCAGAGGTTGTAAAAAAAAATGCTTTCAAAAGGCTCTGACAATCCCAGCTGAGTTGCCTGATCGGCAGAGACTTTTTTTCTTTGAAATGCCTCTGACGATCAGGCAACTCAGCTTGGATCGTCAGAGGCATTTAAAAGAAAAAAAAGGTTTTTTTCTTTTAAAAGCCTTTGATGATTCCAGCTGAGCCACGCGATCATCAGAGGCTTTTTTTTTTACTTTTAAAAGCATTTTTTCGGCCGAAGAGGTTGTAGAAAAAATGCTTTTAAAAGTAAAAAAAAAAAAAAAAAAACCCTCTGATGATTGTGCAGCTCAGCTGGGCATGGAGCGGGGGGGCAATAGATTTTTGCTACCGGTTCTCCGAACCACCCGCCTCCATCCCTACCGGATCGGGCGATCCGGTCCAAACCAGGAGCATTTCACCCCTGGGTTAGACATCTAAAAGACTTGTCCTTTATCAAATGCACTTATAGGTCGACTTTCATCTGTCTGTTTAGTGACCGTTTGAAGTTCTAACAGCACTGAAAAGAAGTGACTTATGATCATTTTTCTCCCTTACCACCATTGCAGCATCCCCATGGTCACATGATCAACATTCAGATGCTCAGCAACTGACTCATATTTATGACGGTTGTAGTGTCCCAGGGTCCTTTTGCAACCTTCTGACAAGCAAAGTCCATGAGGGAGCCAGATTCACTTAACAACCGCATTACTGATTTAACTGCAGTGATTCGCTTAAGAGCTGTGCCAAGAAAGGCTGTAAAATGGGGCAAAATTCATCAAACAAAATGTTTTGCTTAGCAAAAGAAATTTTGAGCTCAACTGTGGTCGCAAGTCAAGGACTTGCTCTTATTTGTTCCATTTATATAGCTACCCATCTCACAAACGTGACTCTAAGCAGCTCACAATGTAAGGAACGCAAAAGCAATACAAAAACGTAACCAAAATCCTAGCCACAAAAAGCATTTTAAAACCCGGGGAAAACAGTAGAGTCTATTAAAAACCATGAATAAATAATCTGCAAGAGTGCAATCTAATATACTAACAAAAGACCCATCTAGCAGGCTTCAAACCACCCACAAATCAATCAAAGGCCCTCCCAGCCAAGAATGAATTATCAGTGGAAATAGAAATGTAATGTCTTTGTGCGATCTTGGTGTCATAATTAAAGTTTTCTTAATGAGATTAATAGTCATTGTCAATTATATTGTTTAGAGCCTTCATTCAGATGCAATATATACATATACATATACATATACATATACATATACATATACATACATACATACATACATACATACATACATATATATATATATATATATATATATATATATATATATATATATATATATATATATATTCTTACTTCTTCGTAGGGTTTATGTGTGTTTTTCTTCTAGCCAGGTTTTCCCTACGTAACCAAGGTTTTTCTGCAGCAACCAGCTCAGTAGAATCACATCCACTCGATTCTGGGCTTTTTTCCTTTTCTAACAGCTAGCAAGCTCTTCCTGCTAGGTGGGAGACCTATATAGATCTATTTCTAGCTCGTTTGCTTTCATCAGGCAACCTGGCTAGAAGAAAAACACACATAAACTCTACAAATAAGTAAGAAAATAGATACTATACCTTTACAGGGAGGATACATAAGATATGGGTGTGGCCTACTGATGAAAGCAAACAAGCTAGAAATAGATCTATATAGGTCTCCCACCTAGCAGGAAGAGCTTGCTAGCTGTTAGAAAAGGAAAAAAGCCCAGAATCGATTCTCCAACAAATTCATGAACAGAAGACCTGGGTGAATCATTGTTTCGGCGTACAACAAAATCCTTCAGTCATTTTTCAAAGGTACCATTTTGCTAAAGGGGAACCAGAGCCACCACTTCCAACAAAAGCCCCCTTGAAAAAGGCCTTTTTTTGGAGGTTATCCCTTGAGATTAGATGGAAACGTGAGAAGCCAAGGAGGCTACAGATTCTTCAGGGAACACAAGAACACAAGTCCTAGTGGACAACCATTTAAATATGAGCCAGCCGTGTACAGCAGCTGCCAAAAAAGCCAACACAGTTCTAGGCTGCATAAACAGAGGGATAGAATCAAGATCACGTGAAGGGTTAATACCACTTTATAAGGCCTTGGTAAGGCCGCATTTGGAATCCTGCATTCAGTTTTTGTCCCCACGATGTAAAAAAGATGTGAAGACTCTGGAAAGAGTGCAGAGAAGAGCAACAAAGATGATTAGGGGACTGGAGGCTAAAACATATGAAGAACGGTTGCAGGAACTGGGTATGTCTAGTTTAATGAAAAGAAGGACTAGGGGAGACATGATAGCAGTCTTCCAATATCTCTGGGGTTGCCACAAAGAAGAGGGAGTCAAGCTATTCTCCAAAGCACCTAAGGGCAGGACAAGAAGCAATGGGTGGAAACTAACCAAGGAGAGAAGCAACTTAAAAGTAAGGAGAAATTTCCTGACAGTTAGAACCATTAATCAGTGGAACAACTTTCCTCCAGAAGTTGTGAATGCTCCAACACTGGAAGTTTTTAAGAAGATGTTGGATAACCATTTGTCTGAAGTAGTGTAGGGTCTCCTGCTTGATCAGGGGGCTGGACTAGAAGACCTCCAAGGTCCCTTCCAATCTATTTCTGATTCTAAATAAGCAGATTTTTTTCCCCCTTCTATCTTTGCAAGCTTGAAAATGTAAAGTTCCCGATAGAAAATTCAGCTTTGCTCAGGAAATCCAAAAGGATTTGGTAGTGCTGTATACATTGCCTTTTCCGGTTAGCATTTTATTAGTTTGGATATCATCTCAACCAGACCTTTGGCGGTTTTGAATCCAGCCTGGCCACCTACCCACCCATAATAATAACTTAGCAGATCCTGTTCATGAACTCATTTTTACATAGACCAGAAGTCAGCACCAATGCTTGTAGAGGACTAGAGTTGACGAGCATAAATATATCCCCAAATACATGCACTTGACATATTGCCAGCGTTGTGGCAGCCAAAGATGCCACTTTAGCACTGAAGTACCCCCACAGGAGGAGAAACAGGAAAATATCCAGAAAGGTCAATGGGCAAAACATGGAGCTCAATCAAACGATTATGCAAACAAGACTGAGTCGTTGAATGTGAGCCAGCAATTGCTCCAGCTGGGAAGGATTGTTACTCCAACCTTGCAAGGGATTTTTTTTCCCTGCAGCTCTCTCACTTGTGTGCTTGCTGATGATCAAGAAGAGAGGGGGATCACTGAATCTGCTCCCTGATCTGGGACTACTCCTGCTGGAAAAGTAAGCTTTGGAGATGCACTATTTCTATGGATAATCCAAGAATATACAGTTAGTCCTTAAATTAACAACAGTCCATTTAGTGGCCTTTCGAAGTTACAACGGCATAGAATAGAATAGAATAGAATAGAATAGAATAGAATAGAATAGAATAGAATAGAATAGAATAGAATAGAATAGAATAGAATAGAATAGTTGGAAGGGACCTTGGAGGTCTTCTAGTCCAACCCCCTGCTTAGGCAGGAAACCCTACACCACTTCAGACAAATGGTTATCCAACATCCTCTTAAAAACTTCTAGTGTTGGAGCATTCACAACTTCTGGATTCAAGTTGTTCCACTGATTAATTGTTCTAACTGTCAGGAAATTTCTCCTTAGTTCTAGGTTGCTTCTCTCCTTGATGAGTTTCCACCCATTGCTTCTTGTCCTGCCTTTGGGTGCTTTGGAGAATTAGCTTGACTCCCTCTTCTTTGGGGCAGCCCCTGAGATATTGGAAGACTGCTATCACGTCACCCCTAGTCCTTCTTTTCAAGTGACTTCTGTCCATTTTTCACACTTAGGACCGTTGCAAACTACCCATAGTCATGTGATTTACATTTGGACACTTGACATGTGGTTTATATTTATTTATGAGGGGGGTCACGTGATCCCCTTTTGCGACCTTCAGACAAGCCAAGTCAACGGGGAAGCCAGATTCACTTAACAACCGGGTTACTAATTTAACAACTGAAGTTATTCACTTAACAAAGGTCGCAAGAAAAAATTCTAAAATGGGGTAAAACTCACTTAAAAAATTTCTCCCTTAGCAACATAAATTTTGGGCTCGATTGCAGTCGTAAGTCGAGGATTACCTGTACAGTATCTTCATCCTTTGCATAGGTTGGGTTGAGTAGGAAACGAAGCCATCGAGGACATTCTGCTCCTAAACAAATAAGTAGATAAAAATGATAATCTGTACGTTTTAGTTTACACTCCTGTTCACTCGGTCTAGACATTTCATACCCAAGCCAGGAAGTCTTTATGCAATGCATAACAATCAAAGCCCAACAAGTTTTTTCCCTTTTTTTTTTTTTAAGGGAAGAATTTATGCAAGCATATCAAGTTGCCAAAAATAATTGAGAAGGACAATAATTTGGGGGCAGGATAGTCTTCTCTTTTGCAAACAGTGTGGGTTTTTCCCCCCCCTCCTCCTCTCTCATCTACTCACTGTCCTGATGGTTACAATTCTCCAACACCAACAACAATCCCCTGGACAGAAAGACTTAGAAAGTTAAATGAGCTTGGGGACTTTGAGAGCAATGCTGCATTAATTTGGATGAAGTATGCTCGCTGGTGATCTGGCAGCCTCTGTTAACTGGATGCTGAAGCTTACAAAACTGCAAAGACCCATGAATAAATAAGAACGATGATGTCTGAAGGAGGGGGAAAAAAACCACACATGCCTCATGAAACGCAGGACTTGCTGTATCCGTTTAACTTGAAATGATGCCATGGTTCCATTCACATGAGTGCCCCTCCCTCCTAGTTCAGAAGTGACTAAGCATTGGAGCTTGGAAAAGAGGTAAGCTTAGATTAAAGGATCCAGTTCATTCCTTTCACTCAGGGAAGTCACCTTGGATGCCCTCTGAAGACTTAAGACAGGCTTCAGAGGGCAGATGACAAATGGCAGAGGGCAGATGACAAATGAATAAAATAAAGGAAACCAGGCTGATTCTTATATAAGCTTTCAACATCTCCTGAATATTTTTCTGCTGGAGATCCAGCATGGATCACCATCTCCTCTGGTTTTCTGACTTTGGAAGAGGTGAATTCTTCCTCCTTCCCTTCCCTTCCCTTCCCTTCCCTTCCCTTCCCTTCCTTTCCCTTCTGCAATAATTTCTGAAACAAATATTCTTTAATCAAACTTAAAGAAAACTGGCAGGAAAAAAATCCAGATAATGTATTTGCTCCATAGATATGGATACTAGATGATAGATAGATAGATAGATAGATAGATAGATAGATAGATAGATAGATACTGTGTTTTCCCGAAAATAAGACCCTGTCTTATATTTTTTTGAACCCCGAAACAAGCGCTTGGCCTTATTTTCAGGGAAGTCTTATTATTTCGGGGCATGTGGAGGAAACCAGAGGAAATGGCGGGGACCAGCTGTGCATGCGTTTAAATATTTTTGGGAATGGCTTATTTTAATGCATGCGCTCGAAAGTCCGATTGGGCTTATTATCAGGAGATGTCTTATTTTTGGGGAAACAGGGTAGATAGATAGATAGATAGATGGATAGATGGATGGATAGATAGATAGATGGATGGATGGATGGATGGATGGATGGATGGATGGATGGATAGACAGGTGGGTGGGTGGGTGGGTGGGTGGGTGGATGGATGGATAGATAGATAGATGGATGGATGGATGGATGGATGGATGGATGGATGGATGGATAGGCAGGCAGGCAGGCAGGCAGACAGACATGGATAAACAGATATAGATATAGATAGATATATATATATATATATATATATATATATATATATATATATATATATATATATATATATATCAGGGATGCGGTGGCTCAGTGGCTAAGACATTGAGCTTGTCAATCGAAAGGTTGGCAGTTCAGCAGTTCAAATCCCTAGTGTCACGTAACAGGTTGAGCTCCCATTACTTGTCCCAGCTTCTGCCAACCTAGCAGTTCGAAAGCATGTAAAAAATGCAAGTAGAAAAATAGGGACCACCTGTGGTGGGAAGGGAACAGCATTCCAGGCATCTTTGGCGTTTAGTCATGATGGCCACATGGCCACGGAGACATCTTCGGATAGCCCTGGCTCTTCAGCTTTGAAACAGAGATGAGCACTGCCCCCTAGAGTCGGGAATGACTAGCACATATGTGCGAGGGGAACCTTTACCTTTTATATCTATATCTGTCTATCCATAACTGTGTGTTTGTGTGTTTGTGTGTGTATGTGGAGAGAGACAGACAGGCAGGCAGGCAGACAGATGATAGATGGAAAGACAGATAGTGATAGTAGGTTAATTAGAGCACATCCCCATCTCAACCGGTAACCAGGATTGATAACCCTGCTAGCCAGATCTAACTCTTATAATTTCCTTTCCCGGCACCCCCAACTTCTAGCCTCTCTGCATTAATTTCCAAATCTGCTCTTGGAAAGCCTAGCCATAAAAATGCATATGTAAATCTCCGTGCACATTTCCCCCAATGTATGAAAAAGTCCAGCTCAGTATAAACTTACATTACGTATTCATGTCAGTGAGGGAAGTGTGATAAGACAAGGCACTTTTCTACACTACAAAGACCTATTGAAATAATAAAGAATTGCATGCCAAAACTTCTACGTCTTTAGTAACTCATTCTTAAATGATGCCTTTGTTCCACTAAAGACCTGGGGCATTTCTACCAAAACAGCTGAAACTGCCTTCCTCATAGCTAGGGTGAACCTTTGCAACAAAAGGATGTTAACCTTATTCTACTCTCTGCCCTTGGGCAGGCTTTGGTTTAATTTAAAATAAGTCTTTGGTTTCCAAATCTGCAGCAACACAAAATTGTTTCCCCTTAGCCATTTCGCTCAGCTTTATTTATTTTGATTGAGTCTTTTTATGTCGGCCCTGAATTGTTTATGAGATTCTTTCTTCCTTTCTTTCATTTACCACCACTTACAACAAGCCTGGGTAAAGCGAAATGAACAGCTCGCTTGGAAAGACACGTGCTAGCTAGGTAATTAAAAGGGGTGATGTGCTGGGATGGAGTGGACATCTTTTTCTGTTCGTCTGGTGGCTTGGAAAGAAAAGCAGATCTTTTCTTTGGAGAGCAGAGTCCTCTATCTTGAAACACATGACCTTGTAGATGACCCTCACTCTGTCAAGGACCTTGGAATATTCATCTCTAATGATCTAAGTGCCAAAGCCCACTGTAACAACATTGCCAAAAAGGCATTAAGAGTTGTAAACCTAATCTTGCCTAGCTTATTCTCTGGTAATATTGTACTACTAACTAGAGCATACAAAACCTTTGCTAGACCAATTCTTGAATACAGCTCATCTGTCTGGAACCCGCACTGCATATTGGACATAAATACAATCGAGAGAGTCCAGAGATATTTCACAAGAAGAGTCCTTTACTCCTCTGCTCGCAACAAAATACCTTATGCCACCAGACTTGAAATTCTGGGCCTAGAAAACTTAGAACTAAGCCACCTTCGGTATGACCTAAGTGTAGTACATAAAATTATCTGCACAATGTCCTACCTGTCAATGACTACTTCAGCTTCAACCACAACAATACATGAGCACACAGTAGATACAAACTTAAAGTGAACCGCTCCAAACTCGATTGCAGAAAATACCACAGAATGGTCAAGGCCTGGAATGCACTACCAGACTCTGTGGTTTCATCCCAAAACCCCCAAAACTTTAACCTTAGACTGTCTACTGTTGACCTCACCCCATTCCTAAGAGGTCTGTAAGGGGCGTGCATAAGTGCACCAGCGTGCCTACCGTCCCTGTCCTAATGTTTCCTCTATTTGAATTTATTTTATGTATTCAATTCATGCTTATACTTATATATATTGCCTAATATGTTCTTGGCAAATAAAATAAAAATAAATAAATAAAAATAAAATAAAATAAAATAAAATAAAATAAAATAATAAAATAAAATAAAATAAAATAAAATAAAATAATAAAAAAATAAAATAAAATAAAATAAAATAAAATAAATAAAATAAAATAAAATAAAATAAAATAAAATAAAATAAAATAAAATAAAATAAAATAAAATAAAATAAAATAAAATAAAATAAAATAAAATAATAAATGAGCTGACAATCAGAGGAATAAAGACAATGTTCACCACAGGGATGATAAAAGTTAGAAGCCCAAGAAGGTTCTTTCATCATTGAATGTGTCGGGCTTCCGTGGACTGCACCATCCAGCTGATGGGGTTTCATTCTTCTTGGCAAATCACAAACATGAGCTAATTTATATGGAAACAAAGGCAAATATGCATCTTTTTTTAATCCCCCCATAATCCTTTGCAGGGTGGAGTCTGGATAACTGAATGGAGCCGAGTGTTTTTTACTGGCCGGATGCCCTTCCTGTTGCCAATGCAGAGTTTTGTTCAGCAGATATATTCTCATTGTGCCCAGAGAGAGAAATATCTGCCTCTACCTAGGATCGAACTCACAGTCTCCTGATTGTGAGAGCTCCACCTTTAGGCCACTGCACCTCTTGAAGGCGAATATACATGACCCAGGATAATGTTGCAGGATCCAATCTGGGTCCGTCACTGGGACCAGAGGTTTAGTCTTTCGGACATGCTGGAGCCCATCCTCAGGGAGCTCCTCTCTAGCAGAGTGTATGCTTTGGGCTGTTCTGTATGTGGTGTTTATATGATGCCCGGTTTTGTGTGGCTCATTAGTTGTTGGTTGGGGTGTTTTATATATAATCTATATAAATCAGCCTGCTTAGGTACAATAGTCCTCAATTTACAACCAACTGAACCTGGAATTTTGGTCATCAGTCATTGCAGTCATTAAGCAAGGTGCCCCTGTGACTGCCTTGCTCAATGACTACTATCATGGAGCTTCCAACTGTAGTTGTTAAACCAAGAGCAGGATTCTTAAGGTATGGGGAAGGTCCAGAGGCATCTTCAGCTGGCCACAGGGCCTACAGGATCCCACAGGCCTTGGCCCCCTCCCCATCTGCCAGGTCCTTCAGAAGCCATTGTGCGCCATTTTGCAAACAGTTGCCATTCTTGAATGTTCCAGAAAGGATCCTTTAAGCTTTTAATATGTATGTCTCTCTGTGTGTATCCTTATATTGCAAAGACACATACATTTCCTTAACAGGAACTGGGCATGGCTAGTGCAGAGAAGGACCAGGGGAGACATGATAGCAGTCTTCCAATATTTGAGGGGCTGCCACAGAGAGGAGGGGGTCAAGCTATTTTCCAAAGCACCTGAAGGCCAGACAAGGAATAATAATGGATGGAAACTGATCAAGGAGAGATTCAACCTGGAAATAAAGAGGAATTTTCTGACAGTGAGAACAATCAATCCATGGAACAGAAGTTGCCATCGGAGTTGTGGGAGCTTCACCATTGGAAGCTTTCAAGAAGAGACTGGACTGCCCTGTGTCAGAAATGGTGTAGGATCCTCTTTTTAGGTGGGGGGCTGGACTAGATGGCCTACAAGGTCCCTTCCAACTCTATTAATCTGTTAATCACTGGAAGCTTTCAAGAAGAGACTGGGCTGCCATCTGTCAGAAATGGTGTAGGATCTCCTGCTTTTGCGGGAGGTTGGACTAGATGACCTACAAGATCCCTTCCAACTCTGTTAATCTATCTATCTAACATAAACCCTAGTGAGAAATGTTAAGTTTCTGGAGAAAGAAGAAAAGGCCCTTGAAAAATACGTATTTGGTCTGAAAAGAGAAAAAAAATCCATGGAGATGTTCCGTAACACTCTTACATCAATCTCGATCTATAGCCAAGTGCACAGAAGTCATTCACAGTTTGGGGAATTTCGGAGATGAAATGAGGGAGAAATTAGATTAAGTTTGGTCTGTCGCTTGCATCTATCACAAAAAGAATGTCACAGCGATGAGAAAATTGCAGAAACATGCCCAAAAAACCCCCTATCAGGAGATCAGAGCAATGAAGAAAGGCTAAACATTTTGAGCCATTTTTACCTCAGGAAATCACAAAGATGCACTCCAGAGAGGCCTACAGTCATAGTTTTTTTTTTTAAAAAAAAATGTGAGCGCAAAGGTGGGATAAATTACAATGCCAGTAGCCCAGATGTTCTCAGGGCAGGGTGCAAGTTAATGTTTCATAAGAAAGAAACAGTCCTGGGGTTATTTTTTCTAGTTTTGAGCAAATCAATCTAAACCTTACTGCTTTAAACTAGCATTGGCTGTCTGCGTTCCCGAATTGCTGACGGAGAAACATTCCTGCCATTCTCAAATCTTAGACTGTAGAAATTATGTAATTTGGGATTGTACCAACTTTATAAACAGCTAATATAAATCATGGAAACGGCTTTGCAAAGTCAATAGACCCATGTGACACCTGCATATTACCATACAAAACCACAACCATTTGTCTTCTACTGGCAGGAAACCTAGTAGAAACACACAAAGATTGCAAGCGCTGCAGATATTCAAAAGACAGCAAGTGTGGGGCGAGAGAGTTCACTAAAGTCTTGTAACTTTTTAATCAAAAGGCAACTTTTCCATTCACTTTTTTTGACGTGCACAGCTTTTCTCAGAATTAGTGAGTGACCGAGGGGAATATAAGTGGTTAAAAACTCTGCACAGTTCACTACGAATTAATAAAAACAGCTGGATCAGAATACGGTCAGATAAGGCGAGAAGGAATCATTTACAGTAGTCTAAGCATTCCTATTCCCCATACAATTCACACAATTGTAATTGCTCTATAAATGGGGCATATTTGTCTACAATCGTTTGTTTCATTTTGTACTATGGAGCTAAAATTGCATGTCTTCTACTTTGGTTCAGGCGAGCAAATGCCATTATGATGTCAAAGCCAAATAATGGTGGTATTAATTGAGAGATATCTATGGAGATATCTTGGAGTTATCCAAGTCATGGTTGTCCCAAAGGTGCTTTTTCAAAACGCAACTAGACTTTTGTATTTCCTTGAAGATGTTTCACTTCTCATCCAAGAAGCTTCTTTAGTTCTGAAGAACTAAGATCCTAAATAATAAAATTTGCATAAAAAGTTGTATTCCTATTTGCCTGAAGGATATTAGGAACTCTGCTGTATCAATGCACATTTTTTTTTTGCTTTTGGAGAAGCTTGGTAAGCTAGCTATGGGTTTTAGATGCCCTCACACCCCCACACCCCACAAATTTTTAATCCCTGGGTGTGCAGGCTGAGTATTAACGGAATCTCTTTGAAGGTATCACATGTCATCTCTGTGAGGATAAAGTAGATTAAGTTCAGTGTACGGAACTTGCTACAGCTTTCCCTGAATTTATCAATCATCCAGAATGACTGGTTGACTTTTCGTTAGCAGGAACTATAGATTTTAAGGAAATTGGTGATGCCTCTCCTTGTTTGACTACAATATCCACAATGCTAGAAAGAAAGCATTGTCTTATATACTTTTTTTCCCCATCAGTTCTCATTCAATCTGATAAAAGGCATTTGGGGTTCAAAATATCCTTCGCAGAAGGAAAGAATTCCAACAAAAGTCTCAGGCTTTAAGCAAGTTGTTCTTGTATGTATCATTTTATGTTAAGTTAAATTGTGTTAAATTAAAAGATGGCTAAGGAGTAGGTGTAAATATCCTGCCTTCTGCTTTACTAATCCAATAGCCAGCAGTCTATGTTTTATAATCAATAATTAGCTTTATAATCTTCCATTCAATCCCAATAGACAACATTAGGAGATAGGTCTTCCCCATGTATTTGTGTGTGTGTGTGTGTGTGTGTGTGTGTGTGTGTATGTTGAAGTAACTAAAATCAGTAAATGAATTATCATCAAATTTAACCCACAAAATGCAACATTGTTTTCTCAGAAATGGAATGAAGAATGTCAACATTCATTTCTGCCCCATATAAGATGCCAATCGAAACTTGCAAAGCAAGATCGACTTTTAAAATTGCAGTCCCTAGAAATTTGGCCCCAACAGTTTTCTCAACGGTTGTATTCACACAGTAGCCTTAACTTGGTTAATGAATGAAGCCATGAATTCGCAGATAGAGCAACTCAAGCAGCTTTGCAAAATATGCTACGTCACAGGAAGAAAATTGAATGCAGACTCAAGATAAAGAATAGAATAGAATAATAGAGTTGGAAGGGATCTTGGAGGTCTTCTAGTCCAACCCCCTGCTTAGGCAGGAAACCCTACACCACTTCAGATAAATGGTTATCCAACCTCTTCGTAAAAACTTCCAGTGTTGGAGCATTCACAATTTCTGGAAGCAAGTTGTTCCACTGATTAATTGTTCTAACTGTCAGGAAATTTCTCCTTAGTTCTAAGTTGCTTCTCTCCTTGATTAGTTTCCACCCATTGCTTCTTGTCCTGCCCTCAGGTGCTTTGGAAAATAGTTTGACTCCCTCTTCTTTGTGGCAGCCCCTGAGATACTGGAACATCGCTATCATGTCTCCCCTAGTCTTTCTTTTCATTAAACTAGACATTCCCAATTCCTGCACCTGTTCTTCATATGTTTTAGCCTCCAGTCCCCTAATCATCTTTGTTGTTCTTCTCTTTCTAAAGTCTCAACATCTTTTTTACATTGTAAAATATTTGGAGAGGCATGTTGTATGAATCCAGCCCACCTGTAAATTGCATACCTTGGTCTCTTCCCTCCAATATATTGCATTAGAATGCATTCCCCCTGCCCCAAAAGCGTGCACACACACATTTAAAAAACTCCATAATCTTTAGAGCTTGACCAATTGCTTGCTGGCATCAGGAAATTACAGGTTTCCATTCCTTAAGGAAGGTTGTTGAATAGGATTTACTAATAAGCCCAACAAAATGGTTGCGTTTAGGTTAGTAAAGTGTGGAGGTAAAAATTTGCTCTTCAGAAAACTGAACATATCCAAGGAGTTATGCAGTTCTTGGGACATCTGCCCATAGAACTAGATAATGCCTTGCGGGACAAAATATGTATCACATTTTCATGGCAATTTATTTCAAAGCAGAAGAAAATGTTGATGTACTTCTCAGAATGGCATTCCAAGTGTACATGTGCATTAGGAGGACATGAATTGGCTTTGATCAGATTCACATTGATGTGGTTCAGAAAATAAAATTGATTTGTTTTAGCCCTTCCGATTATTAGACAATAGACTCGGGTCAATTCCATTTGAAAAGTCCTTTCAATTGATTTCTTTTTTTAAAAAAATCATCACTTCAGTTCAGAAAAGTCAGTTGAGTTACCTTCGGATCACCATTCCAAATTGAAGCTTTGCAACATCATTGGGGGAAGCTCCCATCTTTCATTGCCCAGCCTTCTCTACAGCAGCCTCCAGCCACCTTGGCTTTCAACACAGCAATTAAATCTCATAAGGAATCTGCTTCCATGGGAGTTTTGTAGACTAAGACATGAGGAGACGGAGGAATCAGAATCAGAAAGGCATGTCGTACAAAGCATCAGCACCTACAGTAGCCTCTGTGTGATCCCCAACAAGAAAGAAATCTCACTACAGGTAGACATCAGATTAAAGGCAAAGGTAAAGGTTCCCCTCGCATATATGTGCTAATCGTTTCCGACTTTAGGGGGCGGTGCTCATCTCCGTTTCAAGCCGAAGAGCCAGCGCTGCCCAAAGACGTCTCCGTGGTCATGTGGCCAGCATGACTAAACACCAAAGGCACACGGAACACTGTTACCTTCCCACCAAAGGTGGTCCCTATTTTTCTACTTGCATTTTTTACGTGCTTTCGAATTGCTAGGTTGGCAGAAGCTGGGACAAGTAACGGGAGCTCACCCCATTAAGCGGCACTAGGGATTCGAACCACTGAACTGCCGACCTTTTAGATCGAGTAGCTCAGCATCTTAGCCACTGAGCCATCGCGTCCCTCTAGACGTCAATTTACAACCACAATTAAGCCCAGCATTCCCATTGCTAAGCAAGACAGTTTTTAGGTGAGTTTTGCCCCATGATTCTTGCCACAGTTATTAAGTGAATCTGGGCAGTTGTTAAGTTAGTGATAGGCTTGTTAAGTGAATCTGGAATCCCCATTGACTTTGCTTGTCAGAAAGTTGCAAAAAGTAATAACATGACCTTGCAATATTTGCCGGGCTGTCACAAAGAGGAGAGGTTCAACTTATTTTCCAAAGCACTGTTCTGCCCCAGCTACGGACCCCAAAGAACGCAGCACACACAAACTCTATACAAAGCTTATTTTACTCAAATAGCTTAGTCTTTATCAACCAAAGGCTGTTAATAAACTGTCTTAACAGCCTACCAGAATTCTAAGATAATCACAGTCTTACTAGAGTTGGCAGAAAGCCCAGAAACAATTTTGCAGAGAATCCAGACGCGAAGGAGATTGAACTAAAGTTGTTCCCTACAGCTTGCTGCAAGCAGTGTTCCTCCTTAAATAGGCTAAGGGAGTGGCCAATTAGCCCCAAGCCTTACTCTCAAGGAGACCTCCTCCTGAGGAGCCACTCCTGCCTTTTGGCAGCTCTGCGTGCCCGTGCATCGAGAAGAGGCTCCTCCTCTTCATCCTCTTCACTTAAAGGAGCTTCTGGAAGTTATGAAGGCCCTGGCTGAATCCCTGCCTCTGGCACCATATCTTCTCCAGCCTCCTCACTGTCCGACTCGAGCACCAGCTGCACAGCCTGCTGGCGCAGCACCTCACCACAGCTGATTGTCAGAATCAGCTACAATCTGCACAGGCCGCTGATGGGCCACAACAAGCACCAAAAGGCAAGACAAGAAACAACAGATGGAAACTAAGCAAGGAGAGAAGCAAGCTGGAATTGAGGAGCAACTTCCCAACAGTGAGGACAATTAGCCAGTGGAACAGCTTGCCTTCAGAAGTTGTGGGTGCTCCATCACTGGAGGTTTTTTAAGAAGAGACTGGACGGACACTTGTCTGAAATGGTACGGGGTCTCCTGCTTGAGCAGAGGGCTGGAGTAGTAGACCTCCAAGGTCCCTTCCAGCTCTATTCTGATTCTGAAATATGAAGCCGTTCCCAAGCGTCTGAATTTTGATCACATGACCACAGTCAATGGTCGTAAGTGTGAAAAACAGTCGTAAGTCACTTTTTACAGTGCTTTGCACTAAAGGAACGTTCATTAACTCTGCCCAAAGAAATTAAGGAATCAGCCATCCTAACCCAAGCAATGGATTGGCTATCTTTGAAGAGATCCGTTTCACTGTGCGTTCCGATGACCTTCCAGGGACAAACAGCTTCCAATTAAATTAAAACATTGCTGATCATCAACAGACCGAGAGATTAAATTGATTGGGGTTCCGCCAGGCCTGCTTGAGTTTTCATTACATGCTCAACTATCACCTCGTCTTTCCCAAGGATGGAGTCCTTCTCATCTTTCTCTTTTTTTTCCCCTTCCTGCCTTCCCTTCCTGCAACCACCCTCCCTTCCTCCTCCCTCCCCACCCCCCCCAACCCCCGTTTAGTCAAAATCAAAGCCATGCATTTCAATGCCGTTGAAAATTCTAAGGCTTTCAAGGTCCGGAAACACTCAGGGTGGCGTTTCAGCTCTGGCTCTCAGACATCTGCAGTTTTCAAAGGGGGTGGGGGAGGGAGGAGGGGGGAAAGAGAAGTGAGCCACTTTTCATGAGAGTTCAGCTTCATGAATGCAAGATTACAGGCTGCTGGAAAAGAGATCCTCTATCCTTCTGAAATGCAGCAAATAGCTTATTCTTTCCATGGGCTTAAGAGTGTCCACCCCCATTCTCTCTGTTTGTCTCTCTCTATCTGTCTGTCTCTCTCTGTCTCTCTCTCTGTGTCTCTCTCTGTCTCTGTCTCTCTCTCTTTGTCTCTCTGTGTCTCTCTGTGTATCTCTCTGTCTCTGTCTCTCTCTGTGTCTCTCTCTGTGTCTGTCTCTCTCTGTCTCTCTCTCTGTGTGTCTGTCTCTCTCTGTGTCTCTCTATCTCTGTCTCTCTGTCTGTCTCTGTCTCTGTCTCTCTCTGTCTCTCTGTGTCTCTCTCTGTCTCTGTCTCTCTGTCTGTCTCTCTCTGTGTCTCTCTCTCTGTGTCTCTCTCTGTGTCTCTCTCTCTCTCTCTCTCTCTCTCTCTCTCTCTGTGTGTGTCTGTTTCTCTCTGTGTCTCTCTCTGTGTCTCTGTCTCTCTCTCTCTGTGTGTGTGTGTGTCTGTCTGTCTCTGTCTCTGTCTGTCTCTCTCTGTGTCTTTCTCTCTGTGTCTCTCTGTCTGTCTCTCTCTCTATCTGTCTGTCTCTCCCTCTTTTGTCTCTCTCTCTGTGTGTCTCTGCCTCTCTCTGCCTCTCTCTCTCTGTCGCTCTCTATCTCTCTTTCTGTCTGTCTCTCCCTCTCTGTCTCTCTGTGTGTCTGTCTCTCTCTCTGTCTCTCTCTCTGTCTCTCTCTCTCTGTCTCTCTCAACACACACACATACAGAGAGAGAGAGAAAGGGGGAAGAAAAAAGAAAGAGAGAGGTGGCAGAAGAGAGAGAGAGAAAGAGAGAGAGAGAGAGAGAATGAGAAAGAGAGGGAGGGAGGGAGAATGGGAATGAGAGAGAATTTCCTAACTGCTGACCTAAATGAGCACTTAACACAATCAGATAGCCTAGGACAACAGACTAATCCTGCTAATGGGATTACAGGCCATGCTAAAGAGAGCATGCCTTGATGCTCTGCATGGTAATGTCCTCCACTCCATCCTTCATCTTGAATATTATCCCGGTGCTACATTTTTCTTTGAAGAGCCACACAATCGGTCTCGAACAAACCACAGAATCACCAGTTGGAAATGAACTTTGTCTAACTCCCTGCCCATGGCAGGATCCTACAGAATGTCTGACAGCTACCTGACCTAATTTAAACATCTCCAGCAAGGCAAGAAACTACTAGCTCCTGATTCAATCTGCCCTAGGTGTTGCCTTCCAGATTTTCTACTTTTGTTCCGATTCCGCCTGTTTGTTCCTCAAACCTGGCACAGGTTTGATGGAGGCAGTGGAAACTTTAGGTCGTATAATTCGATCTGTTATATAAAAAATGCTTAGCACCATGGTACAGAAGTTCATTAACCTGGACAACTTTCCAAAGAGTAAAATGCTTGTTCTGAAGTTACTGTAGATAAGTGATGGACAGCCAAATTCCTCTAGATTTTCTTCGAACTCAGTTTTGTTGGAAATGAAATGTGCTGCTTGTAACTTCTTTCAACAGAAAAAAAGAATTTCAATGACATTTTTCTTGGGTACAGTAGAATGTCCTTGCACATATTTACAAATGAAGTATCTAATAAGAGGTGCCTGTGACTGTAGAGATGCCACCGTCTGCAGAGTCCTTAGCTTCTTATGTTTTCATTCAGGACTCAGAAGACAACTTTCCCATGGAGCTTGTAATGGCATAGATGGATGACCTTGGAGGACGAGGGGAAGGGATGCTGCAGAGGAAACAATCAGACAAGAGAGGTAGGACCCCCCTCCCCAGTGGCTTAATAGTTAGAGCAGGAGTTGGCAACCCGCGGCTCTGGAGCCACATGTGGCTCTTTTATCCCTCTGCTGTGGCTTTCTGTTGCTGGTCAGCTCCACAATTGATAGGTCTTTCGGTTAGGACAGATAGAGGAAAAAAGATTCCTCTTTAGGAGGAGACTTTATGATGGGGGAACAGGATTTCCGGTCGGCAGAGGAAAAAGGATGCTGCACTAGGAGGAGACTATGGTGGGGGAACCGGACTTCCGATTGGCTCCAGAATTGAACAGGGGGCTTCCGATTAGAACCTTTGTGGCTCTTTGAGTGTTTAAGGTTGCTGACCACTAAGTTATAGGAAGAAACTCAGGCAGGACCTGGCTAATTGATTAAGTGGTTCAGGGATAGAATGAGACAACCCATCACAGCCAACGCACCATGCCAACTCATCACAGGAACCACTCACCACAGGACAACAATTCAATTATTTAAAATAATTAAGATTAAAATATTATTATTATTATTATTATTATTATTATTATTATTATTATTATTATTTTGTTTTTCACGGTTCATTTGGCATCCTTTCATCAATTACTCCACATTTTCTTCTATCTTAGTGTAACCCTTGTCCTAGGGAGAATTGTCCTAGACTCTTCCTTCAGACATGCAAGATTCTCTTAGTGTAGCCTTATAATAAAGTAGAATAATATGTGTAAAAGTACACTTATAGACTGGGTGAAACTGGGCTTAATAGCAGTACCTGTGAAAGGGATCTCGGGGTCTTAGTGGACAACCAGTTAAATGTGAGCCAACAGTGTGCCAGCAGCCAAAAAAGCCAACACAATACTAAATTGCATTAACAGAGGGATACAGTAAAGATCAAGTGAGGTACTAATACCACTCTATAAAGCCTTAGTAAGACCACACCTGGAATACTGCATCCTGTTTTGATCACCACATTATAAAAAAAACATCTTGAGACCTTGGAAAGAGTGCAGAGAAGAGCAAGCAAGATGATTAGGGGCCTGGGGGCTAAAAACACATGAAGAACGGGAACTGGGCATGGCTAGTCTAGTGAAGAGAAGGATCAGGGGAGACATGATAGCGGTATTCCAATATTTGAGGGGCTGCCACAGAGAGGAGGGTGTCAAGCTATTTTCCAAGGCACCTGAAGGCCAGACAAGGAATAATGGATGGAATCTGATCAAGGAGAGAGTCAATCTGGAAATAAGGAGAAATTTTCTGACAGTAAGAGCAATCAACCGATGGAACAGAAGTTGCCTTCAGAAGTTGTGGGAGGTTCATCACTGGAGGCTTTCAAGAAGAGATTGGACTGCCATTTGTCAGGGATGGTGTAGGGTCTCCTGCTTGGGCTGGGGGTAGGTCTAAATGACCTTACAAGATCCCTTCCAACTCTGTTAATCTATCTAATCTAGAACGAGCTCATCTAGTTGTAGTTCTGATTTACCTGGGAAGGTGGATAAAATTTTTTCAGACAGGGAAACATGAGCAGTCATGGAAGGTACTGATATGATGATAAGATACTTTATGGAAAACAACAAGGAGCACCCTTGCTCATCTTTTATTGCAAAATAAGCTCAAAACACCATCAAAGGAAACTCCCAAGAATTTCAGAAGCCTCACCCACCTCCTGAAATTAAGGTGGAAAAACAGAAACCCCCTTCACAGGGAAGGAAATCTGTAGAGAAATTACGAGGCAGGTTTCAGTAAAGCCTTAATTCAAACACCTACGTAATGATGCTCTGAGGAGGTTAGACTGAAACATCCATTCAACCTTGTCTTTATTTAATCTAATACTCCTGAGGGGGGAACCAATGCTTTACAAAGGAATACCTTGCTAATTTTTTTGTCTGTGAAATTCATATGGAACGCCGCTCATTAATCACTGGTATGTTCAATCTCTTTCGTTTATTTAAGGTTTCTTTTTCCATTGTACCACAGAAATAAACCCGAGGGAGGGGCGAAGAGTGTGTGTGTGTGTGTGTGTGTGTGTGTGTGTGTGTGTGTGTGTATGAGGGGTGGGGGGAGGCATTTTGAGACAATCTTCTAGATTCAACCTCCAGCATCTCCAATTAGAGCTTTGGGCTTTTTTTTTTTGTGTGTGTGTGTTTGTTTGTTTGTTTGCAAACTGCTACCAGTCTGGAGAAATCATATTAAACAAGATGAACTATCGGTCAAGTTTTGCTGTAAAACAACTTGCGATAAAATAAATCAGCATGTGTCCACTTCGAATCAATTTTACACATCTTCAGCCTTAAATCTATCCCTTCCCATTTCTGAATTAGACTTTTTATTTAAAAAAAAAAACCCCAAAGAAATTTACATTTATCTGAGTTTCAAAATGTCCCTTAATATTCATACAGCATCCACTTATATATTGCTTTTCTGGGCAAAAACCTATCCAGAAATCCCAACTGCACTAAAAAGTTCTGAAGTTGCAATCCAAAAGGTAACTCTGTTCTGATCAGCATCTTAATTTGGGAAATGCAAATTAGAAGAACTGATTTAAAAAGAAGGCTTGTTCAAGATGCTTGCCCTTTTCTGTGGCAAAGAGCTGTTGGGATTTCAAACTATTAGTTTCATGGCTCTGCTTAGCTCTGTATTTCGGTACCAGTAAGATCTGAATTGTCCCTTCTTTCTTGACTTTCCACGGACTATAGGAACTGTTCTTAATATACAGATTATACAGATTAACAGAGTTGGAAGGGACCTTGTAGGTCATCGAGTCCAACCCTCCACCTAAGCAGGAGACCCTACACCATTTCTGACAGATGGCAGTCCAGTCTCTTCTTGAAAGCTTCCAGTGATGAAACTCCCACAACTTCCAAAGGCAACTTCTGTTCCATCGGTTGATTGTTCTCCCAGTCAGAAAATTTCTCCTTATTTCCAGGTTGAATCTCTCCTTGGTCAGTTTCCATCCATTATTATTCCTTGCCTGGCCTTCAGGTGCTTTGGAAAAAAGCTTAACCCCCTCCTCTCTGTGGCAGCTCCTCAAATATTGGAAGACCGCTATCATGTCTCCCCTGGTCCTTCTCTGCACTAGACTAGCCATGCCCAGTTCCTGCAACCATTCTTCATATGTTTTAGCCTCCAGTCCCTTAATAATCCTGGTTGCTCTCCCCTGCACTTTTTCTAGAGTCTCAACATCTTTTTTTTTTTTTAATTTGATTTATATGCCGCTCTTCTCCGGAGACTCAGGGCGGTTTACAATGCATTAAGCAATAGCCTTCATACTTTTGTATATTTATACAAAGTCAGTTTATTGCCCCCATAATCTGAGTCCTCATTTTACCTACCTTAGAAAGGATGGAAGGCTGAGTCAACCTTGAGCCTGGTGAGATTTGAACTTGTAGTAATTGCAGGCAGCAGATGTAAGTGGATGTTAATTAGTCTGCTGAGCCACCAGAGCTCTTTGTTGAAGAAGAAGAGAAGAGAAGAGAAGAGAAGAGAAGAGAAGAGAAGAGAAGAGAAGAGAAGAGAAGAGAAGAGAAGAGAAGAGAAGAGAAGAGTTGGAAGGGACCTTGGAGGTCTTCTAGTCCAACCCTCTGCTTAGGCAGGAAACCCTACACCACTTCAGACAAATGGTTATCCAACAACTTCTTAAAAACTTCCAGTGTTGGAGCGTTCACAGCTTCTGGAGGCAAGTTGTTCCACTGATTAATTGTTCTAACTGTCAGGAAATTTCTCCTTAGTTCTAAGTTGCTTCTCTCCTTCAGTAGTTTCCACCCATTGCTTCTTGTTCTGCTCTCAGGTGCTTTGGAGAATAGTTTGACTCCCTCTTCTTTGTGGCAACCCCTGAGATATTGGAACACTGCTATCATGTCCTTCTTTTCATCAAACTAGCCATGCCCAGTTCCTGCAACTGTTCATCATCTGTTTTAGTCTCCAATCATCTTGGTTGCTCTTCTTTGCGCTCTTTCTAGAGTCTCAGCATCTTTTTTTAGTATGGTAACCAAAACGGGATGCAGTATTCTAGGTGTGGTCTTACTAAGGCTTTGTAGAGTGGTATTAGTACATTAGCCCCTTGATCTCGATTGTATCCCTCTGTTAATGCAACTTAGTAATATGAACCAGAGGCCCATCATTATTTTCAAGATCAGGATCCCACGATCTTTTAACTGGCAGCCTGTGGTGGGAAGCTTTCTCCAAAATGACTGAGACTAGAACAAGAACTGAAACTAATTAGTTGTTAAATTTAATCAAATCTTGCTCAATGTTATTATTACTCACCTTGTATTTAATAATTTTATGCCATTAAATATTGGCAGTAGCAATTTCTAGATTTGCCTTGCGGATCCTCCCCAAATCTTTCAGGGTCACAGATTCTTAACCCACACATATATATATTTTTAAATAACCTTCTCTAATTTTGTGTCTTTGGTATAAGTGAATATAGTTTCTAGAATTCTTAATTGGCAGATCATCTAAGGTTGAGTTAAATTATAGCTGTGCCTATGAAGAATGAAACTTCATTGTCAACATGCAAGGGCTTTTTATGATTTGAAGTAACAGAGTTACAGCTGAGAACATGCATTTTAGATTTGTTTTATTTAATCTTTACATGTTATCGATTTTTTGATTTTATTTCCTTTTGTAATATCACCTAGTTCTATCTGGTTTTTTTAAAAAACAAAACAAATGCATTCTTGTATTGTTCTGTATGCCTGTGTATTCTTTTCTCTCTCTTCCTCTCTCCCCTTCTCTCCTTCCCTCTCTCTCTCTCTCCCCCCCTCCCCTCCCCTGTCTCTCCATATCTGGGCTGCAGAAGTCCAGCTGATCATTAGATGGCAGCCAAGAGATGCATAAAGAAGTACAATGACTCATAGCTGCCATCTGTTGGAGGATTACACCAAGCTACTTTGGGGCAAAATATCAATTTCAATCGGAAAAAGTTCCTTATTTGGATATAGATGCAACAAAACATTTTGTTGTTGTTATTGTTGCTGTCATTGGCATGCACAAATACAGTAATCTCTGGGCGGTCTGCCAAAACCATGCCAAAAAAAAAAAACCAGTCCAATATATAGGTAATTATATAGGTAATTGTCATTTAGCAATCACAATTGAGACTTATAACTTGATTAAGTGAAGCAATTTCTAAGTGAAACCACAACTCTGCTTTATGATCTTATTTCAGCTTTCCTTTGCTTTACAAATATGAAAGGGTTGATCACAAAGTTACCTTTTCATCGCCGTGTGAACAGTCACTGCCCAAGGCAGTTATTAAACAAGGATTACCTGCATACCTGCCCAAAAATGTTACATCGGAATGATAAAGAAAGCAGTAGAAATCTTACTACTAAATTACCAAGGCACACAAAATAGCTAATATTAAACAACAGCCTAATTAAAGAACCACCAAGAATATTCCCACTAACACTAACAGATGAAGCTACTAGTATATAAAAATAAGAGCAAACCCGCTCCCTTCTAACACTGATGATGTTACCCAGCTGGGTAATAAAATGTCTGCAAGAAAACAGCTGAGCTCAGAGCGCGCCAAGGACCTCTCAAGTCAACCTTGAGGTACCAATATTCTCTTCTACCCATATTAATACTTTACATTCCATACTTTTACAGCTGGATGTAACATTTGATATTATGGAATTACCTCATGGCTACTCCAGCATTTCTACAGGATTTTTTCCCCTTCTAAACAGGTCTCTAACTGACCCTTGTTAAAGCTAATAAAAACCATGTACAAGAAACAATGCCATTTATTGTGCCCATATATTCAGGGGTGGGCTGCCAAAATTTTAGCAAGGGGTTCTCTGCCCGTTTGCTGGGTGGGGGTGGTCATGGTGGGCATGGCCTAGTCAACCACCTGTATCATGGCAGGGAGGTGTTTTTGCCCTCCCCGGGCTCCCAAGGTTTTATTCAAGCCTCCGGGAGGGCAAAAACGGCCTCCCCAGGCTCCAGAGGCTCTCCGGAGGCCGGAAACAGGCCCAAACTACTTCTGGTAGGCCCATTTTTCACCCTCCCCAAGCCTCCACATGTGCCCTGCACTTACCTGCATCCAAAACAGGCTGCATGGGGACTCCTGGGAGGGGCAGGATGGGGTGGGCCAGGAGTGGGATTTGGGGGTTCTCCAAACTGCACAGAATCTTAGCTAGAGGTTCTCCAGCAGCCCACCCCTGCATTTATTGCTTCCTTTCACACCAAAGGGAAGAAACATTCTGATTTGGATCACCTGTCTTCTCTCTGATCACCAGGTGGCTTGGACATCCCACTTCTTTCTATTTCCTCATGCTTAAGAATGTGCAAGGCATCATACATGACAACTCTTCATAAATCTACCACATTTGAAGATTTTTGCAAAGGACTCACTCCTTTATCTTAAATGATATATGCAGTTTCCTATTTAGCAACGTTCAATGTTTTGACGTGTTTTAAATTCTGTTTCATTAGTATGATTCCACCCCCTCTTTTAAACAGAAAGGTGATATAAGATTTTAAAATAAACAAGTATTTAAAAAAAAATATGCAAGAGAGAAATCTATGATCCAGGAGCATCAACTGAAAGAAGAAGTGGATATCTTAAGAAAGGGTGAAGAGATTCTTTTTAAAGAAAAGAGACATTGCAAGAAAAGATTCAAAATCAACTGCAATAAAAAGAATGTATAGTTAATTTAAAACAAACTAATGGCTTGCTTAATTGGTTTGCTATTTAAGCCTATGTTGGAAATGCTTGGCTGGTTGATTGTTTAAATAAGCCACATTCCGCACTGCACTACACAACCAATATGCTCAAATGCCTGTTGGGTTTTCCTTCACAAGCCCATCATGGCTTGGAAAATACTTTTTCCAGCAATGCATCTAGTAATCCAATGTATTGTTTAACCCTGCTAACAAGAAAGGATAATTGGCATAGGACCTGGATACCTTCGAGACCGTCTGCTGTCACCAACGACCTCCTACCAACCGGTGTGCTCCCACAGAGAGGGCTTCCTCAGGGTGCCATCGGCCAAGCAATGTAGACTGGTGGCTCCCAGGGGGAGGGCCTTCTCTGTGGGGGCACCTGCTCTCTGGAATCAACTGCCCCCAGAGATACGAAGAGTTCAAGACCTCGGTGCCTTCTGCCATGCCCTGAAGGCCTTCCTTTTTCAGCAAGCTGGGCTGGCTTAATGCTTTTTAAATGTTTTTAATATGTTTTGTTATTGTTTTTTAACTTTGGGGCCAAATTTATATATATCTTTTTAAATTGTTTTTAATGTTTGTATTTATGTTTTTTATCTTGGCTGTACACCGCCCTGAGTCCTTCAGGAGAAGGGTGGTCTATAAATTTAATAATAAATAAATAAATAAAATAAATAATTATATAGTTATCTGTCACTTAAAGAACAGATCTAACTGATCTGTCAGATCTGTCATCTCTAACTATCAGATCTAACAGATCTCTAACTAACCACATGCTTTATAAAGTTCTCAGCACTTCATTGGATCGCAAAAAGAAACACAAGCAGAGGGGAACATAAAACAATGCATGCAAATAACATTTTGGCAAAAAAAAAAATGTAGCTTTGAAATCAACCTCATGTCTCCACAAACAGTCAGGAACAATTCAAGGACAAAAGGTATTGGAACATAAACATTTTCTTTGGATGTTTATACAATAACCCAACAACAACTGAAACATCTGTTAAAAGTGAAGAAACCCTTCACAAATAGGATGGAAATAATTTAAAATATAAAGCATGTGAATATGAGACTGGCAGTAAACATTTTTCTATTGGAAAATGAGATTTTTCCTGGAAAGGTGAGATACAAATGTGGAACTCTATTTGAATTGCATCTGTTCAACCTTGTAGAGTCATTACATTTCCCTTGGGGAAAGTCTGGACTTTGAAGAATGAAAAATCTATGTGCTCAAACTAACCACATTTCAAAAAGTCGTCATTAGGATTTCTTTTTCTTTCTTTCTTTCTTTCTTTCTTTCTTTCTTTCTTTCTTTCTTTCTTTCTTTCTTTCTTTCTTTCTCTTTCTTTCTTTCCCTTTTTCCTTCCTTCCTTCCTTCCTTTGTCTGTCTGTCTGTCTGTCTGTCTGTCTGTCTTCCTTCCTCTGTCTGTCTGTGTGTCTATCTATCTATCTATCTATCTATCTATCTATCTATCTATCTATCTATCTATCTAATTTATTGTGTCTGATTCTCAGAGACTGCCCAGTTTCCTTGGCAAAGTTTTTAAAAAATGGTTTGCCATTGTCTGCTTCCCAGGGCTGAGAGAAAGTGACTGGCCCAAGGTCACCCAGCTGGCTTTGTATATAACCACTACACCAAACTGTCATTCATCAGAAGTACAAACCTAAAACTGAAATATAAAAGGGACATGGCCAAAAAGATCATAAATTGCTAATAAAGATAGCAGGAAATTATGCTTTCTTCATTTAGGACTTAGGGACTTAGGTCCTCCCTATCAGAAAAAAAAAATACATTATCTACCTTCAGCCAGGAAATAGATAATTTATAAGTATTGTACTAGTTATAAGTATTATACTAGTTAGGTAAAGGTAAAGGATCCTCTTGCACATGCATGCTAGTCGTTCCCAACTCTAGGGGGTGGTGCTCATCTCCGTTTCAAAGCCGAAGAGCCAGTGCTGTCCAAAGACGTCTCCGTGGTCATGTGACTGGCATGATCAACGCCAAAGGCGCATGGAACGCTGTTACCTTCCCACCAAAGGTGGTCCCTATTTTTCTACTTGCATTTTTTACGTGCTTTCGAACTGCTAGGTTGGCAGAAGCTGGGACAAGTAACGGGAGCTCACCCCATTACGCAGCACTAGGGATTTGAACCGCTGAACTGCCGACCTTTCGATCGACAAGCTCAGCACCTTAGCCACTGAGCCACAGTGTCCCCTAATTAGTCCTACTACACTACTAGTTAGTCCTACTGGTTAGGAGAAGACCCTAAATTCCTAAATACATTGTAAGATGCTGTCTCACTGGGCTTCCAGAGTATTGTACCAGCAAAGAAGATATCAGCAGGTTCTCTTGTCACAAGATGTCATCTGAATACAAAATTGAAAGTGGCAGATAGTAAACAAAAGTTAAGTTAGTGGAAAAATAGCAGTCCTTAAAAATGATTCATTTCTTTCTGGCATGGAGACATTGTTGACATGCCACAATAAATCACAAGTCAGATGCTGAGACAGCCATATTGTCCATGCTTTTTCTTTGGAGGAAAAAAAAAAAAAGGAATCTAGAAAGCTTGATTTGGAAAGATAGTTCTCCAAATTATACGGATTACGTTAGCACTTTGAACGGGCTCCAGAAATCAAAGCAACCAGCTTGCTTGTACCTTTGGAATACAGTAAGGGAGTTGAGCAATTTAAAGACAAACTAACTTGCAGCTGGTTTCTGGGTACAGTTCAAACCAGGGGTGGGTTCTAAATTTTTTTACTACCGGTTCTGGGAGTGGCTTATTTTGTGGGTGTGGCCTGATGGTCATGTGACAATTTTTTAGGATTTAGCAGAGGTACTGGTCTACCAGGCTTTTAACTGCTTGCAGAGCTGTACCGATCTACCCATTTATTTTTGGCAGGCACTGGTCTACCCATTTATTTTTGCAGGCACTGATCTACTCATTTGTTTTCTTTTAACACTGATCAGCTCTAGGGCAGCCCTTTGAAGCCCCGCGACAAGAGTTTAAACAATTTTTTTCCCTCTAGCCATCAGCTGGGACTCAGGAGGCAGCAATAGATTGGGGATGGGGCCAAATAAAAGGTAAGAATAACGCGGGGGGTGGGTGGGTGGGTGGGTGGGTGAGGGAGGGCGGGGAGGCGGGGGGGCAGAACCGGTTCGGTGACGTCATATTGTCACCGCTACCGGCTCGGGAGAACTGAGCCAAACCAGGAGGAACCCACCACTGGTTCAAACTGCTAGTTTTAACCTTTCATGCCTTGTATGATTTGGTTCCCAGGTACCTTCAGAACCATCTCTTGCCAATAGAATTGACCTATCCAGTTTTCTCATGGGAAAAGCGGATAGTTCCTTGGGGAAAAGAATCCATAAGCATTGTTTCTCCATAATCCTAGGTTGAATTAATAGAGGACTAGAATCAAGATCATATGAAGTATTAGTACCACTTTATAAAGCCTTAGTAAGATCATACTTGGAACATTGCATCCAGCTTTGGCTACCACCAGTGGTGAGTTGCTTCCGGTTTGGTCCAGTTCTTGTGAACTGGTAGTAAAAGCAGCAGGAGGCTCCGCCCACCTGCCCAGACATCATCATAGATGATCTGTGCATGTGCAGAAACGCACGCACGAGTCCTCCCGTTGCGAACCGGTAGTAAAGGTAAGTAGAACCCACCCCTGGTTACCACAATATAAAAAAGGATGTTGAGATTCTGGAAAGAGTGCAGAGAAGAGCAAAAAAAAAAAAAAAACAATTAGGGGACTAGAGACTAAAACATACGAAGAACGGTTGCAAGAATTAAGAATGGCTAGTTACTAAAAAAGAAGGACTAAGGGGAGGCATGATAGCAGTGTTTCAATATTTGAGGGGCGGCCACAAAGAAGAGAGGGTCAACCTATTTTTCAAAGCATCAGAAAGCAAAACAAGAAACAATGGATGGAAACTAAACCAGGAGAGAGAAGCAACCTAAAACTAAGGAAAAATTTCCTCATGGTGAGAACAAATAATCAGGCTTGGCGTCAGAAGTTGCTCCATCACTGGCGGGTTTTAAAAAAAGAATGGGCACCCATTCGCCTGTATCTCAGGGGCTGCCACAAAGAAGAGGGAGTCAAGCTATTCTCCAAAGCACCTGAGGGCAGGACAAGAAGCAATGGGTGGAAACTAATCAAGGAGAGAAGCAACTTAGAACTAAGGAGAAATTTCCTGACAGAGATAAAACAATTAATCAGTGGAACGACTTGCCTCCAGAAGTTGTGAAGGCTCCAACACTGGAAGTTTTTAAGAAGAGGTTGGATAACCGTTTGTCTGAAGTGGTGTAGGGTTCCTGCCTGGACAGGGGGTTGGACTAGAAGACCTCCAAGGTCCCTTCCAACTCTGTTATTCTGTTTTATGTTCACTGTTGTGCTTATTTTTTTTTTTATTTATTTTTTATGTTGGTATTGTTAACTGCCAGGCATCCTTTCTGAACAAGGCAATAGACAGACAATGAGGAGTGTTTTAAAATATTTCAGAAATCAATATGGGACACCGAAATGTAAAGAGCTCCTCCAAAGAGGAATTCTTTACACCTTATTTCACAACGCTCATATTTCAAGCTCGGAGTGTTTACCTTATCTCTTCTGGCAGTTCACTCTATGAATTACATCAGATTTCATTTTTCTTTCCTCCAGCTGCTACATATACCCAGGTTTCTTGAGCAGATCTGGTAGCGCGAGACCACATTCCTAAAAGGAGTGGGTATCTTTCCTCTCCCCCCACCCTCCCCATGCATCCCTACCCAGTATGCCATTTCCACCACAGATTGGCAGTGAAAATAGAACAGAACAGAACAGAACAGAACAGAACAGAACAGAACAGAACAGAACAGAACAGAACAGAACAGAACAGAATAGAATAGAATAGAATAGAATAACAGAGTTGGAAGGGACCTTGGAGGTCTTCTAGTCCAACCCCCTGCTTAGGCAGGAAACCCTACACACTTCAGGCAAATGGTTACCCAACATCTTCTTAAAAACTTTCAGTGTTGGAGCATTCACAACTTCTGCAGGCAAGTTGTTCCACGGATTAATTGTTCTCACTGTCAGGAAATTTCTCCTTAGTTCTAGGTTGCTTCTCTCCTTGATTAGTTTCCACCCATTGCTTCTTGTTCTACCCTCAGGTGCTTTGGAGAATAGTTTGATTCCCTCTTGTTTGTGGCAACCCCTGAGATATTGGAAGACTGCTATCATGTCTCCCCTAGTCCTTCTTTTCATTAAACTAGACATACCCAATTCCTGCACCCGTTCTTCATATGTTTTAGCCTCCAGTCCCCTAATAATCTTGGTTGCTCTTCTCTGCACTCTTTCTAGAGTCTCAACATTTTTTTTACATCATGGCGACCAAAACTGAATGCAATATTCCAAGTGTGGCCTTACCAAGGCATTATAAAGTGGTATTAACACCCTTAATCCCTTAAAAAAATCCCTACCTGAAGAGCAGCTAATGCATAAGACTGATAAAATGTAAGGGGTGCAACAAGGAAGTGTATTCTGCAATTTATCACGGAGATATCCCTGTGTTTGAACACATGTACTGGCTCACAAGGTGGGGGGAGGGAAAGAAAAATAAAAGGTCTCTTAGAAAATGATTACCCTGTCAACTAAGTCAACAGCAATGATACTGTGATAGAAGCCCGCAGTTTTGTCACATTGTTTTATCACTATAATTACATCAGGAACATAGTAACTGTCTGGGAAAGATAAGATTAAGTGAGGCTGTTCTTGTTAAGGTGGCTCTTGCTTCTGAAATTTCCTGTTCGCTGTTTTGGGATTTATAGAATGATTCCTTCTTTTGTCCCTCACATCCAATTATTTTCCCTTTCATTCAGAAGATCTCTCATCCTCTGAAAGAGCCATCAAGAACGTTTTTGGTTAGTCTTCCATCTCAGCCACGCTGGGACCCAAATGATACAGAAAAGAAAAGGAAGGACAAACACTGCCTTTACTCTTCAAGGGACTTCTAGTGCTTCAATGAATGGGATGTGGTGGCTCAGTGGCTAAGATGCCGAGGTTGTCGATCGAAAGGTCGGCAGTTCGGCAGAGCGAATCCCTAGTGCCGCGTAATGGGGTGAGCTCCCGTTACTTGTCCCAGCTTCTGCTAACCTAGCAGTTCGAAAGCATGTTAAAAAATGCAAGTAGAAAAATAGGGACCACCTTTGGTGGGAAGGTAACAGTGTTCCGTGCGCCTTTGGCATTGAGTCATGCCAGCCACATGACCATGGAGACATCTTCGGACAGCTCTGGTTCTTTGGCTTTGAAACGGAGAATAGCACCGTCCCCTAGAGTCAGGAACGACTAGCACATATGTGCGAGGGGAACCTTACTGCTTCAATCTATAGCTTACATATCAATGGGTAATTCCATTCCTACATGTACTTGAGCAGAATTTCGAAAACATGGTATTCTTCAAGCATTCCAGCAAATTGGGTAGAAGTGAATTGGTGTGAAGAAGGCTGAAAACTCTGATGAGAAAAGACATTTGATTAAAGCATGTTGGAATGAATACACAGAAGAAATCCTAGCTTCTCTGAAGGTGCCAGAGAGGAAAATTTGCTCCAAAATATAACCAAAGTCCTTTTCAGAGAAGCTTTCTCACCCCTGCTTTTTCCATCATCGCAGATCAAATGGCAGAGAAAACAAGACAAAAGTGAATTCAGAAGCAAGAGAATGATGCCCTGGGTTCTACAGACACTTGCAAATATTTTGGGAATGGTCAAATGCTCTGCCATCTCTGGTGAAAGCATTTTTATTTCCCCCTTTTGGGGGAAGTCCCTAGTGGGAAGAGCATAAGAAATGGGGGGCAAAGCAGAGGAAACAATTAGCCTCTCCATCCTAAATTCTTTTTCAACCACTGTTTCTCCCTGAATTGCTCTAAAAACTTATTGTGGGTATATTAGAATAGAGTGGAGTGGAGTGGAGTGGAGTGGAGTGGAGTGGAGTGGAGTGGAGTGGAGTGGAATGGAATGGAATAGAATAGAATAGAATAGAATAGAATAGAATAGAATAGAATAGAATAGAATAGAATAGAATAGAATAGAATAGAATAGAATAACAGAGTTGGAAGGGACCTTGGAGGTCTTCTAGTACAACTCCCTGCTTCGACAGGTAACCCTACAGACAAATGGTTATCCAACATCATCTTAAAAAATTCCAGTGTTGGAGTATTCACAACTTCTGGAGGCAAGTTGTTCCACTGATTAATTGTTCTAAATGTCAGGAAATATCAGATTTAACAGATTAACAGAGTTGGAAGGGACCTTATAGGTCATCTAGTCCAACCCCCCCCCCATTCAAGCATTTCTGGCAAATGGCAGTCCAATTTTTTCTTGAAAGTCTCAAGTGATGAAGCTCCCACCACTTCTGAAGGCAACTTCTGTTCCATGGGTTGATTGTTCTCACTGTCAGAAAATTCTTCCTTATTTCTAGGTTGAATCTCTCCTTTGTCAGTTTCCATCCATTATTCCTTGTCTGGCCTTCAGGAAAATAGCTTGACCCCTTCCTCTCTGTGGCAGCCCCTTAAATATTGAAAGACTGCTATCATGTCTCCCCTGGTCCTTCTCTTCACTAGACTGGCCATTTCCTGCAACTGTTCATCATATGTTTTAGCCTCCAGTCCCCTAATCATCCTTGGTTGCTCTCCTCTGCACTTTTTCTAGAGTCTCAACATCTTTTTTATAGTGTAGTAATCATAACTGGATGCAGTACTCTAGGTGTGGTCTTACTAGGGCTTTATAAAGTGATATTAGTACCTCACTTAATCTTGATTGTATCCCTCTGTTAATGCAATTTAGGATTGCCTTGGCTTTTTTGGCTGCCGCTGCACATATCTCCTTAGTTCTAGATTGCTTCTCTCCTTGATTCATTCATACGGGACTCATTGTCCATTCAGAAGCTACTACTGATTCAATCATCAGAATATCAGTACAGAGTCACCCAAAACACATTAGCATTCTCCCTAATGCCAGCCATTCAGTATGCAAACTTTGTTATCATTATACAGAAATGTTTTGTTCAATGCATCCATTCTTCTCCTCCTCCCCAGGTCTTCCTGCTCTCTGCCAAGAAGACTCAGCTGGAGATTAAAAATGGCAAAACCCGTGAAAAAAAAAACAGGGCCACTTGGGAAATTACCAGCCAGGTTTCACAGAGTGTCAAACTATTGGTAGGGAAACAGGCTGTTTTGTATTTGTGCCTTGTCTAGTCCCTGTTTTTTTGCACAAAATCCTGCAGAATAAGCAGTCAGCCCAGGGGTGAAATCCAGCAGGTTCTGATAGGTTCTGGAGAACCGGTAGTGGAAATTTTGAGTAGTTCAGAGAACCGGCAAGTACCACCTCTGGCTGGCCCCAGAATGGGGTGAGAAATGGAGATTTTGCAATATCCTTCCCCCAGGAGGGGAGGGAATGGAGATTTTGCAGTATCCTTTCCCTAGGAGGGGAGAGAATGGAGATTTTGCAGTATCCTTCCCCTGGAGTGGGATGGGAATGGAGATTTTGCAATATCCTTTCCCTGCCATGCCCACCAAGCCAGGCCCACAGAACCGGTAAGAAAAAAAAATTGGATTTCACCCCTGAGTCAGCCTATGCATTACACTAATCAGATCAGGAATCTGATTTGGGGAGGCAACAAATAGTTTTGGATGGATTGATGGAAAGCATTTCAGGCAGGCAAACACACAAGTCAGCACCTGACCTCTGCCTTAGAGAAATGCAACTAGCCTTAGAAAAACTCTTTTTTTCCTCTTTTTTCAAGATAAAACATTCATTATTTTAAATGGAAACTTTGGACCTAGATTTCAGGTAAAGCTTTGGACATACTTCTACCAAATATTATGCTTGGATCTATTGGACTCTTAGATTTTTATCAGAGAAATGGAAGTGCATAAGGAAAGAATCAGAGAGTAGGAGGGATTCAACCAATCTGGACCTTAGTATTTCAATCACTCGTTGACATTCAAATTTCCCTCTGAAATACACATTCTTTAGTGAAAGACAAGGGGCATAACCTACAATCCCAGGGCTTTATACCAGGTAGGGAAGTCCTTACAGCCCTTCCCTAAACTATCACCATATTACAATGTAGAGTAGAGTAGAGTAGAGTAGAGTAGAGTAGAGTAGAGTAGAGTAGAGTAGAGTAGAGTAGAGTAGAATACTGCATAGAATAAAATATTGCCTAAATAGAATACTGAATAGAAATAGGAATAGGAATAGGAATAGGAATAGGAATAGGAATAGGAATAGGAATAGGAATAGAATAGAATAGAATAGAATAGAATAGAATAGAATAGAATAGAATAGAATAGAATAGAATAGCAGAGTTGGAAGGGACCTGGGAGGTCTTCTAGTCCAACCTCCTGCTCAGGCAGGAAACCCTATACCATTTCAGACAAATGGTTATCCAATCTCTTCTTAAAATATACATTGTGATATGATCAGAACAAATATTAAATTTTGTAGCGAATAGCTTTATTGAGTATAATCAGTTAGTTAAAGTAAAAGCTATAACAAAGAGACAGTTTGATGTAGTGGTTAAGGCCCCAGATATAGAAGAGCAGGCAGAGACTGGGGGTGGCGTCAAGCAAGTAATCAGCGTAGAGTTATTATGTTCCCATAAATGATCTAAATCCAACCCCTCTTTAATTTGGTTGAGTCTTATCTAGCACCAGTTTAGTGCTGGCCATGAGTTGACTAGATTCTTGTGAATAGGCATGATCAATAAATAATCTTAACTGGAACTTATTCTTCGCACCTGACACCAGTCTAGAAACCAGGAGACTGTGCCTTCTAGTCTCACTTTAGGGATGAAGCCAGCTGGATAACTTTGGACCAGTCTCTCTCATCCCTAGGAAGGAGGCAACGGAAAACCAGTTCTGAAATATTACCAAAAAAGCTGCAGGAACATGCCCAGGCATGCAGCCATCAGGAGTCAACATTAGACCCTCTCACATAAAAGTAATAAAGTCAAGAAGAAAATCAATGCTTATCTACCTCTCTCCTTCTCTTCCTTTTGATGTCCTGCTCTCACACACTGCAGAGCATGGTCCTCCAGCACATTGCTTCAAGGCATCCTTGACTGGAACGAAGCTGTGCTTCCCTATAAGGTAGATGATCACTGCCATAAACCAGGTCCTGGATTATCAATCCTAGAATGCTCAGGAGAACCTTTGTTTAGGAAAAGATGGGCTGATCAGCAAGCAAGCATAGGATTGGCTTTTGCAAGTCCAAGGGGGTTACAAAAGGAGAATTCATTCATTCTCCCCACCACCACCAACACCTCCTCAAATTTTGTTTATTGCTACCTCCCAGAGAGGCATCGGATGAAATATCCTCTTGTCTCCCATTCGTGGCAACCACACGGTTCAGGAAGATCTGTCATGTCATAGAGCTTTATCATGGTAATTACATCAGGAACAAGTTTACTATGTGAAAAAGATGTAAGATTACAAGAAACAATCCACTGCACCAGCAGCTGTGGCGGTGCCAAGGGAGATGCAGCCAGGAAGATGCTGAATATGTGTTGGGGGGGCGGGAAGGGGGGGCAATTGTAGGCTAGAAATATTTTACAATCCTAGCAAGCCTGCAGAAGGAGACGGGGGAACCACTCCCCATTGGTTTCGTCCCCACAGAGCTTCCGCAGAAGCTAGAAACTGAGCTCTATAAGTCTTGATTTCACAGAGATTGTTGCTTTCTAAAGGGCAAAATTAATTGAGCGATGACCTCCAGTTAGCCCTGATCCACATGGATTTTCAAAAGCTATCAGCAGAGCCTTTATGTTATTTCTATCACAGTATCTGAGACTCCTCGTAAAATCCTTCCCAGATGTCTTCATTCTTCTTGTTTTTTTTTTGTTTTTTTTAAAAAGTAAATAAAAAAAAATCATGGATGCTTGAGGAATTCAGCTTTGACAATTCTGATGCAAACGGAGTCTATCTTCTCTTACTGAAAATAATGCAGAGAATGAAAACGAACTATCTGTTATCTTCCATGTTTCATAGATGTTCTCCGATGCATCGAAGATACAGAAGACAATAAGATGTGGGACTTGCTAACCTATCTTCTAGGGCTGCTATGATATCAAATGAGGATGGAAAAGAGAACTCAATGAACTGTTTCACTTACTGTAGATTGGGCTGTTTTATTCCTAGAGGAGCTAATAAGGTCCACCATGAAAGCTCATCTCAATTCATTTCTGCAAAAGACTAATGACCAGGGGTGGATTGCTGGGGGTTCGGGAGACCATCTAGCTAAGATTCTGTGCAGTTTGGAGGACTCCCAAATCCCACTCCTGGCTGGCCCCTCCCACCCCAGCCCACCCCTCCCAGGAGTCTCCATGCAACCCATTTTGGATGCAGGTAAGTGCAGGGCACACGGAGGCTCGGGGACGGCAAAAAACAGGCCTACTAGAACTTCGGGAAGGCCTCCAGAGGGCCTCCGGAGCCTGGGGAGGGTGTTTGCGCCCTCTCGGAGACTCAAGGAAAGCCTCTGGAGTCCGGGGAGGGCAAAAATGCACCCCCACCCCCGCCGTGGTGCAGGAGGCCGATTAGGCCACACCCACCATGGCCACGCCCACCCAGCAACCAGGCAGAGAACCCCTTGCTAAAATTTTTGAAGCCCACCCCCACTAATGACCATTTAGGACATTCTTCTACACTAAGATTTGTAGTTCTGTATTTTAAAAAAAAAAATCCATATATGGAAAGCCAACATTTTAAAGTTTATATTATCATCTTGCTCCTTGCTCTGTAACTTACAAAATGCAGAGACTATTGTGGTTTCTAAAAACAACAACAACGCAAAAGACATATAAAGCAAGTGAACCCATTACCAACTTCCGTGTGGGAACTAAACTTGTTGAAGTTATATGTAACTGTTTAGCAATTTAAGATATTAAGTACCCATTCCTTGGCCCAGTTCAAGATTTGTTTGCCTTTTCTTTCTTTTTTTCTTTTTTAATGTAAAATCATTTCAGTGCCATTTACTGCATTCTGGACAAAGCTTTTAGCACAGTGGTTTTTTCTTAGAACAATCTTATACAAAAAAAAAGTGAGTAAATTTCATTTATTAAGCTTTATCTTCCACATGGAAGGGGGCTGGTAGGTTCATATAGCAAATTTCGCCTGGTTTCCTATGGAGAGGTGGGGGGGGAAGTGAAAACGTTGCAGAATCCTTTCCTGAAAATGTCGTGTGCAGGTTGGTTGCTCAGCTTTTTACAAAAACTATGATCTGAAATAATGGGGATAAATTGCAGCTCCATAGATTTCATTTAAATTTGCTTATTTAGTATCCTATGAATATCACTAAGTCAGTGGTGGGATTAAAAAAAAAATACTACTGGTTCTGTGGGCATGGCTTCATTGGCGTGGCATGGCATGGCTTGGTGGGTATGGCAGGGGAAGGATACTGTAAAATCTCCATTCCCACCCCACTCCAGGGGAAGGTTACTGCAAAATCCCCATTTCCTCCCGATCAGCTGGGACTCAGGAGGCAGAGAACAGATGGGGGCGAGGCCAGCCAGAGGTGGTATTTACCGGTTCTCCTAACAACTCAAAATATCCACTACTGGGGATATGGTCAGAACCTGCTAAATACCACCTCTGCACTAAGTGTTGTATTTTATGATTCTTGGTGAATGTATTTTTTATGTACACTAAGAGCATATGCACCAAAGACAAGAGCCTTGGTAGTACAAGGGTTTAAGGCACCCTGTTATTAAGCTGCTTAAGACCAGCTGCCTGCAATTACTGCAGGGTTCGAACGCCAAGGCTCAAGGTTGACTCAGCCTTCCATCCTTTCTAAGGTAGGTGAAATGAGGACCCAGTTTGTGGGGGCAATAAGCTGACTTTGTATAAATATACAAAAGGATGAAGGCTATTGCTGAGCACATTGTAAGCCGCCCTGAGTCTTCGGAGAAGGGCGGCATATAAATCAAATTTAAAAAAAAAAAAATCCTTGTCTATTCTATTCTATTCTATTCTATTCTATTCTATTCTATTCCATTCCATTCCATTCCATTCCATTCCATTCCATTCCACTCCACTCCACTCCACTCCACTCCACTCCAATCCTATTCCTATTCCTATTCCTATTCCTATTCCACTCTACTCTACTCTACTCTACTCTACTCTACTCTACTCTACTCTACTCTATTCCTACTCCTACTCCTACTCCTACTCCTACTCCTACTCCTACTCCTACTCCTATTTTAAATATCAAGAAAAAGTTTCTCATGGTAAGACCTGTTCGAAGTTAAATAGTCTGACAATGGAGGTTTTCCATCTCCGGAGATTTTGAAGAGGAGCTTAAAATAGCCAACTTTCATGAATAGCTGAATTAGTTTTAGTGTGCCTTGCAAAGGGTTGAGATAGATGATCCTTATAGTCTCTCCCAAGTCCACAGTTGAATGGTTGTGGTTGTGTAATACAGTTCTTCTTAGCATTTGTCTTACTTAATTCAATGGTTGTGGTTACGTAGTGCACTTCTTCTTAGCATTTGTTTACTTAATTGCTTATTAATCTGCTTATTCTGCCTAGTGTTCGTCTAATTCTTATAGCAAAAGTTTAATCAATAAGATGACGCAAGGAAGATTTGTTTTTGAACCAGTTTTTCGCACAGCCTAATTGTGAGGTAAACTGAGAGGGAGTAATTGGTCCTGTGTCATTGAACTGGCTTCTGTCTGTAGGGGAGGACCAGAGGTTGACTCCCTTTTCCTCCAACACCTCAATCATTAGACCAAACAGGTTCTTGTTTCGCAAAATGTGGTACAATATATCACAAGGAACCAAGGCATCCTAGCATTGATTCACACAGCACCTAAACCACCAAAAACAACAACAACAACAACAACAACAACAACAACAACAACAAACAAAACAAACAAACCCTAACCAAGCCAAACGTTTTGTGCAAACCCAGTTATTTGGTCCTTTTAACCAATCCTGTTGAAAATATGCTTTGTGAAGATAAATTTCTTTCATTTGTAAGAGAGAACAAATCACACTTCCTTCAAAAGCTCACAATCAGAACTGCATTATGATAGATGGAGAGAAGAGTAGAATTGTGATTCATTCAAGTCTTCCAACTTAAAGCACATATAGGTTTTACTGCACATTTCCTAATATAAATGCTTCTGAGTTCTTTTATTCTAACATTTCTTGTTTTGTTTTTGTTTATAGTTCTCCCAAAGATATTCTGTAACTTCCCCCACTCCTCTATCTTCTATTATCTATCTATCTATCTATCTATCTATCTATCTATCTATCTATCTATCTATCATCTATCCCTTCCTACCTACCTATCCCTTATCTATCATCCATCCGACCGTCTGTCCGTCTGTCCGTCTATCCGTCTATCTATCTATCCATCTATCTATCTATCTATCTATCTATCTATCTATCTATCTATCTATCTATCTATCTATCTATCTATCCTTTCCTACCTGTCATCCATCCATCCATCCATCTGTCCATCCGTCCATCTGTCCGTCCATCCATCTGTCCATCCATTCATCTATTCATCCATCGATCTGTCTGTCTGTCTGTCTGCCTACCTGTCTGCCTGTCTGCCTATCTATCTATCTATCTATCTATCTATCTATCTATCTATCTATCTAATTATCCATCCATCCATCCATCCATGTATGTATCATCTATCTATCTATCTATCTATCTATCTATCTATCTATCTATCTATCTATCATCTATCTATCCCATCCTGTCATCCATCCATCCATCTGTCCATCCATTGATCCATTCATCCATCGATCTGTCTGTCTGTCTGTCTGTCTGTCTATCTATCTATCTATCTATCTGCTCTATCTACCTATCTGATCTATCTATCTACCTACCTACCTACCTATCTAATCTATCTATCTACCTACCTATCTACCTACCTAATCTATCTACCTATCTACCTACCTACCTATCATCTAATCTAGCATCTATCTACACAATTATATATATGTGCACACAAGTACATATATTAGGGCAAATTGAACATAAGGTCAGCTAAAATAGAAACAAACACAAAGGCACAAAGAGGAACAGAACAATCTTTATGGTACATAATATCATAAAAAGCCTTATTTGAAATCTTAAGTGGTTTTTGCGAGTACATTATAATCTTGAGTGAAAGCTTGCATTTTGTTCAAGGCCTAGGTAGGTCTGGGATCAGCAGAGTGTCATTACGGACACATTTTCAATTCATTCGCAGTTCAGCTTGCTATAAAGAGGGAAAATATTATACCATTTCAGCAATAAGAAAACATCTTCAAGAGCAGCACAGAACTGTAAGAAATTGGATTAGAAGTATTGAGTGGAAGTTCAAAATCTTCAAAGACATGTTTTTTTTCCCCCGTCAGGCCCGAAGAATAAGCCTAATAATAAAAGATGTTATCAAATAAAATGGATGGAGACTGATAGAATAAATAGAAAAGAGAACCTAATACAAACACACAGAGGCACACCGATTCCTCTTTTGTAGCACTCTCCAGGTGAGTATATATAGGTGCGTTGGCATACTGCGTAAATAGCATATAGAAGAACATCGATCTGCTAATATCTACAAGCATTTTGTAATGGTATGTGGGAATGGCTTTGGGAAACAGGAGAAAGAGCCACAGACCAGGCAATAGTCAGATAAGAGACAGCTGAGCTCACAAAAAGGAGGGGAAGGGGTATGGTAAACATGTCAGAAGAGACTCTCCCTGGGTTAAGGGGTTGCCATAAAGAAGAGGGGGTCAGCCTATTATCCAAAGCACCTGAAGGTAGCACAAGTCATCAACACCATTTAACGACCCCATAATCCCTTGCGGGAGGCGGGGGACTCTGGGCAACTGAATGGAGCTAGCAGAGCGTTTAATGGCCAGATGCCTTTCCTGTCGCCAATGCAGAGCTTTGTTCGACAGATATCTTCTCATTGTGCCAAGAGAGAGAAATATCTGCCTCTACCTAGGATCGAACCCACAGCCTCCTGGTTGTGAGGTGAGAGTTCCACCTCTTACGCCACCGCACCACACTGCTGAAAGTAGCACAAGAAGCAATGGATGAAAACTAATCAAGGAGAGAAGCAACCTAGAATTAAAGGGAAACTTGCTGACATTTAGAACATTTAATCAGCAGAACAATATGCCTCTAGAAGTTGTGAATAACAGAACAGAATAACAGAATTGGAAGGGACATTGGAGGTCATCTAGTCCAACCCCCTTGCTCAGGCAGGAAACCCAATACCATTTCAGACAAATGATTGTCCAATAACTTCTTAAAAACTTCCAGTGCTGGAGATTCACAACTTCTGGTATAGGGCTTCCTGCCTGAGCAAAGGGTTGTACTAGAAGACCCCCAGGGTCGCATCCAGTTCTGTTCTGTTCTGTTCTATTCTGTTCTGTTCTGTTCTGTTCTGTTTTGGATTGTAAAGGTGAGGAGGACTCATGGCTCTCTTCTGCATCCATAGATTCCAGGTTTTCCTCACCCAAAGAAAAGTTCAAGTCCCTGCCCAACACCCACAAGTCCATCACATAATCCAATCCAAGCACTGTCCCAACTAGAGATGCCTCCCAGGTCCAGCCTACCAGGTGCAGAGCAAGATGGCCTTGACTCTCTGAGAAAGGAATGTTATTATGACTACGTATCACCCATGCCCCATACAATCCCCCCTCCCAATTTCCCACAGCAGGCCTGAAGGCCCCAATGTAAAAGATGGCTTCCAGGTCTGACATCCATATTTTCCTCCTTCTTGCTTTGATGAGATCTATCCAATCTTGCCCTTGGAGAAACACCTCAAGCAAGAATTCTAATCAGTGACCCAAATGTCATTTCGGTTTCCTCTGAATGTCACCACTATAGTTTAATTTGGGGGCATTGAGTCATAGTTATAGTTACAGTTAAATTTGGGACAGCTGTCACCCAAATTAGAATGGCCTTGGTGCTTTTATTTTGGTCACAAAGAGCATTTTCCGTGGTAGAGGGCAGTGATGGATAAAATGATCTCATTACAGAATGGGATTTAAAACCAATAAAGCTTATCCATAACATGGTCACAGAGTATTTGGGACTTCCTGGACCATTTTCATTACAACGAGGAGCGTCCTTCAAGCACAGAAGAATTCATTTCTTTAACTGTGGGTGAATGTTAGATAAAAAGCTAGATTTTCAAGTCACCGCCATCAATTATCACGTGTGTTTCTCTCATTCTGTTTTAAAATGTTTCTGTCTGAGGCCAGAGGGAATATGAGCCATTGATTTGGCTTCAAACTGCCATTTTTACTAAATATGACTTCTGCTTCTTTTAGCAAAGGAGATGTTAGGGCTAAAGACCTATTAGCATTGTGTAATCAGTGCTTCCCATCAGCTGGTCAAACTGAGGACTGATCAATATTTTCAATAAGCAACAATTTGGCACAGAGCTTTCATCTAGCTAGGCATGGCTCTAACTAATAATAGAATATCTATCCATCCATCCATCCATCCATCCATCCATCAACTATCCATCATCTACCTTTCTTTCTTTCTTTCTTTCTTTCTTTCTTTCTTTCTTTCTTTCTTTCTTTCTTTCTTTCTTTCTTTTCTTTTTCTTTCTTTCTTTTTCTTCCTACCTACCTACCTAACCATCCATCCATCATCTATCTATCTATCTATCTATCTATCTATCTATCTATCCATCCATCATCTATTCATTATCTAGCTAATCCATCCATCATCTATCTATCTATCTATCTATCTATCTATCTATCTATCTCTATCTATCTTCTTTCTTTCTTTTCTACCTACCTACCTACCTACCTACCTACCCATCTATCCATCCATCCATCCATCTATCCATCATCTATCTATCCATCCATCCATCCATCCATCCATCCATCCATCCATCCATCCATCCATCATCTAGATATTTTTAGATATTTTTAGATATTTTTAATTGTAAACTGATTTTAGTTGGGGTGTTTTAAATTTAATTGGGCAAAATTTGTCTAATTCTTTTTTTAAAAAAATTAAATTTTGTATGTGATGTTTTTATTCTTGGCTGTTCACCGCCATGAGTCCAGTAGGAGAAGGGCGGTATAAAAAGTTAATAAAATAAATAAATAAATCTATCCATTATCTATCTAATCTATCCATCCATCATTTATCTATCTATCTATCTATCTATCTATCTATCTATCTATCTATCTATCTATCCATTGAGTCAAGCAATGACCAGACTTACCTCTTCCTCAAATGGAAGACCATGATTGAACCGAAGCAAAGAACGAATCGGGATTGGCAAAGTGGTAGATCTGTAGTTTGTAGAGCCCCATTCCCAAATAATGTTTTCATGATCTTGGATTGGTGGAAATGAATAGCATTCTTCTCCCTATGTTAAACGGCAGTGACAACTTAAGTGACAAGAATGTTGCTCCTTGTTTATTTCATCAACATATTACATCTTGCACGGTGTTCAAATGTGACTGATATCTTGGTGAAATGCAACAGAAAGCAGCTGAGAATAACCATAACAAATAAATGGTAATATATATCATGCACAGAACTCATGCAACAACTCTCCAAAACTTTTTTTTATATAGAGAGATGTTTTCTTCAAGGGAAAGGAAAATGCTTCAACATTTTCTTGGGAATAGGGAGTGCTCATCCACTCCCATTTTTCTAAATCTGTTTTATGGCGTCTTTCTTCCTTTTTTTTCTTTTCCCCTATCTCTATCAAATTGTTGCTTTCATGGAAATAAAAGTGATGATAATGGAGGAAGAGGACCAGGGGGGAAAAACAGGTTAAATAAAGCTGACAGAATAAATCACAGTGAAGTTGGGTGTTTCTTTCCACAAGGTGGATGACTCAGTAACAATTCATGTTTGGTACATCTTGCAGAGCATTTAATCTTTGAGGACAAGCTGAGCTCTGTGGGGAAGAGTAAACTCCATCATCCTTCTTTTTGAAAGCATTCTCTCTCTAAGCCAAAGGTAAGAAAGCAGCTCAGGTAAGCTATTGGCATTACAGGTAGCCTTCGACTTATAACCAGATTTGGGTCCAGAATTCTATTCATGAATCATTGCGGTCATAAGTCGAAGCACCACATGACCAGACCTAACCTTTTTGACCATTTTTATGACAGTTGTTAAACGAATCACATCAGAGGTGAAATCCATTTTTTTTTACTACCGGTTCTGTGGGCGTGGCTTAGTGGGTATAGTGTGGCTTGGTGGGTGTGGCTTGGTGGGCATGGCAGGGGAAGGATACTGCAAAATCCCCGTTCCCACCCCACTCTGGGGCCAGCCAGGGTGTTCTGCCCCAACTACGGACCCCAAAGAACCCAGCACACACAAACTCTATACAAAGCTTATTTTACTCAAATAACTTAGTCTTTATCAACCAAAGGCTGTTAATACTGTCTTAACAGCCTACCAGAATTCTAAGATAAGGTAATCACAGTCTTACTAGAGTTGGCAGAAAGCCCAGAAACAATTTTGCAGAGAATCCAGACGTGAAGGAGATTGAACTAAAGTTGTTCCCTACAGTTTGCTGCAAGCAGTGTTCCTCCTTAAATAGGCTAAGGGAGTGGCCAATTAGCCCCAAACCTTATTCTGGAGGAGACCTCCTCCTGAAGAGCCACTCCTGCCTTTTGGCAGCTCTGCGCACCCGTGCATCGAGAAGAGGCTCCTCCTCTTCGTCCTCTTCACTTAAAGGAGCTTCTGGAGGTTCTGAAGGCCCTGGTTGAATCCCAGCCTCTGACATCACATCTTCTCCAGCCTCCTCACTGTCCGACTCGAGTGCCAGCTGCACAGGCTGCTGGCGCAGCGCCACATCAGTCTCCTCGTTGTCGGAATCAGCTACAATCTGCACAGGCCGCTGATGGGCCACAACACAGAACCTGTCAGTACCTGCTGGATTTCACTCCTGAATCACACAGTCATACATCCAAATCCACCCTCCCAAACGGGCTTTTTTTTTGCCATTAAACTACCTGTAATAATGGTGTCTTTCCAAGCATTCAAAATAAACTTCCTGTACACCAGTGATGGTGAACCTTTTAGACATTGAGTGCCCAAACTGCGCGTACGCAGTTCCAAAATGAAAGGTGCGCAAGCGAGAATGTGTACATGCACAAACATGCGTGTTGGCCACCAGCACCTTTAGCAGCCAAATCAGAAGGAGGAGGAGGCATGGGAGTCAGGGTCAGCATCAGGGCAACCTGGGAGCTCCGAGGGGGAAGAGGAAATGGAACTGTCAGAGATAGAGACAGAGGTGGAGCCTGGGCCATCCGTCAGCTCTCAGATGGAGAGTCAACAGCCCCCAGGACTGGAGGTGGCTGATGAGGAAGAGGAGGAACAGCTGGGTCCAGTGCCTGATGCATGGATGTGCAGAAGGCAGAGGAGAGGAGAGCAGTGAAAATCCATGGGCCGATCCTTGGGAAGGAAGAACCACCACTGCTAGCGAAGCCCCACCCTAGCTCTGGGGCAGTGGTGGGTTGCTCTCGGTTCGCACCGGTTCGGGAGAACCGGTAGTAGCAGCAGTGGGAGGCTAAGCCAACTGGCCCGGAAGTCATCAAATATGCTTCTGCTCATGTGCAGAAGTGGTGCGTGAGCGAAACGACCGTGCGCGTGTGAGAGAACCGGTAGCAAAGGTAAGTAAACCCCACCACTGCTCTGGGGATAAAAGGCAGGGGGCAGAGATGAATAGGTGTGGCAGACAACTATTCATCTTCCAGCCAGATGGACTTGTTAGCCTGCAAGAGAAACTTTGGCGGGACTGCCGGCATTCCTAATAAAGGAATCTTTTGAGTTCACATCAGAAGATTTGTCGTGTTTGGGGAGCTGGGTCAGAACAGATATAGAGTCTCCTGCCACGAGCAAAGGGTTGGACTAGAAGAACTCCGAGGTCCCTTCCAACTCTATTATTCTATATTTTATGTTCTGAGGAATAGATTTGATATCAAGAGTATTGTCTTCTGGTCTTCTGGAGTGACACCGCTGTACTGCCCAGCTACCAACTTTGTAAAGACGCTCTAGTATAGCATTAGAGTAGATGGTTGCATGCTCACTCCACAAAATCTTCAGTTTACAGACCCCAAGATGCACGGCTGGCAAACACCACTCCTACCTGTAATGAATGCAACTATTCTATAGCCTCCAATAATGATATCATAGAGTAGAAGGCCACTGGATGCATTTTCTGAATTAAAACAAGAAGAAGAAAAAAACACAAGATGTCACCGCAAAATCTTTTGGCTCAGCCCTCTTCTGTTGTTGCCAAAACACACATCATTCACCTCCCCAAAACTTCCAGCTAACAGCAGAGAAACGCATTGAAAATCTGGAGCTTGGAAGTAGAGGACATTTATATATTCCTCTTTTTCATCAAGGCACACACACACACACACACACAGAGAGAGAGAGAGAGAGAGAGGGAGGGAGGGAGGGAGAGAGAGAGAGGGGGAGGGAGGGAGGGAGAGAGAGAGAGAGAGGGAGGGAGGGAGGGAGGGAGGGAGAGAGGGAGAGGGAGGGAGGGAGGGAGGGAGGGAGGGAGGGAGAGAGAGAGAGAGAGAGAGAGAGAGAGAGAGAGAGAGAGAGAGAGAGAGAGAGGGAGCGCTCCCTGTGGATAGATGTGTGGCTTTCGGCATCCCATGTGCTATGGCAGTGCACAATGTCTTCAACTTGATTCAGATCCCATTAGGCTTAATGGAGGCAGACGATGGACTATCTCACCATAATTAATGGCTGCTTCAATGATAATCTAAACGTGTTCACCATCTGCATCTTTTTTTAAAAAAATTTTTGCAAAGGAGATGAAATTTAATCTGCCTCCACAATGATGTAAATAATGCCAAGCTGTGTTCTACAAAGCAAGACCTTCTTCTTTTTCAGGGGAAGGGAGGGGAGGGGAGAGGAGGGGGGAGGGAAAAAAGCTATCAGCATCTTTGCTCAGATTGTTGTCTTCTCGTTAAAATACTGCTCAATAAATACAAACAAACCAGCCATAACAGAAAGAGAAAAGCCACTTGGTTTGCATGAGGCATCGCAGAGACCTTGTTCGCATTCCAAAAGTGTTGACATTTCACCCCATATTTTGGTTTTGCTTGTTTTCTTGGCAATGGAATCACACTGATCCTTGCCGTTATTCCAGGCCTCTCCGCTCCAATTCATCAAATCTTGTGTTACAAGGGAGAGTTAACCCTTGTGGGTACTTTGGCAAGATGGAAGCAATGCTTGTCTTGAGGAAAGCTTGCCTCTTTGGCGGTCCTGGGTTCTCGACTTACGACCACAATTGCAGCCAGAATTTCCTCTGCTAAGCAAGGTGGTTATTAAGTGAGTTACAACCCATTTTACGAACTTTAGTGCTGTGCTTGTTGAGAGAACGGCTGCCGTTGTTAAGCAGACCCCCAGTTGACGTTGGTTGCCAGTTGCAAATCTGGAGCAGCTGATCCATGGATGGTGCAACTCTCATAAATGCATGCCGTTGGCCAAGAGCCCAAATTTTGATCACCAGAGTAGTATGTGTGAGGACTGCTCCCCAGTCACTTTTTCAGGGCCATTGTAGCTTCAAACGATTGCTAAACTAATGGTTCTAATTCGAGATCAACCTACAGTGAGGAGAATAGATTGCCCTGGCCTTTGAGGGGCTGCCACAGAGAAGAGGGGGTCAAGCTTTTTTCCAAGGCACTCAAAGGCCAGACAAGGAATAATGGATGGAAACTGAACAAGGAGAGAGTCAACCTGGAAATAAGGAGAAATTTTCTGACAGTGAGAGGAATCAACTCATGGAACAGAAGTTGCCTTCGGAAGTTGTGGGAGCTTCATCACTGGAAGTTTTCAAGAAGAGACTGGATTGCCATCTCTCAAAAATGGTGTAGGGTCTCCTGCTTAGGTGGGGGGTTGCATTAGATGACCTACAAAGTCCCTCCCAACTCTGTTAATCTGTAAGGTTGCCATGTATGAGAAGACAAACTAGTGAGGCTACCCACAGGATGCTCTCATCTACTCCATCTTCCCACTGTCTTTTTCCTTGGACATTCTTCCAAATTAGTGGCATCCACAGGGCAGGTCTAATTAGAACAATTAATCAAGGGAACAATTTGCCTCCAGAAGTTGTGGATGCTCCGACACTGGAGGTTTTTAAGAAGAGATTGGACAACCGTTTGTCTGAAATGGTTTCCTGCCTGAGTAGGAAGTCCTAGAAGTCCTTCAAAGTCCTGTCCAACTCTGTTATTCTGTTAAATAGAGGACTCTGACCAAAGCAGCATCAAATTACAAGTCCAACCCCTTTTTTTGCACATACATCATGTTATGGCATGCATGCCTGAAAGAGGCAGAGCATGATGGTGCTTTCGTCATTTCCAAAACTATGGAAGTTTCAGAACTTCATGTTTCTAAATAAAATCCAGCATTGCAGGCCCTTGTATTCCTATTTTCTAAGAACTGTTTTTGGGGCCTATGATACCTATAGATACATTACTGGAAATAATGATGATCCTGGAGCCTGCTGTACATTTAACTGCTGGTCAGCATCCCATTTTCAGCCTCTGTCAATTTGAAACCTAGTGGCTACATGGACATATTTATCTATGGTGTTTTCCTAGTAATGATATCAACACTGCATTCTGGGTTATGTAGATGAAGGTTCTCAGTCAACCAAGGGAATTGTCTGAAAGTTGAGTCATGGCAATTGGACTTATTGCCTTGTTGGTTTGAGACATTTTGCTGCTCATCCAAGCAGCTACATCAGTTAGAGCAAGTTAGTTAGGCACGGAGTCATTGGAACGTATCAACCAGGGGTGAAATCCAGCAGGTTCTGACAGGTTCTGGAGAACCGGTAGCAGAAATTTTGAGCAGTTCAGAGAACCAGCAAATACCACCTCTGGCTGGCCCCAGAGTGAGGTGGGAATGGAGATTTTACAATATCCTTCCCCCTGGAGTGGGGTGGGAATGGAGATTTTGCAGTATCCTTCCCTTGCCATGCCCACCAAGCCACACCACACCCACCAAGCCACACCCACAGAACCGGTAGTAAAAAAAAATGGATTTCACCACTGTTATCAACCCCTCCAAACCAACCTTAGATGTTTCTTCCACAATATGTCTTGCAATATGTTGATGAAGATTCTCAACCATCCAGGTAAAATTGTCTGAAGGCTGCATTCTGGGATATTTTTTTCAACTTCTCATTGTAAACCACAACTGTGAGATGCCGTGGTTATCTCCCTTTTAAATACTAACTGGATCGGGCCGTGCTTAGTTGACTGAAGAGGAGTCCAAAGTTGACATTCCCTGTGTGAGAAAAAACATGGATGTTGAAGGAAGCAAAACACATGCAATTAAATTGGGGGAAAATTGTGAAAGTGAAAATCCTAAGTATGTAGGGTTGGTCAATTGGCTCAATATGTGGAGATCTAGACTGGAGAAAGCAAAAATAATGGATCAATGAATTTCTTTCTAGGGTATCATGTCCTTTGATCTGTATTCATATTCACATAAAGAGACATAAGCAATCTCCACATCAACCTGCATTTTTTTTTTTTTTTACAAAACGCGGACCAATATTTTTTGCATTCCCCAAGACATATTTTGTACAGTTTCTTCTATTATATTATTTCTGCATGCAACTTTTTCTTTATATGCAATTTTTACATTGTCAGCTATATCGTAAAGTTAAGTGGGGTGGGGGACAGGCATTCAAAAGATGAATTCTTCTTCCATCTACGACGTATTATTCCAGGAAGTTCAAATTAAGCTTTAAAAAAAAAAATGAACTCAAATTAAAAAACCCTCCCTTATGCCTACCTATGATTTCCTTCTGAACCAGGAAATTAGAAATCCGCATGTCAGGCTCCAAATTTCTTCAAGGACTAGCGGGAACCGCAGCTCCTCCTGTATATATTTGCAGAACAATAAAATGTTTTGCCACAGGCGAGCCCCCCCCCACCTCCTCCAAGCTTATGTTCCAGCATTTGACAAGGCAAGCTAAATAGGCTTCTGTTTGGTTAAACAAAGATGAAACATCTCCATGGATGTTGGTGGGGGGCATACGCACACGCGCAGCACCGTAACCAAACTGTGAAATCAATTTCTGTAATAAGGAACCTGCTGTTACATTGAACAATTAGTTATTCTTGGAACATATGCTGGCAGATGATGTTTCTTGGACTGTCTGGAACCTATGAAGGATGCGCACTGGAGGGAGCTTCTACCTCGCTACAGTCAATGCTTATCAGAGCAGAACATTGTTGTTCCCTGCAAAGCCGAGCTTTTTCTTCAGCCTTGTTTTATGACAGAGTCTGAAGCAGGATTATAACAGCTCAGGCTCCCCAAAAGATATATCGGAGTGATTGCAAATAAGACAAGCTGCACAACTTTCTGGTATTAACCAGTATGATTACATGCTACGGTTTGTCTTTCAAGCATTAGTTCGTTTCTGCAGTGACATTAACCTTTTAAAACAACTCGGGAGTTCTTCTTTCCTGAAGAAGTTCATTTTCCTACATTTACGTGCTCCAGATCTTAAAAGCGTCATCTAAGTATCTTTTTCCATGGGGGTCTCCAAAAGAAAGCCATGGAGATCTGACAAGGAAAGGGCTTTGTCAGTGGTAGCCCCTGCCAGTTGAAGAATGTCTTTCCTAGAGGGACTTGCTGCTATAGACACCGTAGTCTTCCAGCATTAAGGGAAGACCTCTTTGATTTTCCCAAGTATGAATGATCAACCTGTTGTAGGATGTGTGTAAGGGAGGGAGGGAGAAAGGGAAGGGGGAAGGGAGGAAGGAGAGTGGAGGGAGGGAGGGAGGGAGGGAGGGAGGGAGGGAGGAAGGAAGGAAGGAAGGAAAGAAAGAAGGAAGGAAGGAAGGAAGGAAGGAAGGAAGGAAGGAAAGGGGAGGAAGGAAGGAAGGAAGAAGAGGGGAGGAAGGGAGGGAGGGAGGGAGGAAAGGGGAGGAAGGAAGGAAGGAAGGAAAGAAGGGAAGGGGAGGGAGGGAGGGAGGAAGGAAAGGGGAGGGAGGGAGGGAGGAAAGGGGAGGAAGGAAGGAAGGAAGGAAGAAGAGGGGAGGAAAGAAGGAAGGAAGGAAGGAAAGGGGAGGAAGGAAGGAAGGAAGAAGAGGGGAGGAAGGAAGGAAGGAAAGGGAAGGAAGGAAGAAAGGAAGGAAGGAAGGAAAATTTGCTATATACCTTTAATTTTTCAAAAGAGGTTCAGCAAGCTTTACACTACATTGGGGCTTTTAAAAGATTATAGACTTTTTTTCTTAGTACTTCCTGGAATGGTTATGTGACCATACAAGCACAGTCGGCCGTTCCAAGAAATGTTTTTTGTTTTTTTGTTTTTTTTTGGGGGGGGGGACATCCTACACTTTTAAAAAACCCACATGCTCGTATTAACATCTAAAGACAGATAAAATAAGTCAGTTGGCTTTCTCACCCTTTTTTATCTACAATGTGATGGCTATCTTCCTTCCTTCCCAGCACAAATATCTCCCCATAAACAAGAGCTGACCTTAGACTTGGGTATCATTCACACCTACCCATTGATCTAACCACACATATCTCAATTTGTCTTCCAGAAGGATCTACAGTGCAATTCTCTTAGAATCCTATTTTTTATTTAAGGTTGTCCTGGACTACAGCTTAATTTCATTTTTTTTTAATTGATAAAAATTGACCAGAAATGCAGACCACAGTTGAAATATTCCAACAAGAACGGACTAGAAAATGGTGAGGAGACAATGATGTTACAGACATTCAACAAGGAACCTGTTGAATTCCAGTTGGTAATAAATTGCATCTTGTATCCTTCTGGTATATAGATCCGTCTTTCCAAAGAATTTTCTTTAAGCAGCCAAATCGTTTGAAGCAGTGGTGGAAATCATTTTTTTTTTACTACCAGTTCTGTGGGTGTGGCTTGGTGGGCGTGGCAGGGGAAGGATACTGCAAAATCTCCATTCCCACCCCACTCCTGGGGGAAGGATATTGCAAAATCTCCATTCCCACCCCACTCCAGGGGAAGGATACTGCAAAATCTCCATTTCCACCCCACTCCAGGGGAAGGATATTGCAAAATCTCCATTCCCACCCCACTCCAGGGGAAGGATACTGCAAAATCTCCATTTCCACCCCACTCCAGGGGCCAGCCAGAGGTGGTATTTCCCGGTTCTCTGAACTACTCAAAATTTCTGCTACCGGTTCTCCAGAACCTGTCAGAACCTGCTGAATAGCACCCCTGATTTGAAGTATACCTTTAAATGAGCCCAAGAAGTAGTAGTATGTATTTTAGCCAATGACTGTAACGTTGTTTAAATATCACCTACAGGTAGCGAAAAAGCGACATTAGAGAATTAAAGTTCCCCATGAATGCCACTTCGCTGAACGTAGACTTCTTTAAAATTTATTTTGAAAAGAGCAGTAAAATAAAGTTAGCATGGAAATAAGAGAAAATCCTTTCCGCTTGTCTGTTTTGGATTTTATGATCGTAGGACAAAACATTTTTTTAAATGATCAAGATGCCAATAAATTAAACATTTCTCTATAGCATTTAGTTAAAATGGGAACATCTGGAGCTGAGAATCAATTACCCAGAACTAGCAGCTTTGTTAATGAATATTAACTTTAAATTGTACTTCTTCCAAAGTGGCCCTCCCTTTCTTAAGACCCTTCTTTGGGGACAGTGGGAAAGAGAGAAAGCTAAATATTTTAAAGTCCCATTAATTTTAATGTGAGTTAATCAAACATATAAATTTCTTTAAGTGGATATCCATGCGACTTACATCTATAAGTTTTTTGCATTTATATTATCGTTTTATATGTTTTATCACACTAAACTCAAGTATGCCAATGACTGGGCAAGCCACAGAGAATGGATGCCAAGTTCCATACATTTGTAAACGGATGTTTACAAAGCAGAAATGTAAGAATCTTGTTTCTTTAAAAAAGAGAATGATGCATAACGTGCTCAAAGTAGGATAATTTAAACCTGGTCATTTGTGCCTTGAGTGAGAATTCTGGGTTGATTTGTTCACTGATCCTTTGTTAATTTTCTTGCCTGTCCATGGTATTTTCAGGAGTCTTTTCCAATCCAGCCACCAGAAGTCAAGATTGCCTTGAAGGCACATGGTCTCCACATGTAGCTAAAACTGCAAAGCAGGGGTGAGTTTCAAAATTTTTTACTACCGGTTCTGTGGGTGTGGCATGACTTGGTGGGCGTGGCTTGGTGGGTGTGGCAGGGGAAGGATACTGCAAAATCCCCATTTCCTCCCAATCAGCTGGGACTTGGGAAGCAGAGAATAGATGGGCGTGGGGCCAGTCAGAATTTTTACTACCGGTTCTCCAAACTACTCAAAATTTCCATTATCGGTTCTCCAGAACTGGTCAGAACCTGCTGAAACCCACCTCTGCTGCAAAGGAACATTTTTCTTCAGCTTCTGATTGAAAGTGGATATGGAAGCACATGGGAGTCAATTAAGTCAGGAAATACAAGTTTTGCTAGTTACCAATGAACAAGCACTGTAATATTACTACATCTGAGTTGGGGTTTTAGACAGTTCTTTGATTTGTCTGTATAGTGCATTCTGGGACAAAAGACTTTTGACATAATGATTTAGGAAAAGCTCTTCAATGTATTTTGAACGTTGAATAAGCTCTCAGAAATATATTTTTTCCCAAGGAAAACAGCATACCACAACTCTGACTCAGCCCTGAAGTGCACAGTCGAAGCCACTATGGCTACATTCAACAATTGAAAGGCCTTAAGAGGTGGATGAACTCAATTAAAGTGGTGATGAGTGCACCATTAGATGACATGAAAGACCAGGTTAAGGATAGATCACCATGGAGAAAATCTGTGTGGTTGCTACGAGCTAAAAATGAATGGATGGCTGTGGTTTTCCCAATTGCAATGTATGGCTATGAAAGTTGGACCATAAGAAAGGCTGAGCGCCAAAGTATTGAGGCCTTTGAACTATGGTGCTGGAGAAGACTCCTGCGAGTCCCTTGGACTGCAAGGCCATCAAACCGGTCAGTCCTAGAGGAGATCAACCCTGACCGCTCTTTAGAAGGCCAGATCCTGAAGAGGAAACTCAAATCCTTTGGCCACCTAATGAGAAGGAAGGACTCCCTGGAGAAGAGCCTAATGCTGGGAATGACTGAGGGCAAAAGAAGAAGGGGACGGCAGAGCTTAAATGGACTCCAGAGGATGATAGAGGCAGGAAGGCCTGGAGGAACGTTGTCCATCAGGTCGCGATGGGTGGACACAACTTTGCAACTAACAACAACAACAATCAATGAATCAATTAGTGCAGATCATGAATATTATGAGACTAACTTTCGGTCTCTTGTGATCATGGTGTGGGGGATAATCTATGGCTCTCTAGATGTAACTGAATGCTAAGATCAGCCCATATGATCACTGGCTTTGGGAATCTTAAGATTTGTAATTCAGAAGCATCTGGAAGGCTACTGGTTTTCCACCTTCTGTCGATAATAAATATGTTTGCTGCTAATCGACTGATTTATATTTATGTGAGTTATTATTTTATTTATTTATTTTTCCTATTAAATTTATTATGGCTGCGGACTCCAATTGACTGGCTGGTGGGTGGTTTGCAATATCCAAATGAACATGTTTAAAACATGAAATCTAAAATAAACCCAGACTAAAATAATAATAACTATAAATACCCAAAGGGCTCCATAAACAAACTAAGCCCAGGCCTGAGAAGAGAGTCAGGTCTTATGCCACAAGAATGGTCACAATTCTTATTTTAGAAGGTGACCAGGCTGAGCTCAAGGGAGGGGTCAAACACATCATCAGTCTCGAGTTCCTTCGCGCCCACAGAAGAATTAAGTCCAGTCCACCTTCAATTCTGTTGACTCTTAAAAGTTAAAGGTTCCCCTTGCACATTTGTGCTATTCATTTCCGACTCTAGGGGGCGGTGCTCATCTCCGTTTCAAAGCTGAAGAGTCAGCGCTCCATGGTCATGTGGCCGGCATGACTCAACGCCAAAGGCGCACGGAACGCTGCTACCTTCCCACCAAAGGTGGTCCCTATTTTTGTACTTGCATTTTTTATATGCTTTCGAACTGCTAGGTTGGCAGAAGCTGGGACAAGTAGCGGGAGCTCACCCCATTACGCAGCACTAGGGATTTGAACCGCTGAACTGCCGACCTTTCTATTGACAAGCTCAGCATCTTAGCCACTGAGCCACCACGTCCCGTTTTGCTTTAAATCATTAAACCAATTTGCTTTAAACCTTCGTAGTTCAGCTTCTTGTAGAGAACACTAGCATGCAATAAACCTACATTCATTTGAACTACTCGGATTCCCGATATCCTGTGCTTGACACATTCAATATTTCTGAGAGGTAGTTGTTCCAGAAAATGGGGGGTAGTGACAGAGAAGGCCTGTTCCCTTAGTCCTACAAGATGACAATGTGTAATTTAGGGGAACTGAAGCACACCCATTCTCCCAAATATATCCGGCAGGTTAATAGAAAAAAACAAAAACAATTGCAGGTATGATTTGTTTGTTTTTCTTTATGTGCCTGCTCTTTATTAAACTTTTCAGGCTGCCTAGTTTTATTGTTAATGACAGGGATGAGAAAAGTCTCTCTCCTCCCCGCCCATTCCACATGATTCATAATTTTATTAAGCCTCTATTAAGTGAGGTGTGAAGGCATGGACTAGCCTTACTAACATATTGTTCATCAAGAAAGCAGTTGCTGATATATCTAGGGTGTCATTTGTAATCATTATAAGTCTTTGAAATGAAAATAGCAAGATGAAGAGAGTCGGGTTATTAACTGCTGAGATTTAATACATTCTAATCTATCCCACCGAGCTAATAGACATTCTATTTGGTACTACTTTCCTTTAATAATCAGAATGGAATTTCATCTGTTTCAGAATTGCAACATTCCGAAACTTTGCTGAAGAGCCAAGATTTGTACAGCGTGTGTATTTAGTTGCTTTTTTGGAAAACTTTTGTTTTCCAGGGAAATTTGCTTTTCCCTCTCATGAAAAATATGGCTTCAGGCATTTACCCTGGATTCTTTCACACAAATTTAAATATTTAAAATATTTATACAATGGCCACCAATGTTAAGCAACTCTGAGTAGTTCACACATTCCGCAAACTTGTCACCTCCTTCCGTTCAACTCCCCATATGTGGTTAACCATTGTTGACCAAACAGTTTTTCAGTTTTATTTCTTATACACATAACATAAAATGTACATTTTCTTATACATAATTAATCGTACCTATACACGTTTTCCTTAAAGAAAGCATTAAAATAAGGCATTTTAATTTACATTCGGAGTTACTCTTCTAGCCTTTCCTCCCTCATTTCGCAACAACCCTTCTTCTTTTTCTCCTCTTTTCTTCCCTCCCTCCCTCCTCTCCTCTTCTACTTTCTCTTCCCTCTTCTCCTACCTCATCCTACTTCCCCTTCCTTTCCCCCACTCCTCTCTTCTTTTCCCCCTTCTCACCTTCTCTCCTACTCCTGTCCCCTACCTTTCCTTCCTCTCCTTTTCCCTTTCTTCCATTCTTCTCCCTCCCTCTCCTCTTCCTACCCTCTCCTCCTCTCTCCTTTCTATCTTCTTTGCTGTGGAATATTCCCCTTGTTTGTTGACCAAGCAGTTTTATGGATGATCCCAGCTGTTTAAATCATGTCCTTTCCTATTTCCAAAGAAATAGGGGGGAAAATGAATAAATAGTGATGGGGAGATATCTTGTGACTATTGTAAGACTATTGAAGTCTGAAGCAAAAATCACACCATCGCTGACATTTTCTCATTCCTGACATTTTCTCATTATTTTGAAGCTGTTCTTAAATTCATGAATTCTGACTGTGATCAGTTATTATGTCTGAATTAGGCCAGAGTAGCGTGGGGAGAGTTGCACCCATGGGAATGGTCAAATAAGAGGCAACTAAACCCACAGCAGGAATGTGGGTGTGTCAAAGTTTAACGCACAAAGTTTATTGCTTAACGCACTGTAAGCTGCCCTGAGTCTCCAGAGAAGGGCAGCATATAAATCAAATTAAAAAAAAAATTAAAAAAAGTTTCAAAGGGGACCCTCCCTAGTTTCTTGGGCTGTGAAAAGCAACGGGGGGGAAGTGTACTTTCAAACTTACATGATTCTATTAATTTAACATTACAATAGAATGAGAATTAGATCATCTGGGTGTGCTCCCTGTCTGGACTACCTCATAAGGCTGAGACTAATATATTAACTGAACAATTTCTGCATGTTTATAGACAAATTAAGTCATCCTTGTCAAGCACAAAATCAGGAGATTCAGACAGGTCAAATAAGTATAAAGATTTATTGCAAACTTAAGCTCTCTACAAAAACCTGAGCTACTAACAGTCCAGGGAAATCATAGGTTCTACTTGCATTTCTGTGTCTCCAGGGAGACAATTTAGAGGTGGGTTTCAGCAGCTTCTGACCAGTTCTGGAGAACCGGTAGCGGAAATTTTGAATAATTCGGAGAATCGGTAAATATCACCTCTGACTGGCCCCCACCCCATCTATTCTCTGCCTCCCGAGTCCCAGCTGATCGGGAGGAAATGGGGATTTTGCAGTAACCTTCCCCTGGAGTGGGGTGGGAATGGAGATTTTACGGTACCCTTCTCCTGCCACGCCCACCAAGCCAAGCCCACCAAGCCATGCCATGCCATGCCATGCCACGCCCACCAAGCCACACCCACAGAACCGGTAGTAAAAAAAAAATTGAATCCCACCACTGAGACAATTGTTCTGAGCATAATGGGAAGACAAGATTTGCTGTTCCCAGAGAGAAGAAAAATAAGCAAAGAGATTGATTCTAACCCTAAGATACAAGTGATGACAGTTATGTCTCCAATCTGCTGTCATCATTGGGTGAAGAATGTTCCGAAAGTAACCTTTCGTGGCAACTTGAAAGAAACACATATTCATCCACCCACTCCTCATAAAAATAAAAAGATAAAAGAAAAGTTCCCAGAATAATGGGAAGATTCTTGGATGGCTGTGGTAATTTATAAAGGTCCATTAAATAACAAATGCTCCTCCACAGTTGCTGAAGAACAGATCCAATATGTTCCAGCCATAGAGAAATGCCCTTTGAGGTCATCTTGACTCTTACATTATAGTACAAAGAAATTGTCTAATTAGAGCACCTTGTGTGAGTTGAATCTCAGCCATTTACACCAGCCGGGCAAAGACGACAAAGGGCAGCAACAGAAGAAGAATGAGAGGGATATGATCCGTGTTGCAAATATCAGATAACATCTAGTAATATTACTTGGCTACTAGTTTTACTAGTGCTTCTGTTGATACTGTTAAAATCAATCAATTCACAGATTACTGGAAAACCATTCAATTCAACGTATCTTTTCTTTTATGTACACCGAGAGCGTATGCACCAAGACAAATTCCTTGTGTGTCCAATTACACTTGGCCAATAAAAAATTCTATTCTATTCTATTCTATTCTATTCTATTCTATTCTATTCTATTCTATTCTATTCTATTCTATTCTATTCTATTCTATTCTAGTCTAGTCTAGTCTAGTCTAGTCTAGTCTAGTCTAGTCTAGTCCAGTCTAGTCTAGTCTAGTCTAGTCTATTCCATTCTATTTGGATCAACTCGTTTTAAGTCCTTTTTGGAGGATTCTGAATAGGTTGAGGGTTGGAGTGCTTAAGTGTAAAAACCAATATGCTCAAGTGGAGACTGTTGGCGATAACAACAGGCTGCGTGAATGTGGGGAAATACAGAGCCCATTCTATCTGTTGGTATGACAACTCTTACCAGAAACTTGTTCCGATAATGACTTATTGTTGGCCAATGACTATAGAAGGCGGCTTCATTCTGGCAGTCTAAATTTTGATCTAGACACGGAAGAAGGAGAAGAATCAATTAGTTGCCATTTCTTATGGAAACAGCTTCTTTGTTCTCCATTAATATTATTTTATATCATATATTTCCTTTCTATGTTGAGCAGTCTGCCCTCTACGTGTCCAAAATGTTAAACATGCGAACGTACAAACATCATCGTTGTCGTCATTATAGTCATATATACATTAACCAATATGCAGTAACATATAAACAAACATGCAATCATATCTATCATATTATAACATATATTGTCTTCCATTATGGTGTCGATTATATAACCATCAAGTAAAAAAAAAATAATTACCCGTCTGTTTTCCTTTCTCATATACACCATATTTCACCCAATTTTACGATAGTCCATCTCTTTTCATCTTTCTTTTCCTTCCCTCCCTCCCCTTCTCCCCTCCACTTCTCTCTCCTTCCCTCTTTCCTTCTCCTCTCCTCCCCTCCCCTCTCCTTCCCTCTCTCTTTCTCTTCTCCCCTCTCTACTTCCCTCTCCTCCCTTTCCCCCTCCTCCTCTCCCTTCTCCTCTCTCTTCTTCTTCTTTGTTCTAATGACCGCCATGCACACCCAGATCCAACCCAGATACTACACAATAGTAATAGCAATAGCAATGGCCCTTAGGCTCATATACCACTTCAGTGCTTTGCAGCCTTCCCTATGCAGTTTACAGAGTCAGCATATTGCCCCCAACAATCTGGGTTCTCATTTTACTCATGGATGGAAGGCTGAGTCTGTCTTGAGCTGGTCAGAATCTAAGGAATTGAACTTTTGGCAGTGAGCAGAGTTAGCCTGCAATACTGCATTCTAACCACTGCGCCATCACAGCTCTTGGTGGTAGTTGTATGAAAGAGGCAAAACACTAATCAAGGTTGCCAAGAGAGCAAAATGAAAAAAGACCAAAAACAGCTGCTGTATGCTACTGCTACGGTCCATGAAAAATTAGGAAAAAGTGTCTCCTGATCATTTTTCATCTTATTCTTGTTCTATGCCCACTCATATCTTTTCCTTGTGTGCTACGTCTTCTAAGCCTAAAAATGGGAGCGGTATTGCCTTTAACATGTTCTGGAATTTGCTCTGAGACTCTTCCTGGCTAAGGACCAAGGCAAAAATGCAAGCAAAAATTAAATTAATTATGAATTAATTATATTGATTAAATAAACTTTCCTGCCTGCAAGCGGAGGAACAGAATTGTGAGAGTCCATTTCCCAACAGTTTTAGCAAGGGATTAACCCTGACAACACCCTCAAGAGCTCAATGTCACTTAAAAAAAAAACAAAACTTTTTTTAACTGCCTGAACTAGTACATATTTTTTTCTGCCAGTTCTCATTTGTTGCAATGAAAGAGAATTGATTTTTGAAAGTTTTTCAGAAGAGAAGGGATTTTTAGAGATTCTTGGAGATTCTCCAGGGTGAGGCATGGCAGTGTGTGTGTGCGTATTTGTGTGTGTGTGTGTGTGTGTGTGTGTGTGTATGTTTGGTTGGGTATACTTCTCGACTTCTTGGCTTATTTGTACCCTATGACCATCATTAAGTGTTATACCTTATGATTCTTGATGAATGTATCTTTTCTTTTTATGTACACTGAGAGCATATGCACCAAAGACAAACTCCTTGTGGGTCCAATCACACTTGGTCAATAAAGAATTCCATTCTATTCTATAGTTATGAGCATAATTAGCCCATCACCAAGAAAAATCTCCATTATGCGTTCACCTGAAGACTTAAAAAATCAAACAATACATGACCAACTCAGCTTTGCACCCCCAACTGTTCAAAATATTCCCTCTCCATAGAATTTTAGCCAAAACTGATCTCAAGCTAGCGTACCAAAGGTCAGTCTCTCTCTTTCTCTCTTTCTCTCATTCTCACTCCAAGGGGGGAAAAAAATCAGAGAGAAATAATTACTCTGTTTTGTTTTAGTACACAGCTGTTGTTATTACCATGCATGATATATGTGGAATCTGGAGCAATTTTTCTTAAGTCTGTGAACCGTGATTGCTGATTTCCCTTGCTACCCATAGACCTTCAGTGCATAATAAAAAATAAAAAATATATTTTTTTTTGTTAAAAAAAAGGAAGGGCGGAAAGCATTTTGACATTTCTCTGTGGGTGTGATTTCAAATGCTCTGAATGGTATGACAACAGGGACAAAAGAAATTGGAAGACAGTTCTGGTCGTATGCCCAGATCTTCTGATATCCAAGAGAAGAGAATTGCAATTGTTTGGGGAAAATGGCCTTGCACATATAACTCAATGCTCAATATTAAACAGGGCGGACTCTTCTTCGCTTTTAAGTCTAGAAAGACTGTCCTAGGTGCTGCTTACCAAAGGTTCTGGGGTCATAAGCAGCCTTCAGATCTTTGGACATGACCACTTCTATAGATATCGGTGGCGCAGTGGTTAGAATGCAGTACTGCAGGCTACTTCTGCTGATTGCCGGCTGCTTGCAATTTGGCAGTTTGAATCTCACCAGGCTCAAGGTTGACTCAGCCTTCCATCATGAGGTAAAATGAGGACCCAAATTGTTGGGGGCAAGAGCCTGTCTCTGTAAACCACATAGAGAGCGTTGTAAGGTAAAGGTAAATGTTCCCCTGCACATGTGTGCTAGTTGTTCCTGACTCTAGGGGGCGGTGCTCATCTCCGTTTCAAAGCCGAAGAGCCAGCGCTGTCCGAAGATGTCTCCGTGGTCATGTGGCCGGCATGACTCAACGGCTCATGGAACGCTGTTATCTTCCCACCAAAGGTGGTCCCTATTTTTCTATTTGCATTTTCAACGTGCTTTCGAACTGCTAGGCTGGCAGAAGCTGGGACAAGGAACAGGAGCTCACCCCGTTATGTGGCACTAGGGATTCGAACCACTGAATCTTTCTGATTGACAAGCTCAGCGTCTTGGCCACTGAGCCACCACATCCCCTAGAGAGGGCTGTAAAGCACTGTAAAGCGGTATATAAGTCTAAGTGCTATTGCTATTGCTATCCAAGATAAAATCATCAAATTACTATTTTTACTGTGACTGAAGACGATGATTATGATATTCATGAAGCACAACATTAAATAGCATTAATCATTGCAATGTGAATTGGTGTTGAATTAAAACCAATTTAATTTTTGATACACTCTTTTCTCTCTGGCCATTCACAACCTACAGCAACCCTGTTTACATAGCTACGCTGCCTAGCAATGCCACAGAAGTAAATTAAAAAAAAATGTGGAGGGAAGGGGGTTTCAGTGCTTCAGAGGAAAGGATGGATCCTCTTGGTAGATGAAACTCACTCTTCCAACACAACATAGAAAATTTCACAAACCTTCTCGTGTTTCAAAGGAACCTGAGATGTTCATTGCCTCTGCATACCAATACCATCTGCAGTGATTCATTTAATAACTTTAAATTTATTTATTATAACTTTAAATTTAAAAGAGCCTTGATAGTACAGTGGTTTAGTGCACCCTGTCATTAACACAGCTGCCTGCAATTTCTGCTGGTTTGAATCTCTCCAAGGCTCAAGGTTGACTCAGCCTTCCATCCTTTCTAAGGTAGGTGAAATGAGGACCCAGTTTGTGGGGGCAATAAGCTGACTTTGTATAAAATATACAAAAGGATGAAGGCTATTGCTTAACGCATTGTAAGCCGCCCTGAGTCTCTGGAGAAGGGCGGCATATAAATCAAATTAAAAAAAAAAAAAAAACTGTGGCAAGGAAGTTCATAAAATGAACTTTATTCATAACTTTATTAATTCATTAACTTTATTAATAAGTGAAAACAAAGGTTTTCACTTATTAATAGAAATTTTGGGGTCAATTGTGGTTGTAAATCAAGCACTACCTGTGAGATATTTAGATACAAAAGTTATAATAAATAAATGGGGAATGAAATCTAGATTTTTGTAATTTAAGAGAACAAAAATGAAAAGGTTGCTCGTCCCCTGGCCTCAAAAAATTTGTCTGCCCTAACTTTATATTGTGGTGTTACATTGTTAATAAAACCAGAACATAATAATAACTTTATTGTCATTGAACATGAAGAATAGGAGGGTAGTTTTGGGTGGAATTTGGATGAAATAGGGTGGTGATGGTGGAATATGAAATATTTACTGAGTTGTGGTGGCGCAGTGGTTAGAATGCAGTATTGCAGGTTAACTCTGCCCACTGCCAGCAGTTTGATCCTAATCGGCTCAAGGTTGAGTCAGCCTTCCATCCTTCTGAGGTAAAATGAGGGTAAAATGAGGACTCAGATTGTTGGGGAAAATATGCTGATGCTGTAAACTGCTTACAGAGGGCTGTAAAGCACTGTGAAGCGGTATATAAAACTAAGTGTGATTGCTATTGCCATCTAAAAGCTGTACAGTGGAAAAGCCATGGTTTATGTCCACTTCGGCCTTAACTTTATATTGGAAAACAACAGTATTTCATGCACAGAGCTGATTGCAGTTACTGTGTGAATGAGCAAAGTGAGGGGGCACATTTGTTTGCACACACCTAGTCAGTAAGCTATAAGCAAATGCCAGCAGACTCTTTTGCATATGAAATAGTCAAGAACAAGCAACTGCAGCACTTTGCTGTGTAACCAAGAAAAAAGATAACTGTGTTTTGAGTTAAGGATGTCCTGAAACAAATTGCCTTAAAATACAACTGGCCAGTTTAGTTAAATTAATGGTCCCGGAAAGCTAGACCTCAGGACGTTCCACACTTTTAAAGATAAAGATAGAAGTTCCCCTCACACATATGTGCTAGTCGTTCCTGACTCTAGAGGATGGTGCTCATCTCCGTTTCAAAGCCGGAAGAGCCAGCGCTGTCCGAAGACACCTCTGTGGTCATGTAGCCAGCATGACTCAACACCAAAGGCGCATGGAACGCTATTACCTTCCCACCAAAGGTGGTCCCTATTTTTCTATTTGCATTTTTTACCTGCTTTCGAACTGCTAGGTTGGCAGAAGTTGGGACAAGTAACAGGAGTTCACCCCGTTATGTGGCACTAGGGATTCGAACCGTTGAACTAACTCTCTATCTATCTATCTATCTATCTGTCTGTCTGTCTGTCTATTTACCTATCTATCATCTATCATATTTCTCTCTCTCTCCCTCCCCCTCTCTCCCTCCCTCCCTCCCTCCCTCCCTCCCCCCCCCTCTCTCTCTCCCTCTCTCTCTCTCTCTCTCTCTCTCTCTCTCTCTCTCTCTCTCTCTCTCTCTCTCTCTCTCTCTCTCTCTCTATATATATATATATATATATATATATATATATAATCTATATCTATAACTGTCTATCTATCTACCTACCTACCTACCTACCTACCTACCTACCTACCTATTATCTATCATCTATCTATCTGTCACTGTTTTTGCGCATCAGTTTGGACAGGATTAACCATTGCTTTCTTCCAGCATGCTCTCCCACCCCCCAATTCTCATTTTCCAAATCAATTCTATCAGTGATGGGATTCAAATATTTTTGCTACCGGTTCTGTGGGCGTGGCATGATGGGTGTGGCTTGATGGGTGTGGCAGGGGAAGGATACTGTAAACTCTCCATTCCCTCCCCACTCCAGGGGAAGGATACTGCAAATTCCCTCCCGATCAGCTGGGACTCGGGAGGCAGAGAATAGATGGGGGCATGGCCAGTCAGAGGTGGTATTTACCGGTTCTCTGAACTACTCAAAATTTCCGCTACTGGTTCTTCAGAACTGGTCAGAACCTGCTGAATACCATCTCTGAATTCTACCATCCTGATGTTCCTGATGGACTGATCCTTAACTGATCCCTTTGAGATCAGTTAAGCTTAGCTATATGTCGATGAAGATTCTAAACCATAGAATGATTGAGATGGAATTGTCTGAAGTTGTGTGAAGTTTGACTCATTGCAACTGGACTAATTTTGAGGAAGCTGCCTGGGTGGGCAGCAAAACATCTCTCAAACTCACAACAAAATTAGTCCAGTTGCAACGATTCAACCTTCAGGTAACTTCAGACAACCTTTCCGTTTAGGTTAGCTAGCTAATTAGTCCAAATATTTTCATGTCAACTTTTCCCACTGGTTTTATATAACTTCCTTTCTCAAATGTACGCTGTTTTTAATTAACTTTTCCACCAAGCACTGTAGACGGCAACAGATCCCTATCAGCTGCTCTTTATGCCACAGCAGTTCCTGCATGGATGAATCACAACATGTTGAAATATGAAATGAAAAAAAAAATATCCAGATTTATTTTTGTATATCCTTAAATCACAGCAGAGGGGGTTTCTGATTCTGAAACTTAAAGTTAGTTACGACTGTAATGAAAATGCGGTAGCAAGCTGAGAGTTAACTCAAAACACTTAGGGACTTCAATTTCCATATTAGCCACACCTCAGCAAATCTTATTTCATTACAGAATGGCTCCCTTCCTCCAGAACCACAAGGATAATTTTAGTGATTAACTTTAAATTGGGGATAATGCATTAACATGCATTAACATAATATCAAAACAATTCCTTGCAATTATTACTTAACCTGGGTCAGAATCAAAAACCCTCCCTTCCTCATTTCCTCTCTCTTCACAACACCTCCCCTTTATTAAACGACAGAGACAACACACATACAGAGAGAGAGAGAGAAAACGATGGATAATAAGTTAGAGAACTGTAAAATGTTCTTACCAAACGTGATTCTCTCAAGCTAGCAAGGAGTAAGGGTGGACTTAAAAAGAAATTCCGCTTCAATCCTTAATAATCTAACTGGTGCTTGTCTGAAGAGAGGTGTGAGGTTTTTCTAGGTTCTCTGGAGGAGGAAGAAGGTAGGGGGAAAGAGAAAGGGACAGAGAGAGATGAGAAAGGGCATTCCTGAAAATCTAATCAGAGATGGCCAGCTAAAGGCCGCTGAGCAAGGCTCAAAGGGTCAAATGAAGGCCACATCTATCACTATACTAGCATGCAAGTGGCATGAATCAAGTACCTTCATACATTATGTCTCCACATCATGGCAGTGTCTGTGTTATAGAAATAGAAATAGAATAACAGAGCTGGAAGGGACCTTGGAGGTCTTATAGTCCGAGCCCCTGTTTAGGCAGGAAACCCTACACCACTTCAGACAAATGGTTATCCAACATCTTCTTAAAAACTTCCAGTGATAGAGCATTCACAACTTCTACAGGCAAGTTGTCCCACTGATTAATTGTTTTATCTCTGTCAGGAAATTTCTCCTTAGTTCTAAATTGCTTCTCTCCTTGATTATTTTCCACCCAATGCTTCTTCTATTGCCCTCAGGTGCTTTGGAGAATAGCTTGACTCCCTCTTAATTGTGGCAACATCTGAGATATTGGAACACTGCTATCATGTCTCCCCTAGGTCTTCTTTTCATTAAACTAGCTATGCCCAGTTCCTGCTATTTTTAGTTTTAAGAAGATGTTGGATAACCATTTGTCTGAAGTGGTGTAGGGTTTCCTGCCTAAGCAGGGGGTTGTACTAGAAGACCTTCAAGGTCCCTTCCAACTCTGTTATTCTATTCTGTTCTATAAATTACAGTTTTAAAGGAGCTGGTGACAGCAGTAGGATTTAAGTGTCCCTTTTAGCCAGCGGGAAAACTATTAGGATCCAAGCCATTTCCAATGAACAGATTCTCCCAATGGAAAGTATCCAAATCCCTTTATTCTTCTTATTAATAACACATACCTTGTTTTATCTTTATCAAAATAGTTTTATAGCATATCTCACCATGGTATCAATAAGAAAAGGGAGGCAATTATTTTTCAATAAGATTAGCAATAAAATGAGATTAAACACCCAATCCCAAGGAACTGCTATTTGTTGAAGAATATTCATTTGTTGCTAAGTATCCATGAAATTCTTAAAGACAAGAATTAGTTAAAGCTTTCTTTTGAACAGTATCTATAATTCTCATTTGCAAAATAGTATCTTTTAAGGTGTAATTTTACCACATTTTTGAAAAATAAAATAAAATAAATACTTTGGAAAAAACAATAAAAAAATTACTTGAGAGAAAACAGAAAATGCTAAAATACTTTTGGAATAAAATCAGTTCATTTCCTTCTGAAATAACTCTGAAATGCTTCTTTCCCAAATCTAAATATATTCCATTTCAGATTTTACAGTTCTGTCCCAGATGATTTTCCACACCTGAATTTCATGGGTTAGATTATTTTTAAGGAGGAGGATGCACATAAAAATACATGCGGTAGATAAATTGGTATCTACAACACATACAAGCAGCTATTAGTAAATATTTATTATTTAAATGTGCATAATATACAGGTGAAATGCTTGCATAGGCTTTTTTAAAATAGTTTGGGCATCAATATGGAAAGCGGATGAAACAAATTAATGCTTTGGAAGCAGGCAAAGCAAAAATGAATCAAAACATATAAATTCACCCTTCATCATACAATTCACAAGCAAAATAAGATTTTAAGGATGATTGCACACTGGGTTTTTGTTTCTTTTGGGCAACATAATGTGATGTGTAAAAAAGTGTGTTGCAACACTGTGATGTAAATTCTGGCCTTACATACACAGTCTTTTTAATGGGAAACAAACATGTATTTCATATAGTTTGAACTCTGAACACAGTGTTTCATTATTTGCCCTATCTTTGTCCTCCCCAAAACACCTATGGCACTATAAAAAAAAAAGTTCCTCTAATAACCTCAGTGCAAAATAGGGGTGAAATCCAGCAGATTCTGACAGGCTCTGGAGCGGAAATTTTGAGCAATTCAGAGAACCGGTAGTGGAAATTTTGAGTAGCTTGGAGAATTGGCAAATATCACCTCTGGCTGGCCCCAGAGTGGGGTGGGAATGGAGATTTTGCAATATCCTTCCCCTGCCATGCCCACCAAGCCACACCCACCAAGTCTGCATTACTATTAATCTTCTCATCGTTCCTATCACCTATCTCCTCCCACTTATGACTGTATGACTGTAACTTGTTGCTTGTATCCTTATGATTTATACTGATATTGTTTTTCTGATTGCTTATTTGTACCCTATGACTATCATTAAGTATTGTACCTTATGATTCTTGATGAACATATCTTTTCTGTATGTACAGTGAGAGCATATGCACCAAGACAAATTCCTTGTCTGTCCAATTACACTTGGCCAATAAAGAATTCTATTCTATTCTATTCTATTCTATTCTATTCTATTCTATTCTATTCTATTCTATTCTATTCTATTCTATTCTATTCTATTCTATTCTATTCTATTCTATTCTATTCTAAAACAAATTTCACCTCTCACCTCTTATAATGCCAAGCAGCTGAGTCAATCAGTGTCAAAGAGCCAACCACAAATAACAGAAACTTGTAATACAGTATAGTATCCATATCATAAAAGAAGAAAGAATGGAAATGTTCCAAAGTCAAGTCCCGCTATGACAGGGGTCAGCAACCTGCAGCTCTGGAGCCACATGTGGCTCTTTCACCCCTCTGCTGTGGCTCCCTGTCACTCAAAATATGCGTCACAACCATCAATGTGCAACACCCACCAGCATACAATTTATTGAGATTTTCAACCCCCGGTAGGCCAACCATGGATAAATCCAAGGAAAGAAAACTACATATGCTAGTTTTGTGGCCGCTCAAGAAATAGTCAGGCACGGGAAGGATTTTGTGGCTCCCGGTGTTTTCTTTTCTGTAGGAAATGGGACCAAATGGCTCTTTGAGTGTTTAAGGTTGCAGGCCACTGCCTTATGAAATCAGATAAGTATTTGCCAAAGCCTTCTCTTCTGGGAGTACAACTTATTCTCCTTGTTTTGGGGTTGGGGATAATTTAGATCAACGGTTAGTTATCCCACTTCCCAGTCCACCCACCCCATATATCTTTTTATGACATTAAAGGGTAAATTCTTCCAGCACAATGGAGCCCTGGGAACTAATCTGATAACGGTTTCCAACATCAAGTCAAGCAGATGTTTGCTTGAGGCTGCAAAGATGAAAATTTAACAATATTGCTTGAAGGGAGAAAAGAATGTCATGAAGAAGGAGCAAGATAAGACAAATCCATTCTGCCCAAAAATTAAATAGGTGATGACTCAAGGAAAAGAACAATAGAAATAGATATAAATAGCATCTCTCACACATCAAATTAGCCAGAGAGAAATTGGAACTAAGCCAAATGGTTGTTCAAGAGACAGGGGGGAAAACCATTACAATGGTTATTTGGACAATTCCAATGTACAGTAAAAAGGAGCCAGCTCCAGAGAATCTAAAAATGAAGCTAATTCTGGGCAAAAAAAAAAAAAAAAAAAGTTTTGCAATTTCACAGAAGTTTTTTTCCCCCCTTGTTTTTTGGACTTCCTTTCTTGGTGTAATTGGTGGAGGCTGAACTAATTCAAATAGTATTGTATTCTGTTGCACATTTTGCTATCATCCTAAAGCTTCTGTTGCTTCCCATAATTCCCAGTCCAAAGGAAAGCGACATTTGCTGTGGCCTCTTGGTCACCTTGTAACGAAATAGATGCAAGAACACTGATGATAAAATTCTTCTTTATGTTCATAGAACAGCATCTCGGAATGAACAAACTGTCCAGAATAGATATAGAAAAAGTAGAATATATCGAGATTTACAAGATATGAAGACAAGCTCAACTCGTAATGAAAATATTTTGTTCTTGGCTGCAGTACAGAAATCGCCTACAATCCCCTTCTTGTGGGATATATTTTGACCTTCCTGGTTTAGCCTGCAACATTGGAATTTCTTGAAAGTATTTCATCCAAACCGATAGCCTCCCCCCGGCCAGTACGCTCCCACAGAGAGGGACTCCTCAGGGTGCCGTCGGCCAGACAATGTCGGCTGGCGACCCCCAGGGGGAGGGCCTTCTCTGTGGCAGCTCCTGCCCTCTGGAACGACCTGCCCCGGAGATACGTAGGATACCAGATCTCTGTGCTTTTTGCCGTGCCCTTAAAACTTTTTTATTTCATCAAGCTGGGCTGGCGTAATCCCCCCCTTAGATATTTTTAACTGTAAATTGATTTTAGTTCAGGTGTTTTAAATTTATTTGGGCCAAAATTTGTTTCATTCTTTTAAAAATTTTAAATTTTGTATGTGATGTTTTTATTCTTGGCTGTTCACCGCCCTGAGTCCAGCAGAAGGGCGGTATAAAAATTTAATAAATATATATATATATAAACTACTTATAGGAGGGAAGCAGTGGCTCAGAGGCTAAGATGCTGAGCTTGTCAATCGAAAGGTCGGCAGTTCAGTGGTTCGAATCCCTAGTGCCGCATAACGGGGTGAGCTCCCGTTACTTGTCCTAGCTTCTGCCAACCTAGCAGTTTGAAAGCACGTAAAAATGCAAGTAGAAAAATAGGGACCATCTTTGGTGGGAAGATAACAGCATTCTGTGCGCCTTTGGTGTCTAGTCATGTTGGCCACATGACCACGGAGACGTCTTCGGACAGCGCTGGCTCTTTGGCTTTGAAATGGAGATGAGCACCGCCTCCTAGAGCCGGGAACGACTAGCCCATATGTGCAAGGGGAACCTTTACCTTTACCTTTAAACTACTTATCTTCCCTGTCTTCATGCCATCCAAACTGATGTTCATCCTACTATCATACGTCTATTAGCTTCTACACGAAAAAGGGTTAGGTGTTACCCCCTATGGAGGAATTAATTAAAGTTCTGAAAAGATGTTTAGTTACACATACTGCTGAGATCATGTTTTCAATGGCCCAGGAGTGCTTGCAAACGTGATGATAGAAACCCTATACAGTCACGGCCCAGCCACAGCAATAGTGCAGAACATGAATGACTTTCTGGGGATCTCTACATCCTTCCCTTGTCAGCCAGAAGGAACACAATTTCTTCTAAAACACATGTTTTAATAATGTTTGCATGTCTCCATTGAGTGGGAGATACTAGAAGCTGTACACAAGATCAATCTTGAATAGTTCATGGAGAGGAGATCCAAGACTATGGGAAAACTGTGAAGTTACACAACAGTATCTCAAAAACAACAACAACAACAACAAACAAAGAAACCAGGGACACGGTGGCTTAGTGGCTAAGATGCTGAGCTTGTCAATCGAAAGGTTGGCAGTTCAGCGGTTCAAATCCCTAGTGCCGCGTAACGGGGTGAGCTCCCATTACTTGTCCCAGCTTTGAAACGGAGATGAGCAGCACCCCCTAGATTTGGGAATGACTAGCACATATGTGTGAGGGGAACCTTTACCTTTACTATCTCAAAAAAAGTAGGGAAAACCTTTTTTTGTATCACCGTAAAGAAAGCTGCATAGATGTAATCATCAGCTCACAGATACCTACATGTATGTGTGTCTGTGGATGAATATAGAGATAATATCATTGTAAAGAGCCTTCTTCCATTCCTGAAAATCGCATAACTTAACGATGTAGTAAAATTCTGAAATTATGTGGGGGGAAAAAATTTGGGGAAGTAATGATGGTTGCTAATATACTGTCTTCAAGTAGGTTTTTCTACTGTTACGTTCTAAAGACAGCTATAAAGACAGAATTGTATTTTTAGGGGAAAAATAAAGAAAAAAAGAATCCATCATTTCATCACTGGAGGAAGATACCCACCAAAGTTCAGATACTTATTCTCATCAATAAAATTATAACACAGCAGGAGAAAAACAATCTTTTCAAAAAGTGGAAGAGCAATTCATTCATCACCCATCCATTACGAGTTGTTGGAAGCAACTTGTCTCGTTTGCATTACAAATTGGAGAAGTTTGCATAAAATATAGCAGAAACATTACTACTTGGAGAAAAGGAAAGTAAAGAAGTACTCCAAAACCAGACAGATGAAAGCCCATCCAAATTGTCATCTTTTTTATGAACATATCATCCGACTGTATCATGCTGAATTTTCTGAAATAGATTCTGTGGTTTTGTCTTCAAAAATGATGATGAAATACATACAGGGGTGAAATCCAGCAGGTTCTGACAGGTTCTGGAGAACCGGTAGCGGAAATTTTGAGTAGTTCGGAGAACCGGCAAATACCACCTCTGGCTGGCCCCAGAGTGGGGAGGGAATGGAGACTTTGTAATATCTTTCCCCCAGGAGTGGGGAGAGAATGGGGATTTTGCAGTATCCTTCCCCTGGAGTGGGGAGGGAATGGAGATTTTGCAGTATCCTTCCCCTGGAGTGGGGAGGGAATGGAGATTTTGCAGTATCCTTCCCCTGGAGTGGGGAGGGAATGGAGATTTTGCAGTATCCTTCCTCTGCCACATCCACCAAGCCACGCCCACCAAGCCATGCCCACAGAACCGGTAGTAAAAAAATTGGGATTTCACCACTGAATACAGATCTAGCTGAGAGGAATAGCAGAACTGGTGGAATAGTTAAGGTGTTGGATTAGGGCTGAAAGACTTAAGTGTGAGGGCCCAATTGACCATAAAGGACATTGGGTTAGTCTCAGCCTCATATCCTTTTCAGAGTTGTTTGTGGATGAAATTGCTTCCTGAAGAATAGTTGCAATTGTATAATGACTCTGCGAGCTTTCTCTAGGGGACTTCAATTTGACCAAAGATTTGACCTAAGTACCCTTTTGAAGCTAAGTGTGGAATTGAAATGGTCCTCTCTGAACTAGCCTCTTTGCTTCTTTCTGGAAGGCTAAAAGAGGATGCTTCAAAGAGTGTCGCACATGCACAGAAGCCACGCCCCACTGGATCAAAACAGCCAGCCGAGTTTAGTTTGACATCTTTGACATTTTTATTTAAGTAGAGCATTTCATTCCCCCCGCCCCCTCAGCTCAGAGAAGCTACAGCCATAGGGGGAAATGTCATGTCAGGGTCTTGTCTCAAAAGTCCTCCTCCTCATCTGAGATGTTCAGCTCAGGATCTTGTACTCTAGCAGCTATGGTGAGCCAGTAGTACGCCCTACATGCTTTGCCCTGGACCAGTGATGGGTTTCAAAAAATTTTACTACAGGTTCTGTGGGTGTGGCTTGGTGGGCATTGCATGGCTTGGTGGGCGTGGCTTGGTGGGCGTGGCAGGGGAAGGATATTGTAAAATCTCCATTCCCTCCCCAATCCAGGGGAAGGTTATTGCAAAATCCCCATTTCCTCCCAATCAGCTGGGACTTGGGAGGCAGAGAATAGATGGGGGTGGGGCCAGTCAAAATTTTTACTACTGGTTCTCCGAACTACTCAAAATTTCCGCTACCGGTTCTCCAGAACTGGTCAGAACCTGCTGAAACGCACCTTTGCCCTGGACCCAGCACATTCCATGTCAAGTGTCTTCTCCATCCAGAACTTGAGTACATTACTGCCTCAGAAATCAAGAGAAGAAAGCACAGGAGCACACAAGATACTAAGTAGGAGTGTTTAGGGAAGGCTACTTGAGGAAGGAAACCAAGTCTGACTTGAGTACCACACACCCTGCTGGAAAAATTGATGAAGATCTCTTGTGTCCCCCACTTTAATTAGAACTCTAGCTCAAAAAAAAAAACCCCTTCCCTGGTGTTTGCATTGCTTTCTGACTTCTCAATCCGTTTATTTCTTTTGGACATTGTCCTTCTGGGAAATTTTTACACTCTGAACATGGGCTGTGTTTACAGCCGCAAGATCATAGTACTACAGAGTTGGAAGGGACTTTTCAGGTAGTTAGTCAAATCCCCTGCTGGTCGTAGTCTCCATTACAGCATCTCTGACAAATAACCGTTCAGCCTCCTCTCAAAGATCTCCACTGAGGACTCATCATTTCATATTACAGCCTGTTCCACCGGCTGGCTGTTCATGCAGTCAGGAAGTTCTCCCTGAGGTCTAGCCTGCTTGCAGTTTTGACCCGTTGGCTCTTGTCCTGCCCTCTGGGGCAATAAGAGGATGAGTGCACTCCCACTTCTGTGTCATAAAAACCTTCAGATATTTTAAGACTACTCTCTTCTCTCCCTTTAGTCATCTCTTCTGTAGGCTAAACTGTTCCTTTAACTGTTTTCATAGAGCTTGGTTTCCAGATGGATTTATTATGGTAATAATCTAGATAATAAGCTGCTGCTCATGAGGCCAGACACTTCTAGTATATAAACCGGTGCTGGAGAGATCTTTAATGATGGAGCAACATCTGTGACAATCTAATTTTGAGTGCTCTGGGCCTTAAAACTATGTTTGCTATGAATATGCACATTCTTTGACCTCTGCTAGACCTTTGTCATGCTTTCCTATTCCATTCCCAGAACGTGGCATTAGCCCTTGGGGATTTAGATGGATTTTCAGCCATGCTTTTTGCTTGTAAATGTCCTGGGTGGAGTTTAACTCTGAATTACTATTTTTGTCCTGTGAATCCTAGGATGGGACAATACTGTAAGTGCCAGATCTTCCTAGGAATAATCAGGAGCGGAAAATAGCCAAAAAATACTCAAATATCTCTGAGTTCTTAAGAATAAAATGTATTAGACGGAAGTAAGAAATCAAGAATTCATAACTATTTATCTGAAGTGGTGTAGGGTTTCCTGCCTAGGCAAGGGGTTGGACTAGAAGACCTCCAATCCTTCCAACTCTGTTATTCTATTCTATTCTAAGAGGAATTCTGACAACTGCTTCTAAATTGGAATATGGGCAGTTGAAAGACAATGTATGCTGGCTTTCTTTTTAACAGGGTTTTGGTGCAAGAGGAAGGATGCTAATCTCTTTTGAGAAATTGGGCCAGTCTACAACTGAGTTATGTTCACATAACATTTACTAGCCATATTATCAGCATGAGAATCCTCTCTTACATTGGAATGAGCCAAGGAAGACTGAATGGCCCAAATTATGTAGTGAATCTGTGACTGAGAACCCAGTTGAATCTTGGGTCTCCCTGATCCCAGTCCTATACCTTAATATCATCAATATTAGGACCTAGAGTAGCAACTGAAAGAGAGGCTTAAAGTAATACTAACTACACATTTGAGGGTTCCTTGAAGATCTAAAATGTTTTATTTTGAAGTTTCCATACAGATAGAGACCATTTCAAGTCCTTAAGGAATCCTTAAATAAGAGTAATTTCTCCAGCAGGGAAGTTCAAGGGGGAAACATCTAAGAACTTTGGAGAAGTACCAAAAGAATGTTGATAAAGAGCACAGATAACCTTTAACTCCCAACTCAGGATTATTTCTCAGTATGGGCTTCACTCCTGGCAAGAAAGGTTTGAGGTCCATAGTCTCCAATCATTTCCATGAGCATTTATCATTTCCCATCTCTTTATTTTGACCTTTGAGTGGTTGTGGTCGGGAGCCTTCCAGCCATTCAATAATTGACATGGCTAGCCCTGTTTTATATATAGTAATGTCACATCACTGCATATTGGTCAAGGGGTCAAGCCAAATATGGCTCCTTCCGAGAGGTAATCATTGGGGGCAAATTTAATGCCGGGTTCTGGCATATGAATGATGCTGACTTTTGCACCTTGCAATGGAATGATTTAGCCTTACCTGCAAGTTTAGGAGCAATACCCATAGGCAGAAGAAAACCTTAACAAGACTCACTTATTTGCATAGATCCATTAATGTTACTGTATATCTTTTAAAATTAAGCAAATGTGCAATATCGTGTGGCATTGAACTTTTAGTGTTTTAAACAGATTCTGATAACTCCAAAGTCCACAGGCATGCTGTAAAAAAAAAAAAAAAACATTTTATTTATCAACGAAGAACCAAAGTATGTTTAGAATGCCCTTCGGGGAAATTAAACTAAAGATGCTAATAAATCAAGGGAATTTGAATTATACATAAAATGCAATAAACATGAACAAGGAAGAAACGGAGTAAGCGCTGGTGTTTTGATTAGTGAGAAAGTTTGACTAGAAACCAAATCAATAACATTTCTACCAATGTGGCTGAGCACTATTCGTTTTGGGAAAGGGGGGTGGGGGGCGGGGCATGCTGGAAAAAATAGAGACCAGAATGCTTATCCTAAATGAAAGAGTTATAGGAAGGAGAACAGAAATAAAAACAAGGATTTCCCAATTCCAGATTTTATGAAAAGAGGAGTAAGAAAGACCTACAATAAGGCCTAAAGGTAAAGGTAAAGGTTCCCCCCGCATATATGTGCTAGTTATTCCCGACTCTAGGGGGCGGTGCTCATCTCCGTTTCAAAGCCGAAGAGCCAGTGTTGTCCGAAGACGTCTCCATGGACATGTGGCCCGCATGACTAAACGCCAAAGGCGCAAGGAACGCTGTTCCCTTCCCACCAAAGGTGGTCCCTATTTTTCTACTTGCATTTTTTATGTGCTTTCGAACTGCTAGGTTGGCAGAAGCTGGGACAAGTCACAGGAGCTCACCCCATTAGGCGGCACGCTAGGGATTCGAACTGCTGAACTGCCGACCTTTCGATCGACAAGCTCAGTGTCTTAGCCATTGAGCCCTACAATAAGGCCTAGGACTGACCTAAAAACAGAACTCAGGATAGCTGCTTGAAAGTGATGGCAAAATATATCAAGAGGTGTAAGCTCAGAGGCTCCAGTGGGGAAGAAAAGCATGAATGGATGTGATGGGAACCAAAGAGCAGCAGGAACAAAATACAAAATATAGTCTTGAAAGTCCCAAGCAGATTGAACTGGGAAAGGAAGAAGGCTGGAAAGAAAACGTGGCAATCTTTTCTTCCCTCCATCTTTCCCTGTTTACAGAACTAATCCGAGGTTGTTGCAATTACAAAGCAGAAGGAAAGCAGGACTCGGAGGGACTCAAAAGAGGAACCAAGAAACAACCGAAGAGGGCCCACAAACAGAGGCTCGGGGAGGGCAAAAGGGGGCCTACTGAAAGTTCATGAAGGCCGGAAACGGGCCTGTTTTTGGCCTCCAGAGGGCCTCCGGAGCCCAGGGAGGCCATTTTTGCCCTCCTGGAAGCTCGATAAAAGCCTCCGAGTCCAGGGAGGGCAAAAACATACACACACCGCCATGGTGCAGGAGGCCGACTAGGTCAGGGGTCACCAACCTTTCGGACCTCAGGGACCACTAAATTCATAATTTTAAATCCTGTGGACCACTAATATGATATGCCTAATGAACTGCTGGGTGGGCGTAGCTAGGTGGTCATGTGACTGGGTGGGCATGGCCAATGCCTCGCCTCTCCACCCGGGCTCCTTAGGTCCCCATCAGGAAGCAGTTGTTGAAGCTAAGCAACCACCATGAGAAAGAGTTGGCAAAACAGCTCAGTTCAAACTGGATCTGACCGAGAAGGAGGCTCAGCAGAAGCACCTCACTGAGGACTAGGAGCATAGGCTTTCCAAGCAGAATGAAGACCTGCGGAAGTGCAAGGCCAGGTACCGGTGCCTGGAGGCTCAGTGGGCTAAGAAAGTTAGCCAGTTCCAGGCCGTGATGCAGTCCCACTGGAATGAGGCCCTCCAGCTCTTTGCCACCAGCGGCACTTCCCTCCAGTCTTCGCCCAAAGCCCCACACCAGGAGGCTGAAGCAGACCCCAAGTTGGAATTTCTGCCCCCCTTCCAACCCACCCAAAAAGACCTCGAAGGGGGAGACTCTCTGCAGCAACACAAACGTTCATTGCACGTATCCATTCCAGGGGCCGTAGTTTGAGGACTCCTGATTTAGTGCAATATTAAAAATGCAAATAATTTTTCTGCGGATCACCAACATTTTCTCACGGACCACCAGTGGTCCATGGACCACCAGTTGGTGACCGCTGGACTATGCCACGCCCACCATGGCCATGCCCATCCAGCAACCGGGCAGGAAAACCCCTTGCTAAAATTTTTAAAGCCCACCCCTGATCAAGACTAACTTGAAGACAATCCCTTAATTAATGGCAAGAATAGCAACAGCAACAGCAGATCTTCCAATGCCCTGCATTTGCAAGGAAAAAAACAGCAGAGAAGAAACCAATCCAGTGGCTGGAAGCAGTTGACAAGGGATTTTAAGGGAGAAAAGAGCACAATGCAAAATAAATCAGTAAACATAACCATGGAATAAATACATGGTTAATGGATGCTAGATGAAAAAGCAGAAAGAGATTAAAAAAAAAAAAAACAGAATGTCAAACAAAGCATAGAATCGTAAGAATGGTTCATAGCACTGTAATATAAACTATAAAGAAAAGAATGGATGAGAAATAAAAAACTAAGTGAAGTGGCAATAACAATAATGTGAAAGAACAGAGTATCAAAATAAATAAGATACTGTAATTTAGTAAGGCAAAAGGCAAGTTATAGAAGACAACAAAGAAGATACAACATGTTTATTAAGAAAGCAAGTGCATTTTGTATTTGTTTTGGGGACATGATGCTTCCTGATGGAAGTTCACCTGTGACCTATTTGCAGCTGCACCATTCCAAACTCTAGATTGCCAGTACAGGTGCAACTTAATATTGGATAAGGGGGAAAAAAATTAAGCCATGCCTGTCTGCACACATACACATAACCCATACTTAATGGTTGCTACCGAGACAGATAAAAAAGTGAGAGATGGTTGTAAAAAAAAAAGAACAAGAAACTTGCAAGCTTATTGGTAACAGTGAAAAGTTAACTGGTTTACAGGGAGACAGTTAGAAAGAAAATAAAGCTATCTTTGTTCTAGTATTCTTCGAGATAGTGTTCACGAGGTATTCTCGTGGTGCGACCGGAACAATCTGGAACTGAACATACTCAAAACCGTAGAAATGGTGGTAGACTTTAGGAGAAATCCTCCCATACTACCACCTCTTACAATACTAGACAACACAGTATCAACAGTAGAGACCTTCAAATTTCTAGGTTCTACCATATCACAAGACCTAAAATGGACACCTAACATCAAAAATGTCATCAAAAAAGCACAACAAAGAATGTTCTTTCTGCATCAACTCAGAAAGCTCAAACTGCTCAAGGAGTGCTGATACAGTTCTACAGAGGAATTGTTGAGTCTCTCATATGCACCTCTGATTTGGTTCTGCAACCCAACAAGACAGACACAGACTTCAGAGGATAATTAGAACTGCAGAAAAAACAATAGCTACCAACCTGCCCTCCATTGAGGACCTGTATACTGCACGAGTCAAAAAGAGGGCTGTGAAAATATCTACAGACCCCTCGCATCCTGGACATAAACTGTTTCAACTCCTACCCTCAAAACGACGCTGCAGAGCACTGCACACCAGAACAACTATACACAAGGACAGTTTTTTCCCCAAACACTCTGCTAAACAAATAATTCCCTCAACACCATCAAAGTATTCACTAAGTCTGCATTACTATTACTATTAGTCTTCTCATCGTTCCCATCACCCATCTCCCCCACTTATGACTGTATGACTGTAACCTTGTTGCTGGTATCCTTACGATTTATATTGATTGTTTCCTAGTATGATTTGATTGCTTCTTTGTACTCTATGACTATAATTAAGTGTTGTACCTTATGATTCTTGATGAATGTATCTTTTCTTTTTATGTACACTGAGAGCATATGCACCAAAGACAAATTCCTTGTGTGTCCAATCACACTTGGCCAATAAAGAATTCTATCTATCTATCTATCTATCTATCTATCTATCTATCTATCTATCTATCTATCTGTCAATCATCTATCTATCTATCTATCTATCTATCTATCTATCTATCTATCTATTTATCTATCTATCTATCTATCTATCTTTTGGTTTTGTAGGGGGAATAATTCAGCTGCTATTGTTTGATTCAGAAAAGATTAAAAATGGAAGTAAAATTTTAACCAGAAACTTTTTTTGTTTTAGCTGTCACAGCTAAATAGACTGGAAAACAAAAAACACCATGAGATTTTGTTTCTATAAATTCGTTTCTATATATACAACAACAGCGAGACAATTATATACACACAGGTGAAAAGGTAGACAAATTCCCACAATTAAAAGAGTGGATTGTGGTATTAGTGGAATTGGCAGAGATGGCAAAACTGACCCCTCGGATGAAAGTCAAAAGCCCATCTAGGTTTGTTTCTACTTAGAGACTGATTGTGGACTCCTTGCTCAAGAAACATAAACATGAAGTTTTGACTTTTTACGATTTGATGATTAGAGCTGTTATTTTTATTGTTATCATGTAATCTATACATTCTTTTCTGTTTATGTTTAAACTTTGGAGAGAGAGGTTATCTTGTTCCATAGTTTTGATTGTTTAAAAATGCATATTTTGTACAAGACGTTTCTGCTTTTTTGTTTTAAATTAGAGTAAGAAGTTACTCTACTATACATTTGTTTCTTTACTGAAGAAAGTCCGGAGTCAACTTTTTTCTTCCTTGTTACTTTCTAACTTTTCTTCCTTTGCACTTTATAACTCCCCCCCACACACACTTTTTGATCTCCCCCAAATAATTCCACTATTTTGTATTTTGTCTCTTTTTGAATCATAATAGTTGATTGTTGTTGTTTTTTAAAGGAAATAGTTCATCATTGTGATCCATTCCTTTCTTCTGAAGATATTTCATTAAAAAAAAACCTCTGAGAGAATCATTCTTGGAAAAGAATCATTTACAATGTTAGGTAGATGCCAAAAAGCCTGAAGACACACTTAAAAATAAAATTTGATTTCTTACCTAACCTTCCCTTTTGGCTTAAACTCTGAGGTTAAAAATAGCATAAGCTGTTACTCAGTAAGTAGTGCCATAGCTCTTGCTGTAAGCAATATTGTCAATTTTACATTTCTTAGTAGGAGAGATAGAAGAAGCCAAAAGAAACGGTCTGGCCTATGAAAGATCTTACAAAAATTTGCCTATAATGTTGTGCTTAGAAATATCTGAGTTCCATAATGGAAGAGGCTTTTGGTATATCTTGCATTCAGCCGGTTCGGAACAGTTCAAGCCGGTTCGGTATTCAGCCGGTTCGGACCAGTTCAGGTGAACTGGTAGCGGAGATCACGGGTGGGACTGCCCACCTGCCCTGGTGCTATGCCATCCTATTTAGCCACATTTTTGAGGCCGGGCGCCTGTGTGGAAGGCATGCGCGTGAGCAAAGTGAATGCACAGAATGCCGGGTGCATGTCCAAAAGGTGCATACATGAAGCAAGCATCTGTGTAAAGCAAGCATGTGCACAAAGCAAGCATGTGCACAAAGCAAGCGTGCACGCAAAACAGGCATGTGCGCAAAACAAGCGTGCGCGCAAAGCAAGCGTGCACGCATGCGGCAAACTGGTGGTAAAAATATGTGAAACCCATCACTGATATCTTGGCATAGCCTCTCTTTGCAACTGCAGGAGGCCGTTAGCAAAATTCACATTATATAGCAGTTCCATAACAGAAAAGAATAAACATTTTCAATTAGCCCCATCAAAATATTCTCTTAGTTATTATTGCATTGTATTTTTTTTAATCTGATGTTAGCCATCCAGAGTCTCTACAGTGAGATGAGTAGCATATCAATCAATCACAGAAACAAATACAATTCCAGCAAAATGAAATTGATATAGCAACCTTCTATATTCCATATACAAAATTGCCAATCAGATTATCAATTTTGTTTTTCTTTCAGCCTGTTCAAAATGAACTGCTTCTTCTGTTTGACTTCATCAAGTACTCCCAATTGGCCTCACTGGATTCTGATACCATCAGTTTTGATATCATGTCCATTCCATTATATCTAATTATCTGGGATCATTCCAAGAAGAATGAAATATAAATGTTCTCTGAAATAGCAGAAACTAATGAACAATCTTATGACTTTTCAGAGGGTCAAATTCATATCAAATTCCCACTGTCATTTCAAAAAGTGAATTATGTTCAAATCAGTTCTGGCTACTTAGAGGCTTGCAGCATAACTTATATGAGCTCTCACAGTTAGAATAATAATAGCAATTATTGATCAATTTACTGTATTGCATGGAGTCTTTCCTCTACCTTGGTATACAATGCAAACAGAGGTGGATGCTCACTCATTGCATAGATATGATAACTTCTCTTACTGGACAATTACAAAAGCACATTTGATGCTTTTAATTACTTCATATCAAGATGTAGGATTTATTTGCCAAGGGCTTTTCCTAAAAGAACTTGGAAACTTAAAACAATACTGAGGAATACAACAGTGCTTGTACCGGTAACACAAATCAGTACAAGCAGATATATATACTAATAAAGTTGAAAAAAACATGATCATTTGCACTAGTCATTTGAGAGTCCCAAAAAAATAAATAAATCCCAATTTCTTCTGTTTAATCAACTGAGATGAGGAATTAATCACCTTAAGATTCTGGAAGATTCTCCAGGAAGGACTATATCCAGTTTTGCAGCCCACTGAATTTTTTTCCCCTCCTCCTCCTCCTCCTCCATTTGGCAAAGAAGGAAGGAATGAATATTTTTCTTAAGGTCACTGACTGGAATTGCAAACACAAACACATTAAAAAAATAAAAACAAAACAAGATGAAATATGGCAGTTGGTGATGGGTTCGTCACTAGATAATAAAACGCCATCTACTTAAAATTCATTTCCGAACATTCCTTTGCAGAGAAGGAGGGGGGGCGGGAGAAGCAGTGGGAGCCTGGAAATAATGTGTACCAATGTTTACTGCAAAAAAAGAAGAAGAACATTGCCTAGGCATTTGAAAAGGATTTGTCTTCACCCGTCTGAAGCCAGATCTGCAGCCTGCCAGGTGGCAATAGACTAATCTTTTTAGTGGCCTTGCCACCACACTCCCCTAGGGAAGTTTTGCAGCAATTGTCAGGGTATATTTTAAATGGCAGGACACAAAGTTTTCATTACATGGCAAATCAACCCAGTGGAAAATAGGATGAGATGGGTTATAAGGCAGGAAGATTTCCTCCGAGGTTGCATCGTTTTCTTTTGATGTGTAGGAGAGATAAATGGAAGCTAAATTCACCTTTGGCATTACTAGGGATGCTTATAGACAGAGCCTGGGATAAACTAGCTCAAAATGATTAGGAAGTTTAAAGGAGAGGCTCGTCACCAAGCAGGAAGCTTCCAAGGGCACAATCTGTAGCAATAGACGTGTGCCAAGCAAAACATGTCTGCAAAAACTCAATCAAGGTCAAAGATTTATTAGAAAGTATCCGGCCGCTGGACCAGGGGAAGAGCTATAAACAGCACAGGAAGTCTGACTAGGTGGCTCAGTGGCTTGTCGATCAGAAAGGGTGGCAGTTTGGCAGTTCGAATCCCTAGTACAGGTTTCCTGCGTGAGCAGTGGGGTGGACTAGATGACCTCCAAAGTCCCTTCCAACTCTGTTACTATTAATGTTACAATTGGGAAGAGCAGGTCTTGAACACAGATTCTACCACTAGCACTTTATGGTATCTACCTTGGCCAGTTTCAGCTTTTCATTGAACGGTTTAATTAATGAAAAGAAGGACTAGGGGTGATGTGATAGCAGTCTTCCAATATCTCAATATCCAATATCCAAAGAGCCTTGGTGGTGCAACAGACTAAAGCACTGTTAAGTAACACCAGCTGCCTACAATTACTGCAAGTTCAAATCTCACCAGGCTCAAGGTTGACTCAGCCTTCCATCCTTTCGAGGTAGGTAAAATAAGGACCCGGTTTGTGGGGGCAATAAGCTGACTGTATAAAAAAGAACACTGTTTAGGGGGGGCCGAAAGCCCTACTAAGCAGGTATATAAAAAAGTATGAAGGCTATTGCTTAACGCATTGTAAGCTGCCCTGAGTCTCCAGAAAAGGGCGGTATATAAATTGAACCAATAAACAAATCAATCAATCAATCAATCAATCAATCAATCAATCAATCAATCTCAGGGGTTGCCACAAAGAAGAGGGAGTCAAGCTGTTCTCCAAAGCACCTGAGGGCAGGACAAGAAGCAATGGGTGGAAACTAATCAAGGAGAGAAGCAACCTAGAACTAAGGAGAAATTTCCTGACTGTGAGAACAATTAACCAGTGGAATAACTTGCCTCCAGAAATTGTGAATAAGCCAACACTGTAAGTTTTTAAGAAGAGATTGGACAACCATTTGTCTGAAATAGTATAGGGCAGTGATGGCTGACCTTTTTTTCCTTGGGTGCTGAAAGTGTGCTTGCGATAGCACATGTGTACATGCCCACACCCATAATGCAATGCCCCCCTGCGCCCCACCCCCTGCACATGTGCACATGACCCCCACGCCACCCCACGCATGCATGCACATCTCCTGCATGTGCGGCAGAGACCCGAAAATCAGCTGGCTGGCTGGAGGCGCACGCACATCAGGGGTGGGTTCTAAATTTTTTTACTACCTGTTCTGTGGGTGTGGCTTATTTTGTGGGTATGGCTTGATATTCACGTGACAATTCTTTAGGATTTAGCAGAGGTACTGCTCTACCAGGCTTTTAACTGCTTGCAGAGCTGTACTGATCTACCTATTTATTTTTTGCAGGCACTGATCTACTCATGTATTTTTGCAGGCACTGGTCTACTCATTTGTTTTCTTTTAACACTGATCAGCTGTAGGGCGGCCCTTTGAAGCCCCACGGCAAGAGTTTAAGCATTTTTTTTCCCTCTAGCCATCAGCTGGGACTCAGGAGGCAGCAATAGATTGGGGGTGGGGACAAATGTTCTTTTTCCTATGTTTTTCTGTAGCTATGCTTGCATTTTGGTCTGTGACCGTAAATAAATTTATATATATATATATATATATATAAGATTGGGGGTGGGGCCAAATAAAAGGTAAGAATAACGCAGGGGCGGGGGGGGCGCGGGAGTGGGGGGGGGTGGGGCAGAACCGGTTCGGTGATATCATATCATCACCGTTATCAGCTCGGGAGAACCGGGCCGAACTGGGCGGAACCCACCACTGACGCACATATGCGGTGGAACTGACCTAGGGCAACGGCTCGCGTGCCCGCAGAGATGGCTCCACATGCCAACTGTGGCACGCGTGCCATAGGTTCGCCATCACAGGTATAGGGTTCCCTGCCCTGAGCAGGGGTTGGACTAGAAGATCTCGAGTTGGCCCTTCCAACTCTGTTATTCTATTCTTTTCAGAGGATGACAGGGAACAAATTGAGCCTCTTGTATATGCAAAACGTGCCAATAAATTCTTCTTCTAAAGACCCAAGGTAATCCTGCTCTTTAAAGCTTGTAAATGGAACTGTGTTTATGAAAGTTGCCACCTACATCTGGCACTAAGGACCACTCTGGTTCCGGAAGAATTAACCTTCCTTGCTAATATAGATCCTTTAGGAATTAAACCTCCTGCTTGCCTTCTATTACTCTACATACTTCTGACCTTTAGTTGCTCTTTATCTTTTTCTGTTATTCTACACAAGGCAGAGGAACCTTGTGTAGTCATTCAAGCATCGCAATGCTCAGAGGAACTTGAATAATGAGAACAAGAGAATGGAGCCGTCCAGATGGCCATTAAATTAAGTGTGACATCACATACCAGAAAAATACTAGTTCACTTTTTTTGCTGCCACATCACATAGCTGACTCCTCTTCCTGACAAGCTACCAGAACAAGACTCGGTTGTTCTAGCAAGCTAGGACAATTAAAGTACTGTTTGATATATGCTATGATTTTCACAGATATTCTTGTAAATTACCTAACTTTTTTCCTGGAGAATCAGTTGACTTTTTTTGTTCATTAACTTAAAAATATTTAATGAAGCCAGTTTTTCTACAATAAGATTCACCAGCATTTGATGCCAGATTCATTTCTTTTTGATTATTTTAGCTGACAGTTTAGTTATCTATAACACAGAACAATAAAATATGAATATCCATTGACTTGATATTCCTTTTAATGATACTGGAGAGAGAGAGAGGCAGAGAGAGAGGCAGAGAGAAACATAGAGAGACACAGAGAGACAGACAAATAGACATACAGAGAGAGACAGAGAGAGAGAGAGAGAGACAGAGGGAGAGACAGAGAGACAGAGACAGAGACAGAGACAGAGAGAGACAGACAGAGAGAGACAGAGAGACAGAAAGAGACACAGAGAGACACACACAGAGAGACACAGAGACAGACAGAGACAGACAGAGAGACAGAGAGACAGAAAGAGACAGAGAGAGACACACACAGAGAGAGACAGAGAGAGAGAGACAGAGAGAGACACAGAGAGAGACACAGAGGGAGAGTCAGAAAGACAAAAACAGAGAGAGACACAGAGAGAAACAGAAAGAGACAGACAGACAGACAGAGACAGAGAGACAGAAAGAGACAGAGAAAGAGACACAGATAGAGACACAGAGGGAGAGACAGAGAGAGAGACAGAAAGAGACAGAGGGAGGGAGAGAGACAGAGAGAGGGAGACAGAGAGAGGCATGCCAGTTTGGTTGACTAGAAACCGGGAGACTGTGAGTTCTAGTGTTGCCTTAGGCATAAAGCCACCTGGATGACTTTGGAGGACTTTGGCCAGTTATTTCCTCTCAACCCTAGGAAGGTGGCAGTGGCAAACCCTTTGGAAAACCTTGCAAGAAAACATCAGAGACTTGCCCAGGCAGTCTCCAAGAATTATTCCGTGTGTTGGGTAGCCACACTGAGTTCTTCTCCTATTCTCTATATTTTTTTAATCATTGGAATTGTTTGCAATTGCCCTTTTGGGAATCTCCTTTTTTTTTCCCTAAACACAGCTAAAAATACTTCTCATTCATCTTAAATTGCTTTCCCATAAAACGCTGCATCTAAAAAAAAAAAAAAAAATCTAGCATGCTTGTTCCACCACATTCAACTTCAGTTTCTCTTAAGACCAATAATTCCAGCATTACACCCACCCCCTTTCCTCCAACGTTCCTGCTACTTCTATTTCATCAACCAAATCTTAGTCAAGAATCCTCTTAGGCCTTCTTCTACCTCTGAAGCAAAAGGATAGCAAAAGGAACCTGGAGTTTCCAGGAAAGACTGTGCCTGGGAGAGTTTGTCTCCCAGCAGTCGCTAAAGTAATTAAAGCTTTCCATCATGCAACTTTGAAAGAGTTTTTGGAATCGGTTGCCAATGTAGACACCATTCCTCCGCTTAGCTAAACCTGGATGCTCTCTGTTGTACCATCAATTCCATTCACTAATGCCGTGATGGCGAACCTATGGCACGCGTACTACAGGTGGCATGTGAAGGCCTCTCTGCAGGCACCTGAGCCATTGCCCAGCTCAGCTCTACCATGCATGCATGTGTACCTCCTGCCGGCCAACTGATTTTCAGGTTCCTGGGGCGGGGCGCATATGGGAGATGCGTGTTCATGCGTGGGGGTCTTGTGCGCATGCACGATGCTTGGAGGGGGTCTCGTGTGCATGCGTGGGGGTGGGGGAGCCTGGGGGAGTGGTGCGCCACTCCACCAAAATGGACCACAGGGGGGTTCAGTGCACTCCCCACTGCCCATATTTGGTCCCAGGAGACTTCAGGGAGGCCTGCCAGGTCCAAAATGTGCCACGGGGGCAGTAGTGAAATCTAAAATTTGTTACTACTGGTTCTTGGTCAGAGGGGTAATGTGACTGAGTGGACATAACCAATTTTTTTTTTTTTTTACTTTTAAAACCATTTTTTCTACAACCTCTTCAGCAAAGAGGTTGTTAAAAAATGCTTTCAAAAGACTCTGACTCTCCCAGCTGAGTTGCCTGATCGGCACAGAGTTTTTTTAAAAGCCTCTGCCGATCAGGCAACTCAGCTTGGATCATCAGAGGCATTTAAAAGAAAAAAAGGGTTTTTTTTTCTTTTAAAAGCCTTTGAGGATCCCAGCTGAGCCGCACGATCATCAGAGACTTTTAAAAGCATTTTTTCGGCCGAAGAGGTTGTAGAAAAAATGCTTTTAAAAGTTAAAAAAAAAAAAGTCTCTGATGATTGTGCGGCTCAGCTGGGCATGGGGTGGGGGGGCAGGGATTTTTGATACCGGTCCTCTGAACCACCCGCCTCCATCGCTACCGGATTAGGTGATCCGGTCCGAACCGGTAGCATTTCAGCCCTGCGCAGGGGGTCATGCATGCATGCACGGGGGGGGGGCGGGCGGGCAGGGAAGCGTGTGGGGGTTGCATGTGCTTAGCCGGGGTTAGAGGAGCACAGGGGTCACATACTCATGCGCGGGGGCAGGGCATGTGGGAGGCATTGCATTATGGGTGTGGCCACACGCACGCACGACCCCCCCCATGCTCCGCCCGCTTTTGGCACGCAACGGCAAAAAAATTAGCCATCACTGCATTAGTGTATATGAGCAGTTAGGTATACAGCTAATACAGTTAAACTTCTTTCCTGTTTCTGTTACAGCATTCGTGTGGCTTCCCTTTTAAAATGATCTGATAATTTGGGAGGCTGGTTTTTAGATTGTTATTATTTTTTTTCTGCACTTGATATTTCGCCGGATAGGGGAAATATAAGCATTTGTCCTCTTTTACCCTTTGATCAGCGACATAATGATGCACCCAACAGTTGTTCTTTTGAACTCAGCTAATGTTCTAGGAGACGCAAAGGTGGGGGAGGAGGATGTAGTTGATTCTTCGTGGCTTTCCCTTGTACCTAATGACTGCAAGAGAGCAGCCTTTCTGTGCACAATCTAGCAAATGGCTTATTGTGCAAAAGCCCAAGGAATATATGGCCACATACACACACCCTCCCGTGGCCTTTAACATAGCCTTAAAATAAAACTATTTGCTCCCTGCAGTTTTGGACGAGCTCTTTTAAGATTCCAACATGCTGTGTTATACAAGACTTTCCTCCGGCACTTCTAGGTACGAATTGCCGTCTTCTTGTCTTCCTCTGGAGCTTTCAAGAGCTGTCGTTTTTCTCAGCGGGCCCACCGGGGTGATTGCAACTTGCTTATTATATCTGGATAGAGCGCTTCAAATCTTCTTTAAACTGCCCCATGATTAAGTCAAAAACAGAGTTGGGCGAGGGGGGGCGGGCGGGGTTTGTGGGGACAATTTACCATCAGGGATGGCAATGAAGAGGTAGGATCCTCAGGGTGCCATCAGCCAAACAATGTAGGCTGGTGACCCCCAGGGGGAGGGCCTTCTCTGTGGGGGCACCTACCCTCTGGAATCAGTTGTCCCCAGAGATAAGGAGAATCCAAGACCTCAGTGCCTTCCGCCGTGCCCTTAAAACCCACTTTTTCCAGTAAGCCGGGCTGGCTTAAGAAGAAATTTTTAAATGTTTTAATTGGTTTGTGATTTTTAATTTTGGGGCCAAATTTATATATATTTTAATTGTTTTTTAATATTTGTATTTCATGTTCTTAATTCTGGCTGTACACCGCCCTGAGTCCTCAGGGAGAAGGGCGGTATATAAATTGAAAATAAAATAAAAAATAAAATAAAATAAAATAAAAAGGATGTTGCACTTGGTGTATTTGCAGGCCAACTAGATGGAAGAGTGACTCAAGAGAGTCCAGACAATTGTGATTCTATTGCTTTTTTTTAAATTCTCCTTTGTCCCACTCAATTTCTACTAAATCACTACCGTCTTTTTCGGAGTATAAGATGCACCGGAGTATAAGACACACTTTAGTTTTTGGGGAGGAAAATAAGAAAAAAGCTGATTGGCAGGTGGGTCAGCCTCCCGGAATATCTCCAATCTGTATTCCCAGAGGTTCCCAGAGGTGAATTTTAGCAACAGGTTCCTTGGTTGTGAGCTCTGTACCTTGCTTCTTTTTTTTTTTTCTGCCTCTGAAAACCTCCGAAACAGAGCTTCAGAAAAAAAGCCTCTGAAGCTCTGTTTGGGGGGCTTCTTTTCTGAAGCTCTGTTGGGGGCTTCTTTTTTTGAAGCTCTGTTTGGGGGCTTCTTTTCTGAAACTTCATTTCTGATGCTTTTTTCAGCCTCTGAAACCTCCGTTTGAGAAGCTAGGCGGGGCTACATTCGGAATATAAGACACAGCCAGATTTTCATCCTCATTTTTTGGGGGAAAAGGTGTGTCTTATACTCTGAAAAATATGGTACTTATGAAGAAGCATTTCTTTCTTCAGCATTTCTTACTTAAGAGTATTTTTAATCACATTATCCTAACTTTTAAAAGGGTATACACACACTTGTAAATGCATACATACACATATGGAGCAGCATAGTGGCTCAGTGGTTGAGCTTGCTGGGCTTGTCAGCTGGAAAGTTGGCAGCCCAGGTTTGAGACCCAGGTGCCATGCGACAGGGTGAGCTCTCATCATCTGCTTCAGCTCCTGCCAACCGTTAGATAGCGTAGTGCAGGAGTGTCAAACTCACATAATCATGGCTGCGTCATGTGACCTATCGGGACTTTTTTTCTGCTTCGCTAAACCAGGTGTGGGCATGGCCATGTGACACATCTGGCCCATGGGCCGGGAGTTTGACAGCCCTGGTGTAGTGATTAGAACACAGCCTTTGGTGTGGGAGACAGGTATTCAAATCCTGGCTGGTACCAACCTTATTAGTATGGGACCTTTCATCTGCCTACCTGAAAATATAAGAGTTATATGATCTAGGGACATGGTGGCTGAGTGGCTAAGACACTGAGCTTGTCAATGGAAAAGTCAGCAGTTCAGCGGTTCAAATCCCTAGTGCCGCTTAACGGAGTGAGCTCCCGTACTTGTCCCAGCTTCTGCCAACCGAGCAGTCCGAAAGCACGTAAAAAGTGCCAGTAGAAAAATAAGGATCATCTTTGGTGGGAAGGTAACAGTATTCTGTGCACCTTTGGCATTTAGTCATGCTGGCCACATGACCACTGAGACGTATTCGGACAGCGCTGGCTCTTCGGCTTTGAAACGGAGATGAGCATTGCCCCCTAGAATCAGGAACGATTAGCACATATGTGCGAGGGAAACCTTTACCTTTACCTATGATCTAGGAGAATCATCCTGGCTTGGACATTGCCTTGATTAACAAGGTTTGTGTCCGATGTTGAGAAACCAGGACAATCTGATGATAAGTAGGCTACTGGAGCAAACTATTCATGAATGAGACTGGAGAACCTGGAATGGATGGAATGCTATTACAACAGCAGACCTAATGAGAGATGTATCTATGACTCTTAATGTGGCAGAGGGGCTCCAACAGATCCCAGGAACAACATCAGAGCTCTCTGTATCCAGAAGACTACAGTGCTAGGAACACTGTACATGTCCAAACTAAGATCCTATTCAGAACCCTCAAAAGCCCAGATGTCTGGAAGAGGAGGACATGAGCTTGAAGAAAACCCTTATCTCCCATAGGGGTAAGAAGGAAAAATTAAAAAATACATACAGGGGTGAAATCTAGCAGGTTCTGACAGGTTCTGGAGAACCGGTAGCAGAAATTTTGAGCAGTTCAGAGAACCGATAGTGGAATTTTTGAGTAGTTCAAAGAATCGGCAAATACCACCTCTGGCTGGCCCCAGAGTGGGGAGGGAATGGCGATTTTGTAGTATCCTTCCCCTGCCACGCCCACCAAGCCACGCCCACAGAACCAGTAGTAAAAAAAATTGGATTTCACCACTGAATACATAATACATATATATATATATATAAAGTTTCAAGAAGTGCATAAAAACTAACACAAACTGATATAGACTAAAGGAAACAAAGAGAGAGAGAAGATAGAAGATAAACGTGCAAAAAAGGAAGAGATAAAAAGAAATAGAAAGAAGCTTTCTATTTCCTCAGCAGCAAACATTAAGTTGGTTGTGAGGTTATCTCTTACTCCGCTGCCTGCAATTCCTGAACTGATAAGATCTGAAAAAAATTGTGCAGACCAAATCTAGTCCATGGAAAACTTCATAAAGTTGCCTCAGAATAATGGCAATAAGCTATGAGGGCTCTTCTCCAATCTGTACATTGGAATTCTATATGATTATTGATAGTCATAGACAATAGCAAAAGTGTTATATAAGGACCTTGTATTCCATCTGTTAGCTTTTTTTTTGAGATATCTGACTGGTTTGGTGAGAAACCGTTTGTTGATATCAAATGATCTGATATAAGCAAAAATCTCCATATGCTCTTAAGGGGTCTTGATGCCTCTAAATTTATCAACCGATATGAGATTTCAAAGTCCATCATTCTAATACTTCATCAACTCTTGAAAGATCATTATTAGTCTGGAAATCCTAGCTCATAAAATAGAGGGAAATCTTTTGGTAAAGCATGGCTCCAGGCATTTCTTCCTCAGAATGAGAAAGCTTCTAGAAACAAGATTTTAATAGCATTGGTGACAAAATTTTCATTTATAGCAACTTCAGCACGAGCAGGGAGGCATATTTCATGGGGAGGGAAGAAAGGAGATAGGAGAGAAGAAAGGAGAAGAGAGAAGGTAAGACATTTATCACAGAAGTTCTTTCCTCAGCAGGACCAGTACTTTTCCTTATCTAATCACAATATGTGAATTGAATTAAGGGACATTAAAGACGGATGAGGAACTTGTAGGACTTATGTTGTCCTGCAACTCAAGAAAAGTCACCATATCACAATAAGTGAATTGAATTAAAGGACATTAAAGAAGGATGAAGAACTTGTAGGACTTACGTTGTCCTGCAACTCAGGAAAAGTCACCATATCACAATATGTGAATTGACTTAAGGGACATTAAAGAAGGATGAAGAACTTGTAGGACTTATGTTGTCCTGCAACTCAAGAAAAGTCACCATATCACAATAAGTGAATTGACTTAAGGGACATTAAAGAAGGATGAAGAACTTGTAGGATTTATATTGTCCTGCAACTCAAGAAAAGTCACCATATTACAATATGTGAATTGACTTAAGGGACATTAAAGAAGGATGAAGAACTTGTAGGACTTACGTTGTCCTGCAACTCAAGAAAAGTCACCATATCACAATATGTGAATTGACTTAAGGGACATTAAAGAAGGATGAAGAACTTGTAGGACTTACATTGTCCTGCAACTCAAGAATAGTCACCAGCCTCCCCCATAACAGGAAAAAGTTTGGTTCAGTTTACTTTATTGATTAGCCCTTGGGTCATATCAAAATGTAGAGTTCCAGATACAAGTTATTAGTAAAATCTGATAAAAACAATTTAATTTAATTTAATTAATTCAATTTATATGCCGCCCCTCTCTGAAGACTCAGAGCAGCTCACAATACATTTAAAAAAAACATTATAAAAAACATTTAAAAATTAAAAACATTAAAAACTCATTCACGCAATTCATGGCTGGATCTCGCCAGATCACAAGAGCGAGATCAACAGCCCCAGGCCTGCTGGATTTAAAATGGAATTGGATAAAATACAATTTAAAATGAAATTGGAATAAAATACAATAATTTAAAATATAGATGAAATATGATAAAATTATATTTCGGTATCACCCCTACAATCTACCCCAATCAGTCCCACATATGCCGATCTCAACTGAACCATTTTGCTTAAGTACTGTGCTGTATTAAATGTTATTTTCAAATTCTGGCTGCACATAAAGAAAGTTGTTTTGATATGGGGATCCCAATGGGTCATCCGTTTGGTATATAGACCAAAGTAACTGTCTCTCACCCTTTTATACAGGCAACAATCAAATAGGATGTGAGCCAGGTTTCAGACCTGGAAGCCATCTTTTCACCTTTCAGCCTTCAGGCCTGCCACAAATTCTACTGTGGGAAAATGGGAGGGGGGATTGTATGGAGTGAAGATGATATGTAGTCAAAATAACATTCTTTCTAGAAAGTCAAGGCCATTGTGCCCTGCAGCTGTGCTGAGAAGAATGAGGAGGTATCTTCTGTTCTGGAGGGTACCTGATTGGTTTGTGTGATGGACATGTGGGTGAAGGGCAAGGACTTGAACTTTCTTTTGGGTGAGGAAAACCCGGAAGCTCTCAGATTCAGGTTTTCCCAGATGTGCCAATATGACATCTCTAATAAAAATTAGCTTTGAGGAAGCCTCGGAGTTTGATTTCGTTGAGGGTGTTACGTGGATCCCTGACACTGGGTCTTCTACCTCTGCCGCTCTGCAAATGCAGAGACGTCCATTGTAGGGTATAGAATGGAATCTCCCATATCTGACCACTGTGTCGAGCTGTTCGAATCTCGCTGGTGTAAATATCTCCCTAAGATGTTTTGGCATTTATAACTTTAAATAGCTGACTATTTGAAAAGTTAAAAAAAAAAGGAGATTTTAAATGACAAGCAGTCTCAGGATGGAAATTTAGGATGGAAACTTATCAAGGAGAGATCCAACCTAGAACTAACGAGAAATTTCCTGACAGTGAGAACAATTAATCAGTGGAACCGTTTGTCTCCAGAAGTTGTGGATGCTCCACTTGAGTTTTTAAAAGAGGTATAAATCTCCTTTCTTGAGCAGTGGGATTAGAAGACTTCCAAGGTCCCTTCCAACTTTATTATTCTTACTTGGTGTTGATCTCCGAGGTCCAGATGTTAGTCCTTACGCTCATATTTACTTCTAGGCCTGCACAAGGGATTTTTCCTTCATCCCATACACATAAAGGGGGGAATACAGCTTGCTTCATTAAAATGTAAGCACCACCCCAAATTTTCTGGATTTTCTTTTTTTCTTTCTAATAGCAAGAAGACATCCCTGCATGGATTGTCCCTGTGGGTATGTAGGTCAGACAGCGAGGAATCTAGCCACCAGATTGCAAGAACACAAGCAAGCGGTCAGACGAGGAGACCTGAACTCATTGGTAGCCTCACACTGCAATGAACAAGGATATACATTCTATTTCACAGCTACTAAGATTGTTAGCTGAGCCAGTACAAAGATAGCCAGGGAAATGATTGAAGCTTGGGAAAGGAGCCCCTTGTCAGTCAACAGGAGAGATGATTTACCATCAATTTATCCGGTACTTAGGAACAAGGGGCTAGAGAATAGAAGCCAAAATAAGAAATAAAAGTTCAAGAACCAAAAAAAAAACCTCCGTTGAATATAATATAAAGATAAATGTATATACCTAAAAAACCGGAACGTATTATATTATTATAATACAATTATTATAGTATTACTAGCATTGTTAAAATGTGCAAGAAGGCAACTATTGAATAGTGAATTACAAAAGCAGAATATACACGCTGATACGGAAAGCTGTAAAATTATATTACATTGTTGTGTTGCTTGTGTTTTTTATTTGCTTGTATTTGTATGTTTTCTTCCCCCTCCACTAAGCAACCATTAAGGAAAGCCGTATGAGGGCTTCACTTTTTAGAAGCAGGGTGTGTTGCCTTTACAAACCAGCTTTGATGAGCTGCGTTGCTCAAAGTCTCGGGAAAACAAAGAACTCCTTCAACATAAAAGGACTCCTTTAAAATTAAAGATAGATAAATAAGAAATAAATCCGCAGCTCTTACATGTGTCTTATTTTCAATATATCTTTTAAAAAAAACATTCATATTTTTAATGCAGTGTACCCAACTCACCTTTTAGACTATGCTTTTATAAACGTACAACATGCGGTGCCTTGGGCAATCTAATTTAATCAATACGCTGATCAAAGTAACTTTCTGTGAGAGAGGCTTCATTTTAAAGCAGTGCTAGGTTTTCTTTGCTTTAGAAGATACGCGATTTTTCCCCCCACAAAACTTTTCTCCAAAATATGTTAAAACTTATAGTCTCACCCAGTGGTGAAATGTAAAATTTGTTACTACCGGTTCTGTGGCCATGGCTTGGTGGGGAGGTAATGTGACTGGGTGGGTATGGCCAATTTTTTTTTTATTAACCATTTTTTCTACAACCTCTTCGGCGAAGAGGTTGCAAAAAAATGCTTTTAAAAAGCCTCTGACGATCAGGCAACTCAGCTTGGATCATCAGAGGCATTTAATTAAAAAAGGGGTTTTTTTTTCTTTTAAAAGCCTTTGATCTCAGCTGAACTGCGCGATCATCAGAGGGGTTTTTTTTACTTTTAAAAGCATTTTTTTTCAGCCGAAGAGTTGTAGAAAAAATGCTTTTAAAAATAAAAAAAAAGCCTCTGATGATTGTGTGGCTCAGCTGGGCATGGGGGGGGCAGGGCTTTTTGCTACCGGTACTCCGAACCACCCGGCTCCATTGCTACCAGATCGGGCGATCCAGTCCGAACCAGGAGCATTTTACCCCTGGTCTCACCTAATGAGGGCCTAGAATCACCAGCTCTTCACAGTGGCTGTGGTTAGCTTTGCTGCCTTTGGGCAGATCGTGGCTCTTTCCCAAAAAATAAAAATAAAAATAAATGCCATGCATTTCTTTTACATTTCTACCTGGGACTACCTGTCTATAATGCATGCATTATATCAATCTCTGCTCCCTCCATGGATGGTTTTTTTTATAAGCCAGGCATTTTGCAAAGAAAATGGTTTGGATCCATTTAGGCTTAAAGTCGTCTTTCCTGGCCAGTTTGATCCTAAATTGGTTTCGCAGTTGTGTTTCTCTGAATCCAGTCAACCGTGTGGCATCTGGAGATAAGAAGAGGATTCTCGGTGAGGTGAGGTTTATTGTAGGTGTACTTGACCCCTGTTCCTTGAGGCTGATTAAATCAGATGGAGGAGTGTAACTGACTGGATAATGGAGGTTGAATGTGCCTCATTAAGAGACAGTATAGTGCCAACGGTTTTAGAATCTACAAAGGTGGTTCACTCTACGGCAGAAACTTTCATTGGATCCCAAAAGTTTGAAAAACAGCTGTGTACTTGTCAAAGCTAGCACATTCTTGGAAAAAGCCACTAAATATAGCACACCGTATTTTTTGGAGTATAAGATGCACCTTTCCCCCCCCTAAAAGGGGGTGAAAAATTAGGTGCATCTTATACGCTGAATGCGCCCACTCACTGGTCCCCACCCTTTGGTCTCTGCCTCCCAGCAGTTTACCTCCTTGCAGCAAGCATTAAGAAGAAACAGCTTGTTTCAGCTTCAGCACAGCCTAATTAGCACAAGTTAATTGGATCGGCCTCCTGACTCTCAGCTGTTTTGCTCTCAGCTGTTTTGCTCTCAGATGTTTTGCAGGGGCCTCTGCTGCTTGCTGCAAGGAGGTAAATTGCTGGGAGCAGATTTTTTTTTTCTTGTGCTAATCAACCTATGCTGAAAACGAAAATGAAAGTAAAGCAGGCAGTTTGCTGTTTGCTGCAACAAGGCAAAATTGCTGGCTGGCAGTGGCAGAGGCAGATTTCTTTTTCTTGTTTTCCTCACCAAAAAAGGTAGGTGCATCTTATAGTCCGGAACGTCTTATACTCCAAAAAATATGGTAGGTATAGCGTTCCAAAAGGACATAGACTATTTCCTACTTTATTTAGTTTGGAGACAACTTTAATGAGGATTTGAGGATGTCATCAAGAATTAATTTTATGGGTTCTGCTGGGGCCATCAGTAGTATTCCCTGTGACATCCTCCTGGATCATCAGGCAAGTTATTGGAGGACTTTTACTGCTCCTCCCCTCATTTTATTCTTATTACTGGTCCAAATGAATGATCCTTAGATCTTTGATGAGATAAATGGGTTGAAATTAACATGAACTGGGCGTGGCTAGTCTAGTGAAGAGAAGGACCAGGGGAGACATGATAGCAGTGTTCCAATATTTGAGGGGTTGCCACAGAGAGGAAGGGGTCAAGCTGTTTTCCAAAGCACCTGAAGGCCAGACAAGGAATAATGGATGGAAACTGACCAAGGAGAGATTCAACCTAGAAATGAGGAGGAACTTTCTGACAGTGAGAACAATCAACCAATGGAACAGAAGTTGCCATCGGAAGTTGTGGGAGCTTCATCACTTGAGACTTTCAAGAAAAGATTGGACTGCCATTTGTCAGAAATGATATAGGGTCTCCTGCTTGAGCGGAGGCTTGGACTAAATGACCTATAAAATCCTGTCCAACTCCGTTAATCTGTTAAAAAGCCACTAAGTATAGGATAGGTATAACACTCCAAAAGGACATAAACCATTTCCTATTTTATTTAGTTTGGGGACAACTTTAATAAAGACTTGAGGTTCTGCTGGGCCCATCAGTAGTATTCCCTGAGATCATATACACCATCCTCCTAGGCCACCAGGCAAGTTCTTGGAGGAACTCTGCTGCCCCTCCCCTCATTTTATTCTTATTACTGTTCCAAATAAATGAACGTAATGGCTAATTGGAGATGTGAATGTGGGTCTTTCAGCTGCCTCTGCAGATCTTTGATGAGATGGATGGATTGATGGATGAGTGGATACCTGAAGGGATGCATAGGGAGATAAGCAGATGTGCAAATTGAATGACTACGAGGAGTAATAACAAATGTTGATTAAATGATCAGGTAACAGCCAGGATTATGTGGATTATATTTATTACATGAATATTGTATATAAAACTAGAGAGCATATTTCATTGAAGCAAGGCAAAAAAACCATTTATTTTGCCTAGGAGGAATATGTCATGCAGGGTCCAATCTGGGTTAGAATAGAATAACAGAGTTGGAAGGGCCCTTGGAGGTCTTCTAGTCCAACCCCCTGCTTAGGCAGGAAACCCTACACCACTTCAGACAAATGGTTATCCAACATCTTCTTAAAAACTTCCAGTGTTGGAGCATTCACAACTTCTGGAGGCAAGTTGTTCCACTGATTAATTGTTTTCAATGTCAGGAAATTTATCCTTAGTTCTAAGTTGCTTCTCTCCTTGATTAGTTTCCACCCATTGCTTCTTGTCCTGCGCCTTCAGGTGCTTTGAAGAATAGCTTGACTCCCTCTTCTTTGTGGCAACTCCTGAGATATTGGAACCCTAGTCCTTCTTTTCATTAAACTAGACACACCCAGTTCCTGCAACCGTTCTTCATATGTTTTAGCCTCCAGCCCCCTCATCATCTTTGTTGCTTTTCTCTGCACTTTTTCTAGAGTCTCAACATTTTTTTTAACATCATGGCTTTCAGACTCTTGATGGAGCCCATCCTCAGGGAACTTCTCTTTAGCAGGATGTGTTCTTTGGGTTATTCTATGAGTAGTATTTATGTGGTTCCTAAGCACCTGATAAGCTGGTTGTAAATGAGCACTCCTGTTGACTGACAAGGGACCCATTTCCCAGCGTTCAATCTATTCCCTGGCTATTTTTATCCCTGCTCGGCCAACAATCTTAGTAGCTGCAAAATTGAATGATGTGTCATCTCTATGTCATTTATCATCTCTGCAATAGTAGAGGTCACATGATGTAGAATCAAGAGAATATTCGGGAAATAATTTTAACTAGATAGAAAGACAATCAATTAATTGTATAAATTTTGAGTCACTAAGTGAATTAAAAATGACTTTGCAATACTGACAGTATTAGTCTTTTTTTTCACAATGCATGCCTAGTCAGAAGACCACTGGTTCACTGAGAATTCCCTGCAGATAATGATGTAAATGGATTGTAGCTTCTTTCTGCATCCATCAAAACAGAAAAAGAATTGCATATGAGTTGAGCGTGACATTGGTTAAATAGCTTTACTTCAGTCCCTGTCTCCTGTCTTCATTGCACAATTATTAGCATTCATTCTGCCTGAGACTCTTACTACTACACCAGTCCCACTTGATTTCCAATGTGCTCGCTTGTATTATTGTTAGGAAGGAAACAAACAAAGAAAAATATGAAGGTATAATACAGTCTGATTACCGTATGCTTTAGGGGCTTTGGGAAGACTTACAACAGTTCCTTGGAAAGATTTTAAAAAATCCACTTCCTTTTCTATTGGTATCATTATTATGATTATTTGTTATTATTTGTTGTTATTATTATTACTTTGTTGTTTGCATGTACATTGATAGTTTATGCACTGGAAACAAATTACTTGCATGTCCACACTTGGCCAATAAAGTATTCCATTCTGTCTCTTCTTCTCCTTCTCCTTCTCCTTCTCCTTCTCCTTCTCCTTCTCCTTCTCCTTCTCCTTCTCCTTCTTCCTCTTCCTCTTCTTCTCCTTCTCCTTCTCCTCCTCCTTCTCCTCCTCCTCCTCCTCCCCCCCCTACCGTCTTCTCTACTCTGCACTCCCTACTCTACTCTATTCTATGTCTTTTCATATGTCAATCTTTGTAAATGGGATACCACCACCATGAAATCAACTCTGGACAGACAGTGACAGGGGTACATTCATTCAGTCTCTTAGGATTTGTTCTTTGACTACTGATTATAGTGATTATGATGATTTCTTAGATTATTATAGCCACTCATGCAAAAGACTCTGGATGGCTAATAATGTTCTTGGCATAAAGTTCCTGGAAGGCACTTCTAAGGTCGGCCAGCATCTTTCTTGTAGTCTGGATATCAAGATCAACAGCAAAATGTTCTTTCTCACAGGAAAAGAAAAACGAAACTTAGAACTAGAGAACTTAGAAACTTAGAACAGAACTTTCCTTCATTAGATGACATGTAGGTTCAAGAAGGTCTTTGCACAGTGATGTACTAAAGAGAGAAAGAAATGTGAAGAAACAATGGCTAAAATAAATTGAACCCCCCCCCCCGAACCACTACAGTGATTGAAATAATAGGAATAGGGATTTATATTTCTCCTGCCTTCCAATGATTCTGAGTGGTTTACAACTTGTTTAAAACATCAAAACAAATAAACACTATCAAATGAAGAGCCAACTTTGCAAACTTGACCAAACAGAGTGAGGACAAAGACAAACAATTTTCCTTAACCTAAAGGGGGCTACTGTCACCCTCACCAAAAGCCTGGGCAAAGAAGAAGGAGGACTGGTAGAGTGGGGGGGGCATCAAATCTCATAGGGAACCTCATTCTAAAGAGCAGGCACTGTTGATGGGGTCCTGATACATGGGACTGCTTAACTGAAGGAGACTTCTCCGGTAATATTGAACTGCAAACTAGGGCATACAAAACTTTTGCCAGACCGATTCTTGAATACAGCTCATCTGTCTGGAACCTGCACTGCATATCGGACATTAATAACAATCAAACTAGTCCAGAGATATTTCATGAGAAGAGTCTTCCACTCTTCTGCTCGCAACAGAATACCTTATGCCACCAGACTTGAAATTTTGGGCTTAGACAACTTAGAACTTCTCCATCTTTGATCTGACCTAGGTGTAGTACATAAAACCATCTGCTACAATGTCCTACCTGTCAATAACTACTTCAGCTTCAACCACAACAATACAAGAACACACAATAGATACAAACTCATGGTAAACTGATCCAAACTTGATTGCAGAAAATACGATTTCAGCAACAGAGTAGTCAATGCCTGGAATGCACTACCTGACCCTGTGGTTTCATCTCAAAACCCCCAAAACTTTAACCTTAGACTGTCTACTGTAGACCTCACCCCATTCCTAAGAGGTCTTTAAGGGGCGTGCATAAGTGCACCAGCATGCCTACCATCCCTGTCCTAATGTCCCCATTTATTTGTATCCATTTCATGTATTCATAATTATGTTTACACTTGTATCTGTTATCAAATACATGCTTGACGAAAAATAAATAAATAAAATAAAAATAAAAAATAAAAAAACACCAAATAATCCCCTAAATATCCTGTATATCTGTCTGCCTCTCTCTCTCTGTGTGTGTGTCTTTCATACTCACACACACAAACAAATACAGAGCAGTAATTGTGCCATCTCCAGGAAGACTACCATATTTTTCGGAGTATAAGACGCACCTACCTTTTTTGGTGAGGAAAAGAAGAAAAAGAAATCTCTCCCTGCCTCTGAGCAATTTTGCCTCCTTGCAGCAAACAGCAAACAGCCTGCTTTACTTTCAGTTTCATTTTCAGCATAGCTTGATTAGCACAAGGAAAAAAAATCTGCTCCAGCAATTTACCTCTTTGCAGCAAGCAGCAGAGCCTTGCGCAAAACAGCTGAGAGCAAATCAGCTGAGAGTTGGGAGGCCACTCCAATCAACTTGTGCTAATTAGGCTGTGCTGAAGCTGAAAGGAGCTATTTTTTCTTGCTGTTTACTTGCAAGGAGGTAACTGCTGCGAGGCAGAGGCCAAAGGATGGGAGCCAGTGGGTGAGCAGGGCTACATTCGGTGTATAAGACACACCTAAATTAAACTTTTTAGGGGGGGGGGAAGGTGCATCTTATACTCCGAAAAATATGGTATTTCCCTCTCATTGGTCTCAGAAGCAGCTTGTTGCTTCTATATCATGTGACCTATGCTATTGCAGAGATGACACATTCCTCCCAGGCAAGATAAATGCTTTTTGCCTGTCTTCAACAATAGTTTTCTATACCGTATTCATACAATAAATATCATCTGCATAACCCTGATTACCTGATCATTGAATCGACATTTGTAATAGCTCATTGCAGTCGTTCAATTTGAGGATCTGCTAATCTTTCCATGTATCCTTCCATGTATCCATTCATTCATTCATCCATCAATCCATCTATATGCCTAATTAAGGACAAGACCATCTGAAAGGAATCTACCTTAACTTCAGGGATGCTATTCAGCAGGTTCTGGAGAACCGGTAGCAGAAATTTTGATTAGTTCAGAGAACTGGCAAATACCACCTCTGGCTGGCCCCAGAGTGGGCTGGCAATGGAGATTTTGCAGTATCCTTCCCCCAGAAGTAGGGAGGGAATGGGGATTTTGCAATATCCTTCCCCCAGGAGTAGGGAGGGAATGGGGATTTTGCAGTATCCTTCCCCTGCCACGCCCCCTGCCACGCCCACCAAGCCACTCCCACCAAGCTACACCACACCCATCAAGCCATGCCCACAGAACCTGTAGTAAAAACATTTGAATTCCACCACTGCTTAACTTGATACATTCACCAGCTTCCTTATAAAACTACAACTATTCTACTGCACAACTAGAGCTATGAAAATTAAGGAAGACTGTTGTATAGGAAACAAGATGGTGACCCAGGAGAAGACATCCAGAAGCTGATAGGACAAGAACAGGTGCAGAAGCAGCAGCAACTAAACCTAAGGAGGCAGATTTGCCCTAGGAAAAGGAGATGCAAGCTGGCTTCACCCCAACTCTCTGAAATATAAGAGGGAAGGATAGGAAAACGCAACCAGAAATTCAAGATTCTGTTAGTATAGCCTATCTCAATCCGGAGGAAGATTTGGTCTGTCTCGTAGGACTGACAGACTGTGACCAAGAATAAATGTGGATGTTTAGCAATGCCTTAAAAAAAGGTAAACATATTACTTGCATGGAATAATATGAAAAAACCCTACAAGGAACATGATTTCTTATTCTTGTCTGTGGGAGAAACAGATATTTTATGCAGGCTGTTTTATTTCTGTTGCTCCATTCATATAGGAATGTCATCACTTGGTATAATATTGATCAAGCATGCATAGAGTAACTGTTGTTCATTTGATCTTGTTGAGAGTTAGCTGCAGCTGATATTTTCTCTTCTTGTGCTTATGTGTGTGTGTGCGTTTTGTGTTAGAAAGGAAGCCAATGAATTAATAATTAATTTAATGAATTAATACATTTTTCTAGGGGAATGCATTGAGCCATAAACTGTCTACAGTCTTGGCTTTACACAGCATGCCACGATACAAAGACTAACAAAAACCAACAAAAAACCCCCCAAACTTAACCCAGATAGTTACCCTGTTTCCCCCAAAATAAGACATCCCCTGATAAGAAGTCCAATCGGGCTTTTGAGCACATGGCAATAAGGCCAAGCGCTTATTTCAGGGTTCAAAAAAATATAAGACAGGGTCTTATTTTCAGGGAAACATGGTTGGTAGGTAGGTAGGTAGGTAGGTAGGTAGGTAGGTAGATGATAGATAGATAGATAGATAGATAGATAGATAGATAGATAGATAGATACAAAGATAGAGAGCGAGAGAGCGAGATAGACAGACAGACAGACAGACAGACAGACAGACAGACAGACAGACAGATAGATGATGTATATGTATGTATGTATAGAATAGATAGATAGATAGATAGATAGATAGATAGATAGATAGATAGATAGATAGATACCCTGTTTCCCCCATAAGAAGACATCCCCTGATAAGAAGCCCAATCGGGCTTTTGAGCGCATGGCAATAAGGCCAAGCGCTTTTTTCAGGGTTCAAAAAAAATAAAAGACAGGGTCGTATTTTTGGGAAAACATGATAATTTTCATCAAGCTATGCAGAATAACAGAGTTAGAAGGGTCCTTGGACGTTTTCTAGTCCAACACCCTGCTCAAGCAGGAGACCCTATATCAGTGATGGCTAACCTTTTTGTTGCTGCATGCCGAAAGTGTGCACGCGCATGGGCCTGCACCCATGATACAATGTGCATGCGACCTCCCTGTGCGCTCCATGCTCTCCCCACACATGCACGCATGACTCCCCGTGCTTCCTCACCCCTCTGTGGCATGTGAGTGTGACTCCCCCTGCCCTCACACATGCACACATGACCCCCTGTAATGCATGCACATCTCCCACATGAGCCCTGCGTATGCGTGGCAGAGATCCGAAAATCAACTGGCTGGCGGGAGGTGCGCACGCATGCATGGTGGAGCTGATCTGGGGTGATGTCTCATGTGCCTTCAGAGAGAGGATTGTGTGCCACCTCTTGCAGATGTGCCACATGGCTTAGGACCTGGGTATATACGAGATCGCCTTCTGCCACCAATAGCCTTCCACCGGCCAATACGCTCCCACAGAGAAGGACTCCTCAGGGTGCCGTCGGCCAAACAATGTTGACTGGCAACACCCAGGGGGAGAGCCTTCTCTGTGGGGGCATCTGCCCTCTGGAATGAACTGCCCCCGGAGATTTGCATGATCCTCGACCTACGTACCTTTCGCCGTGCCCTTAAGACTCTTTTGTTCCAACAGGCCGGGCTGGCTTAGAAAATGAATTTTAAATTGGGTGTTTGTAGCTTTTAACATAAGGGTCAAATTTATATATTTATTTTAAATTGTTTTTTAAATTTTGTGAGTATGTGTTTGTTTTAATATGGCTGTACACCGCCCTGAGTCCTTCGGGAGAAGTTTAATAAATACAAATACAAATAGGTTCGCCATCACGGCCCTATACCATTTTAGACAAATGGTTGTCCTGTCTTTTCTTGAAGGCCTCCAGTGTTGGGCCACCCACAACTTCTGAAGGCAAGCCATTCCATACAAGTTATGGGAAATTGACTACTGGAATCATTCACCAAGCTGAATGAAACACAGCAAGATGGGTGATGCATTTCATTCTCTTCTAGGCAATTCAAGAAAACAAAATGACAACCATGCAGAGGTTCTCCTGTTTGCTTCTACCATTCTCTTAATCCATTGTCCGTTGGCCTTTAAAATAACTATAGTTTATCAAAGGAATTCCCAGTCCCCCTGGAATCTTTACACTTCCCCAGTTAAAAGCATCTGAGCAACATCCCTTCCAAGTACAAAGTAATTAATTTGATATGAATTACACCTGGGATGTATTTAGTATTCTCCTGTTCTCAGCTCTCTAGCTAATGTAATGCTTTCCTTCCAAAATAGAAAATCAATAAAGAAAATCATATACACACACTTCACTTATTCAGCAGAGGAACATACAATATTAAAGGAAATCTCTCCTTGTTTTATAATACCCTTGGTGATAGTATCTTGAAATTCTTGGAGGAGAGGGGTGGGGAAGAAGAAATGATTGTGTCAGAAGCACTGCAACAAAACAACACAAAGCTTAGCCTGTGCCGGTAGAAATGGTTCAGTCACAGAACAGAATGCACAAAGGATAAATAATTAACAAATAATATACAACAGCCTTTCAACTGAATCATGTAATTCGGACTCTAGAAAAAAATGGGTAGTTAACAGAGAAAAAAGGGAGTCTATTCCAAAAAGTGAAATTTCTGATGGTGGGCTCCGAGCATGGTTGTTTTCTTGCAGATGTTTCATTACCCAAACTAGAATAAAATAGATTTTTTTATTGGCCAAGTGTGATTGGACACACAAGGTGCATATGCTCTCAGTGTACATAAAAGAAAAGATACATTAATCAAGAATCATAAGGTACAACACTTAATGATAGTCATAGGGTACAAATAAGCAATCAAATTATAGACTAGACTAGACTAGACTAGACTAGACTAGGGTAGGGTAGGGTAGGGTAGGGTAGGGTAGGGTAGGGTAGGGTAGGGTAGGATAGGATAGAATAGAATAGAATAGAATAGAATAGAATAGAATAGAATAGAATAGAATAGAATAGAATAGAATAGAATAGAATAGAATTCTTTATTGGCCAAGTGTGATTGGACACACAAGGAATTTGTCTTTGGTGCATATGCTCTCAGTGTACATAAAAGAAAAGATAAGTTCATCAAGAATCGTAAGGTACAACACTTAATGATGGTCATAGGGTACAAATAAGCCATCGAATCATAGAATAGAATAGAATAGAATAGAATAGAATAGAATAGAATAGAATAGAATAGAATAGAATAGAATAGAATAGAATAGAATAGAATAGAATTCTTTATTGGCCAAGTGTGATTGGACACACAAGGAATTTGTCTTTGGTGCATATGCTCTCAGTGTACATAAAAGAAAAGATACGTTCATCAAGAATCATAAGGTACAATACTTAATGATAGTCATAGGGTACAAATAAGCCATCGAATCATAGAATAGAACAGAACAGAACAGAACAGAACAGAACAGAACAGAACAGAACAGAACAGAATAGAATTCTTTATTGGCCAAGTGTGATTAGACACACAAGGAATTTGTCTTGTTGCATACGCTCTCAGTGTACATAAAAGATACGTTCATCAAGAATCATAAGGTACAACACTTAATGATAGTCATAGGGTACAAATAAGCAATCAGGAAACAATATCAATATAAATCGTAACTACGTTACAATTTTACGAAGTTACCTACCCAAACTAGGTAACATCATCACTGTTGACGAAATGTAATGAAACGTCTCCAAGAAAACCCACCAAGTTCCGAGAACAACCAAGGACGTCTCGAACCCTGACCTTGAACCCTGAGCTACAAATATTCTCCTTTACTGAAATTTGTAAAGTTTTCAAAGATCCCTTATAACTATAAAATCCATGATAGAATAACAGTGTTGGAAGGGACCTTGCAGATTTCCTAGTCTAACTCAAGCAGGAGATCCAATACCATTTCAGACAAATGGTTGTCCAATCTCTTCTTAAAAACCTCCAGCGATGGATGTCCCAAAGGTGCTGTTTTCAAGAGGCAACTGAACTTTCTGGTTTTTCTTTGAAGATGTTTCACTTCTCATCAAGAAGCTTCTTCAGTTCTGGATGGCCTGGATGACTATGAATCTCCATAGACCTCCGCAGTGGTGGGATTCAGCCAGTTCACATCTGTTCAGGAGAACCGGTTGTTAAGCTTCTAAGCAGTTCGGAGAACCGGTTGTTGAAAGAAATCTTATTTTGTTTTTTTTCCACTTTACAGGGCTAATCCTGTAAGGAACTGAAACATTCTGGTGTTCTTTCTAGCCTAATCTTTATTGCCCTGCTTACAGAAACTGCGTCTCTGGTTAACCCTTATTACATTGTAACAGCTAAGGCGAAGCGTCCATCAATGTGAGTGACGTTGAATTGGCCATGCCCACATGACCACCGAGCCATGCCTACCTAGCTGGTCATTAGGGCAGAGAACCGGTTGTTAAATTATTTGAATCCCACCACTGGACCTCCGGCAATGGAGTAGCTACAATTTACGAAGGCTAGCTGTCCCACTGGTTGATTGTTCTCACAGTCAGGAAATTTTTTCTTAGTTTTAGGTTGTTCCTCTACTTGATTGGTTTCCATCCATTGTTATTTTGTCTTGCCTTCTGTTGTTTTGGCAAATAGATTGACCCTCTTCAATGTATTTTCCAAAGCAACAGAAGAAATATCACTGAGAAGAAATAGCATTGCTACTATCCCCCTTCTATGGATTCACAAATCGCATTGCATTGGCCATTTGTAGCCGAGAGATTCTGAGTAGTATTGAACATGTCAGCAGTAATATTATCTCACGGAATAAGTAGGTAGCTTTTATTACAGTCCCAGGGTAGCAACTTAAATGCCAATACCTAAAATATATAAAGTGCGGGTGTAGAATATATAAGCACTCTGCAGATGATAGGCATGTCATCAGTCATCTATCCTCCAGCTTTATTAGGTATCTCACAGAACCTTTCTACTTTTTTAGTCACAATAATAGTTGTTTTATCTGATAAAAGGCAAGAACACCACAAACGTCATGAGGAGCCAATAAAAAGAGATAAAATCAAATCTTTGTATCTCTCTATTTCTAAAAAAGAATTTAATCATCTAACACAACATGGCCTATGCAGGAATCCATATATAGATGTTTTAAGAACTAAGCTTTCAAGGTCCCCTCCATAGAAAATCTACAGGTTTGTTTTCTCCTGCTTTCTTTTTTTTAAATCTAAAGCTCTTTGTATTTCTTTAATGAACGACTCATCAGTAAATGAGTTCTAAATATAATCCCCGAATGGCAATTTTCTGTTTTTAAATCTTTCACCCAAAATATATATTCAGATAGAACTGGGCTATGAATCAGCATGGCATCCGAGACCAGTAAGATCCTGCCTTTTTGAAAATGTAATAGATTGCTCTCTTTTTCCTCCTGCTTTCGACCCTAAAAATTCCAAACATTTCCATATAAATATTTATTCTTGCATAATCTAGGGGAGCATCTGGATGAGGAGTGTTGAATTGATGTTATATATTCATTGTTCATTGAAGTTTCCAATGATTATACACACTTCGTCACCTGTCAAGGTCAGAGTAAGAGCCTGTTCTCCTTTTGATGAGTAATTCTCTATGAACTATACATTCACTATCATGTCTTTGATTTAGTCAGCAAATAATATAATATAATAAAATAAAAGGGAGTGATGGTAGCAGCAGGGAATGTTTTATTTATTTATTTATAGACCAAGTTTATATGGCCAATTATCTCGCAAAAAAAAAAAAATACTCTGGGAGGTGTACAACAGTGAAGTAAAATAATGAATCTATCTATCTATCTATCTATCTATCTATCTATCTATCTATCTATCTATCTATCTATCTATTGTGTTTTTCTATCAAGACACCCGGCCTAGCTCAGCATGTGATGTGGGAGGGAGTATACTGCATCCGTTTTGCCTTTCAGCTCCAATCCAGGAGCTCTCAAGCAGTCGCATTGACAACAAACCATTTTATACCAAATTTATATTTTGCTGGCATACTGCTTCTCTTTTGCCTTTCAGCTCCAATCCAGAAGCCCTCAAGCAGTTGCATTCACGACAAAACCATTTTATATAAATTTATAAGAGAAGAGAAGAAAGCAAATACTTAGCCTCTATGGGAAGGGAACATATGGTAAGGGTGTGGCTAACTGATGAGGACTAATCAGTCCGAAATAGATCTATATTAGTCTCCCAATAGGCAGCAAAATGCTTGCTTGCTGTCTGAAAAAGCCTAGGATAGTGGATGTGATTTCACTGAGCTATGGCTGCAAGTTGAGAAACTTGGTTTATGCAGGAAAATACCCGGTTGAAGAAATATATATATATACATATACATATACATACATACACACACACACACACACACACACACACACACATATAAGATCCTTGTTAAAAATATAAAAAGAATCATAATTGAAATATTAAAAAAAAAAACTAAGGTAAGGAGAGTGAATATAAGCTGCAATAGGAGAGCCATAAGAGTGGAGTCTCTTAATTACTATCATAGACTAGCATACAATATAGAATAAGAGAGTAATAGGGTTTGGAAGGGACTTTAGAGATCTCCTAGTCTGCTCAAGCAAGAGATCCTATACCAGTGATGGCTAACCTTTTCCGGACCGAGTGCCCAAAGCGCGTGTGTGCACACACACATCCAAAATGCACTGCTTGCACGACCCTGTGTATGCACACACCCCCGGGCATGTGCCCCCCGTGCACGCATGCATGTGTGTGCCCCAGCATGAGCCCCCCCACGCATGCACGGCAGAGACCCAAAGACCAGCTGGCCAGCATGTGCGGTGGAGTTGAGCTGGGGCGATGGTTTGCGTGCCCACAGAGAGGGCTCTGCATGCCACCTCTGGCATGTGTGCTATAGGTTTGCCACCACGGTCCTATACCAATCCAGACAAATGGCTGTCCAGTCATTTCTTAAAAACCTCCAGTGATGGAGCACCCATCAAAAGAGAGAGGTAGTTTATGCACATATTTCCCCAAGTCCATGAATCCATGAGATGGAATTTAAAATTATCTAAAATGAAATCACCTTCAAGTTAAACCTTATATCTAAAGATTACTGACCCAAACCCTGGAACATTCTTGATAACATATTGATTACACTATAGAAGATGAATGACATTGACTTTGGGGATGGTTTTTAACTTTCTGGGACAGATTAAATCCCTAGTAGCCCAAACGCTAACTGGACTTCCCCTTAGTAGGCTTCTGAATTCAGAAAAGGTTACCCAGAACTTGCCATCTGCTGAAAAATCATAATTGTTTACAAATAATACAATATTCAGGGACTGTAATCCTATCAGAAGAGTAAAATGGCTCAGTGGTTAAAGACCCCGAGCTTGTCAGCTGCAGAGCTGACAGCCTGGGTTCAAAACCCAAGCTCTGGGCAATGAGATGAGCTCTTATTACTTGCCCCAGCTCCTGCCCGCCTAGCAGTTCAAAAGCATGCAAATGCAAGTAGATTAATAGGTACCACAGAAGGTACCTATTAATACAATAGATGAGAAGGTAACTGTGTCCTTAAGTGTGCAGCAGCTGCCAAAAAAGCCAAGACAGTTCTAGGTTGCATAAACAGAGGGATAGAATCAAGATCACATGGAGTGTTAATACCACTTTATAATGCCTTGGTAAGGCCACACTTGGAATACTGCGTCCAGTTTTGGTTGCCACGATGTAAAAAATATATGGAGACTCTAGAAAGAGTGCAGAGAAGAGCAACAAAGATGATTAGGGGACTGGAGGCTAAAACATATGAAGAACGGTTGCAGGAACTGGGTATGTCTAGTCTAGTGAAGAGAAGGACTAGGGGAGACATGATAGCAGTCTTCCAATATCTCAGGGGCTGCCACAAAGAAGAGGGAGTCAAGCTATTCTCCAAAGCACCTGAGGGCAGTAGAAGAAGCAATGGGTGGAAACTAATCAAGGAGAAAAGCAACCTAGAACTAAGGAGAAATTTCCTGACAGTTAGAACTGTCCAGTGGGACAACTTGCCTCCAGAAGTTGTGAATGCTCCAACACTGGAAGTTTTTAAGAGGATGTTGGATAACCATTTGTCTGAAATGGTATAGGGCTTTCTGCCTAAGCAGGGGGTTGGACTAGAAGACCTCCAACCCTTCCAACTCTGTTATTCTATTCTATTCTATTCTATTCTATTCTATTCTATTCTATTCTATTCGATTCTATTCGATTCGATTCGATTCGATTCGATTCGATTCGATTCTCCTTAGCATATAATCATGCTAGCCACATGACCATGGAAATGTCTTCAGACAATGTTGGCTTCTTCAGGCAAGAAGCAGAGATAAGCACCATGTCCTAAAGTCAGACATGAGTGACAGAGAAACCTTTACCTTTATCAGAAGTTAAGGAACAGGATTATATTATTATATTTTCTCCTACTGAAAATATCTTTGCTTACAGAAAGCCGGGGATGGGGGGTGGAGAGTGGAAGTATCTATCTCATTTGTACAGAGTTTTGAAACCCAAGAAGATAAAACACAGGGAAGGGTCTTTATTTACATCAATAGGGGAAACGAAGTTTGTTAATGTCATTAATTTCATAGGTGAGATAAAGACCCCAGCTACGGCAAGCATCTGCATAAGATGCCCCTTTGAGAGCAGATACCTAGCATGTGTATCTTTCAAAATTGTGAGATGTGTGTAAGAGCCAAGCAGTTATAGACTAATAAACCAGTGGTACTACCATTTTATACTTAAGTAAGCACATCTACAGGAAGGTAGGCATGGTGGCAAACTGCAGTTTGGTTTCCTAGAGGCATCGGGAATAACGAGTTGTTCCTTTTTAAATAACTTCAAGCGATCTGGGAATCCGTAATGTAATTATTTCATTGGATACGTCTCCAATTAGAATGAGGGGGGGGGAGGTAAAAAGATAACGGGGTTGGCGGCAGAGACAAAGCCATTATAAAATGAGTCAAAGCACTTCAACATTTCCATCAAGGTTGGAGAGAGAAAGTTCCCTGCATGACCTATTTCACTGGTGTATCTCTTCATTTGGGGAAGGCAGCCTGCCATTTTTTTTTCCACTCCATTTAACTCAGCCCAAACATTTCCTTTCCATCACTTGCCATTCAAATCTATGTAAAAACTCTCTCCGTTTGAACATTTGGCTGTGAATAAAATACATATTAATTCCCACGTAATACATTTTCTACCGTCAGATAGCGTTTCCCTGGAATGCAATTTTCCATCGAGTGAACTTTATTCGCTGCACAGCAAGGTAGATGCACCCACAACAATCTCTTGTCAGATTTATTCATTATCCAAGGCAGTGGGATTTCAGCCACACTAGATGTTTTTGTACTGAGAGCGCCTAATTTATACGTGTGTCCCTCCTATGTAACATGGTGCTACATAATGGGAACGGAATGAGAAATAACACAATTGTTTGGATTGTCCTTTGGCTTGTGATGAGAAAAGCAATTATTGCACAGAGTTTTTATAAGAGAAGGAGATGGAACTTTCATATTAAGAGTCATTATAGCTTTAATGTCTCTGATCTTCACAATTTCCTTGTCTATTCAGAGGGATCTCCTATCTGCCCTTGGGAATTGATATAAACTACTAGAACTTGAACTCATTTGCTAGAAGTTTGATTTCCATTGTTTAAGGATACTAAATACACTTTAAGAAATTACATTTGAAAACACACCTTGTGAAAAAAAAAAACATTGCAAGAGAAAGCTATTAAGGTAAAGGTTCCCCCCACACATATGTGCCGTTCCCGATTCTAGAGGGCGGTGCTCATCTCCGTTTCAAAGCCGAAGAGCCAGTGCTGTCCGAAGACATCTCCATGGTCATGTGGCCGGCATGACTAAACACCAAAGGCGCACGGAACGCTGTTACCTTCCCACCAAAGGTGGCCCCTATTTTTCTACTTGCATTTTTTTACATGCTTTCGAACTGCTAGATTGGCAGAAGCTGGGACAAGTAATGGGAGCTCAGCCGTTATGTGGCACTAGCGATTCGAACCGCTGAACTGCCGACCTTTCGATCAACAAGCTCAGCATCTTAGCCACTGAACTGGACACACCTAAATGCAATGTTTCATGCTGATTTCTTTAGTGGGAACAATGGGATAAATCAGACGTATGAATGACCCACTATGGTTGTGTCATGGTCAACCCAAGAGATAGCATGGGTCACTAGTACACTGTATATATTTTAGCAAGAAGGTTGTGGATTCAATACCCAGTATCTTTAGGAAGAGCTGGGGAAATTTCTGGAAAGCAGTGTTGACAATCCTGGACTAAATAAACAAATAGTCTGACCTATTTATAAGGAAATGTCTACTGTTTACTATCTTCTGTGGTGGTAGAACATCTGATGCTAAGAAGAATTCCACTCAGAAACCATGAGGAGCAGGGGTGGGCTTCAAAAATTTTAGCAAGGGGTTCTCTGCCAGGTTGCTGGGTGGGCATGGCCATGGTGGGCGTGGCCTAGTCGGCCTCCTGCACCACGGTGGAGGGGGGCTTTTCTTGAGCCTCCGGGAGGGTGAAAATGGTCTCCCCAGGCTCTGGAGGCTGGAAACGCACCCTTTTCTGGCCTTCCTGAACTTCCGGTAGGCCTGTTTTTCACCCTCCCCAAGCCTCCATGCGTGCCCTGCACTTACCTGCATCCAAAACGGGCCATGTGGGGACTCCCGGGAGGAGAGTGGCGGGGTGGGATTTGTGGGTTCTCTGAACTTCATAGAATCTTAACTAGAGGTTCTCCCGAACCCCTACGAACCGCCAGCAGTCCACCCCTGATGAGGAGTCATTGCCAATCAATGTCACTGATAGTGAGTAAGATGAATAATGAAACACTGGATCCATGCTAGAACATCCAGATGATGTTATATGAGGAGAAGAATTAAGGCTTCTCAATCTGTCACTACAGTTTTATATAAAAAAAATTCTTATAGAATGCCATTTTTATTTTTCATTTATTTTTTTTTTAATTTTTTTTTTTTTTAATTTTGATTTATATGCCGCCCTTCTCCGGAGACTCAGGGCGGCTTACAATGCTTTAAGCAATAGCCTTCATTCTTTTGTATATTTTATACAAAGTCAGCTTATTGCCCCCACAAACTGGGTCCTCATTTCACCTACCTTAGAAAGGATGGAAGGCTGAGTCAACCTTGAGCCTTGGAGAGATTCGAACCAGCAGAAATTGCAGGCAGCTGTGTTAATAACAGGGTGCACTAAACCCTTGTACTATCAAGGCTCTTTATTAGTCCTCTTAGCAAGGACCTCGCCCGCTTCAGCCTCTTGAGCAAAATAATTTGTTATCCCAGGTAGCACCTTCTGATCCTAGAGTGTGATCTAGACCAGTGATGGGATTCAAGTAATTTAACAACCGGTTCTCTGCCTTAATGATTTCTTCCAACAACCAGTTTGCCAAACTGCTCAGAAAGTTAACAACCGGTTCTCCCGAAGTGGCACGAACCGGCTGAATCCCACCACTGATCTAAATCAAGGGAGCAATCTCATTTTCCTTCCTTCCTCTTCTTCAGCTACCTGCTAGAACTCCCGTAGTTTTTTTTTTTCCAGATTAAGTCAATTTATAGGCTACAAAGAAAACAGCAACAACAACGAGAAAGCTGGTACCACAAGGCACAAGATTGACGAGCTAATAATCTGTGTCCATTTCTCTCCTAAAAACCATCAGCATCAATTATGGTGGCAGCTGTAATTGTGTTGTCTCCTGGCAAGGAAAAGAGTGACACCAACATTGTTCTAACAAGTCAAGAGGTACCATCCTTAGATGTGACACCATTCAATATGGAAAAGAGGCGAAGCATCTCCTCCTAGAAATAATATGTGTAAGGTAGGGGGAAAAACTGTGTCCCAATGAATACATGTTGTAATTAGTTGTAACTAAATAATTAGCAACAGAAAACACCTTCAGGAAAGAAGTCAGAACCGTTCTTTCTATGCCTACCTAGGTAGATTGACCTCACTTAGCACCTATTATCAGGCATTTTCCAGGTGTCTTACTAAATTCTGTACTGCCAAGATATTCAGGACTTGACATAGCTATATTTTGCTCATTTTACTGCAGCAGTGGCAATGCAATAGCAATTGCTTAGGAGATTAATTAACTTGTCAAATAATTAAGCAGACAGCGCTGTAATTGAGGTTTTGGTTTCATAATTGATTTATCACTTTTCTAAGTCTGAAATCCCTCCAACAATTTTGGTGGAGGAATTAAATACTATGTTATCTCACATTTCAGTTCTAAGATCTTATCCATTTTCCAAGACTTTTCTCTATTAGATCCGTCTTCTTTTCCTCCTTTCCTCCTTTTTTCTTTTCCTCCTTTCCTCCTTTCTTCTTTTTTTAGGAGGATTTTGGAGAGAAGGTTCTCTATAAGGAAACAAAAATAACTATCTACCATTTCTTTGGCAATCTAAGCAAAATGGTTTCGATAACCAAGTTAAAGATTTGGCTCTTACAACTCTCTGGGAAAGATATCCTTTTGTTAAATTAAACAGCAGTGAATCTGATAGATAATTGGTGCTTGCCTTAACTTTTATATATGTCAGCAATTAAGACTGAATTGAGATGCCCTCTTGATGATTCACAATTGTCAGTCATTCACTATTTTAGCACGCTCCTCAAAGGATATTTTCAATACAGGTATTCCAGTTATGAAATTCTTCCCTGCCCAATTACAAGTGGCACTGAATCTAATTAGCTTTCAGTGTTAATTGATATATTACAGAGAGATCCTTGACAATGAGGTTCACCAAACACAGTACGACTTACTTCTGATATACAATAAAAATAGCAATAGCACTTAGACTTATATACTGCCTCACAGTGCTTTACAGCACTCTCTAAGCAGTTTACAGAGTCAGCATATTGCCCCTGACAACCTGGGTCCTCATTTACTGACCTTGGAAGGAAGGCTGAGTCAACCCAGAGCCGGTTTGGGATTGAACTCCTGGCAGTGGGCAGAGTCAGCCTGCAATACTGCATTCTAACCACGGCGCCACCAGGGTTCTTACATGTATGTGAGTAACAAAATTTAATCCTAAATGGAATCTGGAAAGCAAACCCAAATGAAATGCACTGAAACAAAATATGTGAGAATAAATTTAATACCATCAATTTTGTAGGAAGGCAGCCAATTTCATTTATTTGCGAAATCCAAGGAAGGTATCTTCAATAAAAAGAAGTCCCAGAAAATGGCAGCAAGCATGAAGAAGGCATGTTGTCTTGTCCATGTCCCTGTCCCATGTAACTTACAAGAAAGGAGGGTGGATCTCAACAGTCCCTATTATTAATCTTCTCATCGTTCCCACCACCCATCCCCTTCCACTTATGACTGTATGACTGTAATTTTGTTGCTTGTATCCTTACGATTTATATTGATATTGTTTACTGATTGCTTATTTGTACCCTATGACTATCATTAAGTGTTGTACCTTATGATTCTTGACGAACGTATCTTTTCTTTTATGTACACTGAGAGCATATGCACCAAGACAAATTCCTTGTGTGTCCAATCATACTTGACCAATAAAAAATTCTATTCTATTCTGTTCTCTCTAGATATCCAGACCACATAAAGGTAAAAGGTAAAGATTCCCCTCGCACATATGTGCTAGTCATTCCCAACTCTAGGGGGCGTTACTCATCTCCGTTTCAAAACCGAAGAGCCAGCGCTGTCCGAAGACATCTCCATGGTCATGTAACTCAACACCAAAGGCACACGGAATGCTGTTACCTTCCCACCAAAGATGGCCCCTATTTTTCTACTTGCATTTTTTACGTGCTTTCGAACTGCTAGGTTGGCAGAAGCTGGGACAAGTAACGGGAGCTTACCCAGTTACGCGGCACTAGGGATTGGAACCGCTGAACTGCCGATCTTTTGATTTACAAACTCAGCGTCTTAGCTACTGAGCCACCACGTCCCTCCAGACCACATAGACAGATTCAATTCCAGCAGATTGAGTTCCTGGTGTATCGGACAACTGTGCTATGGAGGGATGTGAAATGAACGATCAGCGATTTGAATTGGGCCCAGGAACATACTGGTGAGCAATGAAAGAACATCAGCATTGCTGTGTTTAGTCGTGTAAATGGGGTTGTATCACCAGCTGCTATATATTATACCAGCTGCAGGTTCTCGCTTATCTCCAAGGAAAGTCCCACACAGGAGAAAACTGTACATTATTAAATCAGTTTTGCTTGATTAGACAAACTGGTTGGGCATGATAGAAATTATACTCCAGTGTTCTTAGTACGGGGAGAAATCTTTTATAAGAGCTTTCTTTTGAGAAAATGAAGGTTACTCGCATAAAAGGCTGACAACAAGCAGCCCTGGAATATATATCAAAATCACAAATAAAATAAAGTAGCTGGCAACCTAAATCTGTTTTTAAAAGGTCAACCTCTAAAATAACGTCTGCCTTCAATTTCACAGGCATTTCATATAAACGAAAAGTCCAATGTATTAAGATGGTAAATGTAGCTATCTAATGTGTCGCTTTAAAAAGTTAGCATAAAAACTGTCAACTAAAACAAAGCAAAACCCATTAAAAAAAGCCAATCAAAACTCCTAAAATTCCAGTTTCGTGAAATCAGCAGGATAAAATTAGCAGCGCTAAGAATAAAAGCCAGACCAATCATTAAACAACACAGAGCCATGCAGACACCTGAATGCAAATTCCATGCCTTTAAAAAGAAAGTAGCTTTACAGGGCTTCAAATATAACTTAAAATGATATTTACATGCTATTCCTCAGCTACAGCAACTCATGAACCCTGCTTTGAAGGCAGGCAGAGAAATGGTAGAAAAGGACTTCTTTTTCTTTCTTCTCTTAATCACTCACTATTGATCACACTTTACTGGGCAATGTTCTCCATGTCTTCTCAGAAGACTGTCCCTTTGGGTTCAACTTTGGCCCAAGTCAACTGTCTCATGGGCCACAACCCCTTCTCTCAAGTTTCGAGGTCGTCTCAAATAAATCTGATCAGTGGTGGGTTTCAAAATTTTTTACTACCGGTTCTGTGGGTGTAGCTTGGTGGGCGTGGCTTGGTGAGCATGGCAGGAGAAGGATACTGTAAAATCTCCATTCCCTCCCCAATCCAGGGGAAGGTTATTGCAAAATCCCCATTTCCTTCCGATCAGTTGGGACTCAGGAGGCAGAGAATAGATAATGGGGGGGGGGGGCAGTCAGAATTTTTACTATCCGTTCTCTGAACTATTTAAAATTTCTGCTACTGCTTCTCCAGAACTGGTCAGAACCTGCTGAAACCCACCACTGAACCTGATGTTCTAGAGCCAATATATCCCCCTGCTATGTGGCTTTTAAAGACTTCAAAAAAGAATTTAAGAATCATTCAATTCAAATGTGACCCTGGATGGCTGACAAGGATTTAATAATACAAGAGCCGTGGTGGCACAGCAGTTAGAATGCGGTATTGCAGGCTAACTCTGCCAACTGCCAGGAGTTTGATCCTGACCAGTTCAAGGTTGACTCAGCCTTCCATCTATCCGAGGTCAGTAAAATGAGGACCCAGATTGTTTGGAGACTATATGCTAGCTCTATAAACCACTTAGAGTGGGCTATAAAGCATGGTGAAGCGGTATATAAGTCTAAGTGTTATTGCTATACAATTATTTTTAATTGATTTATGTCATTGTTGATTCGTGGCAACTTGCCTGAACAACTCCCTGCAGTTTTCTTAGAAATATGAAGGGAGGGAAATGGGTGGCTAAGAAATAGGAAATTGAATAAATGAATGAATGAATGAATGGATGAATGAATGAATGAATGAATATTTCAGAACTGGTTTGCCATTGCCTCCTTCCTAGGGTTGAGGAGAGAGTGACTGGCCCAAGGTTACCCAGCTGGCTTTGTGCCTAAGATGAGACTAGAATTCATGATCTCCCAGTTTCTAGCCTGATGCTTTAATTTCTACATCAAATTGACTCTCAACAACATAAATACAATGTATGAAGAAGACAGTTCTTGGTCAAGTGAACGCAAAGTGACTTGCCAAAACACCATATAATATCAGCAGATGCTCAATTATCCACCTGGCCTGCTTAAAAACAAGTTTTTAAGGGTTCCTGAAAGGTGAGCAGAATCAGGACCATCAAATCTCAGGTGGTGTTTATTTATTTATTTATTTTATTTTATTCAATTTGTATCCCACCCTTCTCCTAGTGGACTCAGGGTGGTGCACAGCCAGAACTAAAACACTTAACAATACAAAATTTAAAATTTTTAAAAGAATTAGAAGAATTCTTGTGTGGTGTTCCATAGGGAAACCACATAGTTTACCATTGCCATTGTTCTGTGTTTTATTATTTTCTAGTCCCGGGATTTCCTGGTGATCTCCCATCTGGCTCTCTTGGTTTTTTGAGATCACTCATTCAGCTAAAAAAAAAACCCTCTTTTTTTTTTTCCAAGTCAGGCTTGGTTTCTGGTGACATCATGTGCAGTTTTCCTGACATCGGTTTAGAATGGTTTCTATTGCATTGCCATCTATCAGAATGCTTTTTTGATTTTTTTTTTTAAACTTCTCGATCGAAGTTAAATTCCTTTATTTTGGTAATTGGCCAGCCATATATAACTGTTTCTTCTGCTTCTTTGAATCACTGCACTTTGAATCAATTAATTATTGTTTTCAATTCTTGTCTTGATTGCATTAGTCTGAATAGTTTGCTCTTGTGCAGCCAAAATCCAGTTGTAAGCATTGCCAGGTTTTATCTATGGCTGCTTACTACAGTTAGTTCTGCATGGCTTTCAAAATTCAAATGCTCAGTTAAAACAATTAAAAAATAAAATAAATCAGAGAACCTGGATTTCTTGACGTCTCACATGCGAGAACTAAACCTGACATAGCTTCCAAGCACAAACAAGCTCATTGGACAATTATGGCCTGTCTCTTTCCCTTTCCCACATTGGAGATCATGCCTATTCATTTTAATTTGATAAATATAAAGAAATATAGATGGGGCCTTGAGAGTGAGAAGCAGTGAGTAACTCATTAAAGGGAGAGTTTTTTTTAAAAAAAAACTCCGCTACGGAAAATAAAATAACCCAGTCTTGGTTTGATTTTCTTTTGGTAGAAATAGCTCCCCAGATTTTGTGGTTGCATGCAACCGGAATAAAGAATGTTCCAGGAAACTCTGCCATTCTTCTTTCTTAACCTTGACTACCATATTTTTCGGAGTATAAAATGCACTTTACACCCCCCCCCACCAAAAGAGGCTGAAAATTTGGGTGCATTTTATACTCCAAATGTAGCTTTTTCAAAGCATTTTTTCAGCCCTAACGAGGCACTAGCGAGTGAAGCAATCTTCCGTGCTTCGCCTGCTTTTCTCATTGCTGCTCCCTCCGACGATCAGCTGTGCTTTAGAAGCTGTTTTTCAGCCCTAATGAAGCGCTAGCGAGTGAAGTGATCTTCCGCGCTTCGCCTGCTTTTCTCATTGCTTCTCTCTCCCACGATCAGCTGTGCTTTAGAAGCTGTTTTTTATCCCCAACCTGGCGTGTCTAAGCATAGCCACCGTGCATGTGTGCTCAAAACCAGAGAACTAATGTGCTGAAGCTGACCAGACTAAGGGCGCTAGCGAGATGAATACCTGGTAGACAGATTTTTTTTTCCTATTTTCCTCCCCAAAAACTAAGGTGCGTCTTATATTCTGAAAAATACAATACTTCAAAGGGCTGATTCAAAATGTCCCCAGTTGTCATCATGACCAACAATGATATGGATTGGGTGGGGAGAGGAAGGACGAATCAAAAGGCACATCATATTTGACAAAATCAGCATTCCAAGTAGGACAACCTTGGTGTTGTGACCCAGGCCCAAGTAGGTAGTATTAGACCCAAACAGTTCCAAAACAAACCGACTTTATTAGAACAGCTGAGAATTAACTCATTCTCAGCATAGTTCAAACTAAATCAAAACAAATTCTTCATAACACAAATCCTTCAGTTTAATCATCAACCTTGGTATAATTAGGCAAACTGCCAAAGACTTCTCCTGGTAAAAGTTCAGAAGCAGAAGACACCGACCAGAGATAAGTGCAGCAAGACAAGAACAAATCTATCAACGTTGTTTTCTGACAAAGAGCCCAAGAGCCGTTGCTGGTCTTTTAAGCCTTATGGGAGGAGCCAATCATCTCTTGGCCCTACTCCTGAGTCATCCTCTTTGCTGTAGCTGCTCTTGCCTTCTGGCAGCTCTTCTCATGCGTGCACTAGGAACAGGCTCCTCCTGTTCCTCTGCCTCTCTACTGTCAGCCTGGAGGCTCCGGAGTCTGCACATCACTCCCCAATGGCCCTGGCCCCATCTCTGCCTCCGACATAGAGGCCTCATCCGGGCTTTCCCCAGCCTCCAGGACTGGCCCCTGTTCTTCCTCAGCCTCATTGCTGTCCGACTCCGCAGGCTGCTGGCGGACCAGAACACTTGGTTTCTTTCCTCACAAAGTTCCTTTTTCTTCCTAATTTAAAAAGCAGATGCTTGAAAAATAAAATGGCCCCCTCTGCCGCTTGTCTATTGCACTCAGCAGGACAGGCATTTACTCATGAACCCCTACATCAAAGACAAATGAATCAACTCCATCACTTATAAATAGTTCCCCATTAAATTCTCGACAGCAACAACTTAGGAAGACAATGGGCCCTCGGTGACTCTCTCCACATACAAGAGTTCATGGGCTTCACTCCAATTATCCCCAAAGATAATTGTAAAGATAGCACTGTTTAAAAATATCTAATGTTTTATTCAATATTGTGGCAAGTTTCAATTACTCCCAATTACAATTCAACAGCTTTCTATTTAAAACAATTATTGTTCTTTACAAATGTGTTTGAAGTTAAATAAAATGTCTGATATTATTCATCACTGGGCTGCGTTGTGTTGCTTCATTTCGCTTCCTTTCTTCAGGATCCTCAACTTATTCCTTTGTTATTAAGTTTTGCCTGAGTTTTCCTTAACCCTTTGGGACAACCGTTTGCTTGAGTGGAATAAAGATATTCCCCAACTCAAAAAAAATTGTGGATAATCAGAATGAATTTAATCTGCTTTAAAATTAATCAGATTCAACAATATCAGAAAGGATTTCCATTGAGAATCTTCAAGCGTCTTGACTTTTTTAAACAGATTGTTGGCACACTGTGATAGACAGACTCTGCATGCCTTGCTTTCGATTGGATCAGCCTGCAAGATCTAAGGAGATCTGAAGAAGATATCATCCAGATGTACAAATGTGAATCAGGAATCTTTCTCTCTCCACTTCCAGCAAAATTTCGACCTGCTGTTTTTCCCAAAGGAGAAAGCTCAAGACACAGTAAGTGTTACTATAGGAGTATACTATGGGTAGGAGAACATAGATCAATGTAGGCAAATTAAAGATGGGCCTGTGGTGCTGAATGATCCAATCTAAACAGCACCACTGACCATAAACACATGGTGCATCTCACTTTTTTTCAAAGCTGCCCAAAAGGTGCTTTTTCAAAAGGGAACTGAATGTTCTTTGTTTTTCCTTGAAAATGTTTTGCTTCTTATTCAAGAAGCTTTTTTCAGTTCTGACTGAATGGTGGAGAATGGAAGGATTTATATCAGTGGTGGGATGCTGCCGGTTTAACAAACTGGTTTGGAGATCGCGTGCACGCGCAGTTTTACAAATACTAACCTTCTGTGTTACCTCTTGGGAGTAACACAGCTGAGTATCATTGGGAACTACTGGTTCGCCTGAACCAGTCTGAACCGGTAAAATCCTACCTGTTGTGACCTAGGCTTACTGAGTTATTACAAGTCACAATTAGTCCCCCCCAAAAAACTATTTTATTGTAACAGCTGAAAATTACGTCTATTCCCAGCTGAGTCCCAATTAGTTGCAAAACAAATCCTTCGGAATAAGTCCTTCAGGATAATCACCAACCTTTACCTTCTTTCATATCCTGCCAAAGGCCTTACTTGGCAAAGCCCCACAGAGTTCAGAAACAAACATGAGATGCCGACTGGAAACAGAGTTAGCAACATTGCTTTCCTGCCTTTGTTTCTCTTTTAAGCCTTATGGGAGGGGCCAATCATCTCCTGGCCTTACTCCTGAGTTGTCCCTTTTGCTTTAGCTGCTCTTGCCTTCTGTCAGCTCTGCACATGCATGCACTAGGAACAGGCTCCTCCTGTTCCTCTGCCTCTCTGCTGTCCGACTCTGGGGGCTCCAGAATCTGTGCATCACTCCCAGATGGCCCTGGCCCCATCTCTGCCTCGGATGCAGAGCCCTCGTCTGGGCCTTCCCCAGACTCCAGGACTGGCCCATGTTCCTCCCCAGCCTTCTCACTGTCCGACTCCAGCTCTGCCAGCTCTGCAGGCTGCTGGTGGACCACCACACTACCACTGATTTATATTCCTTGCAGTCATCTGGTTGTTACCACTCTTCCCAAGGGTCATTGAGGCTACTTGGAGGTTCATCTGTGCCCTCAGAGTCCCATCTGAATAATACAGATGGGTGTGGAGCCTTCTTGGAATTGCTGAAAGGACTGTTTGTAAACAGGAGATAGCCTTGTATCCCTCCCCCTCTGTTGACAGAGGACTGTTCAAACTTAAGGTAGGTGGATTCTTTGACCTCTCTTTCAAACCAACAGTCCTCTCTGTCCATAGTGTGGAGTCGGCTGCCTTCAAAAGAGACAGCAATAAATCCAGGGGTGGGCTGCTGAGAGTTCACAGGGGTTTGGGAGAACCTCTAGCGAAGATTCTGTGCAGTTTGGAGAACCCCCAAATCCCACTCCTGGCTGGCCCCACCCACCTCACCCCTCCCAGGAGTCCCCACGTGGCCCATTTTGGTTGCAGGTAAGTGCAGGGTGCGCACGAAGGCTTGGGGAGGGTGAAAAACAGGCCTACTGGAAGTTCAGGAAGGCCGGAAACAGGCCTCCGGAGCTTGGGGAGGCCATTTTTGCCCTCCTGGAAGCTCGAGGAAAGCCTCTGGAGCCTGGGGAGGGCAAAAACACCCCCCCCCAGCCATGGTGCAGGAGGCTGACTAAGTCATGCCCATCATGGCTAGGCCCACCCAGCAACCAGGCAGAGAATCCCTTGCTAAAATTTTTGAAGCCCACCCGTGAATAAATCCTTCCATCCTCCACCATTCAGTCGGAACTGAAGAAGCTTCTTGGATGAAAAGTGAAGCATCTTCAAAGAAAAAACAAAACAAAACAAAGTCCAGTTGCCTTTTGAAAAGACACTTTTGGGATCCCCATGACCTGCCTGAATGTCTGAGAATCTCCATAGATATTAAAGAAAAGCTTTTGGAAAAAGCCATTTTAAAAAGAGCAATAAAAGGAGTGCACGTGAGTAAGTATCCTTGAATTGTTAATCAGTGTAGATAAAGAACAAAAGACGGCGTCTGGAGCATTGTGTGGATGTAGAAGAACAAAGGATGATTTTGAAGGAGAGATATGGCAAATGTTGTTGATGTAAGCTTGTTTTTAGCTGTGTTCCCTTTTCTTTTTTTTTTTCTTATCTCAGGTGTCTAATTTCTTTGAATTATCATTTCTTTTCCACAGTCCGCATCGCATTGCTTACCTTGAAAGGAAATATCGTAATGAGTATTTACATATGCACATAATAATCGTAGTGGATTGCCGTGTATTTGTCAAATAAAAATAGAGTGGGTTTAACAGCTTATGCCACCTCCATAAGGTTGGCGATTCTGATTTCCATTTGTTATACAAGGTGAAAAGCAAGAGCGGAAAACTGAAAGGCAAAGAGATTCCAGGGATCAGTCAAGGACTTCCAACTGATCTTCTTAGTTTTAACAAGTGACCTGCTAAGCTAAACTTTGATTCTTAGGGAACAGTTCTTCGGTTTTGCAGAGGTCCTTATCTCCAGAAGTTGTGGGTGCTCCAACACTGGAGGTTTTTAAGAAGAGATTGGACAACCATTTGTCTGAAATGGTGAAGGGCAGGGGTCACCAACTTTTCGTACCTCAGAGATCACTAAATTCATAATTTTAAATCCCGTGGACCATTAATATGATCTACCTAATGACCGGGAGGGTGGGCGTGGCTATGTGATCATGTGACTGGGTGGGCGTGGCCAACTCGATGTCACTCACGTCGAGGGGTGCCTTGCTGGCCTCTACTCACCCCTCCCCTCCCAGCCACTCCTCGCCTCCCCACCCGGTCTCCTTAGGGCCCCAACAGGAAGCAGTTGTTGGAGCTAAGCAGCCATCATGAGAAAGAGTTGGCAAAACAGTTCAGCTCAAATTGGATCTGACCGAGAAGGAGGCTCAGCAGAAGCACCTCACTGAGGACTACGAGCATAGGCTTTTCAAGCAGAGGGAAGACCTGCAGGAGTGCAAGGCCAGGTACCGGCGCCTGGAGGCTCAGCAGGCTGAGATGGTCAGCCAGTTCCAGGCCATGATGCAGTCCCACTGGAACAAGGTCCTCCGGCTCTTCGCCACCAGCAGCTCTTCCCTCCAGCCTTCACCCAAAGCCCTGCACCAGGAGGCCGAAGCAGACCCCAAGTTGGAATTTCTGTCCCCCTCATCCAACCCACACAAAAAGACCCTGAAGGGGGAGACTCTCTGCAGCAACACAAACATTCATTGCACGTATCTGTCCCAGGGACCATAGTTTGAGGACCCCCGATTTACTGCAATATAAAGAATGCAAATATTTTTTCTGTGGACCACCAAAATTTTCTCACGGACCACCAGTTGGTGACCACTAGTATAGGGTCTCCTGCTTGAGCATGGGGTTGGATTAGAAAACCTCCAAGTTCCCTCCCAACTCTGTTGTTCTGTTCTGTTAAAAACCGGGAATGGCATCCACTTCCATTTTCCTCCCCCTGGGCAAACTTATGATATAGAATCTGCAAAGCAATTGCCTGAAACCTTATCCTAAAGGGTGAGTCAATGCTTTCCAATCACATTAAAACAAAGGCATCATTGAAAGAGGAATCTTAACGCAATGTTCTCTTAGCTTTTTCTCATTTTACCAACCTGGAAATTTAATTCCATGCATGAAATATCAAGGATTAGAAGACAGTGGCAGACTTTAATACTGAAGAATTTTTCTTTCCTGCAACTTACGTTTAAATTCAGCGATGATGGTGAGCAAAGATGCCATTCAGATTGTTCAAAATCAGGCGTGACCAAAAAAATAAAAATTAAATTTACTAGGGTGAATGATCTCTCCTTTGGATAAAAAGATTTGTTCCATCATGTAGCAAATTAAAGAGTGACAGACAGACGCATTTGTTACTGCACCTATCCTTAAAGATAGCGTCATTCCTCATAGAAACTCTTCTTTGCAAAATTCACCAATCTTGCCCACTGGCTGCCCAAGTCCTGCAGAGCAAGAACACCCTTTCTCTGGTGAAACCACCAGCTAAAAGGAAGTGAGCTATGCTAGAGGGAGTAAAGAGAAATCTCAGCATAGAGTCTGTTCAAGGTAGGAAATGTCTGAGGTCAAACCTTTAAGTCTATATCTTCCGTTTCCCCGGGGAAGGCAGATGGTCTGCCAAGATTCTTGTAATATAGATGGTGAAGGTAAAGATTCCCCTTGCACATATGTGCTAGTCGTTCTCGACTCTAGGGGGTGATGCTCATCTTCGTTTCAAAGACGAAGAGCCAGCGCTGTCCAAAGACATCTCCGTGGTCATGTGGCTGGCATGACTCAACGCCAAAGACACATGGAACGCTGTAACCTTCCCACCAAAGGTGGTCTCTATTTGTCTACTTGCATTTTTTACCTGCTTTCAAACTGCTAGGTTGGCAGAAGCTGGGACAAGTCACGGGAGCTCACCCCGTTACCTGGCACTAGGAATTCGAACCGCTGAACTGCCGACCTTTCAATTGACAAGCCCAACATCTTAGCCACTAAGCCACCATGTCCCTTCAGTAATACAGATGATAAATAATAAAATATCTATCTGTCCTATTCACGAGTGATTCTGGTTGCTTGTGCCTGACATTTTCTGCCAACCCTGGAGCTATAAGATATGTACAATGAATGAAGCCTATGACACCACAGATTTTTTATACAAATGTTTCAGATAGGTTTTGCTCTTTGGAAATTCTGTGTGTCGAAAGAGTGCAGAGAAGAGCAACAAAGATGATCAGGGAACTGGAGGCTAAAACAAATGAAGAACGTTGCAGAAATTGGGTATGTCTAGCCTCATGAAAGAAGAACTAGGGATGACAGGATAGCAGTGTTCCAATGTCTAAGGGGTTGCCACAAGGAAGAGAGGGTCTACCTATTCTCCAAAGCACTTGAAGGCAGGACAAGAAGTAATGGATGGAAACTAATCAAGGAGAGAACCAACCTAGAACTAAGGAGAGATTCCTTGACAGTGAGAACAATCAATCAGTAGAAAGACTTGCCTCCAGAAGTTGTGGATGCTCCAGACATTTTAAAGAAGAGATTGGACAATCATTAGTCTGAAATGGTATACAGTCTCCTGCTTGAGAGGCGGCTGGACCAGAAGATCTCCAAGGTCCCGCTCAACTCTGTTATTCTGAAAAAAAAATCTGAAATTCTGCTCACACTAACCAAAGTCTACTTCATTTCTTCCTTCCTACCTTTAGGACTTTTTTTTTTTTTTTTGCCAACAAAAGTGCGTATAGTCAAGACTATGGTTTACCCAGTTGCAATGTATGGCTGTGAAAGTTGGACCATAAGAAAGGCCTGAGCGCCAAAGAATTGAGGCCTTTGAACTCTGGTGCTGGAGAAGACTCCTGTGAGTCCCTTGGAGATCTAGAGGAGATCAACCCTGACTGCTCTTTAGAAGGCCAGATCCTGAAGATGAAACTCAAATACTTTGGCCACCTAATGAGAAGGAAGGACTCACTGGAGAAAAGCCTAATGTTGGGAAAGATTGAGGGCAAAAGAAGAAGGGGACGACAGAGAACGAGGTGGCTGGATGGAGTCACTGAAACAGTCGGTGTGACCTTAAATGGTCACCGGGGGATGGTAGAGGACAGGAAGGCCTGGAGCAACATTGTCCATGGGGTTGCGATGGGTCAGACACGACTTCGCAACTAACAACAACAACCTTTAGGCTTAGAGCTAGAGAGTTGGAAAGAGGGACAGAGCAAAAGCCTTAATCATAATAACAACTTTGAAAAAGAGAAGACTTTGGTGATATCCATTTGGAGCTGAAGAATCAGGCCAGAGAAAATATACCTAATATCTTAAACCCTTTTTGCCCCAAATATTATTTCAGAAATGCAAGAAGATGAAGGAACTGCAACTGAGAAGGAATCGTCATCTGCGTGGTTGCTTTTCTCCCTACTGAGATTAACCTTGCTTTGTTTAGCTCATTCCCGTGAGCATTTGGGGTTCCCCTCCCCAGATCCAGTATCTGTCCACACTAGAGCTGTTCTGAGATTGCTTTGCTGCTGTGGTGACATGATTAAAGAATTAACTACTTCACTATTAGTCCATTCAGCTCATTCCCATCAAAAGCAATTAATGTGGATTACATATATTTTGCAGGAAAAATATCTTTCATTTCACATTTGGAATGACTCCAGGGAGGATTAACAAGCCCAACTGAATAAAATAATATGCATAAATTAGGTCACATATGACCGATAAATTTACATCCAGAAAAGGGCTCCCAGAATCTTAGTGGCATAGCATGTCTTACACAGCACTAGCAAAAACCTAATACCTTTGATCTACTTATTTAGTTTCATCCCTCAGAACTTACTGATGTTCTGACATATATTTCTTCTTTATTATTGCCTAGGGAAAGGGCATGCGTTATGAAACAGTGAGACATATTTATATATAAAATCTTTAAGCACTGGAATTATTCTATACTTGCAAAAGGATCGGTGAGAACAAAATCCCTAACTCATTAAACTTAGATTTGAAAGCATGCTTAGCAGAGGTGGTATTCAGCAGATTCTGACCAGTTCTGGGGAACCGGTAGCGGAAATTTTGAGTAGTTTGGAGAACCGGTAAATACCACCTCTGACTGGCCCCGCCCCCATCTATTCTCTGCCTCCCGAGTCCCAGCTGATTGGGAGGAAATGGGGATTTTGCAGTAACCTTCCCCTGGAGTGGGATGGGAATGGAGATTTTGCAGTATCCTTCCTCTGCCACGCTCACCAAGCTGCGCCCATCAAGCCATGCCCACCAAGCCACGCCCACAGAACCGGTAGTTAAAAAAATTGAATCCCACCATTGATCCTTAGCAACTTCATTTCCTATGGGCCTGTCACAATGAACTGGAATACTAGTCCTCGATTTACAACATTTTATTTATTTATTTATTTATTTATTTATTTATTTATTTATTAATTAATTATATTTCTATACCGCCTTTCTCCCGTAGGACTCAAGGCGGTGTACAGTCAAGAAAAATATAGACACACAAACATCATAAAATTGCTAATTAAAATTATTACTTAGTTTGGTCAATTAAATAAAACCCAGAATTAGATAACATTTAAAAAATCATTCACATGTTCGTATGTTTAGCCCCGCCTGTTGGAACATCAGGGTCTTGAGGGCATGGCGGAAAGCATGGAGATCAGGGATATTCCGTATCTCCGGGGGCAGTTCATTCCAAAGGGTTGGAGCCCTCACAGAGAAGGCCCTCCCCCTGGGAGTCGCCAGTCGGCATAATTTGACTGACGGTACCCTGAGTAGTCCCTCCCTGTGAGAACGAACTGGTCGGTGGGAGGCTACTGGTGGCAAAAGACGGTCTCGTAGGTACCCAGGTCCTAAGCCATGGAGCGCTTTAAAGGTGATAACTAACACCTTGAATCGCACCCGGAAGACCACCGGGAGCCAGTGCAGCTCGCGTAGGAGAGGTTTAAAATTTTGTTTAGTGACTGTTCAAAAATTACAATGGCACTGAAAAAATGGCACTATTTTTCAAACTTAGGACCGTTGCACCATCCCCATGGTCATGTGATCAAAATTCATGCGCTTGGAAATTGTCTCATATTTATGACGGTTGCAGTGTCCAGGGGTCACACGATCCCCTTTTATGACCTTCTGACAAGCAAAGTCAGTGGGGGAAGCCGGATTCACTCAACAACCGTGTGACTAACTTAACAACTGCAATGATTCACTCAACAAACGTGGCAAGAAAGTTCGTAAAATGGGGCAAAAGACACTTAACAAATGTCTCACTTAACAAAAATGCTGGGCTCAATTGTGGCCCGTAAGTCGAGGACTACCTGTAGGGAGGATGGGATGGGCACTAAAGCAATTTAATTTACACAACAATAATTTTAAAAAGGATTATGGTTTCAAGGTATCTGAGGTGGGATCTTGTCTATTATAACAAACAACATCTCACATCTTCAGTCTAAATGTATATATTACATTGTATATTCCAGTTTATTCTGTTACTGGTTAATATCTTGGCTAAGAAGAAATAATAATAATAATCATCATCATCTTGAAAAACATTGAAGGAAAATGTGATAACAACTTTACATGGGCATGGCTTAAGATGGGAACCATCAAGAAAGAAACGGAAGGTTTAATACTCGCTGCTCAAGAACATGCACTACAAACTAAGGTCATGAAAGCGAAGATACAAAAGCCACTAACAATTCAAACTGCTGACTTTGCAACAACAAAGTCGAAACTGATTCACACTTAAATGTGAATGCCGCAAAATCACACAAACTGATTACAAAACTAGACATGACCGAGTTGCTAAATTAGTCCACTGGTCATTATGTAAAAAATACGATTTACCTGTATCCAAAAAGTCATGGGAACCTAAAGTGGAAACAGTTATAGAAAATGAGAAGGTGCAGATCTTGTGAATACTTTCGAATACAGACAGATCATCACTTGGAACACAACACGACAGATATCACAGTTGTCGAAAACCGAAATGTACAATTTATTGACATCGCGGTACCAGGAGATGCTAGAGTCGAAGAAAAGGAACTGGAAAAAAGTCAGGAAATATCGTGACCTGGCCATCGAAACTACACGGCTATGGATGAAACATGTAACAGTGATACCCATTGTCATCAGGGCACTTGGTACCATGTCCAAGAATTTTATATGATACATCAAGAAATTGCAGCTTCCTGCAATAACATCAGTGGAACTGCAAAAAACTGTGCTACTTGGAACATTGTACATCTTAAGAAGGTACTTGGTTGATACCTAGGACGCTGGCAGCAACCCGTATCAACCATTAGCACCAGTCAATGGTATTTGTGATGCATTTTTGAATGTTCAGTTGACTTGAGTTTCATGTTTAATGAATAAAGTAAATAATAATTGTTAAGGATATTCTTGGCTCATAACCGATGTTATGGGTTATTGAGCAGAGTACCCCTTGAGTATGCACATGAAAACGGCTGAGAGTGTTTATGAATAATCGCAGTTAATATACTGACACACTGAGTTGTGGTTGTCTTTTACTTTTAAGAAAAAGTAAAGCAAAGTCCAATAACACTCCAAGTCATACACAGATAAGGTGATAGTTAAAATATCAATTCAGGGATATTCCAAGTACAAAGTCTTCTTACCAGTTGTTGTCATTACACAATAAGACAGTTCTTCTTGAGTTTCAAACAGAAACAAGTTCAATATTAAAACATTCAATAAATAGTAGAAAGCAACAAGTAGCAATGATCAACAGTGATCATGCAGAGAGAACAGGTCGAGAGTAACAGCAAACAAGCAGATAAAATGGTGTAGTGTTCTCAAGCCATGATTCAGGCTTCCCCTTAAGTACATTGGCTACAGAGCTTAGCCAATCAGTATACAGGATGATGCAATACAGTCTTAAAGCAATATAATACTTTTTGACAAACATGTATTGATAGTTTATATATTGCCTGACCAACCAGTTAGATAATAGCCATTTCCTAACAACAAGAACAAGAACAACAACAACAACAACAACAATAGTGATGTTGATGATAGAAGTGGTGATGGCAATGGTACCTAATGGGCTTGGTGCAGCCCTCCAAAGAAATATACCATAGGACACAAATGCGTTCAGCAGCTAACCCAGCTAACTGGGCCTGGTGGCTCAGCAGACTGATAGCATTGTGATTAACACCAGCTGCCTGCAATTACTGCAAGTTCAAATCTCACCAGGCTCAAGGTTGACTCAGCCTTCCATCCTTTCTAAGGTGGGTAAATTGAGGACCCGGATTGTGGGGGCAATAAGCTGACTTTGTATAAATATACAAAAGGATGAAGGCTATTGCTTAACGCACTGTAAGCCGCCCTGAGTCTCCGGAGAAGACTATAAAGAGAAGCATATAAATCAAATTAAAAAAAAAAAAAAAACTCTCAAAAGAAATATTATCATGCTGTTATCAGCACATTGATTGAAAATAATACTGAAGAGAGTGGAATGGTTAAGTCATCCTTCAGCAGCTGAGGAAAGTCTGCTGGGAGAGCTGTCAAAATTCTAGGGAGCTGTATTTCCTATATTTATGCAGACATTGAATGGTGCACGATGCATATTGTTGCTGTTGCAGCTGCTATTGCGGTTATTTTAAATTTATTGACTACTTAACTCCAGTGGAGTGTTCTTAAAAATAGCATTCTTCTTTCTTTTTTTTTTTTTAAAGTCCAAGTTTCTATTGGAAGAGACTTCTCGGCTTCCTCCGTTTTAGACTTTTTCTGAGGTTGCCAGTCTACAGGTAGCCCTCCACTTGCGATCACAATTGAGCCCAAAATTTCCGTCGCTAAGTGAAACATTTGTTCAGTGAGGTTTTGCCCCGTTTTACCACCTTTTTTGCCACACAACTGTTAAGTGAACCACTGCAGTTGTTCATTTAGTAACCAGGTTGGTTAAGTGAATCGGGCTTCCCCAGTTGGCTTGTCAGAAGTTGCCGAAGGGGAATCACATGATCCCTGGGATGTTGCAACCGTCATAAATATGAACCGGTTGCCAAGCATCTGAATTTGGATCACCTGATCGTGAGAATGCTGCAATGGTTGTTAAGTGTGAAAAATGGTCATAAGCTCCTTGTTTCAGGGATGTTGTAATTTGTGCGGTCATTAAATGAACTGTTGTAAATTGAGGATTACCGTATTTTTCGGAGTATAAGACTATAAAACGCACCTAGCTATTTTGGTGAGGAAAACAAGAAAAAGAAACCTGCCTCTGCCTCCCAGCAATTTTGCCTTATTGCAGCAAACAGCAAATAGCCTGCTTTACTTTCATTTTTGTTTTCAGCATAGCTTGATTAGCACAAGAAAAAAAAAAAAACTGCTCCCAGCAATTTACCTCCGTGCAGCAAGCAGCAGAGGCCCGTCCAGCAATAGGCAATGGCAATCCCTGCAGCCTGAAACAGCTGAGAGTCGGGAGGCCGATCCAATGGACAACCAGCTTGTGCTAATTAGGCTGTGCTGAAGCTGAAATGGGCTGTTTCTTTTTGCTGCTTGCTGCAAGGAGGTAAATTGCTGGGAGGCAGAGGCCAAAGGGTGGGGGGCAGTTGGTGGGGAGGGCTACATTCGGTGTATAAGATGCACCCAAATTTTCATCCCCTTTTAGGGGGGAAAAAGGTGCGTCTTATACTCTGAAAAATACGGTACCTGTACTTCAGCCGGTGCAGGGAGGGAACATAGACAGTAAGATGGACTGCAACTCTCAAATTCTTTGACTGTTAACAATGCTAGCTGGGCTTCATTGGGGTTATCTGTCAAAGCGCTTGGAACATGGATGGTTTGATAGTCGTTAAGGTTTTCCTTCAAAGAAAACAAAATCTACAACTTTGTCCAAACATGCTATTCATTTTTTTTAAAAAAAAACTATTTTTTTTAATCATCTAATATATATATTGTTTGCTCTCGTTTTGTTTTGTTGCTTTTTGTTCTAATGACTCTTAAGTCACGATGAAGATGCTGGTGATGATAATATGATCAACCACAAATTGAATAAAAAGGAAACTAATTACATTGCTTAATCTATTCCCTCTATGCTCTCTTTAGTCTTGCCTAAGCACAAACACAAACGCACAGACACAAACTCTCACACACAGAAACACACACACGTGCGTGCGCACACACTCCTATCTGCTCCATGCCATTCACAGGGTGTTTTTTTTTTTGTCACCCGCAAAAGCCAATTACTACTAGAGCCTGCATGTCTACTCAATAGGCATTACAACTGTAATTACTTTTGCTTCGCTTCCTGCTCGTTTCACAGGTGATGGAACTGGGGCATTAAAAGAGTAGACATTTGCATGACCAGAACTTCTTACTGTCTTGCATACAAATTGGACCCCAAGCCAGGTATCTGACTGTCTGGAATTGAGTGGTTCCAGAACAATAGTAAAAGGGCCTGGAAAGGGCAAAGTCTGAATGGAACAATTTGCTTACCCTGATGGCTATGGAGATTCTCAATTACCCAGGACAGGAGTCTCCAACCTTGGCAACTTTAAGCCTGGTGGACTTCAACTCTCAGGAGTTGAAGTCTACCAGGCTTAACGTTGCCAATTTTGGAGAGCCCTGATCCAGGGCATTGTTGTCCCAAAGGTGCTTTTCAAAAGGTAACTGTAGGTCTAAGAAAGTCTTAGGGCTGTGGGCACGCAAGCTCAGCTCCGGTGCACATGCGTGTGCTGGCCAGCTGATTTTCAGGCCTTCTGGGCCCACCAGAAGTAGGGAAACAGGCTGTTACCTGCCTCCGGAGGACCTCGGGAGGTGGTGGGGAAGGCTCATTTTTCTCTCTCTCCAGCCTCCAGAGCCTTTCTAGGACTCTGGGGAGGGTGAAAACGGCCTTCCTCACCCCCCCGGAAGCCCTCCGGAGGCCAGAAGCAGCCCGTTTGTGGCCTCTGGAGGGCCTCCGGGGGGTGGGGAAGGCCATTTTTGCCCTCCCCAAACTCCTAGAAAGGCTCTGGAGGCTGGGGACAGCAAAAAATGGGCCTACCATGCCATCATGTGCCAGGAGCAGGGGGAGTAGGGGGGGTCATGCACACATGTGCGGGGGCAGGGCGCAAAGAATTATGGGTGTTGGCATGCGCACGCGTGACCCCCCCGCTCCTGGCACGCGATGGCAAAAAGGTTAGCCATCACTGTCTTAGGGTCTGAAAAGGTTTCTAAGAAAGACAGAATAACAGAGTTGGAGGTCCCAAAGGTGCTTTTTTTTCAAGAGGGAACTGGACTTTCTGGTTTTTCTTTGAAGATGTTTCGCTTCTCATCCAAGAAGCTTCTTCGTGTCAGCACTTCAAGCTGCATTTACTCTAGTGCTGACATAAGAAGGAGAAGCGGAGGTGTCTGGAAAGGGATGTTTGACTTTTCACCTACTTATTTCCCTGGAGATAATATCCGCTAGGAGATGGGATGGGAGGGGGAAAATTCCTTTGAGCTGGAGCAGTAGATTAGGGGTAGAGTGACTTGGAAGATTGGACACTTCGGTTAAAGAAGAAGAAGAAGAAGAAGAAGAAGAAGAAGAAGAAGAAGAAGAAGAAGAAGAAGAAGAAGAAGAAGAAGAAGAAGAAGAAGAAGAAGAAGAAGAAGAAGAAGAAGAAGAAGAAGAAGAAGAAGAAGAAGAAGAAGAAGAAGAAGAAGAAGAAGAAGAAGAAGAAGGTTCAGAGCTGAAGAACTTCTTGGATGAGAAGCAAAACATCTTCAAAGAAAAACCAGTTGCCTTTTGAAAAAGCATCTTTGGGACAACCATGACCTGGATGATTGCCATAGGCAACGGAGTTGGAAAGGACTTTGAAGGTCTTCTACTCCAACCGCCTGCTCAAGCAAGACTTTTAAGAAAGTCCTGTAGCCTTTGGGGCTTGCCCTGATGATTAAAAGTAGACCTCGATACAACTGAAACTGAAATTCTGCATATGAAAAAAAGTAACATAAATAAATGTGAATGAATTCTTCAACTTTCACTGACCAAAGGAGACAATCTCCACAGTTTCTTCAGGGCAGGGTTCTATTAGTAGATTCTATTAATAGATCATTCTATTAGCAAAGATAGTTTAATTTCTACAATTCAAAATCCTCTCTGGTATATAGTCCTTCTTCAGATATGCTTCTGAGACTGGATGGTGCTATGGAAAGCTAAGGTGGTTACAGAATACAGAATAATGACTGTCCAACAAAAAGTAACATTCAAACATATAAGATAAAGGTAACAGTTCCCCTTGCACATATGTACTAGTCGTTCCCGACTCTAGGGGGCGGTGCTCATCTCCGTTTCAAAGCCGAAGAGCCAGCGCTGTCCGAAGACGTCTCCGTGATCATGTGGCCGGCATGACTAAACACCAAAGGCGCACAGAACGCTGTTACCTTCCCACCAAAGGTGGTCCCTATTTTTCTATTTGCATTTTTCACCTGCTTTCGAACTGCTAGGTTAGCAGAAGCTGGGACAAGTAACAGGAGTTCACCCCATTACGCGACACTAGGGATTCGAACCGCTGAACTGACGACCCTTCGATCGACAAGCTCAGTGTCTTAGCCACTGAGCCACTGCATCCCATTCAAACATATATTTCAACTCTAAAGTAACTGAACCAATACAAGAACACTCTATTCCATGAATGAGAAATTGCACCAAAACTCTGTTCTATCTTGAAGAAATTTTAGGTACAAAATTACTTTTATTAAATTGAATGAGAATTGGTTAAAAAAAGAAAATTTGTTTCTACTCAGCATTAATTAATCCAGTTCCATTTCTGGAGTTTCATCTTCCTGGGGCAGGTGAGAATCTTGAATGTGGTTCCATTAATCAGTGCAATTTTCAATTTATTCTCCTTCAATGAAATTACTGCTCTCTCTCTCTCTCTCTCTTTTTTTTTTTTACTTTTGCTGTTGCTGCTGTTGAGTTTTGCCATAGTTTGCAAACTTTTTCCGTGAAACAACCACCTCACCATACAACTGAGCCTCAGTGGCTCGAGCTAACATTAGCCGCTGCAAGGAATTGTTTTCCAGGTGTGATGCCTGCCTTTGTGTATGTAGAAGTATAATCTATTTTGTTAGCTTGCAAAAGGATTAAATTCAGATATTGCCTTGGGCTAAAAAATGAAGATGAACAGAGAAAGGGAGCAAGAGAGATACAGGAGGTCATCCTATTGTTTCAACATAGTGCTAAAACTTCAAGAAAGTTTTTTTGAAAAAGAAAAAGTTTCACCTAAAGAGAAGAATGCAGGCAGGCTGAAGTGTGTACATTCCAAGATTAAAAATAAAAGACATATTTTCTAAAAACTGGAATGGAATTCCTTAGGAGAGAACATTTGTATTGATTCAGAAGCACCAACCAACTGTTGAAATGTCTGGTTCTATTTTATTTGGTAAAAAATTTAAGCAGCCTCTTTGCTCTTTGAGGATATAGTCCATCTGAAGCTTTGGTCACTGCTTGAAATCATTGGTGGCTGAGATGCTGGATCAAATCAGGCCCATGCAAGTTTTTCCCTCTCAAGGATCCCAACATTTGCCATGATTCAAGAAAATTGAAGGAAATGAAGCAAGAGAAGAGACATCTAGAGAGTTGCCAATGCCCAACAAATAACTAACTTGACTGAACATGGGTTAGAGGTGCTAAGACCAACTTTTTGATGAATCAGAGTAGTGAACCATCAGTACTTCTTTGCTCTTATAGCATCAGCAAGTATCTACCCTGCAGCCCTGTTTTAGGAGAAATGAACCCTTCTGGGGTAAGATGTGCTTGGAGAATCTTTTGCAAGGGCGTGCAGAGCAGGGACCAGTGAAATTTTAAGATGGGCCTATGGCTGCTGTTAATATTCAGTCTCTCTTCTGTCTTGTTGTTTTCTATTTTAATAACGACTGTCTTATATTCTTATTAGTGATTATTCCTATCTGTTTGTTGCCTGAACTTAGTTTGCTATATAACATCCTGAGTGGTTGTTGGTTTTTTTTTTTGTTTTTGTTTTTTTGGAGATGGGCAATCACATAAATGATAGGTAGATGATAAGAAGGAAGGAAGGGAGGAAGGAAGGGAGGGAGGGAGGGAAGGAAGGAAGGAAGGAAGGAAGGAGGGAAGGAAGGAAGGAAGGAAGGAAGGAAGGAAGGAAGGAAGGAAGGAAGGAAGGAAGGAAGGAAGATGATAGACAGATGATAGAGATAGATAGATAGATAGATAGATAGATAGATAGATAGATAGATAGATAGATAGATAGAATAGATTAGATGGATGGATGGATGGACAGACAGAAGATAGATAAGACAGATAAGATAAGATAGATAAGATAGATAAGATAGATTGGATGGATGGATGGGTGGATGGATGGATGGATGGATGGATGGATAGAGAGAAAGGGAGGGAGGGAGAGAGGAAGGGAGGAGAGAGAGATAATAGACAAACTGACAGACAGAGTGAACAATGTCAGCCGCTATTGAGCTTCACTGAAAAGCTCAGTAGTGGGGATTGATGTCTGCACTGAGATTCATGTATAAATTGGGTTTGTCCATGGAATTCTCTACAATACAATGGCCCAATGATTTTTTTTTTAAAGCCTACCTTGCAGATCAGTGTTGTGTGAACCAAACTAAGGTGAACTGATCCAGGATATCATCTTGATCTCTTTTGGAGGAAAAGTACCACTTCTCCCACCCCTTTATCATATCCCTTTTTTAAAAATCCTCTGAAAGTTGGTTTGTCTACTATCCATTTCTTTCACATAATATGTCATTTTTTAATACATGGCCATAGAATAGGGCAGACGGGCTTTTTAAATACTATCCATCCACAGTCTACATTAATTGAGTGGGGTTATTTCAATGACATTTCAGGGCCCAAAGCAGAAGAACAGACGGTGTCCTACTCACATCACTCAAGTCAAGGTGCATACATCATGAGGTCAGTCAAAGCCCTTTTGGTCCCTGAGGCTTTAAAAAAAAAAAAGAAAGAAAAATCTACAAGAATTCTCTTCCCGTATCCAGAAGAAAACATTGGCTAATAAGTAACAATTGACATTTCTTTCCTGACCCTTAGAATCTGCTGTCTTGAAACAACCAGATCACACTTCCTAATGCTAGAGATGGCCCTGAATGGAGAATGTTCAGAATGAATGTTTGGCAAATGTGTGTAGCTCCTGGGGAACTGAAATCGTTAAGCTAGTTAGCAAACCACTATTTAAGCCTGTACCATCAGAATCTGAGATTCAACCCACAACTTCTGGAAGCAAGTTGTCCCACAAGGTGCTTTTTCAAGAGGCAAGTGGACTCTTGAAAACTGGAAAAAAGCATCTTAGGGACAACCGTTCATTCATTCATTCATTCATTCATTCATTCATTCATTCATTATTTTATTTTATTTATTAGTTTGCCAAACATGTACAAGATAGCAGGTATGAATATGAATGAAGGAAATGAGTACAAAATAAATGGGGACAGTAGGACAGGGACAGTAGGCACGCTGGTGTGCTTATGCACGCCCACTTTATGGACCTCTTAGGAATCAGGGTGAGGTCCACAGTAGACAGCTTAAGGTTGAAGTTATAAGGGTTTGAGGATGTAACAGAGTCGGATAGAGCATTCCAGGCGTTGACCACTCTGTTGCTGAAGTCATATTTTCTGCAATCGAGTTTGGAGCTGTTTACCTTGAGTTTGTATTGATTGTTTGCCCGTGTATTATTGAGGTTGAAACTGATAAGTCGTCGATAGGTAAGACGTTGTAGCAGACAATTTTGTGTACTATGCTTAGATCAGTCAGCAGGCGGTGCAGTTCCAGATTGTCCAAGCCCAATATTTCAAGCATGGTGGCATAAGGGATTATATTGCATAAGGTGGCCCAAGGGAATCAACCGTGACATGAATGACTAAGAATCTCCATAGACACGTTGTTCCACAATTAATTAGTGGAACGACTTGCCTCCAGAAGTTGTGAGTGCTCCAACACTGGAAGTATTTAAGAAGAGATTGGACAACCATTTGTCTGAAATGGTACAGGGTTTCCTGCCTGATTAGGACTAGGCTGGACTAGAAGACCTCCAAGGTCCCTTCCATCGGTGTTATTCTGTTACTTAGAGAGGTATTACATACTGAAGATGTTATTGGATGACCCATATCTCTTTGTGTGCATTGCTTCTTCAAAAACCACAATTTCTGCCTCATTCTGGAATCCTTGTGCAGTCGGAGAGCCTCCATGGGATTTTGAAGTTCATTAATTAGCATCCTCCCCTCCCCCCCTTTAAATGCTTGGATAATATTCGCCTATTCTAAGCCATTTCCCCAAGCCCTCATTTTATTAAAACTGGTACTTATGAATATTTCAATATTAAAGCCCTTGGTCACAGGAAGACGAAGAATGCATTTTTAAAAGTTGGCAACTCGAAGACGACTAAACTGGAGAGGCCACCTGTTCCCTCTGGTAGACTGATAGCATTTCCTAGATAAAATATTGTCTATGAGGCAATTGCTCTCTTTGAAATGTTACTCAGATATGAATCAGGGGGAATAGGCCTGCCATGTTTAGCAGTCTAGCCTTTGGGAGATTTCCATGAATGCTTGTTGAGAATAGCATTCCCCAAAATTGTTCTGACCCAGCTCCCCAAACACGACAAACCCTCTGATGTGAACTCAAAAGATTCCTTTATTAGGAACGCCGGCAGGCCCAGCAAAAAGTTTCTCTCACAGGCTAACAAGTCCATCTAGCCGGAAGATGAATAGTTGTCTGCCACACCTATTCATCTCCGCCCCCTGTCTTTTTTCCCCAGAGCTAGGGTGGGGCTTCGCTAGCAATGGTGGCTCTTCTGTCCCAAGGATCAGCCCACAGATTTCCACTGCTCTCCTCTCCTCTGCCTTCTGCGCATCCACACATCGTGGTCTTCCAGGTGCGCTTTAAGGTGTTGGTTCTCATCTTTAAAGCGCTCCATGGCTTAGGGCCAGGGTATTTGCGAGACCGCCTGCTGCTACCGATAACCTCCCACCGGCCAATACGCTCTCACAGACAGGGCCTCCTCGGGGTGCCGTCGGTCAGGCAATGTCGGCTGGCGGCCCCCAGGGGGCGAGCCTTCTCTGTGGGGGCACCCGCCCTGTGGAATGAGCTGCCTCCTGGAATACGATTGATCCCGGACCTCCGGACCTTCCGTAAAGCCCTGAAGACGTTTTTATTTCATCAAGCCGGCCTAGCCTAAATGGTTTTTTAATTGGGATTTTAAATTTTTTGGATTTGGGGTTTTAAATTTGGGTAGCCAATGATTTAATTCTTTTAATTATCTTAACTTTTGCATTTGTATGTTTTTAATTTTGGCTGTTCACCGCCCTGAGTCCCTTCTGGGAGAAGGGCGGTATACAAATTAAATTAATAATAATAAATAAAATAAATAAATCAGGCACTGGACCCAGCTGTTCCTCTTCTTCTTCATTAACCACCTCCAGGCCTGGGGGCTGTTGATTCTCCATCTGAGGGCTGACAAATGGCCCAGGCTCTGCCCCTGTCTCTCTCTCTGCTAGTTCCATTCCCTCTTCCCCCTCAGAGCTTCCAGGTTGCCCTGATGCTGACCCTGACTCCCATGCCTCATCCTCATCTGCTTTGGCTGCTGGAAGGGCCGGTGGCCGACAGGCCTCAACAAAAATGTATGACTCACAAAGGACACTTCAATTCAATAACTAAGGCATACACAGTGGCATACATATAATGAAAGGTTGGGGATGCAACAGCTATGGGCCTACAGCAATTCTTCTCAGGCTTAATAATTACTTATGCTAAAGTGGGACTGCAGCATGACATCTCCATCCATCTCCATCTTCAAGAGTGACTCATAGAGATAGAAGAAATACTTAGAACAAGCATGAATGAGAAAAGAAGATAAAAGATCCCATGGGAGGAGTATGGGAGATGGGCCAAGAAGTCAACAAGAGTTGAGATATGAAAAAGGGCAAGAGATGAGGGATAAATGCTGATTATTGTTTAACGTAAGAGGTATAAGACCTATACCATTAAGAATTACTGTATTTTTCAGAGTTTAAGATGCACCTTAGTTTTTGGGGAGGAAAATAAGAAAAAAGCTGATTGGCGGGTGGATCGGCCTGCCGGAATACCCCCAATCAGCTGTTCCCAGAGGTAAATTTTAGCAACAGGTTTGTTGGTTATGAGCTCTGTACCTTGCTTTTTTTTTTGCTTTTTTTTCTGCTTCTGAAAACTTCTTTCATTGGAGGATTTTTTTTTTATTTAACTTGCATTTAAAAAATAACTTTGGTCTAAAATTTTGATTTTAAAATTCTGATTTAAAAGTTTGCTATCATTGACTTTATTGTTTCTCTATCTTATTTCTTATTGAGGAATTTCTGCTATGTTAGGGCTAGATAAATAAAGAGTTAGCAAGCAAATAAATTATCATTCTGCTTCAGAACTGCAAAGTTTAGGAAACGTGCTAATATGTAATTAAGCAGTTTGGCATAGATGGCAAATTAACTCACGGGGGAAGAAATTTGAAACTTCTGGATTTTGCTGTGGAAATATATATCAAATGCTAAATCTGAATTCGGTATTGTATAATAATGCATGCTATTTTCTTGGCAAGACTTTCAGAAGTTGTTTGCCCTTGTCTTCTTCAGACTGAGAGAGAATGACAGGCCCAAGGTCACCGAATTTATATACTGTAATCTGCATCACTAAATCAGACTGTATGTATGTATGTATGTATGTAAGTATGTATGTATTCATTGTCTGGGTATGTGTGTGTGTATTTATAGATTAGATTAGATTAGATTAGATTAGATTAGATTAGATTAGATTAGATTAGATTAGATGGACGGACGGACAGATAAAATAGATAAAATAGATTAGATCCATGATGGCGAACCTATGGTCTGCATGCCAGAGGTGGCACGCAGCGCCCTCTCTGATGGCACATGAGTGCCCGTTGGCCAGCTGGTCTTCGGGTCTCTGCCATGCATGCATGTGGGGTGGGGCAAATGCGGGGGATGCTTGGGGGGGGCGCATGCAGGGGGTATATACATGCACAGGTGTGGGGGCATGTATGGGGGCCGCACACACATTGCATTTTGGGGGTTCGGGATGCACACACAAACGTTTTGGGCACTCGGTCCAGAAAAGGTTAGCCATCACTGGATTGGATGGATGGATGGAGAGGGAGGGGGGAAGGAGCGGGAGAGGGAGAGGAGAGAGATAATAGACAAACTGGCAGGGAGAGTGAAGAATGTCAGGCACTATTGAGCCTCACTGAAAAGCTCAGTTTATATACTGTAATCTGCATCACTACATCAGACTCTATGTATGTATGTATACATGTTTGTATTCATTGTCTGGATATGTGGATAGATAGATAGATAGATAGATAGATAGATAGATAGATAGATGATAGATAGATAGATAGATAGATAGATAGATAGATAGATAGATAGATAGGCAGGCAGACATGGTTTTACCATTGTCGTCTTCAGACTGAGAGAGAATGACAGACCCAAGGTACATATACACAGACATCCAGAGAGGGAGAGAAAGTGGGAAAAATCAATTACATTGTGAAGATTTCTGTGTCATCAGAATTTTACACACACCATATCCTTGGCGTCTCTTGTGCCTTAGGAACTATTACAACTGAAAAAGCTTTCCTTTTCAACACAAATATTGCTCGTATTCAGGGATGTTTTGAAAATTCCTATCTGACAACATTACTCTACACACCAACAAAAGCTTAATGCACTGTAAGCCGCCCTGAGTCTCCGGAGAAGGGCGGCATATAAATCAAATTAAAAAAAAAAAAAAGCGAAAGGTTTACTCCCATAATAAATGCCCCATAAGCCTCTGCCCGTATTTGTTCCCAGTGCTGGAATTTTGAATCCTCTCTATTCTTTTTCTCATCAGTGGCACCGATGGGTAAATTCTTATTTATTTTTAATCGATGGATTCATCGGCAGGTGTAATCCTCATAATAACTACCTTTTTTTTTTTCTCCCAGTGGATTATTACATTAGGGAAAACATGAGGACCAACAAGATTAATGAAATAAAAACAGTGGAGGGATTCTTAATCAGTTCAGGGGAACAGGTGCTGCAGGTGCTTGTAAGCATCAACAAATCTACAAGGTGAAACTCTGAATTCAATTTAGAAGAGGCCAAGTTGAGGAAAACGGCTTACTGGGCTCCACACTGAATTCTGAAATTCTGAATTCTGAGTCTTGATCAGTGAAAGAGATCTTGTCATACAAGGTTTTCTAATTAAAAAAAACTTTCCAAGTGTGTTGATCAGCAGTGGGTTTCACATTATGTAACTACCGGTTCGCCGCACGCCCGCACGCCCGCCTTCTCTTTATTAGGATGCTGGGGTAAAAGAAACAGAAGTAAAGTTGGGTTTGCTCTTTAGATTCTGTTCTGAATCAAGAAACAGAGTTTTGGTCCCAACAAAACCTCTTTTATTTACACGACTGTGAATTACTTTCATTCACAGTCAGCAAGGCTTGTCCAAACAGTTTTTCAAAGGAATATTTATCAACACAAACCTTATCTCGCTTGGAAAGCTGCCAGAGAACTAGTTTCCAAATGTAGTATAAGGTAACTTGGCACAGAGTCTCTTAAGAGTCACAAACAGAACTTTCCACTCATGAAATGACCGAATGAACGAATTGTTTCCTGCAAAAGCCCCTTCCCCGTTTGCTCCTCTTTTGTTTCCTATTGTACTGCCCCAGCTTCGGATTCCCAGAGAATGTGACACACACCAAGCTTCGCAAACACTGTTTAATTCCAAACAAACCCCTTTCAAGAATGCAGGCTTCCCTTGCAAAGGGTCCTTGTCAAAGTTATTAAGAAGAAAGTCCGACAAAGGTTGGCAACCAGCCCAGAAAACCAGATATGAGAAGTTGCTCGCTCTCCAAGATGCTCTGTAGTAATGAGACGTTGTTTCTAGCAAGAAAGCACTAGCTGTGTGCGACTTAAATAGGCTAAGGGAGTGGCCAATTATCCTCAAGGCCTACTCTCGAGTAGACTTCCTCCTCCTGAGTAGTCACTCCTGCCTTTTGGCAGCCCTGTGTGCCTGAGCATTGAGGAGAGGCTCCTCCACTTCGCTCTCTCCACTTGAAGGAGCCTCTGGAGGTTCTGAAGGCCCTGGCTGAGTCTCTGCCTCTGGCATCACATCCTCTTCGGCCTCCTCACTGTCCGACGCAAGCGCCGGCTGCACAGGCTGCTGGTCCGACACCACACCAGCCTCCTCCTCGTCGGGATCTGTGCAGGCCACTGGCGGGCCACAACACCTATAGGAGGGGCCAATCATCTCCAAGGTGTGGTTTTACTCCCAAGTCGACTCTGCTTTCTGAGTTGTTCTTTTCTTCTGGCAGCTCTGCGCATGCACACACAGGGAACGGGCTCCAGCGGTTCCTCTGCCTCACTGCTGTCTGTCTCCCTCTCTGCCTCTGATGCAGAGCCCTCGTCCAAGCTTTCCCCAGCCACCAGGACTGGCCCATGTTCCTCCCCATCCTCCTCACTGTCTGACTCTGCTGCAGGTCTGCTGGCTGCCGGCGGGCCACAACAGATTCTTCTTTTGGTGTTAATGTTCTGCTTCTTTATGGCTTTTCTAGTTGTACAATCACAAACCAACCTATCCAACCTAAGAGATGATACACTTAATCTCCGGCTGCTACCCACAAATTGGAATGACCAATTTAGTGGAGCCTGACCGATTTCATCTTCAAAACAAGCTGACTAAGAATTGCAACACATTCGGAGGGCATCAGAAAAAGGGTAATATAAATGGAACAGTTGCTTCTTAGAAAAGGTAGCTTGCATAGCGACACCTATCCAATTCTGTCCTGCCTCTATGTGCTCCTACAAAGGGAAATCGCCAATGAGAAAAAGCAATTTTTTTTTGATTCTGCAAAGCTTTCACTTATTATGCAAGTATCTGTGTCAAGTCCTGTAAATGGAAGCAATAATTTTATGGAGAATAAATAGTCTATGGGGGTGGCGGGATATTTTAAATGCACCATGTAAAATATTCTCAACTCCCATATCTTATTTCTCCAATTCCCATGAAGATAACTGCTTAGCAATGGAGACCCATTCTAGAATAGGGCAGGGCACAACGATGCAAATTTTTCATGTAGTAATTGCTTAACGGGTGAAAGATATCATTACCAGTTTGAAGAACAGCTTCAACCCTTTCTGGTCTGGGATAAATCCTTCTTCTTCTTCTTTTCTGTGATTTTAGCAGGTTCCTGAAAATATGGTTCTCTCCATCAATCCTCCTAAATAATTGCATTTTTTCACCACCTAGGACTGTTTACCTCTGAAAGGCTGGGAAATTGAATGTGATTGTGGGGTTAATGTGGCTGCTCACAGCTCAAATGCCTTGATGATAACAACTGCCAGATTGGCAAGAAATTACAAGAATCACTTCCCTTCATCACCCTCTGTCCCTAATGATTGTTCTCAAATAAGCCATGGGATGTTGGGAAATGGCAAGGAAAAGAAGGAATTCCTTCAGATTATCAGAGAAAATGAGAAAATCCTAACGTTAATTATGGTTAGCATTAGATCTCCAGAACCCTTTCAAAAACTACGGTGAGTGCTATTCTTAACGGAACAGACAAGAAAACAAAATGCAGGGAGATAAATCCCAATAAGTTAATTATAATAATGTAAAGTATGTTGAGGGACACAGTGGCTCAAGGGATGCAGTGGCTCAGTGGCTAAGACGCTGAGCTTGTCGATCGAAAGGTCGGCAGTTCAGCGGTTTGAATCCCTAGTGCCGCATAATGGGGGTGAGCTCCCGTTACTTGTCCCAGCTTCTGCCAACCTAGCAGTTCGAAAGCATGTAAAAAATGCAAGTAGAAAAATAGGGACCACCTTTGGTGAGAAGGGAACAGCATTCTGTGTGCCTTTGGTGTTTAGTCATGATGGCCACAAATGATGGCCCTGAGCTACAAATGTTCCCTTCTATTGATATCCTTCCCACCTACACCAGTCTTCACCTTCCTGACAGCATGAAGTGCAACCCCAATTGACCGTAAGAAACAAAATCCTAACAGTCTAACTAATAGCCGTCACGCGCATTTGTTTTGCATTAAATCAGGGTTAGCGACTCTGAAAAGCGAAGGGATCCCTTGTTCGCTCCGAAGTGCAAACATGCGAAGACACATGTTTTAAGCTTTGATGCAACAAATGCACTAATTAAAAAAAAAAGGGGAGATTTTCGAGCCATCGTCATCACACAGAACCCTGTCAAGGCCAGAGAGCTGCGATTGGCTTTTACGGCTCTCGATACCGTTGTAAAACCAAAGCTCATGAATAGATGATAAGGGAGAATATGTTAATCTGCATTTCAACCCCTTTCCCTGTTTTTCCTCCCCCCCCAACTTTCCTATCCTCTCGCTTTTCCTCTTCCACCTCCCAAAGAGATCACTTCAATTCACGTGTGCCAAGTCACCATGGAGACCACATCCCAGTGATGTCAACGGTGTGACTCAAGCACAGCACCGAAGCTTTGGAACTTAATTATTTATTAATTGGGAACCAGGCTGCCTGACACACACACACTCTCTCTCTCTCTCTCTCTCTCTCCCTCCCTCCCTCCCTCCCTCCCTCCCTCCCTCTCTCTCTCTCTCTCTCTCTCTCTCTCTCTCTCTCTCTCTCCTCTCTCTCTCTCTCTCTTCTCCCAGATATTTCTGCTCCTCTTTCTAAACCTTAACAGGCTTCAGAGATCAAACATCTTGTTACCGAGGCTGGGAAAAGAAGTAAGAAATAAAAACAAGCTCACAGGGGGAAAAGGTTTTGCCTCTGCAATTACAAATAATTAATTAGAAATGTTCCAAAACAAGCCAACAAACATGTAACCACCAGCAGCATCCTTCAATTCAAGTGCCTAGAGGTCAGTGAGTAATGCTAAATGTTACAAAAGGGCAAGTAGAAGAACAGCTATTTTCAGGCTGATTTCTAAATGAAGTATTAAATGAGAGAGGGGGTTGCTGTTGTTTTTTTTACCTCGCTCTGAAATAATTAAAAGAGCATTAATGTTGGAAAGAAAGCTATACATCTCTAAAAGTAGAAAACTCGAGGAATCCAATCTCCGTAAACTGCCAAAGGGATCGATTTGAACTGCAGGTCCCAGGCTAAACGGTAAATGAAAGATTTTAGTCACCTAATCTGTCCCTATGAGCTCATCTCAAGAGAAATAATGAAAACACGTGTGACATGTATTTCAGAACTCAAACGTCAAAAGACTATATATTTAGAATAATCTAAATATTACAATCTCTATATACGGGCTGCATCAAATCAACTTTCCAAAGCAGAGTAACAATTCAGATTGTTCTGTCAAACTGAATTGTTGACCTGAAACTGGATGGCTTTTTAAAAACCTCTCTCAAATAGATTCCAGATCAAATCAAACCAATTCTCCAAACTACTTTTGTTCAATGTTGATCACATACCTCATTCTCTCTCCTCTCTCTTCTTTCCTGTAGGAAGTTAGCATCCACCTCTCTCCTAGAAAAAATGAAATATTTTAGGAAATATTAAAAGGGCAGAATATTTCCCCTAAAAGGGAGGCAGAAACTCAGCCCTGCCCCCCTTTGTCAATGGGCCATTAACAGAGGTGGGTTTCAGCAGGTTCTGACCAATTCTGGAGAACCGGTAGCAGAAATTTTGAGTAGTTCGGAGAACCGGTAGTAAAAATTCTGATTGGCCCCGCCCCTATCTATTCTCTGCCTCCCGAGTCCCAGCTGATTGGAAGGGAATTGGGATTTTGCAGTAACCTTCCCCTGGAGTGGGATGGGAATGGAGATTTTACAGTATCCTTTCCCTGCCACGCCCACCAAGCAATGCCCACCAAGCCATGCCACGCCTACCAAGCCACACCCACAGAACCAGTAGTAAAACAAATTAAAACCCACCACTGGCTATTAAGGCCTGAGCCAGCTCATCCACAACACAAAAGACATGGACATAATAGGACCCATCTAGCAATAGAAACTCACCATATGGCACCTGGGAAGATACCATCAGCCAGCAAGGCTCAACCAAGCCTGGGAGACAGACAGTCTACAAAGTTAGCTAAGACCCCCCACCCCCTGGGAGTCTGACCACCAATCAGAATACATTTCTTACACAGGAACAGGAAGCTCTAAGACGGGGCCCAAAGGAGAGCATAAAACCCAAGCACTCTCAGCATCTCTGCCCTTTTCTGCTCAGGAACTCAAGCCATGTGACCCTGTTCATCAGTAAACCTTCTTTCCAAGCAACTTCCATGAATCCAGTGTCTTTTTCCCCACTTGGAACTGAACCCAGATGGACATTTCTTCTAACACTCCTCTCTCTCTTTTTCTCCTGAGAGAGATGGGAGGTTAACACAGAAATGTAATGAGATGGAACAAACACAAACAGACAACATAATAGTAATGCATGCAAGAAATAGATGGATCTATTCACCCATCCCTCTCAAATACTCTATACATGTCGATATATACTTGTCAACTGTCTTTCCCAAATGGGTTAGACCCGTGATGGCGAACCTATAGCACGCGTGCCATAGGTGGCACATGGAGCCATATCGGTGGGCACGCAAGTGTTGCCCTAGCTCAGCTCCAGCGCGCATGTGCGCACCAGCCAGCTAATTTTCGGGCTTTCCAGGCCCACCGGAAGTTGGGAAATGGGCCATTTCTGGCCTCCAGGGGAGTGGGGAAAGCCGTTTTCGCCCTCCTCAGGTTCCAAGAAAGCCTCTGGAGCCTGGGGAGGGCGAAAAAACAGACCAAACGGGTCCACCAGGTCATCACGTGTGAAAAGCAGGGGTCACACGTGCATGTGCGGGGGCAGGGCGCATTGAATTATGGGTGTGGCCACGCGTGCGTGTGACACACACACCCCTGCGCTCCCCCCACTTTTGGCATGCAACAGCAAAAAGGTTAGCCATCATTGGGTTAGACCATAGAGTTGTTTAATACTTGGATGAGAGGCTCTGCCAAGTCAAAATAACTTTCTGGAAGAAATCAATGGAAAACCCATATCCCCCAAGCTGAGGTGGTATTCAGCAGGTTCTGACCAGTTCTGGAGAACCGGTAGAGGAAATTTTGAATAGTTCGGAGAACCGGTAAATACCAGCTCTGACTGGCCCCAGCCCCACCTATTCTCTGCCTCCCAACTGATCGGGAGGAAATGGAAATTTTGCAGTAACCTTCCCCTGGAGTGGGGAGGGCCTGGAGATTTTGCAGTAACCTTCCCCTGGATTGGGATGGGAATTGAGATTTTACAGTATCTTTCCCTTGCCATGCCCACCAAGCCATGCCCACCAAGCCACGCCCACAGAACCGGTAGTATTTTTTTTTTTAATCCCACCACTGTTGCAGATGTTTCATTACACAAATTAGGTAACACCATTGGTGCTAGAAAGGTCTTCAAGAACACAACCAAACTCAGAGAGCACCAAAGATCCTTCAGTTTCAACCCTGAGTTATAAATATTCTCCTTTTTTGGTTAAAAAAAAATCAATAGCTAGCTCGGAACTGTAAAAACAGTAAGTCAGCTATGAGCTGGTGCAAGATAGTTAATAGCAAAGATACAGACTGGTTTAATGGACATATTTAAAGTGGCTGGTGTTACCTTTACAGCCAAAAATAGGTTTATGGCCCAGTTGTCTAAGAGACAGCTTCGCCTATGAAGTTATCCAGCCACTCAGACCTTCTGAGGAGGCCCTTCTGAAGATACCTCTTCTCTCAAAGACTTGCACAACTGTCATTCGGGACAAACAGCACTTCTGCTGTTTCAGGTTGTATAATAAATTTCCCTAGAGCCTGTATTCGGCCCGGCATTGTTAGCATTTAGAAAATCTGTAAAAACACAAATCTACTGACAGGCTTTTAATTATGACTTAATTTTAATATCCTGTTTCAGTTTATGCTAGTAGGCATTTTATTCGGTACGTTGTAAGTTTAAATCTTGCCTGTCAGCCTTGAGTGCCAGACGGAGTCGAAATGCAGACAAGAAACCAAGCAAAAGGGGCAGTGGTGGGTTTCAATTTTTTTTTACTATCGGTTCTGTGGGCGTGGCGGAGAAAGGATACTGTAAAATCTCCATTCCCACCCCACTCCAGGGGAAGGATACTGCAAAATCCCCATTTCCTCCTGATCAGCTGGGACTTGGGAGGCAGAGAATAGATGGGAGCAGGGCCAGTTAGAATTTTTACTACTGGTTCTCCAAACTGCTCAAAATTTCTGGTACCAATTCTCCAGAACTGGTCAGAACCTGCTGAAACCCACTTCTGAAAAGGGGGAAGGAACGAATTAAGTTTCCATTTAAATTTGTCAACGATACCATTTTGATGCTCATAATTCACTTGAAGCCATGTTCTACTAGGGGTACCGTGAGATAATAATATGGTGGGCTCACTAAGCCTTGGTAGTACAAGGGTTTAAGGCACCCTGTTATTAAGCTGCTTAAGACCAGCTGCCTGCAATTACTGCAGGGTTCAAATCTCTCCAAGGCTCAAGGTTGACTCAGCCTTCCATCCTTTCTAAGGTAGGTAAATTGAGGACCCAGTTGTGGGGGCAATAAGCTGACTTTGTATAAATATACAAAAGGATGAAGGCTATTGCTTAGAGCATTGTAAGCCGCCCTGAGTCTTCGGAGAAGGGCGGCATATAAATCAAATTAAAAAAAAAAAAAAAGCCACCAGGCACCGATGTGTGCATCAGGCTGCAATAAATACATGAATAATTCTTAGTACACGTAGTCCTTGACTTGCAACCTTTTATTTAATGATCGTTCAAAGTTCCAAAGGCACTGAAAAAAGTGACCTATTACCTTTTTTCACACTTACAAGAGGTTGCAGCATCCCCATGGTCAGGTTATCAAAATTCGGGTGCTTGGCAACTGGTTCATATTTATGACGGTTGTTGTGTCCCCGGGATCATGTGATCCCCTTTTGCGACCTTCTCACAAGCAGAGTCAATAGTGAAGCCATTGATTCCAGATTCACTTAACAACCGTGCTGCTACCTTAACAACTGCAGTGATTCACTTAACAATTGTGGCAAGGAAGGTCATAAAAATGGGGCAAAGCTCACTTAACAACTGTCTCGCTTAGCAATTTTGGGCTCAAAATTGTGGTCGAAAGTTGAGGACTACTTATACATTATGAACAGACCAGGTTACTGATGTTTGCTCAACTAGATGATGTCCCATGTCCTACCTACTACGTATAGATTTCAAAAGGAAATTGCGGAACTTCTAAACTTTTATAGTTTATCATAGATTTTTGTCACATATTGGTATACAATTTTTAAGTGGTGAAACTCAAAAATGTTCCCTGCCAGTTCTGTAGGCGTGGCTTGGTGGTCATGTGACTGGGTGGGTATGGCTTGGTGGCCATGTGACTGGGAAAACCAACTATCAGACTTTACACAAAAATAACACAAAAGCTACACAACTGACTCACACACAATGCAAAAGCAGCTGGACTTCACACAAAATGGCCCCTGCAACAAGCAGAAACCTCACAGAAAGCTCAAAAACCAACTATCACACTTTACACAAAAATACCGGTTTGGGCAATAGATAGTAAAAACATGCTTTAAAAAAAAAAAAAAGTTCCGACAATCGCACGGCACAGCTGATTGTCACAGCTGATTGTCACAGCTGATTGTCGGAACCTTTTTTTAGCATTTTTTACTACCTAGTTGCCTGAACCAGTAGTAAAAAAAAATGTTTTAAAAACATAAAACAAAAGTTTAGATGATCAGCTGTGCTGCATGATCATGGGAACTTTTTTTTTTTACTTTCTAAAGCATTTTTTTACTATCAGTTTGGGAGAACCAGTAGCATTTTTACTACCGGTTCGGGCGAACTGGCCCGAAGCAGTAGTATTTCACCCCTGCAATTTTTCCTTCTTCGAAAGGACTCTATTTCATTAAAGGGTCCAGAAACAAAGATTGAAATTCTCCAGAGTCTCTCAGTGCTCAAATACTATAGAAGCAAGCGGGGAAGAAACAAAAACTATTCTATAATATGTCATCTAGCAGGATTTTAAAAAAAAAATCTTCAAAAGAAGAAGCATGGGAGAAGATTGCTTTGACCCCAAACACAATTTCAAGCAAGGCTACAGTGGAATGCAAGGCACTGAAGTGTCCCAAAAACCCACAATAAAATAAAATATGAAGCGAATCTAACAAGCAATGAAAAGTAACAACTCTGACCTGAAAAACAACCATTAAATGTTAAATGTTGCATTTCCAACCTACAATAACAGCAACTTAGGAGTTTCTTTTACCAGCATGTGTTCAGGCGCGGTGGGAATGACTATGCTCACCAAAAGGATCAGAACAAATTTAGATGTTATTTTCATTTATAGCTCTCTTTTTTGTAATAGTACTTAAAGATGAGAAGTGATGTGGTGGCTCAGTGGCTAAGACACTGAGTTTGTCGATCGAAAGGTTCGAATCCCTAGTGCAGTGTAATGGGGTGAGCTCCCGTGACTTGTCCCAGCTTCTGCCAACCTAGCAGTCTGAAAGCACGTAAAAAATGCAAGTAGAAAAATAGGAACCACCTTTGGTGGAAAGGTGCGCCTTTGGCGTTGAGTCATGGTGGCCACAGGACCACAGAGACGTCTTCGGACAGTGCTGGCTCTCCGGCTTTGAAACGGAAATAAACACTGCCCCCTAGAGTCAGGAACGACTAGCACATATGTGCGAGGGGAACCTTTACAGTTACCTTTTAAAGATGAGAAGTACCTATGGGAAGGAAATTGAAAAAGGATTCATCCCTAGCTAGACTAAAGCAAATGGGTGTCAGGAATTAGAGAGATCTCACAACTCTGTTGCAGATTTTTGTAGGAGCACTCAAAATCTTGGACCAGCTGGGACTACAATAGCTATAACTGGCCTTTGCAAAGCCCATCATTTTCGTATGTTCACCTAAAAATAATTCTTACTTACCACAGGTAAGCAGATAAGACCTATAGGTAGTCCTCGACTTACGATTTCAGTTGAGCCCAGAATTCTGTTGCTAAATGAGACATTTGTTAAATGAATTTTGCCCCGTTTTACAACCATTCTTGCCATCTTTATTAACTGAATCACTTCAGTTGTTAAGTTAGTGACATGGTTGCTAAGGGAATCTTGGCTTCCCCGTTGACGTTGCTCATCAGAAGGTCACCAAAGGTAATTACATGACCCTAGGAAACCTCAACCGTCATAAATACGAGGTAGTTGTCAAGTGACTGACTTCTGATCATGTGACCATTGAGATGCCGCAGTGTGAAAAACACTCATAAATCTTTTTTTTTCAGTGCTGTTGTAACTTCAAATGGTCACTAAATGAACTTCTGTGAGGCAAGGATGACCTGCATTTCAAAATCTGCCTGAACTCGGTTTGCAAAATTGAAGAACAAGTAGATTTTCCTGGTTCGTGGTGGATTCTTTATCAACTGTCACTATCACTGATACTTCCAAACTAATACAAAGTTAACTCAAATTACTGGCAGTCTCTGGCAGTTTCCAGTTGGGTCCCACCCAAGTCTTGTTATTGGACGTATTATTAAAATTACATTTTTTTTCTTTCATTGCTCACTTGTGTCTTAAATGAAGATTTAAATTCCTGGGAGTCCATCTCAGCGAAGACCTCACCTGGAATAACAACACGATCCAGGTGTCCAGGAAGGCCCAACAGAGACTCCGTTTCCTTAGGATCTTGCATAAAAATAGTGTGGAACAACAACTGATGACTTCCTTTTACCTAGAAAGCGTCCTCACTGTGCATCACGGTATGGCATGCTGGTCTGACAGCCGTGGATAGAAAAAACATTAGAGAGGGTAGTGAGCACAGCACAAAAACATTGTTGGCTGTCCCCTGATACCACTAGATGAGATCACTAGGGCTTGCTGCCTTAGAAGAGTGTGTTGTGATCCAGGCCCAAGTAGGTAGTATTAGAAGCAAACAGTTCCAAAACAAACAGTCTTCATTAGAACAGCTGAGAAGTAATTCATTCTCAGCGTAGTCCAAACTAAATTAAAACAAATTCTTCTTAACACAAATTCTTCAGTCTAATCACCAACCTTGGTATAATTAGGCAAACTGCCAAAGGCTTCTTTTGGCAAAAGTTCAGAAGCAGAAGACGCCGACCAGAGATAAGTGCAGCAAGACAAGAACAAGGCTATCAACGTTGTTTTCCGACAAAGAGGCCAAGAGCCGTTGCTGGTCTTTTAAGCCTTATGGGAGGGGCCAATCATCTCTTGACCTTACTCCTGAGCTGTCCTCTTTGCTTTAGCTGCTCCTGCCTTCTGGCAGTTCTTCTCATACGTGCACTAGGAACAGGCTCCTCCTGTTCCTCTGCCTCTCTGCTATCTGCCTCTGGAGGCTCCGGAGTCCACACATCACTCCCCGATGGCCCTGGCCCCATCTCTGCCTCCGATGCAGAGCGTTCACCTGGGCCTTCCCCAGCCTCCAGGACTGGCCCATGTTCTTCCTCAGCCTCATCGCTGTCTGACTCTGCTGTCAGCTCCACAGGCTGCTGGCGGACCACAACAGAGTGAGGAAAATTCTCAGGGACGACTCTCACCCTGGTCATCACTTCTTTACCCTCCTACCATTGGAAAGGAGATATAGAAGCATAGGCAGCCGCACAAACAGGCTGAAGAACAGTTTTTATCCGTGGGCTGTCAGACTCCTGAATGAGAAATAACACCGTAACTACATAGTATGATGGACTTGCAGGGCCGGCACAATGTGTAACATGTTCACACGGGTGCAAAAGGATTCGGTGTTTTGTTAATATGATTTATTGGGTTAGGGATTTTCTGTCTTCACTGTGAGTTGTATTGTGTTGGGGGGGGGTGTACTGAGGGAGCTCCGCCAATCTCATTGTACATATGTTGTGCACTGACAATAAAGATTTGAAATTTGAAGACTTAAGACTCCAAATCCTGGCTAGAAACTTTACTGAAAGCCTCTGGCAAGTTGTCAAAAAGGGGGAGGAGAAGGAGGCGAGAGCTTATTATTTGCAAAAGAAGCCCTCCTAATTGGAAAATGTGATGAAGAGAAAATAGCGAATTCTCAGTAATCGCCTTCCAAAATGATAATGCGTGCAGTTTAATGAATATTAATGTACCGTATTTATGAAATGAGGAACTTTTAAACGTGAGGGAGAAAAAGTGTTCTTTACACATGCAGCAGTCAAGCTACTGTCAGTCTTCGGCCAGACAAATGCATTCATCCATTCCTGCTACTTTCTCTCCAGTCTTATGTACTCTTAACAGATTCACATTACTGCCTGTCTTGAAGCTAAACATCTTGCTTCTCTCACAATTCACTCTTTCTCTGAGTGTTGTTGGGTTCCCAGCCATCATAATGGGAAACCAACATGTGTGGCTAAGAGTTATAGGGTATCTGCCCACCCTTGTGTCAACTCGCAAAGCATCCCTTGGCCTGCTCTTGAGTTGCCATAGGCAAGGGGGATGGGAAAACGCCGAAGCAGCATGGAAACCAAAAACAAAAGCACATTCCTGACATATCTCTCTCAAGGCTTTCTCCCAGGGTTACCACAGCAGCCGGAGGTGAATGATCTCTACAACCCACGAAATTGCTCCATTGGTGAATGTGACTGATGACACACCCTGGGGGGCAGGGGGGGAAAAGGGTCAAGATTGGATCATAAATTACTTGAGGTCAGCGTTGGCTTCACTTGGAACGTGCCAACATGAACCTCCTAATAAATGACTGGATTTCTTTTGAAGCTTGGCTAGAGGCTCATGATTTAATTAGGGCATCCGTCGGAACCCTGACACCTTGGATAGGATGGCCATGCTCCAAGTCCCTTCCCTTAAACGTTGTCATTGAATAGGACCTTCTCTGTGGCTCTTCAGCCCTTCAGAATAGCCTCCCACTTCAGATCTCAGCATTCCTCTCCTATCCTCCTGCCATTTGGCCTTCAGAAGACATGAAGGCCTGGTTCTTTCCCTAAGTATTGAGCTAAAATGGGCATTTGTTTCTTTGACGCCCATCTCAGATCCAATAATTCTGGGTAGCGTACAACATAAAGAACTTATAAAATCTTAAAATCATCCATCATTAAAACAGCAGATATTATGGACACAAGAGGGCAAAGAAAGGAGCTGGACATACGGGTGGAGGGGTTATTTGATCTGATTCTCAGAGGGCATCTATCTTTTGAAAGAACAGCAGTTCAGTGGTCGAATCCCTAGTGCCGTGTAATGGGGTGAGTTCCTATTCCTTGTACCAGCTTCTGCCCCTAGCAGTTCGAAAGCACGTAAAAAATACAAGTAGAAAAACAGGGACCACCTTTGGTGGGAAGGTAACAGCGTTCCGTGCACCTTTGGCATTGAGTCATGCCAGCCACATGACCACGGAGACATCTTTGGACAGTGCTGGCTCTTCGGTTTTAAAACAGAGAGGAGCACCACCCCCTAAAGTCTGGGGGAACCTTTACCTATAAATGTAATAAATACATAAAAAAATAAATCTTTAAATTGAGATTGAGAAATTGGTCACTTTTACTTTCTCCCTCATTTATAGCTGGGTTTTTGTTTTTTTTTTAAAAAAATCAATTACTTTCTGTCCCATTTAAGAAGACCTTTGAGAATAGGTCTGTTGGAAGACTTCTCAAAAGAGGAAGTGCATGAAGTCATCCCGCCGGTATGAAGAAAATCTGGCATGAAGATTGTAAGGCTTCTGAGCCAGCCGTGGACAGTAGCTCATAGAATCATAAAGTTGGAAGAGGTCCACTTTTAGAGGTCATCTAATTTAAACTCCTACTGAATACAAGATTCATTCATGGGTTTCTGATGGATGAAGTCCTACACTTAGGTAAGAAAAAACAAAAGTACACATATAAACTGGGGAAAACCAGGCTTAATAGTAGTGACTGTGAGAGGGATCTTGGAGTCTTAGTGGACAACCAGCTAAATATGCAGCAGCAGCCAAAAAAGCCAATGCAATCCTAAATTGCATTAACAGAGGGATAGAATTCTCTCCTTGATTAGTTTCCACTCATTGCTTCTTGTCCTGCCCTCAGGTGCTTTGGAGAATAGCTTGACTCCCTCTTCTTTGTGGCAGCCCCTCAGATATTGGAACACTGTCATCATGTCACCCCTGGTCCTTCTTTTCACCAGACTAGACATACACAGTTCCTGCAACCGTTCTTCATATGTTTTAGCCTCCAGTCCCCTAATCATCTTGGTTGCTCTTCTCTGCACTCTTTCTAGAGTCTCCACATCTTTTTTACATCATGGCGACCAAAACTGGATGCAGTATTCCAAGTGTGGCCTTACCAAGGCATTATATATTGGTATGAACACTTCACATGATTTGTCTGAGTTGATCGTTCCTGGATTGGGGTTGATTGATTGTTCTGACTGTCAGGAAATTTCTCCTTAGTTCTAAGTTGCTTCTCTCCTTGATTAGTTTCCACCCGTTGCTTCTTGTCCTGCCTTGGAGAGTAGCTTGACTCCCTCTTTTTTTTGGCAGCCCCTGAGATATGGGAACACTGCTATTATGTCTCCCATGATAGATTGAGACCTATGTGATTCTGATCAGACCGATGAAGCATTTGGCCTTCATGCCAAAGCTCAATGGGGCCAAAACTATAGAGCAACAATCAGAGAAGTGTGTGTGCAAATGAGGTATCAGGATTTGAGAAGATTTCAACTCTCGTTCTTAGCAATATTCCTTGTAAACCTGCAAGCAAAGGTAGGTATTCAATCATTTTTCTGTTGTGTTTTGGCACCACCATACCCCATGGTTAGAAAATGTACTGCGGTAGGAATCAGGGGACAGCAAAGATGAGTACAGATAGTTCTCAACTTACAACTGTTCCTTTAATGACCAAAGTTACAACGGCGCTGAAAAATGTGAGTTATGACCATTTTTCACACTTATGACCATTGTAGCATCCCCATGTAAACGTGATTTTTCATTAGGATGCCTGACAACGGGTTCATATTTATGACGGTTACCGTGTCCCCAGGTTCATATGATCCCCTTTCTGACAAGCAAATTCAATGAGGAAACCAGATTCACTTAACAACCATGTTACGAATGGAAGAACCGCAGTGTTGCAGTTAACAAATGTGGCAATAAAAGTCATCATATGGGGCAAAATTCACTTAACCTATTTCTAAATAGATAAATAAATGTTGGGCTTTATTGTGGTCATAAGTCAAGGACTACCTGTACACTGGTTCTATAAAACTGCAGATGAGACGGTAAGAAGCAAGAAACTGAAAGTAAGCTAAGATCTGACAGAGAATTGGTCCTGTAGGGTTTTTTTTCTAGCAGCTGCTATTCAGCTGGATGGAAATGATTTTTTTCTCTCTCTCCTTTGAAATGCTTTTAGAGTAGAAGTGAAGTTGAATGAATTTTAGATGGGGAGGGGATGAGGCACTCTGAATTGGAAGACAGCCAGAGGTGATATTCACTTACCTTCGCTACCAGTTCGCAAATGTGAGCGCGCACGCCAGGGGTGAAATCCAGAAGGTTCTGACAGGTTCTGGAGAACCGGTAGTGGAAATTTTGAGTAGTTCAGAGAATTGGTAGCAGAAATTTTGAGCAGTTCAGAGAACCAGTAACAGAAATTTTGAGTAGTTCGGAGAACCGGTAAATACCACCTCTGGCTGGCCCCCGACTGGGGTGGGAATGGAGATTTTGCAATATCCTTCCCCGGGAGTGGGGAGGGAATGGGGATTTTGCAGTATCCTTCCCCTGCCAGACCCACCAAGCACGCCCACCAAGCCACAATACGCCCACCAAGCTATGCCCACAGAACCGGTAGTAAAAAAATTTTGATTTCACCACTGGCGCACTCTTGCTTCACTAGCACGCACCACCTCTGTGTGTGCACAGGACCTTCTATGCATATGCAGAGCTTCAAAAACGGGACGTCCGAGTGGGCGGGTGGAGCCTCCGGCAGCCACAGCTACCGGTTCTCCCAAACCGGCTTAATCCCACCACTGAAGACAGCATATTTATTAATACGTATCCTGTGTGAATGCCTGGTCTTTTGTGATTCAATCCCCCATTCAGAAATCTACAGCCTCTGTACCTTCCTATTTTTTCAGTTAAATTCTAAATTTCCTGTAAAGATTGCCTCTCCTTCCAATTTAAGAAATTAAAAACTTGTGAAACGTGGTTGTTCAAAAAGAACCTTTTATTAAGCAGAAGTGATAACAACCCAGTTAAAGCTGGATCTGAATAACCTTAGGCAAGACAAGTAGGATTAAAGCAGTAGAGACCCCTCCCTTTAAGTCAGAATGCATCTTTTAGCCAATACACAAGTGTGAAGATGTTTTCTTTACTAGTTTCCCTGAGAACCCGAACAAACATGCATTCACATCGTGATCCTTTAAAGTGAAACAACCCACATGGCTATCATAAAGATTCCTCCACGTAAAGAGGATCTCAGGGCTCTTTGGCGCCAGGATATAGGTTGTAAAATATCTGTTGACACAGGCAATGCTAGTAAATCAAATCCAAGTCTCCCCCTTCTCCCAACTGATTGGCAGTATCACTTTTAGGGATCTGACATTTCCTCTCATTTTAATCATCACAAGACAAGTCGTGGCTATCATATAGCCCACTCCTGCCTATCCGTTTGTGAAAACAAGGGCATAGGTGAATAAAATAAAGCTTAAAGGCAGTAAACAGAGCACACCTTTGGGGTGCCTGGTGTTCAGCTGCATAGTTGTGTTAGTTGTTGACAAAAATTGGCCTGGAAATGCCTTGCCACATCACCTTGAGGTCCAAAGAGGTATTTTACAAAGTGTCTTAGTGAGCAGTAACTATGATGCACAAGGCTTTTGAAGGAAATTGCCTCCTTCTTAAGTATAGTCATTACCTATGCCTGCCAATTTCTCGGTAATTTAGTTTCGGGTTTTTTTTAAGTTATTTTTTTTTTCACTAAAAGAGAAATAATTACTGTGGAATCCGCGCTGAAGCTGTGTGAAGATAATCATGTGTTTACTTTATCTTTATATTGTTAATGCCAGGCTGTCTTGTGCTTAACTTGAAATTCAATGGTTAGGAATGGCAACTTCTAGGCAGGCTTGATGTTGCTTCTGAAGAATATGAGATAATTTCAGGCATCTCCTTATCCTTTGCCAACAAAGATGACCTTCCTTTCCCAAGTAAGTTTTTCAGGTAGCAGCCTTTGTACCTTGCTGTTGAGGAAAATAGGGTGGCCAAGTTCACATAGAGATTTTCTCTGTAGATTTAATCGGTGTTATGTCCAAATTGTGAAGTGTTAATATCACTTTATAAGGCTTTGGTAAGGCCACATTTGGAATACTGCATCCAGTTTTTGGTATGCATGATGCATGATGTAAAAAAGATGAGGAGACTCTAGAAAGAGTGCAGAGAAGAGCAATCAGGATGATTAGGAGACTGGAGACTAAAACATATGAAGAATGGTTACAGGAACTGGGTATGTCTAGTTTAATGAAAAGAAGAACTAGGAGAGACATGATAGCAGTCTTCCAATATCTCAGGGGCTGCCACAAAGAAGAGGCAATTCTCCAAAGAACAAGAAGGACAAGAAGCAATGGGTGGAAACTAATCAAGGGGAGAAGCAACCTAGAACTAAGGAGAAATTTTCTGACAGTTAGAACAATTCATCAGTGGAACAACTTGCCTCCAGAAGTTGTAAATGCTCCAATACTGGAAGTTTTAAAGGAGTGATTGGATAACCATTTGTCTGAAATGCTATAGGGTTTCCTGCTGAAGTAGTGGGTTGGACTAGAAGACCTCCAAGGTCCCTTCCAACTCTGTTATTCTATTCTATTCTATTCTATTCTATTCTATTCTATTCTATTCTATTCTATTCTATTCTATTCTATTCTATTCTATTCTATTCTATTCTATCCTATCCTATCCTATCCTATCCTAAATCTGCCTTACAATGTCTCAGAACTCTTCTGCACATCTGAAGGAAGCTTCTGTTGTTCTATCTTGCCTTCAGGTGACTGAGGTCGGATAGGATTTTCAGAACTGATGTAAGCCCTTCAAGGTACATCAGGTAAAAAAAAAAAAAGACCCTGCAGAGATTTTAGGAATGCTACTTTATTTTTATAGGACACATTATTGGATAGGAAATGTCCCATCTTTTACTAAATAAAATCAAGTTAGAGTTCCTTTGAATTTCTTTCTCACACTTCCTTCTATCTTTGGACTATGTAATCTGTTATCCAAGCCTCTCCTAAATGCCCTGACTTCCCTGAGATCAGCTCTAAAATCCTTTATACTTGCCAAGAAAACTATGTGGACCTCTCGGTGAAGTCACCGAAAGTCAATTTTGACCAGATTTACTTCGAAAAAAATTTATTGAATGGTCTTTCTCTTGTGGCACAGAAAAGAATTACAATCTCTAACACCTTTGACAACAAAATATATGCCAACAAAAGTGCATATAGTCAAGGCTATGGTTTTCCAAATTGCAATGGACGGCTGTGAAAGTTGGATCACAAGAAAGGCTGAGCGCCAAAGAATTGAGGCCTTTGAACTCTGGTGCTGGAGAAGACTCCTGCGAGTCCCTTGGACTGCAAGGCGATCAAAACAGTCGGTCCTGGTTTGATCAACCCTGACCGTTCTTTAGAAGGCCAGATCCTGAAGATGAAACTCAAATACTTTAGCCACCTAATGAGAAGGAAGGACTCACTGGAGGAGAGCCTGATGCTGGGAACAATTGAGGGCAAAAGAAGAAGGGGACGGCAGAGAACGAGGTGGCTGGATGGAGTCACTGAAGCAGTCGGAATGAGCTTAAATGGACTCTGGGGGATGGTAGAGGACAGGAAGGCCTGGAGGAACATTGTCCATGGGGTCTCAATGGGTCGGGCACAACTTTGCAACTAACTAACAACAACAACATCACCTTTGAAGGACCTGGTGTTATTTCAAACTTTCCATTAAGTGGAGATGGAACTCCTCTGGTTTAGTTCAATGGCAAATTAGATCAGCGTCGACATGAGGGGTTTCCAACCTTGGCAACTTTAAGATCTGTGGACTTTAACTCCCAGAATTCCCCAGCATGGCTGGCTGGGGAATTCTGGGAGTTGAATTCCACAAAAGTGCTTTTTCAGGAGGCAATTGGACTTCCTTGTTTTTTTTTCTTTGAAGACATTTCGCTTCTGATCCAAGAAGTTTCTTCAGATCTGACTGGATGGTGAGGAATGGAAGGATTTATATTCCTTGGAGACAGCTGGTCATTTGCATTCTTTTAGCAAGTCATTGAGGCACTTGGAGGTTTATCTGTGTCTTCAGGGTTACCTGAGTTGTGCAAATGGTTCCTGTAGTCTGCAATTTTTTTTTCTGTCAATCCATTCCTACTCCCACACCCTTCGAAGGAGTTCATCCCAGGGAGCATGGCTAAAAGTCTATGGAGATTCTCAGTCATCCAGATCATGGTTATTCCGGGGCAACCATGACCTGGATGACTGAGAATTTCCATAGATTTGAAGTCCACAAGTTTTAAAGTTGCCAGGGTTAGACACCTCTGACCTACAAAGTTCATATTAATAGGATGGTGGCCCCAATGTGTAATAGCAAATGACCAAATTTTTAAAAGAGCCTCTTTTCCTCGAGTTCAGAAGAAAATCAAGAAACCCTGGGCTTTACAAATTCTTTCCCAACCACACTTTCAATTTGAAATTCTATACCTTATTTGACAGAACCTTCTTTTATCCAATGGTCATTGGAGACCCGGCTTTCTGTCAAATAAAGCTGGACCGGGGTGATGAGCACAAAGCTAGGAAACTGTCAGTTACAATCTTTCAAGGAAATGCCCTTCAGGGTACTGTAAAGTCCAGTTTGTTAAGGAAGAAGTCCAATTTCATTTTTCAAATGAACTCAGGGGAAGGAAGGAAAGGAAGAAAGGAAGGAAGGAAGGAAAGGAAGGAAGGAAGGAAGGAAGGAGGGAGGGAGGAAGGAAGGAGGGAGGGAGGGAGGGAGGGAGGGATGAAGGAAGATGAAAAGGGGAAGGGAGGGAGATGAGAGGGAGGCAGGGAGGGAGGGAGGAAGGAAGATGAAAAGGGGAAGGGAGGGAGATGAGAGGGAGGCAGGGAGGGAGGGAGGAAGGAAGATGAAAAGGGGGAGGGAGGGAGGGAGGGAGGAAGATGAAAAGAGGAAGGAAGGAAGGAAGGGGGGAGGGAGGGAGGAAAATGAAAAGGGGAAGGAAGGAAGGAAGGAAGGAAGGAAGGAAGGAAGGAAGGAAGGAAGGAAGGAAGGAAGGAAGGGGGGAGGGAGGGAGGAAAATGAAAAGGGGAAGGAAGGAAGGAAGGAAGGAAGGAAGGAAGGAAGGAAGGAAGGAAGGAAGGAAGGAAGGAAGGAAGGAAGATGAAAAGGGAGGGGGAGAGAGGGAGGGAGGACGGAAGGGAGGGAGGAAGGAAGGAAGGGCACTAATTCAAAATATAACAATTACCAAAAGTTCCATTTAAGAGATGTGTCTGTCTGTCTGTCTGTCTCTCGTGTGCACATGTGAATGTTAGAAATACTCAACAGTATGTATGCTTTTGAGAACTTGATTGTTTGAAAGCTGGTGGCTGTTAGCAACTCAATACAGCTTTCCCAATCGGGACTAAGAAGAGAGAGAGAGAAAGCAAAAAAATAAAAATAAAGTGACAGCCCGAACGAACTAGAGAAGGAAACAAAAAATAAAAAAATAAAAAAAATAAACCCTCTGTATCTGGCCATCAAGAACATCCTTGCATTCAAAAACATCCTACCCAGGGGAACCTCAGGATTTTTGTTTATGTTTTTTAGATAGACAGTATTGTCTCTTTGTACTGTTTATTTTGGAAATGTGAACTGTCAGCATTTGTGGCTTTTACTGGGTTGGTTTGTGAGTAAAATGCTTTAAAACTGGCCTGTGCGTAAAAAAAGACAAACAAACCAGGTAATCCTTGACTTATAACAATTGAACCCAAAATTTCTGTTGCTAAGTGAAACACTTGTGAATTTTGCCCCATTTAATGTCTTTTCTTGCCACTCTTGTTAAGTGAATCATTGCAGTTAAGTTAGTAACGTGGTTGTTAAGTGAATCTGGCTTCCCCATTGACTTTGCTTTGTCAGAAGGTTGCAAAGGGGATCACGTGATCCTGGAACACTACAACCGTCATAAATATGAGTCAGTTGAAAAGTGTCTGAATTTGGATTACATGACCCATGGGGATGCTGCAACGGTCGTAAGTGTGAAAAACGGTCATAAGTCACTTTATTCAGTGTCACTGTAATTTTAAACAGTCAAACAGATTTTACTATTGTAAATCAAGGTCTTCTTGTTTTTCCTATGGCTTAGAAGAGCCATTTCATTCCTGAATATGGAAGAAGCACTAAGAGGTGACTCTGTTTGCATTATGTTTGCCATTTTCTGTTTTTATAAGGTAAAGGTAAAGGTTCCCCTCGCACATATGTGCTGGTCATTCCCGACTCTAGGGGGCGGTGTTCATCTCCGTTTCAAAGCCGAAGAGCCAGCGCTGTCCGAAGACGTCTCCGTGGTCATGTGGCCAGCATGACTCAACACCAAAGGTGCACGGAACACTGTTACCTTCCCACCAAAGGTGGTCCCTATTTTTCCACTTGCATTTTTTTACGTGCTTTCGAACTGCTAGGTTGGCAGAAGCTGGGACAAGTCACGGGAGCTCACCCTGTTACGCCGCACTAGGGATTCGAACTGCTGAACTGCCAAACTTTCGATCGACAAGCTCAGTGTCTTAGTCACTGCGCCACGGTGTCCCTACTTTTTTATATTTATATTTACTGTTTTTATAAGTACCTATAATAAAATAGCAATAGCACTTAGACTTATATACCGCTTCACAGTGCTTTACAGCCCTCTCTAAACGGTTTACAGAGTCAGCCTCTTGCCCCCAACAATCTGGATCCTCATTTTACTGATCTCGGAAGGATGGAAGGCGGAGTCAACTTTGAGTCGGTCAGGATCGAACTGCTGGCAGTCGGCAGAGTTAGCCTGCAATACTGCATTCTAACCACTGTGCCCCCATGGCTCTAATTAACTTTTGCATTCAGAAGGTGTTAGATGAAGCTATGGCAATTGGAACCAAATAAGTATGAGTAGAAGAAATGGAACCAATTTCATCTTTTGGAACATTTCAAATAATGAACAAAAATGCAGAGAGCATGCACATACAGTACGTAGACACGCATACACGTCTGCATACTGCTTTGGGGTGGGAAACCTGCTTTGCATCAACCGTTACTCTGGATTTCAAGGGTTGCTGCCTGCAGACCTTCTTGAATTAAATCTTTGCCTGGATTTTTATGACCCATCGTTACATGCCATCTCCAAGTCCTCCAACCTCACCGTCTTCTTCCCCGGTGTGAGATGAAATGGACTTCATGGCAGGAGGTTAATGGATGCTTGAGAACAAATGGCATGAAGTGTATGAGGGTAAAAGGAGAAGGAATCCGCTAATTATGAGATGGGGGGGCAGGGAGAAGCTGAACAAACAAATCTTTTACGTCGCCAAATAAAAGTTCCATTAACTATTTTGCAAGAAGCCAAGTTATATGTTGGAATGAAGGTTGGCTGATATGCCTGGTGTTGCCAAATGCATTCCATCTTCAGTTCCTTCCATTTTCCTCCTCCCCAGTAAAAGGTTCCCCCCCCCCCAATTTTCCTTTATTGTCTACATCGGGATCTTATTAACAAGGAGAAGTTCTTTCCACGCCATCCAGGAAAGATAATCAAAGAGGGATTTAGTACCGATTTACTGATTTAGGATCAAGTGTTGGCTAGAGAGCTTCAGTGGTGGAGGTGGTAGTGGTGATGGGGTACCTTGAAATATCGGAAGACAATTCTGATCACGGTGGAAAACCAGATTCAATGACCCAAGAAGTTGGACAAACTTTTGGGGGTCAGGATGGAACATTTTGGATATTTTTTTAATTTGGGGTGCTTCTGAAGGTTGTGGATTGTTTTGAACACAGAGAGAAAATACACAACCCACCCATGCATGCACCACCACTGCTATTCCAAGTTTAGGGGCCAAACTTTGATGGTAAATTAGATTAGATTGGGTTAACAGAGTTGGAAGGGACCTTGTAGGTCATCTAGTCCAACCCACCACCCAAGCAGGAGACCCTACACCATTTCTGACAGATGGCAATCCAGTCTCATCTTGAAAGCCTCCAGTGATGAAGCTCCCACAACTTCCAAAGGCAACTTTTGTTCCATTGGTTGATTGTTCTCACCGTCAGAAAATTTCTCCTTTTTTCTAGGTCGAATCTCTCCTTGATCAGTTTCCATCCATTATTCCTTGTCTGGCCTACAGGTGCCTTGGAAAATAGCTTGACTCCTTCCTCTCTGTGGCAGCCCCTTAAGTATTGGAACACTGCTATCATGTCTCCCCCCGTCCTTCTCTTCCCTAGACTAGCCATGCCAAGTTCCTGTAACCGTTCTTCATATGTTTTAGACTCCAGTCCCCTAATCATCCTGATTGCTCTTCTCTGCATTATTTCTAGAGTCTCAACATCTTTTTTTATAATGTGGTGACCAAAGATAGCTCAAAGGAGAAGATAGGTTTCCTCTAATCCTCAGACAAATAAATAACCATTGGGTTATCAACAAAAGTTACTACAGGCAACTCTTAGGAGTTTCAACCACTAGTAGTTGGGTAGTTACAGGCTAATAGCAATTCCATACATTCTTGGAAATCGTTTTCTTGGTAGAAAGGGATAGAAGTGAGATTTTCTGTATTTTCTGCCCAAATAACCTGTCTTTTCTTGGTACTGTGCTTGTTTATTTGGGTAAAAGACTTTAAGTATACTAACTATTATGGCTTCAGAATGTTGCTATTAAATAGGACACTGTGTTTTATTCATCTAATTCCAATTGGGGTTTGTACAGATTATGGCTAGAACATCTAATTAATATCAATTACATAGACTGACCTATATAATAGAAAACGAATACAAGCCAGGAAAACTAGAGGAGAGTTTGAGAATCTGGTTATAACAAGCAAAAGAAATCAAATTGTCGCTAAGCAATTTTCGAAATAATTCAAGCTTACTTATACTTTTGCTGGCTTTCAGTTCCTACCTATACCACTCATGAGCAATACACCCTTGACTTAACAAAGGGGTGTAAATGTTTTTCTAGTTTATAAAACCTTTCTTCCTTTGCAATTATGGGGAATATTTATGATTAAGCGCAGAGCAGAGCCTTAATAGTAGAGATGTAAAGGCATATATTGGAGAGATTTGCATTCAAGAGAGGAATATTTAGTATGGTAAAACAGGCTTGTATTAGAGCTGTCTTGTTAGGCTGGGTCATGCTAGCTTGCTCGTAAAGTCTTAGAGAAATCAGAGATTGGGATTGTACCCATAGAGATTTGCCTGCCAACTCAGAAAATAGAGATGTAAAAAGCAAGTCATATTAATGGAACAAAATAAGCCTCCAGGTTCTGTGTTGCGGATACTGGCTGGCTTCAAGCAGACCCTGGCATCTTTACATGCTGACCTCAAAAAATATAATGCATGGGACTGTATTATTTCAGCCTCTTCCCAGTTAAAGAGATGATGTGGCGCAGTGGTTACAGTGCAGCACTGCAGGCTAATTCAGCTGACTGCTAGCTGCAGTTCAGCAATTCGAATCTCACCAGCTCAAGGTTGACTCAACCTTCCATCCTTCACAAGGTCAGTAAAAATGAGAACCCAGATTGTTGGGGGCAAGAGGCTGACTCTGTAAACTGCTTAGAGAGGGCTGTAAAAGCACTATGAAGTGGTATATAAGTCTAAGTGCTACTGCTGTTGCTAAATCTACCTGTCCCATCAGGATTGGCAAGAAAGGCAAGTTATGGTCACATCTATCAAATACCCAGGAAGAAAGTCTTCTCTGCTGTGGCATATCCCCTGTGGAACAGTATAACCCTACACCAGGGGTGAAATCCAGCAGGTTCTGACAGGTTCTGGAGAACTGGTAGTGGAAATTTTGAGCAGTTCGGAGAACTGGCAAATACCACCTGTGGCTGGCCCCAGAGTGGGGGTGGAATGGAAATTTTGCAATATCCTTTCCCCAGGAGTGGGAAGGGAATGGAGATTTTGCAGTATCCTTCCCCTGCCACATCCACCAAGCCACGCCCACCAAGCCATGCCCACCAAGCCCACCAAGCCACGCCCACAGAACCGGTAGTAAAAATATTTGGATTTCACCACTGTCCTACACCTCAGATTGGTCTTGATCCTCTTGTATTTTAGAAAGACCCTGGAGACATAACTCTTCCATCAAGCTTTGGGAGCCCAGCAATGGTTGGGAGCTCTTGCAATGGCTGTGCTGAGCTGATGTAGAATGGATTCTGCTGCTGATCGTGATTTTATATTTCCTAAATTGATTGTGGGCAATTTTTATATGCTTGCATATTGGCTTTTAACTTCTGTTTTATTGGTTTTCCTGCTGTGAGCCTCCCAGAGTTACTTAGATGAGATGAGCGGCCATATGAATCAAAATTAATAACAACAATAATAATAATCTGGATAATGGATGTTGCAGTAGCTGGAGACAGAATAGAAGGGAGGGAACTGGAGAAAATTACAAAATGCAAAGAGGAAGAAGAATGAATGGGAGGTGGGGAAAGCAAAGGTAGTACCAATATTAATAGGCACCTTAGGTACAATCCCAAAACTTTTAGAGTAACAGGAACACCATTAGGATTGACAAAATTACTATCAGCAAAGCAGTGTCAATGGTTTGACTAGTGAAGAAAAGTAGACACTCTTGGGAACTTTGAAATCCCAAAAGCAAAACTTTATTGGAGACACTGTTTCAGTACTGAAGAATCAAAACCAGCTCTGGGTTTTCCCACGCAATGCACATATAGTTAAACAATAGCTTCTCTTTCTCCCCACCTTTGGTTGGTTACATTGTCCAATTATGAATTGTCCTTTTGTTTTGAGAACTGTTCACTTTTCTGTTGGACACCTGCATCAGTGGCCTTGGTGGGTTCTTGGCTCTCACTGTCCATCTCTGAGGTGTCTGCATTCTGTCTCACTTTCCCTCCCCCAAGTTCTTTGGCAAGTTGAATAAGACCTAAGCCTTTTAAAAGCAGTTCAACCTTGAAAGCAGTGATGAAATCCAATTTTTTTTTACTATCGGTTCTGAGGGTGTGGCTTGGTGGGTGTTGTGTGGCTTGGTGGGCGTGGCTAGGTGGGTGTGGCAGGGGAAGGATACTGCAAAATCTCCATTCCCACCCCACTCCAGGGGAAGGGTACTGCAAAATCCCCATTCCCTCCCCACTCCTGGGGGAAAGATATTGCAAAATCCCCATTCCCACCCCACTCTGGGGCCAGCCAGAGGTGGTATTTGCCAGTTCTCCGAACTACTCAAAATTTCCGCTACCGGTTCTCCAGAACCTGCTGAATTTCACCCCTGCTTGACAGGCAGTTTTACTTGGAACAGCTTACTACCTGCAATGATACCTTTAACATCAAACAATATCTGCCTATCCCATGTCTTTGCGAAGGACTCGATATGTGAATAAAAAGGCCAAATCCAGTCTGCACGTCTGGCTGACTGTGCAATGAATCACAGTAATAGAGATAATAATAGAATTTAATTGGCATTGACAATAGCATCGTCAGTCAATTGCAAAAGGCAGATTCACTTGGAGCAGCTTACATCCTGTGGTAATACCTTTAGCACCATCGAAGAACAATTTCCTATCTCAGATCCTTGAGAAGTTCTTAACAGGTAGACAAAAATTCCAAATCTAATTTAAACATCTAGCTGACTAACCATAATAGTTGAATCACAAATTGGAATAGTGGAATCGGAAGGCAGCGGTGGGAAACGGCTATCTTAGTTTTAAGGATTGATTAATTTCCTCAAAGATTGGAGCGACTAAAGCAAATATATATCTCAAGATTGACTCAGCCTTCCATCCTTTCTAAGATAGGTTAAGTGAGGACCCAGTTTGTGGGGGCAATAAGCTGACTTTGTATAAATATATACAAAAGTATGAAGGCTATTGCTTAACGCATTGTAAGCCGCCCTGAGTCTCCGGAGAAGGGCGGCATATAAATCAATTTAAAAAAAAAAAGATCTAGAAATCTAGCATGGGTCAGAAGCAGAAAGAAGAAGAAAGCCCAGTGAACTAGAAACTAAGTAGACTTTACTCAATAGGGGTTGGTATTTGACCCAGTTTGCATCCAGATCTGGAGCTCATTTTTGGAGGGCTCCGAAGCACCAGCACAATTGGTAAAATTAACCTTTCCCCCACCAATAGAAACTCCCAAGTCAAAGTGAACAAAGCATAATGAAAACCCATCTTCATTCCTTCCATTAACATCAGTGGTAAAATCTGAATCGGTTTAATACCGGTTCACTGGCTGCGGACACGCAGTGTGCACCACACACCAAATGCGAGGTGCGCACATGCAGTGCATGCCAAAAGGAGGTATGCGGTAAGTAGAACAGCGCGCGAGGGGGGGTGATCAGCTGTGGCACACAAACTTTTTTTTTTTACTTTTAAAAGCATTGCTTTTAAAAGTAAAAAAAAAAAGCCTCTGACAATCAGGCCACTCAGCTGGGATCGTCAGAGCCTTTTAAAAGCATTTTTTTTTTACAACCTCTTCGGCTTTTAAAAGGCTCTGACGATCCCAGCTGAGCCGCTCGATCATCAGAGGCCTTTTTTTTAACTTTTAAAATAGTTTTTTCTACAACCTCTTCAGTAGAAAAAATGCTTTTAAAAGTAAAAAAAGCCTCTGATGATCGCGTGGCTCAGCTGGGCATTGGGAGGGGGCAGGGATTTTTGATACCGGTTCTCCGAACCACCTGCTGCCATCGCTACCGGATCGGGTGATTCGGTCCGAATCGGGAGCATTTCACCCCTGATTAATAACACTATACCAAGGACTATGACAGCCCTGTAACAGCCACCCACCCAAATATTGTGCCTCCAGTTGCCAAAAATACTCCTCACCCCTGTTTTATTTCTAGCCAGGAGGTCTCTGATGTGGTTGAATAAACTTTTCCCCCCACAATGCAGCATTGGGCATGCAATTTTTAAGCCAAAAATGATGCGATTTGGTAAAGTCCATGCATTATGGTCATAGAATCTATGCTCATGAGTCTTCTCGGCTCATTGCAAAAATCCAAATGAAATCAGCAGCAGATTCCCTTGTTAAGACTTTATTTTTATTCTTAAAGATGCAGTGTGTTTCCCAAATGAACAGAAGGGACTATTAAAAAACAAACAAACAAACAAAGCAGAAGCAGCAAAGGTGATAAACTGTTTGCAATAAACTTGTTTCCAAACAGGAGTAGGATAGAATGCTGCATTTAACTGCCATTTCTAAAAAAAGCATTCTCAGAAGAAATCAAAGAGGATGTTATGTCTAAAAGCTTATTGTCTTAAAATGTTAATGTTTCCGTTCTGAGCTAAATGCATAAAGTCCCACAATTTATATGTAAGTGGTGTTGATGAGTAACATATACAGGCCTGCAATAAAAATGTAGTAGTAAAGGTAAAGGTTCCCCTCACACATATATGCTATTCATTCCTGACTCTAGGGGGCGGTGCTCATCTCCGTTTCAAAGCCGAAGAGCCAGCGCTGTCCGACGACGTCTCCGTGGTCATGTGGCCGGCATGACTCAACGCCAAAGGTGCACGGAAAACGCTGTTCCCTTCTCACCAAAGGTGGCCCCTATTTTTCTACTTGCATTTTTTACGCGCTTTCGAACTGCTAGGTTGGCAGAAGCTGGGACAAGTCACGGGAGCTCACCCCGTTATGCGGCACTAGGGATTCAAACTGCTGAACTGCTGACCTTTTGATCGACCAGCTCAGCATCTTAGCCACTGAGCCACTGCATCCCAACAAAAAAAAAACCAAAACAGTAGTAGTAGTAGTAGTAATAGTAGTAGTAGTAGTAATCATAGTAGTAGTAGTCATAGTAATAGTAGACGACAACAAAAATAGGCATTGTTCTGGAGGGTTGGAGGAAGAGAAGGAAGATCTTATTTTAAGATTGTTCTATTGATGGGCTGTGAAACAAAGGGGTTGTTAAACTTGAGGGAGCCAAAGTAGCTTTTTATTCCTGATGACTTCCTTTTCAGCTGGTTAATAAAGAAACGCCGTTTGCTGAATCTGTCAGCAGAGAAAAAGCAGAATGAAAAATTCAAGAGCCGTTTTCCCAAATTGCCATCCACCCCACAAGACGCATTTGGCTTTGTCTTCTTAATGTGTTTCCAACGAGCTGCCTGGGTGTATGTTTTAAGAAGAGTGTAATCAGCTCTCCGTTGGGAATAGCCTCCACCAATATTTCAATGTCTGGGTTTTATGGAGCCCTCGGAGGCAGCGCGGAAGTGAGTTGGATTGGACTCCTGCGGAAACAACGATGAAGCAGATGATTGAGAAAAGCTACAGTCAGATGTCCCAGCGTTTAGCACGATGCACTGGCCTCATGCTGAGGGATCTCAACCTAAACTCTCAAATGCACTGTTTCTCTTTGCAGAGAGTAAAAGTTTCATCCAAGACCTTTCGAAGGTGAAAGATATGTTTAGTTGCTAAGCTACAACTTAACTAGAGCTCTGGTGGCGCAGTGATTAGAATGCGGTATTGCAGGCTAACTCTGCACATTGCCAACCATTCGATCCTGACCGGCTCAAGGTTGACTTGGCTTCCCATCCTTCTGAAGTCAGTAAAATGAGGAGCCAGATTATTGGGGACAATATATCTCTAAACTGCTTAGAGCGGGCTGTAAAGCACTATGAAGCGGTATACAAGTCTAAAGTGCTATTGCTATGTCTAACTTCTTCCACTGCTCAATGTTTTATGTTTTGGGATAATCTGTGGTTCAAATCATACTTACAAGTCTAGCATGCTGATGATGCTGAAAGACATCTGAATGAATGCTGAAGAGACATTTAAAGGACATTTCATTAGAATTCATGAGAGGAAGATAAAAAGGAAACAGCCACTTTTGGGTCTTGTTGAGATAGGAGCTATATCAGATTCCTCCTGTTCCTTTATTGTATACAGCTTATTATTAAACTTTGGTAATTGATGTTGGATGCTGCAGTTTTCTTTATCCTCCACATCTCCTTTTCCTTGTACGATATACAGTATATCTTGATTATGAGTGATGGCGGTGCAGTGGTGAGAGTGCAGTACTGCAGGCTTCTGCTGACTGACTGCAATTTGGCAGTTCAAATCTCACCAGGCTCAAGGTTGACTCAGCCTTCCATCCTTCTGAGGTCGGTAAAATGAGGATCCAGATTGTTGGGGGCAAGAGGCTGACTCTGTAAAACCACTTAGAGAGGGCTATAAAAGCACTGTGAAGCAGTATATAGGTCTAAGTGTTATTGCTATTATATTTATATATCCCTTATATATTAATATATCCCTTGGACTGCAAGGCGATCAAACCGGTCAGTCCTAGAGGAGATCAACCCTGACTTCTCTTTAGAAGGCCAGATCCTGAAGATGAAACCCAAATACTTTGGCCACCTAATGAGAAGGAAGGACCTAATGCTGGGAACGATTGAGGGCAAAAGAAGGGGACGACAGAGAACGAGGTGGCTGGATGGAGTCACTAAAGCAGTCGGTGTGAGCTTAAATGGACTCCAGACGATGGTAGAGGACAGGAAGGCCTGGAGGAATGTTGTCCATGGGGTCGTGATGGGTCAGACACGACTTCGCAACTAACAACAACAAGAAATATAGAATTCTTTATTGGCCAAGTGTGATTGGACACACAAGGAATTTGTCTTGGTGCATATGCTCTCAGTGTACCTAAAAGAAAAGATATGTTCATCAAGGATCATATCCTTAAAGCAAAGGGTATTACCCATTAGGGCATTCCTCCATGCTTCTACCAAGGTAACATAAGATGGAAAAATGCACTACGTTTGGGAAAACTGAAGAGGAATAAATAGGAATAAATAAATTCTGTAAGCGACTCCAGAAAATGTATTGCTGGAAAAGAATGCTTGGATTGATACTTTCTCTGGGAACTTGTGGAGCTTGCTGATTTTTTTCAGGGAAAATCTGTATTTCAAGAGTCCCCCATGACTCTATAACAGTCTGTGCTTATAACTCTAAAGCAGAATGACAAGATGATGCAAAAAGTGAGGCCAACAGACATCCAGTCCCGAAAATAGACTAGAACAGCAATTGGACGCTTATAAGGTTTTATCCTTGTTAAGTTAAAGTCATTTATCTTAGCTGAGTCTGCACTTAGGAACAAACCAACCATTACCCATAAATATTGAAATTATAATTTGGCTTTTAGTGGAAACAAACACAAACATTTAACTTCAGGAAGTCCCGATCTTTCAGCAGAACATTTTAACTATGCCAACAAACAGCCATCGTTCGCACATTCTACTAAGTCTTCTTTGGCTTAATGGCTTGTTGAATAAACTACAACAACCGGTTGGATTTGCACAGCGTGATAAGACATAAATCATACCTGACAAGATCCAAAAGCTGGATCTTATAAACCTACTAAGCCCAAAGCTCAAACAAACCAAATGGTGATTCACAGTGACACAGTAAAAGTAACAAATGGGCTTTTTGATTATTCAACCTTCCCAGGAGAACTAAAATAGTCAAACGCTGCAATTAATACTTGGATGCTGAACACTAACATAGAAATTATTTTCCAGTACCATTTTTGTCGACTTGAGAAATAAAAGCCTTCGTTGACATTTTTCCAAAATGAAAATTCAGGTGAATCTGAATAGAGGTAGTTTTCGACTTTGTTGTTGTTGTCATTAGTTGCGAAGTCGTGTCTGACCCATCGTGACCCCATGGACAATGTTCCTCCAAGCATTGCTGTCCTCTACCATCCGCCGGAGTCCTTTTAAGCTCACACCAACTACTTTGGTGACTCCATCCACCCTGTTGTGACCCAGGCCCAAGTAGGTAGTATTTGACGCAAACAGTTCCAAAACAAACAGACTTTATTAGAACAGCTGAGAAGTAATTCATTCTCAGCGTAGTCCAAACTAAATTAAAACAAATTCTTCTTAACACAAATTCTTCAGTCTAATCACCAACCTTGGTATAATTAGGCAAACTGCCAAAGGCTTCTCTTGGCAAAAGTTCAGAAGCAGAAGACGCCGACCAGAGATAAGTGCAGCAAGACTATCAACATTGTTTTCCGACAAAGAGGCCAAGAGCCGTTGCTGGTCTTTTAAGCCTTATGGGAGGGGCCAATCATCTCTTGGCCCTACTCCTGAGTCATCCTCTCTGCTTTAGCTGCTCCTGCTTTCTGGCAGCTCTTCTCATACGTGCACTAGGAACAGGCTCCTCCTGTTCCTCTGCCTCTCTACTGTCAGCCTCTGGAGGCTCAGGAGTCCGCACATCACTCCCCGACGGCCCTGCCCCCATCTTTGCCTCCGATGCAGAGCCCTCATCCAGGCCTTCCCCAGCCTCCAGGACTGGCCCATGTTCTTCCTCAGCCTCATCACTCTCCGACTCTGCTGCCAGCTCCGCAGGCTGCTGGCGGATCACAACACAGCCACCTCACTCTGTCGTCCCCTTCTTCTTTTGCCCTCAATCGCTCCCAGCATTAGGCTTACATTTCGACTTACAACAGTTCATTTAATAATCATTCCAAGTTACAACGGCACTGAAAAAAGGGACTTTTTTCACACTTACGACCATTGCAGCATCCCAATGGTCACGTGATCAAAATTTAGAAGCTGGGCAAGTGACACATATTTATGATGGTTGCAGTGTCCTGGGGGGTGGGGGGGGGGGCATGAGATCCCCTTTGTGACCTTAATCAATGGGGAAGCCAGATTCACTTAATAACCGTGTTACTAACCTAACAAGTGCAGTGATTCATTTAACAACTGTAGCAATAAAGGTCGTAAAATGGGACAAATTGTAAGTTGAGGACTTGCCTGCATTTTTCCTTTAGAGAAACCAAATGCCCTCCAGTAATTCGAACGTTTCTCAAAAATAATTCAAGGTACTCCTCAGTTTGTGGTGCACCTCAGCCACCATAGTATTCGAAACAATCTCTGGAAACATTTCAGTGCAACTCAAAGGAAGTTGGACTTTTATGAAAGCAATGGCATTCCCGTGAGAATTTTGTTGGCTTTCGTGTGAAATAACAAAACTCAATTTGTTGATAGTAAATATATCCTCCATTATGAAGAAACCCCATAACAAAAATGGATAGCTCTTCAGCTGCTGAGAATCAAAATGATTAGGTCAGTATCAGCTAAGAAGCACGGGGGAGATGAAATTTATCTATCTTACCATGAACAAAAAGGAGAAAAGCCATAGAAGTATCTAACAGCCTATGCCAGAGTCTATTAAGGGTAGGAAAAATATTTTGAGCTGATATGCTGGTAATATATCATTAAGGTTTTTAAGAAGAGATAGGACATCCACTTGTCTGAAATGGTATAGGGCAGTGATGGCTAACCTTTTTGCCATCGCTTGCCAGGAAGGGGGGGGGCGGAGGAGGTTCGTACATACGCGTGCCCACACCCATAATTCTATGCGCCCTGCCCTGCACATGTGCGCTCCTTGCTCCTGGCCCGTTTTTCTTTGTCACCTGGCTCCATATCCTCTCTATGCATCTGGGGAGGGCGAAAACAGCCTTCCCCACCTACCCCAGGCCCTCCGGAGGCAGAAAACAGCCTGTTTCCCTATTTCTGGTGGGCCCAAAAGGCCTGAAAATCAGGTGGCTGGCATGCACATGCATGCCAAAGCTAAGCTGGCGTGCCCACTGATATGGCTACATGTGCCACCTGTGGCACACGTGCCATAGGTTCACCATCACGGGTATAGGGTCTCCTGTTTGAGCAGAAAGTTGGACCAGAAGACCTCCAAGGTCCCTTCCAACTCCCTTGGGGGTGAGAGTGGGGGTGGGGGTGAGGGTGAGGATGGGAGAGAGAGAGAGAGAGAGAACATTTTGTGTTATGACTTCTCCTTCTTCCATTCTTCTTTTTAGGAGAAAGAGAAAGAGGAACTGAAAGAACAGGTTGGGCTACAAACCCCACCATACCCAAATAGCATTCTTTGATAGGAAAAGATAACCAAGACTCAGCCGATTTTTCCTTTATTCTTCATCCCGAGGAAGAAGGCCTGAGATGTTCAACTCCGGCTACCTGTCATGGCTTACACTTGGTTAAAATAACCCAGTTTAGAAAATGCTGGTTGATCCACTATCTAACCATGCCAATTTACCTTTCAATCTTTGGCTTTAGCAATGCCTTCAAAACCTTAGCTCTCCGGAAAGATATGTCACATCACTTCTGTTTTTTCATGTGAAAAAGCCTTGTCTTCCTCTTTAAGGGGTTTGCTGCCTCACTGACCTTTTTATTCAACCAAAAAAAAAGCATTTTAATCTTTGCCTCTGCTATTCCACTAAGTGGTATCTTACTGGACTGGCACTGAATGAGCTTTCTGTGCTTTGGCAGGCTCAGCTAAACTATTGTGACCCGGACTTAAATCCTCATTTTACAGCATATATTTATTTATTGCTGTTTGTTAATAAGATCACCTCATTGTTTCTTAAATCCAAACTCATGCATCCAAGGACACGTGTGGGAAAATAACTTGATTTATTGGACTTACTCCAGTCCAATTTATCGGACTTTCACTCCAGCTTACTCTTAAGAAACGATTGCTATATTTGCATGATTCGGATTGGGCTTCGAAGCCAAACAGGACCACACCTAGTTAGTACTCAAATGAGAGATCATCAGCAAATATCAGAGTTCTAGGCTGCACTGGAAAAGAAAAACAAAATTCCAGAAGGAGGCAAGAAGTATTTGCTTCTGGAGCATCACCAAGAAAAGTATGTGGATATGTCCATGAAATTACCAGAAACACATCTTTCCTTAAAGGAAATTTTGCTTTTGGTAAGGGAAGAATAGATAGATAGATAGAATTCTTTATTGGCCAAGTGTGATTGGACACACAAGGAATTTGTCTTTGGTGCATATGCTCTCAGTGTACATAAAAGAAAAGATACATTTGTCAAGAATCATAAGGTACAACACTTAATGATGGTCATAGGGAACAAATAAGCAATCAAATCATAATAGGAAACAGTCAATATAAATCTTAAGGATACCAGCAACAAGGTTACAGTCATACAGTCATAAGTGGGAGGAGATGAGTGATAGGAACGATGATGAATAAAACAGTATAATAATGCAGCTTAAATTTAGACCAGGAGGTTGTCAAAACCCATATGGCCTACTCTGTAAAACATGGTTAAGGAACCAATGGCTTAGCATGTTTACCAATATGTCACACCTGGTAATGATAGTAATAGTAATAGCACTTAGACTTGTAGACTGCTTCACAGCACTTTGCATCCCTCTCTAAGCGGTTTACAGAGGCAGCATATTGCCCCCAACAGTCTGGGTCCTCATTTTATCGACCTCGCAAGGATGGAAGGCTGAGTGAACCTTGAGTCGGTCAGGATTGAACTGCTGGCAGTCGGCAGAGTTAACCTGCAATACTGCATTCTAACCACTGGGCCACCACGGCTCTGTAATAATATCTGCAGATATGAGGAAATTGAATGTTGGTGGTGGTTGAAGCAGAAGACAATGGTGCTAATAGATGCAGCGGTGCCAACTGACAACAACATCATGAAGAAGGAGGAGGAGAAGCAGGAGAAGTACCAGGGCCTGCAGGAGGAACTGGAGAGGATGTGGACAGTAAAGGCTGAAGTGGGCCTAGTGGTAGTAGGAGCACTCAGGGCTATGACTCCTAAATTCGGAGAGTGGCTCCAACAACATCAGTAATATCAACATGGAACAATATCAGAGCTCTCCATCTACAAGTGTGCAATGCTAGGAACAGCTAAGATATTGTTCAGGACCCTCAAACTCCCAGGCCTATGTCCCAAAGACATCATTTATTTATTTATTAGTTCAATTTATATGCCACCCTTCTCCGAAGACTCAGGGTGGCTTACAATACACTTATAGCAATAGCCTTCATTCTTTTGTATATACCTGCTTATTAGGGCTTTTGGCCCCCCATAAGCGGTCAGAGTCAGCTTATTGCCCCCACAATCCAGGTCCTCAATTTACCTACCTCGGAAGGATGGAAGGCTGAGTCAACCTTGAGCCTGGTGAGATTTGAACACGCACTAATTGCACTTAGTCCGCTGCACCACCAAGGCTCTTGATCATCTATCTCCAGTTTACAACACAATGCTTTCAACAGTTCCAAGAAGGCTCCACACCAATTTGCACCACTCAGGTGACCCCGATGACACAGATAAACCTTCAGGTGACCTTAATGACCCGCTAAAAGAATGCAAATGACCAGCTATTTCATTCCCCACCATCTGGTTAGAGCTGAAGAAGCTTCTTGGATGAGAAGTGAAAAACCAGAAAGTCCAGTTGCGTCTTGAAAACACACCTTTGGGACAACCATGACCTGGATGACTGAGAATCTCCATAGACACTCCCAGGCCTATGGTAGAGGACCGAAGGTTGAGGGATATTTATTTATAAATAAAATATAGCCAACTTCACCTATCCCATGATGTGCAAATATCATGCTATCTGAGTTAATAAGTTGATGGAAAATTATCTGAAGTATTGGCATTATAGAATGCTGCCTCTTTTTTTTTTTACACAAATTTTAACTAATTAGGCTTTGCACAGGAAATCAAATGCAATTGCACAAAGACTCAATTTTCCATACAGCTGAGGATCTGACCTTTCAAGAGTTGGGAAAGAAAATTATTGCTAATTAACATGATTAATCATTTCCTGTTATTTCCAGTTAATTGGGGTGGTTTTATATATATATATATATATATAAATTAGCCAGATGGATTGATGGATGGGTGGGGAATGGTGGGGAATACAAAATGGTGATGTCACTGGCATTTCAGACCCACTACACTAAGCCATGGATTGCTGAATAAATCACAATTAGCTGCATTCAGACAAGCTACAATGCTTTAAACCATGTTTCCAAACTGCAATGGTTGAGTTCAAACCCACAGTAAATCCAAGGCAAACAAGCCACATTTTGAAGCAAGCTAAAGACTTTTTGCTGCTACAGGGGCCCTGAAGGAAAGGAGATCAATCCTATACATCTTCTATTGGTCTCCTCCTTCTCCTTCTCCTCCTCCTCCTCCTCCCTCAACACAAATCTGATATGCCTCAACATCTCAGAAGGAGCTTTATCTAGAACTGGTTTCAAACAACTAGATTCCATGGGAAGACATTGGGGGTTTTATGGAGTTCCATTTGAAGAAAAACTGTGCATTTATATAGCACCAGCCATTAAAGATCTTGGATACATACTTATTCACTGCAAACTGTACTTATTTAGGTCCTTATTTAAAAACTAAAAAGACTTTGGCCACCTGGAAAAACTGCCTTACTGTCTGCAGGGAACCAAACCTTTGTATGACTAGCAAAACCACACTCTTTACTTCAAAGGCCATTTCAAAGAGGGCAAAATGTTTAGATCACAATGGAGTTAACTGTACAGCTGATACCTTAATGTTTTCTTTGTGTCTATTTGTCTACTTGTGTTAAGTTTTGATATGGCCAAATGACTAAATCAATAAAATTTGTGTTCCATGCTGTGCGTGCCATTTTCCTCTGATGTCACAGTCAATCTAATTTAATCAAGACAGCTGAATGTTTAAGATCATTTTACCTCTTGTGTTTGATGAATTTTTCAATGGATTGATAAGGCCGTCTAAGTCAACTCCTGGCTCAGTGCAGAAATCCAACTTAAAACACTTTTGACAAACAGCTTTCTATCCTCTGCTTGATTATGCCCAGTGATTAAGAATAATAAATTGGTTTCCGTGAGATCTGAATGGTCAGTTTCATTCAGATGGTTGATTCAATCAGATTGGACTATCTGATTTGAAAAATTGGTTCATTCATGCTCAATGTTTCATTTTTTTTAAAAAAATGCACATTTCATTAAAATTTATCAACTTGAAAAAAGAATTTGCAGGTTCAGTCAAATGGTATTGTAATTATTTACTGAATCATATCTACGCATACTGCCATTGATGGTCAGTGAAGCCTCCTAAATCATCTTTCTGAAACTATTTCAGATTAATTTATTAAGGAAGAAATAAACTCAATAACAATTTGCGAGGTTCTGTATTTGAGAATAATAACAGTATTATATTAAGTATTTTTGGTAAACCAGCGATGGATGGATGGATGGACAGATTTAGTACTGGTTTTGCAGTGGGTTGTTTTTTTTTTAAATCAACTTCCTAATAAGTATGGATTTTTGCAAGAGACATGAAAATCTAACTTACCCCGTCAGTTTTTCTAGAAGATTAACTCCATCAGGGTTTCCCTTCTGTAGTAAGGAAGCAATCAAATGCAATTACCACAATCCCAGATACTGAACTACAAAATGCACTTTGTTCATCATATATTTGAACAAGTGTCATTTACTTTCAATTACTGATGGCCCTATTTAGTACACTCATAAAGGCCCTCTAGCATACGGTGTTTAAAATAATGGATTCTAATAATACTTCCCTGGGTTATATTGAAACATTTGAGGTCATTAGGGGTATCTTTGGAAAATATAATTAGATCTATGGATTAGGCAAAGCAAGACAATTTGGGTCTCTTCACATGTTGCAAATTTACTTGTGCAAAATTAATTTAAAGCATGTAGGTTGCGATGGTGCAAATGTTTAGCATTCAATCACATGATGCCAACAAAATTCTTTAACCCAATATAAGATCCAAGAGATCCATGTGTTCCATTGGAGGGAAAAAAAAAAAAAGAAAATTCCAAATTAAACACTTTTCTTTGTTTTTTTTAAATTATGAAATTTTTTTGTGTTCTTTGCACTCTTCTCAAAAATCTTACAGTCCATGTGAATGTATATGAAGTATTAGCGTCAACTCTCCCTGTTTTAACTTCCAATGCCAAGTTATGAGCTGCGGTGGCACAGTGGTTAGAGTGCAGTACTGCAGGCTACTTCTGCTGACTGATGGCTGCCTGCAATTTGGCAGTTCAAATCTCACCAGGCTCAAGGTTGACTCAGCCTTCCATCCTTCCGAGGTGGGTAAAATGAGGACTGAGATTGTTGGGAGCAAATATGCTGACTCTGTAAACCGCTTAAAGAGGGATGTAAAGCACTGTAAAGCAGCATATACTGCAAGTCTAAGTGCTATTGTTATAGATCCTGGGATTTCCCAGGATTAACCCTACCTGTACATGCTTCATTTTTAAACTTGGTAAGTGAAATTTGCTTGTTGGTGCCAACTGCTGCCTATAAAGGTAAGAAAATGAGGGCTTAAAGCACTAACATCAGCTTGTTTTCCGACCAAGAACAAATCCCGATGCCAATCCTATCCCACAAATATGCCCCCTTTTAAGGCATTGGGATTTCTATCAGATTAAACACAGATAGGACCAGCTATTAAACCATTACTTCTAACCAGGCGTGAAATCTACTTACCTTCCCTACCGGTTCAGAAGTGCATGTGCGTGCACGGACCCTCTGCGCATGTGCAAACCCTTCTGCACATGCACAGAGGGTAAAAAACAAGTCACTTCCTGGTTAAAAGCAGTAAATAACGACTGGGCGGGTGGGCAGAGCCTCACGCTACCGTTGCTACTGGTTCTCTGAACCACCCGCCGCCATCGCTACCGGTTCGGCTAAACTGGTCTGAACCAGTAGCATTTCACTCCTGCTTCTAATTATGGACCACAAACTATGCATCATAGAATCATAGAGTTGGAAGGGACCTCGGGGGTCTTGTAGTCCAACCCCTGCTTGAGGTAGGAGCCCTATACCACCCCAGTCAAACTATGCCGTCTTCTTTTTGGAAAGCCACCAGTAATGAAGCACCAACAATCCCAGAAAGCAAGCTATTTCCATTGATTCCTTGTTCTCAAAGGAGGAGAATTGTACATTATTTTCTATAATAGTTCTTCTAAGAGATCGGCTTGTCCTTTTGTACATTCACCCTGAACAAAGTGAGTCCAGCCAAAAGGTTAAGACTTGATGAAAAAACTCAAATCAGAAACATCAAGCGGCTCCATATGACTTGTTGAGGGAATGGAGCTGCCAGGCTAGAAATGCCGGGAGCTGGGAGGAATCTGTGATAAACTGGCAGAATAGAAAAAAGAAGCAAGAATGCACTATTGCATAATAAATGTGTGTCACTCCCTCATCCCCCCTCAAAAAAAGAGGATTAGAAGAGCAGAGTTGGAGGGGACCTTGGAGGTCTTCTAATCCAAGCCCATGCTCAAGCAGGAGACCCTATACCACTTCAGACAAATGGTTGTCCAATCTCTTCTTCAAAACCTCCAGTGATGGAGCACCCACAACTTCTGGAGGCAAGCTATTTCACTGGTTAATTGTTCTCACTGTCAGGAAATTTATCCCTAATTCTAGGTTGGATCTCTCTTTGAATAGCTTCCACCCTTTGCTTTTTGTTCTGCCCTCGGTTGCACTGGAGAATAGGTCAACACCCTCTTTTCTGTGACAACCCTAGAAGACTATATCACGTCACCACCAGGGGTGGGATTCAGCCGGTTCAGACTGGTTCAAGCGAACCGGATGCTAAATTTAATCTGGTTCGCTGAACCTGTAGTTGCAAGGACTGGCTGACTCCCCCCACCGTGCCTCGCCCCTCTCAGCCCATTTTGGATGCAAGGTAAGTGCAGGGCCCATGTAGAGGCTCTGGGAGGGTGAAAAACGGGCCTCCCGGAAGTACCAGAAGTCTGGAAATGGGCCTGTCTCCAGCCTCCGGAGGGCCTCCAGAGCCCACAGGAGGCCGTTTTTTGCCTTCCTGGAGGCTCAAGGAAAGCCTCCAGAGCTTGGGGAGGGCAAAAATGCCCCCCTGCCATGGTGTAGGAGGCTGAGTAGGCCACGCCTCCATGGCCATGCCCACTCAACAGCCAGGCAGAGAACCAGTTGCTAAAGTTTTTCAATCCCACCCCTGGTCACTCCTAATCCAAAACTATTGCTAAGAAAACTGCTGAACGTTTTACCCAAGTATCAGCCAACATTGCTTCTATCCAACCCATCTTCCTCCTCAATCTATAAACAATGACCATGTTTCTCTTATAATGCTGAATTCCATCTTTTTTTCTTTGTGAAGGAGAAATGCTTCATTTTCTGCTTTTCCATCGCTCTGTTTTGCATTCTTTATAAGCACTTACAACACACAGCCTTGTAGCCTATTCTGCCAAAGAGGCAATTAAAATAAAATAATAAAATAAAACTGACTTCCTCTTGCAATATCTTTTTGCTGGAAAAAAAAACAATAAAAAAAAATAGAAGTGTTGCGCTTAAAGTTCAGCTTTACCCCTGGTTTCACACCATTGGACCTGTCACTGGAACTAAATAGAGACGGTTAAAACTGATTGCTTCAAGGAGAGCGGGAAAGAACCGAACGCAGCACTTTGAGATAAAATATCCTAATAAAAACAGAATCTCATTTAAATTTTGATTTCTCATGAACTTGCAAAATAAAGACAGTCCAAGGCTAAGAAGAGAGAGGCGGGGGTGCGTTGGGGGGGGGGGGAGGGTGACCTTAATTTTGAATGATCTGTTTTCAGAGATAATGCTGAAGATAGCAAAAGAAAAACCCGAAAGAAAAAAAATTAAAAAATGGAAAAAAATCCAGCATTAAACACAAAGTCCAACTTGTGATATTGAAGGAAAGAGACAAAGTCAGAATATCCAAACGAGCTGCAGAATGTTCACCATCACTGACATCTAGTGGGCAAAATCATAAGTACTAAAGAGGACCCTTGTGGTTTTTTGGGGGGAGGGGGGCAGAAAGCAAGTGCCCCCTTCTAAAAGGGGGGGGGGTTCTGACCAATGCTGCAGTACCCCCATTTTTAATTCTGCTTCCTCCCCCTCCCCCATTTAGGGGCCTACCTTGCTAAGGACATCAACTCAAACAAATTATGCATTACTCGACGTCAGTCAAATTCGAGAGAGCCTGCTGTTCTTGAGACATGGATATATATTATTTTTCTGCTTCCAGGAAACGACTAGGGATTAAGAGTTTATTAGGGGAGAAAAATAACGACAACATTAAATCAGCACCACAAAAAGATGATTGAATGCATAAAGCTTCAAGCCAGTGAGATATTAGAAACTCAGTCAATGTTCTCTTGACAGCTCACAATCGCTCTAACGGCATCAAAAGTAGCTGTTTTTAAGAATATCAGGTTCTCCGCTCCTTCTAGGCAGTGCCCGCTATTCCATAAGTCTCCATTACATCATCCCAGGACGTTAGCAATCAGTCTTATTTGGCCTTCCTAGTCACTGAAGAAAAAAAAAAATCCTTAAAAAAATGTGTTTGTTTATTTGAACTTATTATATAGCCATCCATCTCACAACTGGGAATAAAACAGATGCCAGGGTTCTGCCAGGGTTTGACAGAGAGAGTTGAGTCATAGAGAGTGACTAAAACCCTCTGCTCTTTCTCACCAGCTCTTTTCCCTGGAGGTCTAGAAAGGCAAATGATGCGAAAGAACTGATTTGCCTTAGTTTTCTGGATCGAATCAATTTAAGCCTGCGTTTGATTGCCTCAGTTTGGAGCTAAATCTAACCCTCAATTAGCCATTTTCTGTTTGTTCCCGCAGTTTACTAGTTCCACGCTTAATGATCACTTAATAATTATGCGAGTTGGGGGAACAGAACTACAGATTGTATGTAGTAAGCATTTTAGCTGAAATCTGCTTCTCGGCTGTTTCCAACCATGAAGGCTCCCAGAGGCCAGATAGTACTGGCCATGCACGAGCTAGGTACTATCTTTACAACAGCCTTATAAGACAGAACTTGAAATCTTCAGGTACCCAGATTATTTTGGGAATTCTTCTTAATGAACAACAGCTAGCAGGGTTGTTGGCATTCTAGGTTGATGATGTTCAACAACATCTGGTATACTTCTTGCGGTTAGTGTGTAAGATTTTTTTAATTAAACACACATATGATTAATGATTGTAACTATGATTATGACCTATGATCTATTACTTGCAGTTTATATGTACAGTACACAGTGAGTTTATGCAATGGAGACAATTCCTGGTGTGTCACACTTGGCTAATAATGAATTTAATTCAATTCAGTTCAAGCCTTCTCTGTGGGGGCACCTACCGTCTGGAATGAGCTCCCCCCAGAGATACGGAGGATCCCGGATCTGCGCACCTTCCGCCGCGCTGTGAAGACTCTTTTATTCCATCAAGCAGGCTTGGCCTAATCTCCTCCCTCTTTTAATATATAAATCTGTTCTTAAATTATTGGGGTGTTTTAATTTGTCTGGGCCAAAATGATTTAATTTGATTTTAACTGGTTTTTTAAATTTTTGTATTTATGTATTTTATTGCTTGGCTGTTCACCGCCCTGAGTCCTTCGGGAGTAGGGCGGTATACAAATAAAATAAAATAAATAAATAAATAAATAAATAAATAAATAAATAAATAAATAAATAAAAATTCAGTTCAATTCAGTTCAACTCAACCCAACCCAACCCAACCCAACCCAACCCAACCCAACCCAACCCAACCCAATCCATTCCATTCCATTCCATTCCATTCCATTCCTCATTCCATTCCATTCCATATTCCATCCCCTCCCATATTCCATATTCCATATTCCATCCCTAGTCTAGTCTAGTCCAGTCCAGTCCAGTCCAGTCCTATTTCAGATAAGGCAGTGGTGGGATTCTATCGGTTTAACAACCGGTTTGCTGAGCATGCGCACCACACGCGCCCTATGCACATGCACCAGATGCACACTATGCATGCAGATCAGACGCGCACTACGTGCACTTGCACAGTTTGCAAAAATCTCACCTTCCACACTGCTGCTGGCAAGGAAAACAGCTGAGGCATGGTAATCCACTCTGCCGGGCCAATCAGCTGGGCTTCGGAAAATGGAAATATAGGTAAGTATAATGCAGGGGCGGGGGAGCGGGCCCACTTCAAAATCGGAACGCACCAGTCCACTCACGGCTGAAAGTCAGAACTAACGGTTCACCCGAAACTGTGCGAACCAGTAGAATACCCCCACTGAGATAAGGAGGTCTGAAGCAGTGAGAGTGTGTATATGTATACATCCTGGTTACTCAACAAACAGGGATTTCCTAATCAGTTATCTTTTTTGTATTACAAATCTTACTCATTTATCAATATATAAAATACAAGAAAAATGAAAACAATGGAAAAGTAGAGGAGAAAAAAAGAAACAAGGACAAAGTTAGGGATAAAAGGGAAGAAGGAAAGCATTGCTTTCGGAGTCATTTTTAGTGCAGAAGAATAAGGTAATTTATATACAACCTCAATTTTTTACTTTTACATAGTAATAGGTACTAGCCAGTGGTGAAATCCAATTTTTTTTACTACCGGTTCTGTGGGTGTGGCTTGGTGGGCATGGCTTGGTGGGCGTGGCAGTGCAAAATCCCCATTCCCTCCCCACTCTGGGGCCTGCCAGAGGTGGTATTTGCCGGTTCTCCAAACTACTCACAATTTCTGCTACCGGTTCTCCAGAACCCGTCAGGACCTGCTGGATTTCACCCCTGGTACTAGCCATTTCTATAACAGCAAACCTATCTAATCAGCAAAAAGTCAAAGTCTCATTTTATTCACCTCAAGAACAAAGTCCAGAAGTGGTTTCCAAACAAAAACAAAGTTACTTGTATTTTTGTTTTCTTGAATTAAAACAGTCAATTTAGCGATCTCTGCTAATTCCATCATGCTTTGCAATCAGCCATCCATTGTAGGAATCACTTTCCAGGATTTCCCAATCAATGGGAGTTTATATTGTATGTTTTTTTAATTTTGGCTGTTCACCGCCCCGAGTCCTTCGGGAGAGGGGGCGGTATAAAAATTAAATAAATAAATAAATAAATAAATAAATAAATAAATAAATAAATAAATAAATAAATAAATAAATGATCTGACCACCTTCTTACATCCTTCCTAAATACCACAAAGAAAGTTGGCAGGTGGAGCCATGGGTGGCAAAAGTCATTTTCACTTTCTTGTTCACTTTATTTCAGTTGTGAAAATAAAAATGTCATAGAAGTCCAACTAATTTCTTTCCTCAATTCACTCCTTTTTTTTTTTTTAACTGGCTATGCAGGATGTCAACTGTGAACAGTGGTAAACAAAGCTGTGAACAGGATTGACCAAATGTAATGGAATGTGTGGAATGACCTTGGGGGAATGAAGAGAAGAGATGCTTATCTATAGGAAACAATCAGAGAAAAAGAGGCAGGAGCCCCCCAGTGTTTAACTGGCAGAGGATACAGAGAAGTATCCTTCCCCTGGAGTGGGGTGGGAATGGAGATTTTGTAGTATCCTTTCCCTGGAGTGAGGTGGGAAAGGATGGCCCCACCCCCATCTATTCTCTGCCTCCCAAGTCCCAGCTGATCAGGAGGAAATGGGGATTTTGCAATAACCTTCCCCTGGAGTGGGGTGGGAATGGAGATTTTACAGTATCCTTCCCCTGCCACGCCCACCAAGCCATGTCCACCAAGCCACACCCACAAAACCAATAGTAAAAAAAAAATTGAAACCCACCACTGGAACTGGCCCAAACTCGCTTTTCATGGCTAGGGCAAGACTTGAACTCACAATCTAAACCTGGTGCTTTCAACCGCTAGGCCAAACTGGCTGATGTTTGACAAATGCAAAACAACAACAACAACAACAACAACAACAACAACAAAAACCAACATAAAACAGATGCTTGATAAAAGAATAAGAAGGAAGCCATGGATAGACTTGTCCCATTAAAATATATATTCGTGTGATTTGCATTTTATAATTGTTTCTGCAAAGGATGGTGTGAACTGAAATGCAGCACAGCTGTCTCTTTTATGCTTCCCCATCGCCACCCCTGCGGAGTGGCAGAATGTTAAATAGCTTCAATCCCATCAGGCAGTGAAAGATAGGAATGCATCCTTTTGATCATTTCTTCCATTTCAACCCCAGAATAGGAATCATTCCCCCACTCCCACCTTCCTCATTGGCCTGTTTCAAATCTGCCCAGGAAACAAGCAAGGGTACCCCAAAGATGACCAGCTCTTTGGCTTTTTTTCCTTCTTCTCATGGCCAAGGTCTAGGTGAGAGTTCCAGTGTTCACCCTGAGGTCCTATCTCTTCTAAACAAAGCAGGGGAGGGGGGAATGATGGGACACGGCTCCCAATTATTAAACCTACTGAGATGTCTAAGCACTGGGCTATTACAGAGTGAACAAAGATACTTGAAGGTTTTCTGATTTCAATTAAGATTATTATCTCCTCCGAGGAACAGGCTGTAGCTGCTGGGAAATCTCTTTAACTAATCTGTTTTGAAATGATAGCGGTTAAATAGTAAATTGTAGGCCTGTTTGTATTATATCTGAGCTCTAGCTGGTCTCTCCTTGTGCTCCCTTTCTCTCCAGTCCTGCCCTATTTGTGTGTGTGTATGTGTGTTTGTGTTTTTTGCAGAAATGGCATAGGATGTTGCATGAAAGCCTATCTATCCTATCTATCTATCTATCTATCTATCTATCTATCTATCTATCTATCTATCTATCCATCCATCCATCCATCCATCTACTGTATCTATCTACCCTGTCTGTCTGTCTCTCTCTCATGTCTGTCCATCCATCCGTCCATCCACCTACCTACCTACCTACCTATCTATTGTATCTATCTACCCTGTCTGTCTGTCTCTCTCTCATCTGTCTCTCTCATCTGTCTGTCTGTCTGTCTATCTATCTATCTATCTATCTATCTATCTATCTATCTATCTATCGTATCTGTCTGTCTGTCTGTCTGTCTATTTATCTATCACTCTCTCCCTTCCTTTCCTTCCATCCATCCATCTCTATCATCTGTCTATCATCTATCTGCCTGCCTACCTGCCTATCATCTACCATCACATTTATGTGATTGCCCATCTCAAAAAAAAGCAACTCATAGTGGTATTCAACAAGCTAAGTTCAGCCAACAAATAGATAGGAATAATCACTAATAAAAACATAACACAGTCATTATTAAAATGAAATAAAAACTACAAGGCAGAAGAGAGACCGAATATTAACAGCAGTCATAAACACGTCTTAAAATTTCCCTGATACCATATTCAAGTGGCAATTGGATTGAATTTTAATCTCCTTGTTTTGCAAAACACTCGCACACATGGTCCCAGGGCTGTTTTGCAAACAATAATGCCAGATTTTCTACATAAATTCCAATGGACAGCTTTGGCAACTCTATCAGATTATTGTTTATACTCTGTGTGAATGATTTTACTACAGTCGCTAATGAGATGATCTACAATTTCATCCTTAACTTTTACATAACCATCATTTGGCATTGTCAAAAATAAGATCAGTTTTGGCTGGTGAGTTTGTTCTTGAGCTGCATGCTTGTTCCTTTAATTTCTTTTTAAGGGATTCCAGATACCATCAGACTGGACAAACAGATTAGACCTTAGTCTGTTTTTTTTTCTTTAATGTCATGCATGTAGTTTCTTTTTCCAGGCATTAATAAAACTTTGAATTACTTCCTTTTAATATTCTGATTTAATTTTTGACATCTTGAGAACCCCCCCCTTTTTTTTTTTTACAAACACCCATAAATAAATACCTTGGAGTCCTAGTGGAAAACTATTTAAATATGAGCCAGCAGTGTGCAGCAGCTGCCAAAAAAGCCAACACAGTTCTAGGCTGCATAAACGGAGGGATAGAATCAAGATCATGGGAAGTGTTAATACCAATGTATAAGGCCTTGGTAAGGCCACACTTGGAAAATTGCATTTGGTCGCCACAATGTAAAAAAGATGCGGAGACTCTAGAAAGAGTGCAGAGAAGAGCAACCAAGATGATTAGGGGACTGGAGGCTAAAACATATGAAGAATGGTTGCAGGAACTGGGTGTGTCTAGTTTAATGAAAAGAAGGACTAGGGTTCCAATATCTCAGGGGCTGCCACAAAGAAGAGGGAGTCAAACTATTCTCCAAAGCACCTGAGAGCAGGACAAGAAGCAATGGGTGGAAACTAATCAAGGAGAGAAGCAACTTAGAACTAAGGAGAAATTTCCTGACAGTCAGAACAATTAATAAGTGGAACAACTTGCCTCCAGAAATCGTCAATGCTCCAACACTGGAAGTTTTTAAGAAGAGATTGGATAACCATTTGTCTGAAGTGGTGTAGGGTTTCCTGCCTAAGCAGGGGGTTGGACTAGAAGACCTCCAAGGTCCCTTCCAACTCTGTTATTCTATTCTATTATAAATTTCATTTTTCTGATTATGTGTTTCAGATTATGTGTTTCTCGACAGTTGGTACTATTTGCAATCATCTTCTATCACTTCTGCTTCTGTGAAAAAAGACATTGTTGCACTATTATTATACTAGTATTGTTTTTAAATATTGTTCGGTTTATAACCTGCCTTTTCTCAGGAGCTGAAGTTTTTTGAGTAAGATAACAAAATGTTGCAAGTTCTATTTGGCTGTAGAGGTAGTCCTCGATTCAGAACAATTCATTTAGTGACCAAAGTTACAACGGCACTGAAAAAGTGACATGACCATTGCAGCACCCCCATGATCACGTGATCAAAATTCAGAAGCATGGCAACTGACTCACATTTATGACGGTTGCAGTGTCCTGGGGTCATGTGATCCTCGTTTGCGACCTTCTGATAAGCAAAATCAATGGGGAAGCCAGAGTCACTTCACAACCGTGTTACAAATTTAACAGTGGCAATCATTCCCTAACTACTGAAGCAAGAAAGGTTGCACAATGGGGCAAGATTCACTTAACAAAGGTTTCACTTAGCAACAGAAATTTGGGCTCAGTTGTAGTCATAACTCAAGGACTACCTGTACTTCCTCTATATATTCCATCAAATCAGGGAAGCATCTGCTTGAGTCACTTCTGAATGTTATCTCATGTTCTACACTTTAAACAGTGCTTTGGCCCTTTTTGCCTAGGTCAGGGGTGGGCAATTGTGGCTCTTTTACAACCTGTGGAAGGTTACCGTATTTTTCGGAGTATAAGACACACCTTTTTCCCCCCTAAAAGGGGGTGAAAATTTAGGTGCATCTTATACACCAAATGTAGCCCCACCCATGATACCATGAGTTCTAATCCTTGTTTTAGGTATGAAGTAAGCTGGATGATCTTCAGCCAGTTACTCTCTCTCAGCCCTAGGAAGAAGACAATGGCAAATCCCTTCGAAAAACCTTGCCAAGAAATCTGAAAGCACTTGTCCAAGAATGTGTTGAAGAGGTTGGCCTTAACGGTTTCATAATTACAATCTTTTCCATTTGGTCCTTTTAGTGGTGGGATGGATCTTGAGCCTTTAAGTTTGTTGTTTACAAAATTAAAGCAGGCCTGGGTGGATTTTGTGCTTAACTTCAAGAATTAAGACTGACTGATGTGAAGGTACACGTATATAAAGAACCAGAGTTTTATTCCCTGTTCTTCATCACAGCTGTGATTGCTGAAATAAAGCATCTTATCTAGCCAAGCACAATAGCATTTGTTTCGAGAGGTCTGGAACAGGAATTATTGCAACCTTTGCTGTTCCTAATTCTAGTTCAGCACCTTAACTAGTGCAGTGATTCAGAATCAAGGAAGAGCTGATTCTCAACACTCAAGGAACCAATAAAGAGAATATTTGAAGCTTGGGGTTGAATTCTTGCAGCCCCTTTGTGCTCTCTGAGCTTGGTTGTTTTCTTGCAGACATTTCATTAGCCAACTAGATAACATTACCCGTATCATGATTTTACCTAGTTGGGTAGTGAAATGTCTGCAAGCAAATAACCAAACTCAGAGAGCACCGAGGACAACACAATTCAATGAACCTTCAGCACCTTAGACAGCATCCAGAAAGTTTTCTTCAATAGACTAATAAGCTCAGCAGGGGGCTGTTGCTCCAGCAAAGGTTTATATACACTTCTTGCCTTAAGATGGTCTGGTGTTGCAGCATCTCCAATTTTGTGGAATGTTGGGGTTTAAAAGGTCCTACTTGTGTTTTCTTAGTGTGAGAAATGGACAAATAGCCTACTGGACTTCCAGAGTCCATAGAACTCAGAAGGATAAAAGGTAAAGGTTCCCCTTGCACATACGTGCTAGTCGTTCCCGATTCTAGGGGGTGGTGCTCATCTCTGTTTCAAAACCGAAAAGCCAGTGCTGTCTGAAGATGTCTCTGTGGTCATGTGGCCGGCATGACTAAATGCCAAAGGCGCACGGAACGCTGTTACCTTCCCACCAAAGGTGGTCCCTATTTTTCTACTTGCATTTTTTACGTGCTTTCGAACTGCTAGGTTGGCAGAAGCTGGGACAAGTAACGGGAGCTCACCCTGTTATGCGTCACTAGGGATTCGAACCGCTGAACTGCCGGCCTTTCGATCGACAAACTCAATGTCTTATCCACTGGGCCACCGCGTCCCCTAGCTCAGAAGGATAGCAGGCCCTAAAAAAACTACATGAACCAAAGTTTAGATAGAAAGATTTCAAAGTGTATCAGAACTACTTGTAATCCTGCTGAGCTGTTGCTGTGAAATGTGATTTTGTAAAGTACGTGGTTTTGGAATCAGAATGTTGAAACTGTGAGAAATAGGGAACTGAATTTAGCTGATGCATAGAGGTTTGAGAAGTACATGGGTATTTGCAGAGAGTGACGGTCAGTAAGAATGTAAGAATGTAAGAATGCACTACTATTAATCTTCTCATTGTTCCCAGCACCCAACTCCTTCCACTTATGACTGTATGACTGTAACTTTGTTGCTTGTATCCTTACAATTTATACTGATATTGTTTCCTGATTGCTTATTTGTACCCTATGACTATCATTAAGTATTGTACCTTATGATTCTTGATGAACAGATCTTTTCTGTATGTACAGTGAGAGCATATGCACCAAGACAAATTCCTTGTCTGTCCAATCATACTTGGCCAATAAAGAATTCTATTCTATTCTATTCTATTCTATTCTATTCTATTCTATTCTATTCTATTCTATTCTATTCTATTCTATTCTGATTAGATTGCTTATTAGTACCCTATGACTATCATTAAGTGTTGTACCTTATGATTCTTGATGAATGTATCTTTCCTTTCATGTACACTGAGAGCATATGCACCAAGACAAATTCCTTGTCTGTCCAATCACACTTGGCCAATAAAAAATTCTATTCTATTCTAAAGAAAGAACAGGGAAGTGAAACTATGGAATGCGCAGGTCACTAAAAAAAAAAGGTATAAGTAATGTGGCTTGAGATGACAATGGTGTCCTTTGCCCAATAGCAGTCCTTGTAGGACTTGCTACGTGTCGTTGGACCCCATTGCAGTGGTTTAATGATGTACGTTTTGTTGTGAAATTGCATTGCTATGTTGGCTATTCATGTTTCAAATTGTTCATGAAATAAACCTCTGAATCTTAAAGTAAGATTTATTGCTTGTGATTTCCTCTTTGGTTTTTTTATTGGGGTGTTTTTATAACATTAGGCTCTGAAATTGCTAATAGGTTCACAATAAAATATGACAAAATATGGGGGGAGGGAAATTATCCTTAGAGTTACCCTCCAAAGTTAATTAGTTGGCCAGCCTCACCAGGCCTATAAGATTAGTTAGACATATAAGTGGGGCACCCCCATAGTTTATTCAACTTTGAGTTGTCAAATTCTGCTAAGTCGCTGACCCAGGAGACTTGACATTTCTTCTAATAAGTTATTATATCTCTCCAAGATCTTTGCTTCCTGTTTCTGAAGAAAATGGCCAGTTTTGATAAGTTCGTCACAAAAGATGAAGGCAACAAAAATCACACAGCTGCGGCTGAGGTTTGTTGCCAACAATTAATTTGTAATGACCTGTGCAAGATTGTGAGGCATCTTCGGCTAAAATTAATGATCTCCATGAATTACTAGCTTCAGTTTTCTTTCTTTAGTGGACTCTCTTCTCTCACTTTGTCCCCAAAATAATTATGTAACTATCTGTGACTTGCTCTGTGTTGCAATGAAACTGCTAGAGAGATTCCTGTTTACTAGTCTGTCTAGATTCAGACTATTTATGGAAAGATCTGGGTCTAGCTGCCCGATGGGACTCTACAGCACTTTTACAAGGGGTCCTCGACTTACGACAATTGAGACCAAAATGTCTGTTGCTAAATGAAACAGCTATTTGGTTTTGCTCCGTTTCACGACCTTTCTTGCTCCAATTGCCCACTGAGTCGCTGCAGTTGTCAAGTTAGTAACACGGTTAAACTTACTGCTATAAGACAAAAGTTACTGCACTGACTTTCCCGATTAATATGGAATCAGAATATGACATTCCTTGATTTCTTCCTTGGGATCTTGACATAATCCACCCATTCCATTTTATACCCATAAGCCTCTCCTAGACTTCCCACATTCAGTAAGACTTCTTGAAAGGTTTCAAAGGGGCCTTTGATCCAACAGTTTTCTGGTCTTTACTTCTTGATGATGAGAGAGAACTGAAATCCAACACCTGAGTTTCAAGACTGATGCTTCTCTGATCTGTGTTTCTACTGCAAGAAAGCATTAGAAAGCAGTACTCATGGAAGGGACGCAGTGGCTAAGATGCTGAGCTTGTCAATCGGCAGTTCAGCGGTTCGAATCCCTAGTGCCACGTAACGGGGTGAGCTCCCGTTATTTGTCCTAGCTTCTGCCAACCTAGCAGTTCGAAAGCACATAAAAATGCAAGTAAAAAAATAGGGACCACCTTTGGTGAGAAGGTAACAGTGTTCTGTGCACCTTTGGTGTTTAGTCATGCCAGCCACATGACCACGGAGACGTCTTTGGACAGCGCTGGCTCTTCTGCTTTGAAACGGAGATGAGCACTGCCCCCTAGAATCGGGAACAACTAGCACATATGTGCCAGGGGAACCTTTATCTTTACCTTACTCATGAAAAGGTCTTGAAAGTACAGATAGTCCTTCAACAGTTCATTTAGTGACCACCTGAAGTTACAACGGCACTGGAAAAAAAACTGACTTATGACTGTTTTTCACATTTATGACCATTGCAGCATCCCCAGTCACATGATCAAAATTCAGATGCTTGGCAGCTGAACTCATATTTATGATAGTTGCAATGTCCCAGGGTCATGTGATCATTTTTTGCGACCTTCTGACAAGCAAAGTCAATGGGGAAGCCAGATTCACTTAAGAACCGTGTTATTAAACAATCACAGTGATTCACTTAACCACTGTAGCAAGAGAGGTTGTAAAATGGGGCAAACCTTACTTAAGGGCTGTTTCGCTTGGCAACAGAAATGTTGGGCTTAATTGTAGCCATTAGTCATATGTCAAGGACAACCTACAAACGAATGCATTATTGATCAATGCATCCTTGAAGCAGATACCTGATATTTTCACAACCTGGACACATTTTTCCCCTTCAGCGCTGGCAAATTAAAATGATTACATCATAAATCAAACCACAAATTGCCAGCCCAATGTACTACACAATGCAGTGCTAATAACAACAGTATAGTGCAAGTTGTCATAAGTCTTTTTATGTGGATGCAATATATAATTTGATTCAATCAATAATTTCATGTTGCATAAAATATAATTTATTCTTTTTTTTAATTCCCTTTGCTAAAAGAGATTTGTAATACATGTTATGATCTTTTAATATATTTGTTTAAAGATTAACCAATTCTCATCGCCATTGTTATTACCGCCTTATCTTTTGTCTGTTTTGTTTGTTTGTGCCTTGGATATTGAATAAAAAGTGGCTGAATAATTTTCAAAGGGTATCCTACAAAGAAGAGATAGAGTAGTGAAGTCTGAAAGTTACAACAGTATGCCTTTTGCTTGTTTAAAATATGTAACATTCTTCTATAGATCCTGATAATTAAAATGAGTAAAGTTGACTTTATAATTAATAATTCTTGGTTTTTTTCATCATTATTTAAAAGAGGGCTCTGCAGATAAAAATAGAACATCATGATTTCAGTCTGCCAACCAAACAGCCATGCAAGTTTCCAGAATAAACACTGTAAATTCAACCTTGGATTGCTTTCCTTACTTCAGTTATGACACCATGTCAAATTAAAACACAAAGAAGCCTATTCTCAAAATTGTAAGGTAAATTCCTCTACTGTGTGAATGGCTGGTATTATTTTCTCACTTTACCTCAAAGATCTAAACTGTCAGATTTTTTTTTCCACTGCACTTCCTCCATAGAAAGCATCATATGTAAGATTCCCATGTGATCTCAATGCAGCCACTGATCCATTCTAGATCTACTCAGATCTACTTGGGGCATACAGATCTACCGGCTACTGTCAGATCATTGATTTATATGCAGAGTAGTTTGACTCTCCAGATCAAGCAGTTTGGAAATGGAAAAACTGAAGCTATTGGGTAATAATTCAGATGATTGGTCCCTCTAGCTTTGTATTGCCAACACGGGCTGGCAGCCTCAGACTGATGGCTTTCTCAGTTTTGCCTAGTAAGACCAAGGACTGAACTCACATGCAAAGTAATAGCCCTTAACCAGAAGAGAAAGAAGCTCTTATATAAAGAAGAAGAACATTGTCCTTCTAACTCACATTTGAGAAGACCATCTGGTTTTTGTTGCCACAATATTAAAAAAAAGATGTTGAGATTCTAGAAAGCATGCAGAGAAGAGCACCAAAGATGATTAGGGGACTGGAAGCTAAAGCAACTGAAGAATGGTTGCAGGAATTGGGTGTGTCCAGTCTAGTGAAGAGAAGGACCAGGGGTGATATGATAGCAGTATTCCAATATCTAAGGGGTTGCCACCAAGAAGATGGGGGCAACTTATTTTCCAAAGCACCTGAAAGCAGAACCAGAAGCAATGGATGGAAACGAATCCAGGAGAGAACCCACCTAGAACTAAATGTCTATGGAGATTCGCGGTCATCCAGGTCATGGTTGCTCCAAAGGGACTTTTTCTTTGAAGACATTCCACTTCTCATCCAAGAACAGAAGAAGATTCTTAAATGAGAAGCAAAATGTCTTCAATGAAAAACAAAGTCCATTTGCCTTTTGAAAAAGCACTTTTGGGACAACATAGAACTAAGGAGACATTTCTTGACAGAATAGTTAATCAGTGGAACAGCTTGACTTCAGAAGTTGTGGTGCTCCATCATGGAAAGGTTTTAAGAAGAGATTGGACATCTATTGGTCTGGAATCGTATAAGATCTCTTGCTTGAGCAAGGGGCCGGACTAGAAGTCCACCAAGATCTCTTCCAATTCTATTATTCTGTTATTCTGTAACAAGTATGGCCAATTTGGACTGGGCTGCAGATGTCCAGAATTGAAGGCAGGATTTTTTATGAGTCCTACCCAAAAATGCTAAATTAAAACCCACATCTCCATCATTCAAAGAAACCGAACCCAGAGGTAGTATTCAGCAGGTTCTGACCAGTTCTGGAGAACCGGTAGAGGAAATTTTGAATAGTTTGGAGAACCGGTAAATACCACCTCTGACTGGCCCCACCCTCATCTATTCTCTGCCTCCCGAGTCCCAACTGATTGGGAGGAAATGGGGATTTTGCAGTAACCTTCCCCCGGAGTGGGGAGGGAATGGAGATTTTACAGTATCCTTCCCCTGCCATGCCCACCAAGCAACGTCCACCAAGCCATGCCATGCCACGCCCACCAAGCCACACCCACAGAACCGGTAGTAAAAAAAATTTGAATCCTACCACTGACTGAACCCCCAGTGAGCCATGGCAGTTGTATAAATTGGACAGAGAAATCACCATAGTAATATCCCTATATTTTTAAAATTTGACTTAAATAGTACCCCAGAATATGCCTAAACCACATACCTTTTAAAAAAAATAATAAATCAGCCTAAACATTCTTTTTTCATTTGTCATAATAATATCCATGTTGTCCTAATGTTTCACTGAATTGTCCATATGCACATTATGGGGAAAAAAAATAGCTTTTGAAATCTACTCACTGAAGATATTTAATAAATAGGGAAATAGATTGGCCAAGTCCTGCCAGAAATGAATTCTTAAAATTGATATCATCTCCAACAAATGGGCTACTTGGTTTAATGCCTGTATTTATTAAATGCATGAAAGATTGGTAAATGGAATTCTTGTCTTACCCAAAGTGTATTAGCCTCATCCTAACCTAACATTTGTTTTCTTGAGATGAGGCAGTGTTTATCAAATCTCCACGATGTCTTGGATTAAAAATGGTCACTGTTGATTTGATCAGGTTTTTAATATTACGTTTTCTAATTTACAAGCCCCATCTCTTTGCTTAATCCACACATCCACACGCACAACTAACCCTCACAAGCCTGACAGAAGACTCCATAGTATCTGTTAAGTCTCCAGTAAACTTGAAAACATGGAGAGGAAATCTATATAATATTTAATAAATCTCACCCAAGGTTTGTTTAAATCTATTTAACCTCTGCTTTAAAATGAAAAAAAGAACCTTTTCTTTTTTCTTGTCTTTCTCTCTCTCTCTCTGAATGTTCTTTGACAGGATGCCTAAAACCTGGGAAGGCTTATCAGATACAGTAAAAACTGATTAAACTGTCACGAGAGCTTTTGTATTTCATTTGCCTTCGTTGCTGATTAATAACATATTTTTGCATAAATAAGATGCTTTTGACACTCCATCTGTAGCATGGAATTGCTTTTTCAAGTTGCTGTTAATTCATCTGTTTGACCATTCAGTGCTAGAGCTGATCTGATTGTAGATATATTCTCGCTATTCCTTCTACTCCCCCCTATTTAATCTCGATTTTTTAAAATTTTGCTATAACAAAACATAAGTAAGTCCTCGATTTACAACCATTTGCTTAGTTGCCATTCAAAGTTGCAACAGCACTGAAAAAAAGGGACTTATGACTGTTCTCCACACTTATGACCGTTGCAGCATCTCAATGGTCATGTGATCGAAATTTGGATGCTTGGCAATTGGCATGTATTTATGATGGTTGTAGTCTCCCAGGGTCACATGATCTCCTTTTGCAAACTTCTGACAAGCAAACTCTCAGAATATTCACGAACTGGAATGGAGACATGTAACAAGGTCAGCCAATGAATAGGCATAGTAACTGGGTCAGCCAGTAGGGACTGTTTGCAAACTGAAACAGTTTGGAGGCTGGGCGTGGCTCAGCTCTGAGTCTGCTGACCGAAACTGAAACTGATCGCTCCTCTGCCTGTGTTTTTTTGCCTGTAACTACTACCACATTGGAAGAATCTGCTGTTGGTATTGTATGTGTTATTATGTATATAAAGAGAAGTTAATGAATCCTGCTGAATCAGTTATCTGTGTGTGCTTTCTGGATGTGATTTCTGCAACAAACAAATGGGGCAGCCAGATTCACTTAACAATTGTGTTACTAACTTAACAAGAAGAGCGATTCACTTAACATCTGTGGCAAGAAAGGTTGTAAAATGGGACAAAACTCCTTTAACAACTGTCGCTTAGCAGTGGAAATTTTGGGTTCCATTGTGGTTGGAAGGCAAGGGGTATCTGTAATCAATATTTAAAAAACAAATCAAGCATCAATTTATTGTGATCTATCACATGATTTTTAAACATTTCCTTTACTACATCATTTTTAAAAAAAAATTATAAGGAAACCTTTAAGGTGAATATAGATAAACACAACCATTTAGAAATCAAAGGGCTAAGTAGTTCAATTAATACTACAATCTTGCAAATTCATCATACCAGTATAACTCCGCTTGATGCCTGTCTCTTAAATAATGCAAAAACTTCAACATAGATGTTCTTTTTGCACACAACTTTCTAAAATATGTACCCATGGGAGGAATAATCTTTTCAAAGCATAGTTTTTAAAGCACATTACAGTACAGTCCATTGCCTGCTCTCTACAAGCGCTGCAGTCAAATTCATTTTGTCAATTGACACAATTAACGCTCACTGAAAGCTGTGGCGGATTTCTTTTACTCTGTTCTAGAGGTTAAACTTCTCAATATGATGATGATGATGATGTCGAGTTTCTCTTGACACGTACAGATCTATTTGTTCTCAGAAATCCTGTAAGCATAAAGTAGAATAAAATCTCCCTCAAGTCAAGCTCAACCCATAATGACTTCATGGACATGTTCATAGAGCAGTGGCCCTCAACCTTTTCTTCAGCAGGGACCTCCTTTAAAGACCTTTTGGGGCCAAGGACCATGACCATGGACCACCAAGACTTAAGATGTAAATCATTGCCTTTCTTCAAGCCTTCGTAGACCCCAGGATGACATCACACTCCTATGTGGACCACAGGTTGAGAGCCACTGCCATAGAGTATTCTTAGCCACAAGGTAGATGATGCGTCCCGTTTCATTCTTCTATGGTGCTTCTTGGTGCTTCTTCATGTTCTCACTCTACGGTATCAACTTTGGATTTTTATTCAAATGCTTACCATCCGAGCTGTGAGATCAGTTAAGCAAGAGCCACTAGAGCATCTGTGGCAGATGGCCACACATTCTATTTCAAGACTGTTGTGACCCCGGCCCCAGAGGCTGATTTATCTTCGCATGCTGATTCGGAGGATGATATGGAGGAGGAGGAGGAAGCTGTCATGAGCTATGTGCCGGAGGGGATGTCTTCACTGGTGAATCAGCAAGAACTGACAGTTGCTGACGTGCCTATGGACCCCAGCCAAATTGAGGAGGAAACAGAGGCCAGTAACGACGAGGGGAAGCCCCTATTGGATGCAAGAGACAGTTGTAGGAGACGTCGTAGAGAACAGCTATTGTCACGTCCTAAGTGGTGTGGTCAGGAGACATAAGGCCACACCCTACAAAGTATAAAAGGGGTGTGACTGGGCTGGAAAGGCGTGGTGAACAATTTGTTGGTGTTTTGGATGCAGTGGAGTTACAACTGTTAGTTTGGAGTTTTTTGACAAGAGTCTGCATTCCTGCATTAGCCTGCTGTCTGTCTGCCAAGACCTTTGGAACATTGCCCAGTAACAATTGGACTGATATACACTTTGGAAGAGAACTATTTATTAAAGGGCCAGCTTCAGTCTCTCTAGCCTGCGTTTGTTACTGCCGGGCTATTTGAGCCTCTGCAAGGCCACTCGTGGGAGGGGACAGAACAAAGACCTTCAGTGAAGGAGAACCCACCATTTTGTGTTGCATCTGTTCTATTGGCTGATACATTGTATAGTCAGTTGTATAATCAGGAAGCTCCTCCTAAGGCAGGGATGTCAAATGTAAATTCGTTGAGGGCCGCATCAGGGTTGTGTTTGACCTTGGGGGCCGGGGTAGGCGTACCTGGGGTGGGTGTGGCTAGCATGATGTCACACATGTCGGGGGGGGGCGCCTGTGATGGTCCAAGCGCTCTGCCAGTGAAAACAGAGTCCCGAGCTCCGTTTTCGGCTGGGACGGCCTCTTGCAACCCTCTGCCAGCAAAAACAGAATTCAGGTTCCATTTTTGTTGGCAGAGGCATCGTGGGATGCTCCTTCACTGTTTCCAGGGTGTGGACCAGATCTAAGCACCCCACAGGCCAGATCTGGCTTCCGGGCCTTGAGTTTGACACCCCTGTCCTAATGTTTAGCCCAACTTTTTAGCTGGTTCTGATTTTTCCCTCTGGGACAATAGAACTTCAAGGTAGTTTTTTTTCTCTTTTCACACAGCTTTCTAAGTAAGTCCATTCCCTTTTCTATTTTGATGTCCTATCAAAGTTTAGAATTTGCCATCGTATCTATCCTCAGTCATCTCTTGCATTGGCTAGACTTCACTAGATTCTTTTCACCTCTCCTAACAGACTTGTTTTCCAAGCTTCTCACCATCTTAACTGCCTTCTCCCTGAACTAGCTCCAATTTATCATTGTCTTTTTTTGAACGATGATGTTGTAAAGACTCTGGGAACTAGCTGGTGACGGAGGAATTCATTGACTGTGAGAAGAGGTACTGAGCCCAGATGTTCAGGGCTGTGGGAAGGGAATGTTTTAAAGAGATAGCATTAGCTTCACACAATTTCTTTTTTCTTGTATTCTCATGGTTTTTATTAAATAAATTTTAAGATAATAAAAATAAAACAAATTTTGAAAGAAAATGATAAAGTAAGAAGTGAAAATGGTATGAAAGGGAAGGGGGAGGGGGGAGGAGTGGGGAGGGGAGAAGAAAGGAGGGGAGGGGACAGGGGACAGGGGAGGGGAGCCGAGAGGAGAGGAGAGGAGAGGAGGGGAGAGGGGAGGGGAGAAGAGAAGAGAGAAGAGGAGAGGGGAGGGGAGAAGAGGAGAGGAGAGCAGAGGGGAGGGGAGGGGGAGGGGAGGGGAGGGGAAGGGAGGGGAATTTTTCTTTTTGAAAAACGAGTGACATTTGCTCTCCTCCAGCCTTATATGATATTACCTCTAGGAGCTTTCAGAAAATACTGATATTCTATTATCCCCTGTGCCCTAAAATATAATCCATCTAACCTCAAAAACCTGGTTTATTTTTTAAACTTATCTTTTTAAACGTATCTTAAAATAAAATAAAATAAAATAAAATAAATTGGTTACTCTCTCCTTAAAAAGGAAATCCCTAAACTGAAGCTCTCTCAGGTAAACTATGATTAATGGTGCAACAAAGGTTTAACCAATAGATGTATTTCTTTTGTTCCAGTTTGTTAGAGCCTTCCCTATTGTGTGATCAGTGGTGGTATTCAGCCAGCTCTATCTGGTTCAGGCGAACTGGTAGCGGCGGTTGCGGGAGGCTCCGCCCACCCGCCTGGACGTCATCAGGTCCTGTTTTTGATGCTCTGCGCATGCGCACGTGTGCTCACATTTGCGAACCAGTAGCGAAAGTAAGTGAATACCACTCATATGTCATGGTTAGGCTATGACTTGGAAACCTGCCAACTCTGGGTAATATCGGCCATTTGCAATTAAAAAGCTGGAAATGTGACAGATTTCCTCCCATTTTTTTTTCCAGGTTAGTTTTTCATTCATTTAGCTTCCATATCGTTTGGGGATGATTTGGCTAAGAAAACAGAGCAAAACAAATGGAAATCAATTTCATCAGGCTTTTGAAACTAATCCAGACTGAAATTCGAGAAGAAGCCGATTGTAGAACGCAGAAAGCATGCAGAAAGCATGTTATCCGATCCTATGAGCACACACAAAGTAACTCCAATAAAAGAGCTGGCCCCAGAGTGGGGTGGGAATGGAGATTTTGCAGTATCCTTCCCCTGCCGTGCCCAAGCCACGCCCACCAAGCCACACCATGCCCACCAAGCCACACCCACAGAACCAATAGTAAAAAAAAAATTGGGTTTCAGCACTGAACCTAGCTATTTTTTTTTCCTGACTTAAAAAAACTTTAAAAATTTTTTGGTTTGTGCAGATTTACTGGCCACACCTTCTGAAGGCAAGTCACTCCCCTGGTTGATTGTTCTCAAGTTAGAAATTTTTTCCTTAATTCTAGGTTGCTTCTCTCCTTGATTAGTTTCCATCCGTTGCTTCTTGTCCTGCCTTCTGGTGCTGCGGAGAACAGGTTGCCAGCTTAAAGTTGCCAACTTTGGAGACCGCTGCCTAAAATTGTTTGATTCTGTGCAATATACCGAGGGGAATCTAAATAGATTGACCCACTATTTTCCTGCCACTTATTACATTTTAGATACCTCCCCCAGTATCAGGAGTTGGATGAGAACAGGGAAGGGGAAAAAAAAAGGTTTTCTCAGAATTTGGAATGACAAAATAGCCAGTAGGTAAATAGGTTTTAAAATAAAAATAAAAACTTGATCCAATAAAGAAAACAGAAGGAATACTAGGGTGGAAATGGATTCCATTGTGAGCAAGGTTAATCAAGCCTGCAACTTTAAGATGGGTGGACTTCAACTCCCAGAAGTCAACTTTAAGGCCAGTTCAGTGGTGGCCTGAGACTATCCCCAGAAGGTCTTCAAGGAAGCCCAAAGTGACCCAACGCTTAATTCAAAGGCGCTGCCTCCCTAAATCTCTTTTCAGTCAAATCCAGCAGTCACAAAACATGACTGCCAACCATTGTAAAGAGATTTCAAATGCACTTGACTTTGCTATTTTGTCATAATTAATAATACAGTTGTAATAAGAAAATCTGCATTTCAAATCCCAGTATATTACATTAATGTCAAATCCTATGATTTCAATCCTTTCCATTTTCAAAGTAGTTCTTTAAAAAAAAAAAGAAGAAGAAGAAGAAGAAGAAGAGGGGGAAGGGCAGTGGATAAATGTTGAAAGCAAGCTCAATTATTGAAAGTATTTGGCTGGTAGGATAAAGATGCCAGCACACAAATAGGATTAGCTTGTGTGAAAAATTATTGATGGCCGTGCAATTTACCCAGGGTTCATAAGCTTAGCAGCTGCTCTCTCAGGATCGGGATTTCTTTGCTTAAATCTTCAACCACGAGGAAGTCATGCTCTCTTTCCTACCCTGGACTAGCTTTCATCAGTTTTAAGGAATCGTGTCTCTGAAATCCATAATTATTTAGTTCCTAATATATATATATATTTATATATTTTCTAGCTCATACTGCTTCTCCTGCTTACTGCATTGAGAGTAACTCTCAATGAGTCTTATCCCTTTGCTAAGGATTTAGGTATCCTGAGTAAACAAGGTCTTTTGAAGGGTGGGCTCCTGGGGGTTCGGCAGTGTTTGGGCAATCCTCTAGCCAAGGATCGTTGGGGTTCCATGAACCCCCAAATGCCACCCCTGGCTGGCCATGCCCATACCACCCTGCCCCTCCCAGGAGTCTCCACGCAGCCCGTTCATCATTCCAGGTAAGTGTAGGGGTTGCGCAGAGGGTCTGGGAGGGCAAAAAACAGGCCTACTGGAGGTTCCAGAAGTCCGGAAATGGACCTGTTTCCAGCCTCCAGAGGGCCTCCATACCCTGAGGGGAAGCCGTTTTCGTCCTCCCAGAGGCTCGAGGAAAGCCTCCGGAGCCTGGGGAGGCCGAAAAATGGGCTTCCTGGAAGTTCCGGAAGTCGAGAAACGGGCCTGTAAGTGCAGGGGCTGCGCAGAGGGTCTGGGAGGGCAAAAAACGGGCTTACTGGAGGTTCCAGAAGTCCGGAAATGGATCTGTTTCCAGCCTCCGGAGGGCCTCCGTACCCTGGGAGAAGCTGTTTTTGCCCTCCCAGAGGCTCGAGGAAAGCCTCCAGAGCCTGGGGAGGGTGAAAAATGCCCCCCCCTGCCATGGTGCAGGTGGCCGACTAGGCCATGCCCACCATGGCCAAGCCCAGCAACAGGGCAGCGAACCTGTTGCTAAAGGATCTGAAGCCCACCCCTGGCCTTTTGTGGTCCCGGTTACCTAGAATGGTGTCATGTTAGAATTCTAGGTACTACAAAGAAAAAAAATAAGATGGCCTACCAGCAAAAACACCCCTGCCATCATCTCATCACCAAGTGAGAAGAGGAAAGGCTGAGGTTTTAGAAGTATAGAGAAAAAAAAGACCTCAATACTGCAGATTACTTTGTTCGACAAGTCACAAAATAAATTAACTCTATCACATACATAGACCCACAAATATCTTCACCATGCTATTCTCTGATGTCTTTAGAAAACAGTTCAATTGTCAAGCTTGGATCCAGATCGATGTAGAAGAGTTCAGATATCATAATGGCAAAGTTCTCTTAATTAAACCGCACACATCTTACAGTAGGTGACTATCATCCATGGTAAGATCAGAACCGTGAAAGCCATATTATCCCTTATGAAATATGGAAGTGAAAGTTGGAAGTTTGAAGAAGCAGGATAGGAAGACTATTATCAGGTTTGAACTTTGGTGTTGGAGAAGATTCCTGAGAATATTGTGGAGAGCTAAGAAAACAAACCAATGAGCCATTGGACAAATCAGCCTAGCATTCTCACTCAAGGTACAAATGACTAAGCCCAAATTTCAGACATTTCATGCAAAAACGTACCTTTACAGGAAATGGACGTTGACTTACCTGAACGTCCCTTTTAGGAGTGCTGCGACCACTGTCCATGGCTGGGATCTTCACTTCATATCCTGTCAGTAACTGAGTGAGAGCTGTTGAACTCTCCCTGTTAGGACACACCTCCAGTCCCATGATCCTCCAGTCTATCACGAAGACACAGCAAAACTCCAGGAGAAACTTCCAACAAATAATCCAAACACGGGGACTGGATACACGGCAGACAGTCTGAAAAAAACTGCAACAGCAAGGAACATAACAAACAAGGGAGGGAATGGACAGTGGTCGCAGCACTCCTAAAAGGGACGTTCAGGTAAGTCAACGTCCATTTTCCAGAGTGCTGCTCCCACTGTCCATGGCTGGGACATACCCAAGCTTAATTACTAGGGTGGGAGACTGGATGCCCCGAACCCGTGTCCAAGGCTACTCTCTGTAGAACTCGTCGCCCGAAGGCGGCGTCCGAAGAAGCATATGAGTCAATCCGATAGTGACGGATAAACTGTGACACCGAGGACCACGTGGCCGCCCGGCAGATATCTTCCACCGAGGCTTGAGACGCCCACGCAGCTGAGGTAGCCGCGCTGCGAGTGGAGTGTGGTAGAATTCTTCCCGGCACAGGCTTTCCCGATAACTCATACGCCAAAGAGATACACGCCTTAAGCCACCTGCCCACCGTGGCCGCAGAAATCTTCTGCCCCATCGAGGTTGGGTGGAAAGAAATAAGCAGAGCCTCTGTCCGACGAAATGAAGCGGTCCGACAGATATAGATGCGTAGAGCCCTCTTTACGTCCAGTTTATGCCAGCGTCGTTCCGTAGAGTTCCGTGGAGACGGGCAGAAGTCTGGCAAGGAAAGTTCCTGCGCCCGGTGAAAAGGAGTATTTACTTTCGGAAGGAACGTAGGGTCAAGCCTGAGAATCACCATACTGTCCCGGAAAAGACAAAGGTCCTCCCGAATAGAGAGTGCCGAGAGTTCTGACACTCTACGTGCGGAGGTGATAGCCAACAGGAATGTTATCTTGAACGACAGATGTTTCAGCGTAGCCGTCCTAATAGGTTCAAAAGGGGAAGCTGTCAGAGCCCGAAGCACCAGGGAGAGGTCCCAGGTAGGGTATCTGTGGACCTGTGGTGGACAGAGATTGGTCGCACCATGAAGAAAGCCTCTGATGAGCGGGTGTCGCGAAAGAGAGTCGTAGGGAGGACACTTCAAAACGGTAGACAAGGCCGCAGTTTGTCGCCTCAAAGTCGCCGGGGCCAGGCCTTTCTGAAGGCCGGAATGCAGGAATTCTAAGACCTCCTCCACCGTCGCTGAGGTGGGATCCACATGCCTCGAGGCCCCCCAAGCGCAGAAGGATCTCCAGGAAGCCTCGTAGATACGGCAAGTGGACGGTCGTCTAGCAGCCTGTATAATCTTGACAACTCCGTCTGACAGATGTGACTTTTTTAGGAGCACGCGCTCAAACGCCAAACGGCCAAGTGGAGCCATTGGGGCTCCGGATGACAGACGGCCCCTTGGAGTAGGACTACTTGAGTGGGCGGAATCACCCAGGGCGGAGACACCGAGAGGGATAGAAGGTCCGCATACCAGGCCCTGCGTGGCCAATTGGGTGCCACCAGAATCAGGTCTGCCTGCTCCCTCAGCAATTTCCTCACGACTCGTGATAACAGAGGAATGGGGGGGAATGCATATAGGAGGCCCTCCGGCCACCGACACCTCAGGGCGTCGCTGTCCTCCGCCGACGGATCTGGATACCGGGATACAAAGCGAGGCAGTTGGGCATTCCTTCGTGAAGCAAATAGGTCGATCATCGGGGTACCGAACCTCTGGCAGATCTCTTGAAACAAGCGAGGGTGGAGTTGCCACTCTGCTGGATCTATTTGTTCCCTGCTTAGCCAGTCGGCCCGGACATTGTCCACACCCGAGATGTGGTCCGCCTTTATCGACCTTAGATGATGCTCCGCCCAGCTGAACAGATGTTCCGCCTCGAACATTAGCGACTTCGATCTTGTGCCGCCTTCCTTGTTTATGTGCGCTTTTGCTGCGGTGTTGTCGGTAAGAATCAAGACGTGTCGACCTTCCACCGCCGTCTTGAAGTGACAAAGCGCCAGCCTCACCGCCCTCAGCTCGAGTAGATTTATACTGCAGCGGCTCTCCGTTGTTGACCACTGCCCTTGAGTCACAAGGCTGTCCAGATGTGCTCCCCAGCCCCGTAGACTGGCGTCCGACGTTAGGGTCAGCCTGTCCGGCTCTGTGAAGTCGCAGCCCTGTAGAATCGCCGGTGACAGCCACCAAGACATCGACAGGCGGATCTGAGGGGGCAAGAACACCCGGTGACTCGAACTGGCACGGCCCGATTTTTGGAAGGGAAGGAGGAACCACTGTAACGCTCGGGAGTGTCTGCGTGCCCACGGAACGATGTTGTAGCAGGACACCATTTTCCCCAGCAGTTGTGATAAGAGCGAGAGCGGTACCTTCTCCAGTGGTAGGATTTGTCGAATCAGGTCGGTGATGCTTTGAGCCCTCTCTGGCGAGAGAAAGACCTGTCCTTTGACCGAATCGATCAGGGCTCCGAGGTGAATCAGTCTTGTAGCTGGAACAAGGTGGCTCTTTTCCAGATTTATCGAGAATCCGTGGCGTTGGAATGTGTCCAGTACCAGGTCCCGGTCGCACGATGCTTGGTCTGGAAAGGAAGATAGAATCAAGACATCGTCGAGATAGCACATCACTCGCACCGACTGAATTCGGAGAGAAGCAGCCACCACCGCCACGAGCTTGGTGAATGTGCGGGGAGCGGAGGATAGGCCGAACGGCATCGCCCAGTACTGGAAGTGCCTTCCGTCGTACTCGAACCTCAGAAAGCATCTGTGTAGAGGGTGAACCGGAACATGTAGGTAGGCTTCTTTCAGGTCCACCGATTGGAGCAGGTCTCCCGACCGAACCCCCGCTAGTATCGACCGAAGCGAATGCATTTTGAACCTGCGGTACTCCACCGACAGGTTCAATAGCTTTAAGTTCAGGATACCACGCCAGCCCCCTGAATTTTTGGGGACAAGAAAGAAAGTCGAATAGAAACCCGCTCCCCGGTCCGAATGGGGAACCGGTTCTATTGCCTCTATGCTCAGCAGATGGGCAATCTCCTGCAGCATCAGTTGGTGTCGCTCCACAGACATTGGAACAGGGCAGGAGACGAATCGGCTTGGCGGAGCTCCGATAAATTCGATAGAGAGACCAGAAGAAATGGTGCGCAGAACCCAAGAGTCCTTGGTGGAAAGGGCCCACTGGTGATGGAACAATTGAAGCCTCCCGCCTATGGGCCCTGTGAGAGGCGAGTCATTTGCCCCTGCGAGACTGCCTGAAGTTGGAGCCACGGAAAGGCCGTTTAGCTTGAGGCTGGAACTTGCTTCGGTCGCGAAGGGAATCCCTTCCCTGCGCCCGGTCAGGGCCGGAGAAGGAGGTCCTGCGGGAGAAGGAGCCGCCCGAACCCTGAAAGGGACGAAAGGATGGGCGCTGGCTGTAAGGAGTGTACCTCCTCTCATTGTGTCTGTAAGCCGTCGGGAGAATCTTACGCTTGTCACGATCCTCCACCAGGAGCGGGTCCAAGGCAGGTCCAAACAAATTCGGCGCCTTATAGGAAGCAGATGCCAGCCTCCACTTCACCTTGAGGTCCGCCTTCCAATGACGGAGCCAGAACAAGCGCCTGGAAGAGACAGATGATGCCAAAGCTCTGGACGCAAACTTCACCGAGTTAAGGGAGGCATCTGCCGAATACTCGGTGGCAGCCACAATCTTATTTATGTCCTGGTGCAACCTAGTCTCTTCCGGAGGTAGCCTCTGTTGGAGCTGTTTCAACCAAATCAGAGTGGCCCTATTGAAGAAGGAAGTGGCAGTCGCTGTCCTGATTGCCCAGGCAACTGCTTGATGAGACCTCCGGAAGGCTAGCTCTGCTCTGCGGTCCTCCGACTTAAGACCATCTAAAGAGTCAGTAGAGACCAGTGAGTTGGATGCCAAGGACGCCACAGGTGGATCTACGGCAGGGAGAGCCAGGAGATCCTCTAATTCTGGTGCAGAACAATACAACTTCCTGTCGAGAGTGCTGGGCGATGTCAGAGATCCGGGTTGACCCCAAGGTGACTGAAGAACGTCCAGGAACAGGCGGGGGCATGGAATTACCTCCTTGTCCTGTTTAGCCGACATAAACAAGGCGTCATGGGGTCCCGCGGACGTAGCAGCGCCAGACGGGTCTGCACCAGGAGTGTTGAAATTGGTGGTAAGACGCGCTTTGTGCAGTAGAGACTTAAACATCGATGGACGGAACAACCCCGTGAAAGCTGGTGAATCCGGTGGTAAGTCTTCATCATCCGAAAATTCGATATCCTCCGGCATTCCTCACCGTGGTCAGACTCAGCCCTGTAGAGGGAGGTAGACTGTCTCCTACCAGCTCGGGTCGAGGCGACTTGATGACCCAGATGAGCGGGCTGAGCCGAGGCTGAGACTGATGGAGGCTGTGACACTTGCTGCATTCCTGCAGCCAAGAAAGAGGAAAAGGCCGATGCGAAGAAGGCCTGCATGTCGACAGGTGCCGGGGCAAGCGCCCCATCGGGGCCCCGAAGTCCAGCCGCAGTGGGGGTAAACGTGGCCTCAGGAGGGTGACAAGCAGGTCCCTGGGAGGGGGTGATCCCCGCCCTAGACACATCAGGCAGCGACTGAGAGACACCCTTGGCAAGGTGTAACTGTGGGGCTTGTTGAGTAGTCGCGATGGCGCCCCTCTCTGGAGATGAGGCTGGGGAATCAGATGAGGAATAGTCCCGGACAATAGCGTCTTGTTGAATAGCGCTGGTGCCCAGACCCACTTCAGCCACAGCCGCCAATCTCGCTTTGTCCCACTGTTTCTCCAGCGCATTGTGGCGGCGTTGAGCGTCTCTGTCCAAGCCCTTGGAAGGCTTCGACTTCCTAGAGGTGTGGCTGGAAGACATGGAGCGTTTCTTGGATGTCTTTTTGGCCCGCTTGGCAGGGCTTTGTGGCGGGCTATGGTCAGGCTCAAAGTCAGATGATAGAGCGTGGTCAGCCATGTTGGTAATTGCACAGGCCGACCAAAGAGGCACGGAACTGGCAGAAGAGTAAAAGCTGACCTTCCCAAATACAGCTCACAGTGCTAACCGTCCTCTTTATGTACTTTATATATACAAAATTTAATAAATGTTCTTTCTTTTTTTTCTTTTTTTTTTTTTTTGTAATTATCAAAAACTGGTGTCCAAGTAGCAATACTAAGTTCAAGCCTCTCTCTCTCTCTCTTTTTTTTTTTTATTTTTTATTTTTTTTTTTTTATATAAAAAGTGTAACTTTATACAGGGAAAAAGGAGGAAGTCCAATGTTAAGAGGCTGAGCTCTCCAGGCCTGGATTGAAACGTAGGTATATTAAATGGCGAAGGCCTAAACTGCTTGTTTGCTGAGGCAAAAGGGCTTCCAAGGCCAAACTCCTCCCCTCGCTGCACAAAATGGCGGCTCAAGCCCAGATAAAATGGCGACGCTCAAGGGTCTTTGAAAATGGCGCCCGCTGCCCTCCTCAGGCCCAAGCCAGGAAGCCTGCAGGCTCCACAGATTCCTACCGGAGCGTTGTTGGCCCCTCCGGTGTAAGCGCGGTCGAGCGGAGGGCGCACCTCGAGGATGACGCTCCTCCGCGCACAAGGAAAAGCGGTGACGTTTTAAAACGGCGGCAAGCCTGCACGCCGAAGCCTTGACTCACGCCGCTGTCGGGAGGCCAGGAGAACGGGGAGCGCACTGACAGCGTGACGCTGCCCCGAAGCCGCTGCCGATGTCCAAGGATCAGCTGGGAGAGCGACAAGCCTGCACGCTCTTCCCCTCGCTAGCGGCCAACAGTAGCTTGCCGGATCCGCCCCGAAGAGTCGGAATCCGGCGGCTGCGACGCTCCAGGCGCGGGCGGCCCGAAAGGACTCACCGCACGCAGCAGCAGCCAGAAATTAGGTCACAGAAGCACGAAACAAGAAATACTCAAAAATAAAGAAACAAAAGCCTAAACGAGAGGAAAACAATCAGGGAGAGAGCTAAAGTTAAGAACTAAAGCCCAAAACAGCACAGCTCTGAAATTCACGTCAGTTCTTGCCAGTAACTGAGTGATAGACTGGAGGATCATGGGACTGGAGGTGTGTCCTAACAGGGAGAGTTCAACAGCTCTCACTCAGTTACTGACAGGATATGAAGTGAAGATCCCAGCCATGGACAGTGGGAGCAGCACTCTGGAAAAGGCTGTAATGCTGGAAGGAAATACAGTGATACCTTGGTGGTTGTTGCTGTTAGTTGCGAAGTCATGTCTGACCCATTGTGACCCCATGGGCAATGTTCCTCCAGGCCTCCCTGTCCTCTACTATACTCTGGAGTCCATTTAAGCTCATGCCGACTGCTTCAGTGACTCCATCCAGCCACCTTGTTCTCTGTCATCCCACTTTTCTTTTGCCCTCAATTGTTCCCAGCATGAGACTCTTCTCCAGTGAGTCCTTCCTTCTCATTAGGTGGCCAAAGCATTTGAGTTTCATCTGCAGAATCTAAAGAGCAGTCAGGGTTGATCTCCTCTAGGACTGACTGATTTGATCGCCTTGCAGTCCAAGGGACTCGCAGGAGTCTTCTCCAGCACCATAGTTCAAAGGCTTCAATTCTTTGGGCTCAGCCTTTCTTATGGTCCAAGTTTCACAGCCATACATTTTAACTGGGAACACCATAGCCTTGACTATACACACTTTTGTTGGCAGGGTGATGTCTCTGATTTTTAATAAGCTATCTTGATTTGCCATAGCTTTCCTCCCCAGGTATCCCCAGTTGATACCTTGGTACTCAATTGCTTTGAAACTCATCTAATTTGTTACTCAACGCATTTTGACATGAAAATTTTGTCCTGGTACTCACCATTTGTTTGGTACTCAACGCACAAGCTAGAACTTGTAAGAGTCAGCTGCCTTTTGACACATTACATTATTCCTTATGGGTAAAATTTGTTTTTGTACTCATCTTAACATGGAACCAATTAACAAGGAATACCAAGGCAGCAAGGTGGTCCATTACAGTGGTAATGGACGCATGGCTGGAAGACCTGAAAAAATGTATTAGTGATAGATTGTAATGAGAAAAAAAATCTATCTTTACTGTTGCTAGAGTTAAAAATGACTTGACAGAATGCAATCAATTGGTCATCAATGGGGTGTCAGAAACAAAGCTTTTGAAAACAAGAACACCTTTTTGTTCTCAAATCCACATTTGCTTCATATTTTACATTGCACAAGATCCATTCCCAAAGTTTTCAGCAGGAATTCTCAATGCCCCTACAGAGCTGCAGCAAACCTGTTTTCCATATAATAAACATGAAGTTTTCAGGCATTTTACTAATCATTCATCTGCCAGATTTCAGAAGATTTAAAAGAAAAATCAGGTGCTGGTTTCATAGGCAACGATAAAAGGAACAGCAAATGTATAGTCTGAATCCGCTCCTTTCTCTCTTCTAACTTGGTTATGGTGTCTCTGTTTTTTTGTTTTTTTTTTAAAAAAAGGCCAAATCTGTTACAATTGTCAGTACACAGTAAGAATTTAGAGATGAAGTCTTTGATTGCCTCAAATAATAGAATCATCATTGAGAGAAAGAAAATGAGGTTTGGGGAAAGTTAATTTAACTACCTGAATATTAGTTAGTTTATATCAAATCATGTCTTCACTATAGCTTAAATAATGCATAAGCGCACCCACATGCCTACCATCCTTGTCCTACTGTCCCCATTTATTTGTCCACATTTCCTGTATTCATAATCATGTTTATACTTATATCTGTTATCTTATACATGCTTGACAAAAATAAATAAAATAAAATAAAATAAATAAAATAATAAAATAAAATAAAATAAAATAAAATAAAATAATAAAATAATAAAATAAAATAAAATAAAATAAAATAAAATAATAAAATAAAATAAAATAAAATAAAATTAGTCCAAACACCTTAGCTGGCCAAATTTGCTTACCTGCTATACCCCAAATCTAACTCATTAACTGAATGTTCAGAATGAAAAGAAGGGGATCAGGGGGCGGGGAAACGAGTCAAAAAGATTCCTGCATTTATGGACTTGTGTTTTCCTTGTACTGCCTCCCCCAAGAGTCAGCGAGTTGTTGTTGTTGGTTTTTGTTTTTTTTTGAAAGGTTGGAGATTGTGGTCTTTCTGTCTCTCCCTGTTTCTCCTCTGCAGGTACATTTCTGCTATTGAATGAAGATCTTTATCATGAGTAATTACAAATGGGCCAGGTAATCCTCCACGTCATGGTACATTGAGCTCATCGGTGTGAAGCCGAGACATCCTTCATTTTCCTCCCTTTTATCATAGATGTTGTTAAAACACCTCCACAGCACACAGTGAATAATTCAGATGTGTTTATTACAACCTCTGACAGAGGACCAGTGAGAGCAGAGGTAGAAATGTAATACCATTTATCTTGCCTTGGCATCTTTCATCTATGATATCATTCTGAACATCAGTGGGAAGGTCAAAATGACTTCAGGCAGTCTTTGTTCCCCAAATGAAACCCCCCAGGTGCAGTAGCCTACGGCTTCCATTATCCGTAGAAAGTTGAGCACAAACTATCTCTATGTACCTGGAAGAAATGAAACAGTTTTCAGTGCCCTTTTTAAATACTCAGGACCCTCCCATTCTCAAGGGCATGAAGAGAACAGATGGATATTAGTTGATCTGAAAGAATAAGAGGAACGGTCTTTAGCATCTCAACACTGGAATGTTGACACATACATACATGAGTTTTCACGAATGAATTCACACTTCCCAGAATAATAATCCAGGGTCCAATCTGGGTCAGTCACAGGGACTAGAGCATGGGAATGGAGCAGGCCGAAGTCATTAATCTGGCCCGTGCAGGACCATGAGGCTGCCGCGGAGCCAGCCAGAAGTGGGATTTGGAGGTTCTCCAAACCAGCCATAATGTTAGCTATGGGTTCTCCCGAACCCGGGCGAACCCATAGCAGCCCACCTCTGGGTATGTCTATGGAGAGTCTCAATGGTACAGGTCATGGTTGTCGAAAAAGGTGCTTTTTCCAAAAGGAAACTGGACTGTTTCGGAAAAGTCCAATTGAAGTGGACTGGGCTGAAAAATCCAGTTGCGTTCTGGGGGAAAAAAAAAGCATCTTTGGGACATCTAGAATAGGTAGGTTATTTGTAATGGGTTTCTGACATTCCACCTTCCTCTGTTTTATAAACAAGGAATAATACTTTTTGGAACCCGACAAGCAATTTGCATCTACTGAGATACCTGACAAGCATCTGCTGAGCCACATCCTTCCTTCAAAGGGCCAATGGGACAGCTTGCACTTTAATCCTAGAAAGACTTTCCCAGCCATTGGAAAAAAAAAAAAAGAAATTGTGCAATTCCATCTGGAGAGAAATCTTTTTGACTGATCATTCCCAGCGAGGGTTAATTTGCAGCGGGGATTGTCAGTTGCTTAGAAACCTGTTTCTGATAATGAATGCATTAATGCCTTCCTCCGGTTTGCTCTTCTGAACTTTAGTAAAGCTAGTTTGCCTGTCATCTGTCTTAATTAACACGTTCCTACCAAAAATAAATGTATGAGCACCGTAAAGGGCAGAGGCCACTTATACGCCTTCTTTATGTACCTCTTCATTCACCATCTCACAGACTTTCTGCTTCAATTTTATTCTACCCCTTCGGCCATGGGCTCCTTCTATCTCCAAGAGGGAAAGTCTTTTCAAAGCTGGTGAGAAAACTTTCGTCATACCTCTAGAGCCTTCAGAGAGCCAATAGTACCTTTGCTAGGCTGAGCTTCATGTAGAGATGAATTCCTCTGAACTTGCTGTGCTGAGAAGATCCCTCTCATTCTTTCTCAAAGGTCTCACTCAGTGATACAATGCTTTCTTCTCCCATCAAATCCATGGCAAGGATGAACAATAGATAGATTGGGGATAATAGAATTTCCACATCTTGGGTCAAACTCAAGTTTCCCTCCACAATATTTTCCTTTTTTTTTTTTTTTTTTTTTTGGAAACTAAATCTGGTCCACAAGAAATGCTATCCCAAGCCCAGAGTTTCTCTATTGTTCCCTTTCTGTTTTCTACAAACTGGCACAGTTCTAATAGTCATGATGGAAAACAATAGAGGAAACCAACTTGTATTCATCTGAGAATAAATGTTCAAAAACACCCTGAAAAGAAATTGAAAGGGAAATCCTCAAATCTTTTTGAGAACATAAAATAATAGAGCTGGAAGAGACCTTGGAGGTCTTTCTCATTCAATTCTTTACTCAAGGCAGGAGATTGTATACCATCCTGGTCAAATGGTTGCCCAGTCTATTTTTGAAGACCTTCAGTGATGGCGCACCCACAACTTTTGGAGGCAAGCCATTCCACTAGTTAATTTTTCTCACTGTCAGGAAATTTCTCCTTATTTCTAGGCTGGATCTCTCTTTATACCCATTACAGTAGCTTTTATCAGAGTGGAAGAGAACCTTCCATCTTCTAAATATTTAGAATATTCAGCCCGGTGGAGCTCTCATCTCAAAATCAGGAGGCTGTGAGTTCGAACCTAGGTAGATGCAGATATTTTTCTCTCTGGGCAGAATGAGAATATATCTGCTGAAAAAAAAAAAACAAAAAAAAACAACAACTCTGCATTGGCAACAGGAAGGGCATCTGGCCAGTAAACACTCAGCTCCATTCAGTTGCCCAGACTCCACCCCATTGGATCCATTGCAAGCAAAACTCCACCAGACCAGCGGACACTGCCTTGATTGGGCCATGTGACTGTTGAACTTTCTAATATTTCTGGTTAAATGCAAAAGTGGTGCAAGAAAATAAAACCAGTTCTTTGGATGCTCCCAACCCGGACAATTGGAGCAAGTACCAGCCTGAATTTCAGCTTCAAAGATCATTTGTTATGTCTTCCTAAATCTCTGTTCAAGGATCATCCTCACCACAAAACTAGTCCAGTTGTTTTCTTGATGCAGCAGAAAAGTACTTTATTGCTTATAATTTCTAATTCCTGCTCTTCCCAGGAACCAAGCCCGGGTAACAAGGTTTGTTTCAGAGACTCAGCATATGTTCTGAAAGCAAAGAGGTCTGACTTGCTCTTTTGTTAAAGATGCGGTGTACATTTTCTATTCATAGGAGGAGGAAAAGAAGAGGACATCTCTGTGGTTGCCTTTTTTATAAATAGGATTATTTAATGGTTCAGTGTGTCCCTAGCAGCTTATTGGAGTTTTAAAATAAAACACTGAGTTGAGGGACTCAGCAGGAGATTATGCCAACAAACATGGAAAAATCAAAGCAAGCAAGAGAGAATGGTCTCAACCCATTCATTGACAATTAAAGCTGCCTAAATAGATGAGGTTTTTTTTGGGGGGGGGGACATATCTCACCGCATACACTAATCTATTGAGCTGCTGGTGTGAGCTTCATTGATTAAAGAAAAGCCCTTGATTGTGGTGATCATGTCAAGCTGTGGAATGTGCTCAGAAAAATGGGACTCCCACAACATCTCATTATCTTCATGAGAAACTTATATACTGTATGTGTCAACTCGCAAAGCATCCCTGGCCTGCTCTCAAGTTGCCATAGGCCAAGGAGGATGGGAAACCAGTGAAATGGCACAGCAGCCAAAGACATTCCACGCTTATCTCTCTCAAGCCTGTATCCCAGGGTTACCTACAGCAACCGAGGGGAGTGACCTCTATAACCCGTGAAATTGCTCCGTTAGCGAATGCGATTGATGATACACCCTGGGGGAGGGGGAAACAGGGTCATAATTGGAGAGTAAATTACATAGGTCAGAGCTGGCTGCACTTGGGAACGTGCCGACATGAAGCTCCTAATAAATAACTGGATTTCTTTTGAAGCTTGGCGCAAGACTCAGGATTTAATTAGGGCATCCATCGGAACCCTGACAATATGTCTGGAAGCCAGAGTCATGGTGAAAAGGCTGGTTGCAGGTTGCCAAAGGAGTGAGATAAGTATATTCTCTTCTTTATGCAGAATATGTATTCAGGAAAACGGGATTGGAAGATGATAAGAATCATGGTTTTAAAATTGGAGGAAAAAATACCAGTCACTTGCACGATGATGATGATGATGATGTCATGCTAAGACCACCATGAAAAAAATGGGACCAAAATTAAATATGATGCTATCCATTCAATCATGTCTAATTCTCAGCAATTCTTTGGACCAGCTCTTTCCCCATTTTCCAATCTTCTATGAATTCTTTCACTTGTTTTATGCTCCGGCTGGTGTCAGCTTTAATGGTGTCTAGCCTTTTTTTTTTTTTTTTTGGCTGCTTCATTTCTTTTTATCACTGATCGTCCAATTAACGATAACAGATAGAACAAGCAGCCTTAGAATTGACAAGGCAGATATCACAGTGGTGAGTAGCTTCTGCCTTTTAGGATCAACCATCAACAATAAAGGAACAAGCGGTCAGGTAATGCACTGCCGACTACCACTTGGAAGAGCAGCCATGAAGGCTCTGAGAAGGATATTCATTGGCATCCTTCAGTCTCAAGAGACGATGGTATCGTGCTCTGGAAAGAGGTCCTAAAACAGCATCTAGTGTGACTAAAAAGGCCAATTCGAGAATGGCAATCCCTTCCACACTGAGGGCAGATACATTCTGTCCCCTGCCCAGCCCCCAGATTTTGCTGGTTCCGGGATTGCCTCTTTGTCTCAGCCTGCCAAACAAGTGTCTCTTCGAATTGGAGAAGGCCATGCTGCGTCTTTAGCCTCCAAGCTGAATGATCGGAGGTCAAGGATATTCAAAGATTGCAACATTTCTATACTCTCTAAGATCAGAATTATGAAGAGCAAGCAGCGGTGGGTTTCACATTATGTTATTACCAGTTCGCCGCATGCACATATGCTTACTTCATGCACACATGTGCCCGGTTCGCATCCGTGCCTGCCTTCTGCGCATGCACCCATCCTTCCGCACAGGTGCTTTGCTCACGCGCGCATCTTCCGAACATACCTCCCCGCCTTAAAAACGTGCCTAAATAGGATGGCGTAGAGCCATTTCCGCTACCGGTTTGGGCGAACCAGCTGAATACCACCTCTGAGAGCAAGGAATTCCCTGTGATAAAATTTGGGCTTTAAAGAAGCAGGCTAGGCAAGCAAAAGTTGGACTTTAAAGAAGCAGGATAGAAAGAATATTGATGAACTTTGGTGTCGGAGAAGACTCCTGAGAATATTGTGGACAACTAAGAAAACCTAACAATAAATTATTGAAGAGTTCAACTCAAGAGTTATTACTTGAGGCACAAATGACCAGGCTCAAATTATTCTATTTCAGATACATTATGGAAAGACTCAACTCTCTGGAAAAGCTTCTAATGCTGGGAGGAAGCAGAAAGGAGGAGGAGAAAAGGATGACCAGCCGCTAGGTGGAGAAATGTGGTCACAGAGGCAGTCAGTGCACCTTTGGGAGACATTGATGGAGATCATGCAGGTCATGGTTGTTCCAAAGGTGCTTTTCCAAAAAGCAAGTAGACTTTCTTGGTTTTTTTTCCCCCCTGTGAAAACATTTTGCTTGTCATCCAAGAAGTGAAATGTTATCAAAGGAAGAAATCAAGAAAGTCCAGCTGTCTTTCAAAAAAACACACATTTGGGCAGTGGTGAAATCTGAACCGTTTTACTACCAATTCACTGGCAATTCACTGGCTGCCAAGCGCATGCTGCACACGTGCATGTGCAGTACACACCAAATGTGCACTGCATGTGCGCATACACAATACGCACCAAAAGGAGGCTTCGGAAGGTAAGTAGAACAGCTGGGGGGGAATCAGCTATGGAGCGCGAACTTGGGAACCTTTTAAAAAACTTTTTAAAAGTATTTTTAACTACCGGTTCCGGAGAACTGGTAATAAAAAAATGCTTAAAAAGTAAAAAGTTCTGAAGATCAGCTGAGCAATGCCAGAACTTTTTTTTTTTTTTTACTTTTTAAGCATTTTTTTACTACCGGTCCTCTGGAACTTTTTTTTTTTTTTTTTTTTACATTTTTACTACTGGTTCGGCGAAACAGTAGCATTTTTTACTACCGGTTTGGGCGAACCAGCCTGAACCTGTAGCATTTCACCCCTGCCTTTGGGTCATTGGAAGATATGAAAAAATAGGTTAGTAATGAGAATTGTAAATAAAAGAAGACTTGATGGCACATAATCAATTGGGGAAGAACAGCTGGCAAGAGCAGAATAGGCAAGAAAATGAGGATATGAAGGGGCTAATCAAACAGAAGGATGCTGAAAATCCTTTTGGGCTGAAAGGAAGCCTGTATGCTCTGTGAAGAGTGTCTTGAAGTCACCATAAGTAGGCACCTGCAACTTGTACCAAGAGAGAATATGTGTAGCCCAGAAGTGAACTGTGTGGTCCTTGGTGCTCTCCAAGCTCTATGATTTCCTTGCAGATATTTCATTACCAGGTAATGGTATAGGTAATAGTCATCAGTGAAATGCTGCCTAGCCTAGAACCGGGGTCACCTATCCAATTGCTTAGCTTTCAAACCAGTGGTGGGATTCCATTTTTTTTACTACCGGTTCTGTGGGCGTGGCTTGGTGGTGTGGCAGGGGAAGGATACTGCAAAATCCCCATTCCCTCCCCACTCCTGAGGGAAGGATATTGCAAAACCTCCATTCCCACCCCACTCTGAGGCCAGCCAGAGGTGGTATTTGCCGGTTCTCCAAATGACTCAAAACTTCCGGTACCGGTTCTCCAGAACCTGTCAGAACCTGCTGGATTTCACCCATGTTTCAAACCCAGATTAAGCTAGCAGTCATTGTGACCTGCTGAAATGCAGCAATACTTTTGGTATTCTTCACCTTTGACTCTACTGGCTAATATAATGATTAAAAAAAAAACAGGGCGTCAAAGGCATAGTTTACCTTTCTGTTCTTTTCTGAACAAACTTCCAACTTCAGCTATCCATCATTTCACCTTTCTAAGAATGCCTATGGGAAACTTTCATTTAGATTGATATGGCACTCTGAAGCTTCAATTCTGAAGGGAATTAATTGAAGCACGCCTCTGCATCCAAATCTTCAAATTGCATCCTCAAACAGATTTGTTGGATTCGATCAAACTGGATGTCTACAGATTGAGCCAAAGATGGGATAGATCTGTGCATGTGGGTGAATGCTTCCATGCACATGTGTGTGCTGTCATGCAGATCGTCAAAGAGATTCATCCTGATTATTCAAAATGCAGAATCAAATTGAGTCGCAATTACCAAACACATTGACCAATTCACTTATGACTGAATTACTTAAGCGATAAGGTTCAATTGCTTTCTCACTAATTACTTTACAAGCTAACATCTACACCTTTTTCTTGGGCTATGTAATTGCCTATCGTATAGGGAACCTTCCCCTTCCCTTCGTTCTTCTCTGACTTTTAGCAGTTCTAATGCCTCAGATGAGTAAGAAATGGCCCCAAAATATCAGATTGATTTAGCAGATAGCGAAGCTTAAAACAACAGAAGAGTAGATGAATTTTCCATCAAAATGAACTTTGTTCTTACAGGGGAAAAAAAAAATGATGAAACAAAGCAGCTTTGAAGAATAACAACAAAAGGATTAATACGCTGGGGAAGATGTACACATCGGCCATCACACTGAACAAGTTGTACTGTTACAAAGTTAGTCTTGCTGCTAAATACATTTAACTTTAGCATCCATCTTCAGAATTGGTTTCCAAATATTTGCTGGACCTAAAGAATCAAAAGGACCCTTTGAAGTATTTGCTTTGATCCCCCACCTCTTTGGCTGCCCATTTGTGTTTTCATTTACATTTGTTTCCATTTTAGACCCTTGCAGGATTTTAAGCAACATAAATTGGAAATGATGCTTTGCATTTCCTTTGTTATCATTCTCTTAAAAACATCTCGTGAGCTACAACCAGCCAATTTGAGCAGATAGCATGAAAAGAAAAGAAAACGTTCAGTTCTAGTTCAGATGAATAGCGACAACCTTATTTATTGAAAACGGTCTTTGGGCTGCATTGTGGGACACAAATAATATTTCCCTGACATGCATAATACTGAACCACAAAGCAGACACTGCGGGCACACTGGTGACCCTGGAAAGGAAAGAGGCAGATAACAAAAACCTGGGTACAGCGAAAGATATACTTTATGTTAGAAGGTGCTTGTACTTGTTTTTTTTTTTAAATAATTTTTATTAAACAGTTTTTAAAAAACAAACCAACCAACCAACAAAAAAAACCCCAAACAAACAAAAACAGATATTTTACACCATCTTCTTTTCAACATCTTCACATCAGTAATCCATATTTATACATTTTCTCTTTCTTATTTTAATATATCTTTTATACATATATTTCTAGTATATCATATATATATATACTGTTAGAATATATTCTCTTAATCTAAATATTTTATTTACATTTAACATAAACAGGTACCTAATTTCCTTTCCACAATTTGTATCTTCCCACTTGTTTCCATATTCCTCCATCTAATTTAACCATGGTTTAGTTTTCTTTTGTTCACCCCTTTTCCCCCCTTTCTCCTCCAACCATTTATACCATTTCTCCCAGACTAAGTAATATTCTGTTTCATCTTTTTCCTGCATCTCCTTTGTGAGCTTATCCATTTCCGTACACTCCATAATTTTTCTAATCACCTTGTCTTCTGATGGTATGTCATTGTTTTTCCAGTTTTGTAGGTGCTTGTACTTGTTTATTGTTTACAACCCCATGGACCATAGCACCCTAACCCTAACCCTCCACTGTCTCTCAGTTTGCCCAAATTCATGCTTATTGTATCGTTGACACTATTTAACCATATCATCCTCTGCCACTCCCTTCTCCTTTTGCCCTCCATCTTTCCCAACATCAGGGCCTTTTCCAAGTTCTCCCTTCTCATCGGGTAGCCAAAATATTTGAGCTTCAGCTTCAGTATTTATCCTTCCAACAAGGGGTGGGATTCAAAAATTTTAGCAACTCGTTCTCTGCCCAGTTGCTGGGTGGGCGTGGCCATGGTGGGCGTGGCCTACACAGCCTCCTGCACCATGGCAGGGGGGAGGTGCTTTCACCCTCCCCAGGCTCCAGAGGCTTTCCTCAAACCTCCGGTAGGGCGAAAACAACCTTCCCTAGGCTCTGGAGGCCCTCCGGAGGCTGGTTATGGGCCTGTTTTGAGACTTCTGGAACTTCCAGGAGGCCCGTTTTTCACCCTCCCAGAGCCTCCAAACAGGCGCTGCACTTACCTGGCATCCAAAATGGGCCACGTGGAGACTTCTGGGAGGGACAGTGTGGGGTGAGTGGGGCCAGCCAGTCCTTGCAACTACTGATTTGGCAAACCAGATGTAAAATTAGCATCCAGTTCGTTCGAACTGGTCTGAATCGGCTGAATCCCATCCCTGCTTCCAATCCTGTCAGGGTTGGTTTCCTTTAGGTTAGACTGATTTGATCTCCTTGCAGTCCATCAAGAGTCTTCTCCAACCCCACAGTTCAAAAGTTCTTTGGTCCTCAGCCTTTCTTATGGTCCAGCTCTCACAGCTAGACATTACTACTGGGAAAACCATAGCTTTGATTATATGGACCTTTGTCGGCAAAATGATGTCTCTGCTTTTAATATGCTGTCTAGAGTTGTCATAGCTTTCCTTTCAAGGAATCACTATCTATAGAGCCTTACACATAACGCAGGGGTGAAATCCAATTTTTTTTTTACTAATGGTTCTGTGGGCATGGCTTGGTAGGCATGGTGTGGCTTGGTGGGCGTAGCAGGGGAAGGATACTGCAAAATCTCCATTCTCACCCCACTCCTGGGGAAAGGATATTGGAAAATCTCCATTCCCACTCCACTCTGGGGCCAGCCAGAGATGGTATTTGCCGGTTCTCCAAACTACTCAAAATTTCCGCTACCGGTTCTCCAGAACCTGTCACAACCTGCTGGATTTCACCCCGATATAATGTCTGTCTGTCTGTCTGTTTTGTCTGTCTGTCTGTCTGTCTGTCTGTCTGTCTGTCTGTCTGTCTATCAATCTATCTAGCTATCTAGCTATCTAGCTATGCAAAGCCATTTACGAGATGGAGGCATATACATTTGTAAAAATTACTGAAGAGTTTGGGGATCCCAATTTTGGAGGCAAAGAAATCAGTTAACTATAGCAAAGCAAAACAAGATGGTAATGAAATGTCTTCAACCCAAAAGAAGAATCATTTCAGGCAAGCAGAGGAACTTCTCAGAAGTCGATTAAGAGGCAAACACTGGGCATCCAACCCAAAGTTAAACATTTACTAATACATATTCAAACATACATTTCTGCAAGCCAATAAAAAAATTGGAGAAATCATACCGTGGATTTTTTTTTTTTTGAGCCTTCTCACGATAGCCAGAGGACTCTTTTTTTAAATAAAGAAAAAGAAAACGGGTGATGTTTCATTTACTTATTTTCACAGCATGCTGCTATGTATCATAAATCAAATGTGGCATTAAGGGTATCATTAAACCAAGGCACAAGCTCATTTAACATAAGGAATTTGATCAAGATTTTAAATTGCAAAGCAGACCAATACAGAAAGGTCTGAATCATGAATCTGGAAGTTGTTATTAAGTTGGCATTGTTATTTATTTGTTTATATAGTGCTATCTCCATCCGCACTGGTTTACCAAGTAATATAAGGACGAAGAATAATTGGGTTCCGTCTTCACAATGAAGAAAGTTACTGGAGCATAAAAAAAGCAATTGGGACGATATAGTTGTTGTCGTTTTTTTTTTTTCCCAGTTTCACAATTCAAATTTAAGAAAAAGATTAGCAGCATCACTAAAGCCTATATATTCCAGCCTGAAACACAGAAACCTTTGGAGACCATATGCTTGCTTCAAATATAAATTCTATCACCCTATCATTATATTTCAGCATGATTGAAAATCTGCTATGCATGTATTAATAAAAGGCTCCCTTCCCCCAGCAATCTCAAATAGATTGTATGTATGATTGCCTTAATTTGTTCCCTTCTTTTTCAATGCATTGCCACATTAATAAAGACCATGTGCTACTGTGCACGGGGAAAACACCCAGTAAAAATAAAAGAATCTCCGTATTTGCCGTACATCTAATTCTATCACAAAGGCTTTTCTGCAGTTATGTTAATAGCCAGGGGTGGGGCTGCTGGGGGTTTGCAGGGGTTCAGGAGAACCTCTAGCTAATATTCTGTGCAGTTTGGAAAACCCCCAAATCCCACTCCTGGTTGGCCCTGCCCACTCCGCCCCTCCCAGGAGTCCCCACGTGGCCCGTTTTGGATGCAGATAAGTGCAGAGTGTGTGCGGAAGCTCGGGAAGGGTGAAAAATGGGCCTACCAGAAGTTTGGGAAGACCAGAAACGGGCCCGTTTCCAGCCTCCAGAGGGCCTCCAGAGCCTGGGGAGGCCGTTTTTGCCCTCCTGGAGGCTCGAAGAAAATCTCCGGAGCCTGGGGAGGGCAAAAACACCACCCCCATGGTGCAAGAGGCCAATTAGGCCATTCCCACCATGGCCATGCCCACCTAGCAACCAGGCAGAGAACCCCTTGCTAAAATTTTTGAAGCCCAGCCCTGTTAATAGTGTTCACCAGCTATACTATATTCCTCTGTGAGGAGGTGGAATAAATCAGTGAAGGAAATAAAGAGATTAAAAGAAATACACAGGTATGACAGCAGCAAGATTACTGTACTGACACAAAAATGGAAGGACACTTTGATTCCCACCATGGACAAATGGCTGCAGAAGCTGATGGAGTTGGCAGACATGGCTAAATGGACCGTTTGGGTTAAAGAAAATAATATAATTACTTTTGTTTCCACATGGAAACCGCTTCTGAACTTTGTGCTTGAGGTGGCAAAGGATGAAATTTTGATTGTGGGTTTTACTGATTAGATTGATAGGAGTTTATAGAAATGGGTTGGTTTATATTACTATGGAAAAGCAAAAAGTTTTTTTTTCAAGAGGCAACTGGGCTTTCTTTTTCTTTGAAGATGTCTCGCTTCTCATCCAAGAAGCTTCTTCAGAGCAAATAAAACTCTCTCTTCCAAAGACAATATCTTTTACCATGGACACATCTTACTGTTCTCATCCTCGATCTCCTATCTAAAGTCTGAACTAATTTACCTACAATTCTTTGCAAGCCAAGAATGTGAGTTCCAACAGGAACTCGGTTAAGAGCGTGGCATGTTTGCAGCCAGTCAATGCTACTCCTATTCTCCAGAGGAACAGAGAACAAATCTCCCCCTTCCTTTAGCTGTTCTGTAAATGCTTCGCCTCATTTGTATTTCCCCCTAAATTATGTTTCCAATCTGTTGCCTGTTTGTTATGATCAAAGGAGAAGGAAATGGAAGTTCTGAGAGACTGACCCCTCCTCTCTTCCAACCCTCTTCCTAGACTCCCTTCACATGGTCAGGCTTGCATTGCAATTTCTATTTTGTACCAACTGTTCGTTCCATCTCCACATCTGTGGATTCCTATCATTCCATCTGCTCTTTTCCTTTTTATCTTTCTTTCTTTTTTCCTTGTTTGTTTGTTTCCATAATAAGCTCCTGAGCTTGCACAATGTTCTCCGCCACCTCTCTGGTTTGAATAAATGGAATTGCTTAAATTGCAGCAGCCAGTGTGGCTGCCCTGTTCATTGTCTCTTTGTGACGCTCTTCAGGTGAGCTGATCCAAAGTGAAGCAAACCAAATGCCAATCAACTCTGTTTGACAATCACAGTTGGATTGGAGTTTATAAAACAGAGCTCTGTTTTTCTACCGTATCCTCAGAAAGCCACGGAACGATTCCCTTCTTATCGTTGTTAGTTTATACAATATTGTTGGAGGTGTTAGAGTTTGCAGCAATCCAACCAGCACACAAGTAAATAATTCAGCAGGATTCATTTATAGAAGAAACTTGTTTATATCCAATAATATAAAACATGATGCATGTATACAATACCCATGCAGCTCTTGCAACGTGGTAGCAAGTACAAGGACAAGAAGCAGAAGCCAGAACAACCAGAGCCCAGAATTCAGAAGGTATAATATAAGGACAAACAAATCCACAGCCAGGCTCTGAGCCATCTCCCATGGCTAACAACAGATCCTGTTTCTTAGTCACCAAACAGTTCCCCATTGGCTGACTTGTTGTTATGGCTGACTTATTGTTATACCCCAACTCATAATTTCTTATACACCGACAGGAGGTGGCTGAGGGTTTTAGTGCAACAAAGATAAGCAAGGGTGGGCTGCTGGTGGTTCGCAAGGGTTCAGGAGAACCTCTAGCTAAGGTTCTGTGCAGTTTGGAGAACCCCCAAATCTGACTCCTGGTTGGCCCCGCCCACCTCACCCCGCCCCTCCCAGGAGTCCCCATTTGGCCATTTTGGATGCAGGTAATTGCATGGCGCATGTGGAGGCTCAGGGAATGCCAAAAATGGGCCTACCGGAAGTTCGGGAAAGCTGGAAATGGGCCCATTTCTACCCTCAAGAGGGCCTCCAGAGCATAGGGAGGCTTTTTTTCCCATCCCAAAGGCTCAAGGAAAGACTCCGGAGGCCCGGGAGGGCAAAAATACCCCCTGCCACTGGTGGGTTGCCCCCGGTTCGGACCGGTTCTATAGAACCGGTAGTAAATCCGGAGAGAGGCTTCGCCCACTGACTCCGACGTCATCAGGGTGCTTCTGCGCTTGTGAAGAAGAGTGCGCGTGCGCACAGGTTCATTGCAAACCAGTAGTAAAGGTAAGTAGAACCCACCCCTGCTAAAATGTAGGGTGAACGAAGAGAATTAGATATGTGCAGTGTAACGAAGAGAAGAATTGGGGGTGATAGGCAAGCAAGTCTTCCAGTACTTGAGGGGTTGACACAGAGAAGAGGGAATCAATCTGTTCTCCAAAACACCTGAGGGTAGGACAAGAAGAAACAGATGGAAGTTTATCAGAGAGAGATCCAACCCAGAATTTAGGAGAAATTTCCTGGCAAAGAGGATAATTAATCAGTGGACCAGTTCAATGCCTCTTGAAGTATTGGCTCCTCCATCACCGGAGGTTTTCAAGAAGAGACTGGACAACTATTTGCCTGGAGTTGTATAAGGTCTCCTGTTTGAGCAGGGAGTTGAACTAGATGATCTCCAACCCTTTGATTCCGTGTTCTATAATCTATTGATGATTTTTTTTTCTAGCCTACAGTATTTCTTTATCCCTCTAATGGCACACTGGCTGCTAACATTTCCCAAATTAATAGAGCCTAAAAGAAAAATGCCCTATTGATGTCTTGCTTGGGGACAGAAGGAAGCCAACAAAGCATCAGAGCACTGGAAATTCTGTGATGAAAGATGGAAAATTCATACCTTTGGTCACCTTGTCATCAAATTAATGCAAGCTCTTCACCCAGAAACTTTTCTCTAATATTCTCTGTTCTTTGTAGAACATTTTGACAGCAAATTCTCTTTTCCCAAACTGAACAAGAACTGAGTGGCGTAGGAGGCTAATGCTTCCTATTAAGGCAGCATTTAACATCCAGCTGCCTGCAATTACTGCAAGTTCAATTCTCACCAGGCTCAAGGTTGACTCAGCCTTCCATCCTTTCTAAAGTGGGTAAATTGAGGAGCCAGTTTGTGGGGGCAATAAGCTGACTTTGTATAAAATATACAAAAGTATGAAGGCTATTGCTTAACGCATTGTAAGCCGCCCTGAGTCTCCGGAGAAGGGCGGCATATATTCCGTTCCATTCCGTTCCGTTCCGTTCCGTTCCATTCCGTTCCATTCCGTTCCATTTCACTCTACTCTACTCTACTCTACTCTACTCTACTCTACTCTACTCTACTCTACTCTACTCTACTGTATTAACATTTTAACTTATGTGGTACACCTGCTGCAAGTGACTCAGAGTCTTTCTGGAAGCGAGACAGCCTCAGATCAAATCAAACCAATCAATTTACGATACACAATTCGGGGTTTATGCTAGACTTGCACCGGAAAGCTTGAATTTAATTTCAATTTAGCCACAACTCTCACTGGATGACTTTAGGTTTTCTTTCACAATAATGTGCAATAGACTCCTTGAGTCTGTTGAGAGTAGTATAAGGTATTTAAGAAGTCCAAAAACACAGAATTATGGTCGCTATTGAGTACACTGTTATCTTTATGTATATAAATCAGTATGTGAACGATATGTATAAATGGCAAATTGAAATATGGGAGAAAAATGGATACGTAAGAAATGTTTACTGATGCGAAATTGTTGAAAAGAAGAAAATTGTAAAAAATTCTTTTAAAAAAAATAAATAAAAAAACCTGTTTAATAAAAATTATTATTAAAAAAAAGAGAAGAGATTAAGATAAGATAAAGACATATGGAAAAAGAATATTATGGCCGAAATTGGAAATATGTAAAATGTACTTGTGGTGTGGTGGTGGAAAGAGAGGAAAATAACAAGATAAGGTGAAAAATGATGGATTTGGGATAAAGAATTATATAAAAGGGATAAATTTGGAAAAAGCGGGAAGATTGGAATAGATTATAAAAATTAAGATATATAAGATATATAAGATGTGACCCGGTCACCACTTTGTTCATAAAATATGGATGATGAAAGAAAAATTGTAATAAAACTTGTTTACAAATAAATAAATAAATAAATAAAAGTCCAAAAAAAGTTACACCAGACAGAAGCAACCTGGATGGTAGGAACGATCAACACTTGCCTTCACTATGAGAATGCTTTTATTTCTTTTGTTTTGCACAAATAGTATTCCTATGTTTTCTTGTAAATAAAAACAAAATAACTTGGGATTTCTGACATTCAGAGTTGGGTTAAAGCAATCCTGGACCAGGCCCTTTGGTGGCCCTATCTCGTTCATGGGATATTTTCTTTGAAGCGTGTCCCTATTGTGGGACCAAGGTTCATTATCCAGAAGGAAGAGAAAAGGCTGGGATATATATTTTTGCTCCTCTTTTCTATCCTTGGCCTCTCTTACTCTATTTGAAATCAGTTGTCAGTGACCCATTTTGACAACTTTGCTTTGCTGGCTGAGGATGAACAGCCTCAAAGAAATAATAAAATAGTAAAAAACCCAAACCAGAACATCATCTTTGACAGCAAAGTCTAGGAACCAGTGGTGAAATGTAAAATTTGTTACTACCGGTTCTGTGGGCATGGTTTGGTGGGGGGTGGGGTAATGTGACTGGGTGGGCATGGCCAATTTTTTTTTTTTTAACTTTTAAAAGCATTTTTTCTACAACCGCTTCGGCTGAAGAGGTTGCAGAAAAAAATGCTTTCAAAAGTCTCTGATGATCAGGCAACTCAGCCGGGATCGTCAGAAGCTTTTAAAGGCATTTTTTTTCCTACAACCTCTTCAGCCAAAGAGGTTGTAAAAAAAAATGCTTTTAAAAGGCTCTGATGATCCCAGCTGAGCCGCGCGATCATCAGAGGCTTTTTTTTTTACTTTTAAAAGCATTTTTTTGGCCAAAGAAAAAAATGTTTTTAAAAGTAAAAAAAAAAAAAACAACCTCTGATAATCATGCAGCCCTCATCTGGGCCTTCCCCAGACTCTAGGACTGGTCCATGGTCCTCCCCAGCCTCCTCACTGTGTGACTCTGCTGCTAGCTCCGCAGGCTGGACCACAACCCTTATAAAAAAGGCATTTTAACTGGGACATCTTATCAATTTCATAATGACTGTGTCTTTTCCAGAAATAGCATAAACCAGGGGTCTGCAACCTTAAATACTCAAAGAGCCATTTGGACCCATTTCCCACAGAAAAGAAAACACCGGGAGCCACAATACCTGGGTGGGCGTGGCCAACTCAATGTCACTCACTTCCACCAGTCACATGACCACCACCCCCAGCCACACCTACCCAGCTGGTCATTAGGGCATAAAACCAGTTGTTAAAAAACACCAGGAACCACAAAATCCTTTTGACATCTCTCTCTCTCTCTCCTCCTCCCTCCCTCTCTCCGCCTCCCTCCCTCTCTCCCTCTCTCTCTGTATCTCTCTCTCCCTCTCTCTCTGTATCTCCCTGTCTCTGCCCTGGCCACTTCTCCATCCCCCACCGTCGCCCTTACCTTCTCAGGCCAGGCGAGGAGTGACTGGGAGGGAAGGGCGAGGCATGGGGCCAGCCACTGATGGGATCACCTGACAGGGAGCCACAGCAGAGGGCCCAAAGAGCTGCATGCAGCTCCGGAGCTGCAGGTTGCTGACCCCTGGCATAAACGAACCTCACAACGATCGGTGGTGTTTTTATTTATCTTCTTCCTTCATTTTCCAGTTGTTAAATCTGGAGCATTAAACACACACGCTCTGATGTTAAATTAGGCCTGGAAAAATAGCCAACTGTTGTTTTTTTTTCCCCCTGAACCAGCAGAGAGTTCCAAGTGTAAACATATGTTTCGCAGATTGGGGAAATAAAGACCCAGTGTACATTCAGATGGCAACAGATGTGGGCCACAAAATCATTATTGAGCCCAAAAAAGCATGGAGGAAGATACAAATGCTCAATTTAAATAAGAGCTTATATGTAATTATAGTTAAGTTCATACTTAATTATAGTTCAACCACATCAAAACAAACACTGGGGGCCTTGAAATTCTGCCTGTGGCACACTGTTGCTTAATCTTCCCTCACTGATGCTTAGGTTTCCTAGGCTAAATTTTAACCCCTGGAAATAAATCTAACCCACTTTCCCACCCCAGCTCAGAGGCACACATTTACAGTGGGAAACATCTACCATACTATTCAAAAGAGACCATTGAAAAGCCCAAAAAGAAACAGAAGGACCAACCAGATGTCTCCTCATCAGACATCAACACCCAGATAAATTGAGAGTAACACCAAGATTAATACTAGACCGACAATCAAGAAGTAAACAATAACCCCAATCCAGGAACGATCAACTCAGACAAATCATGTGAAGTGTTCATACCAATATATAATGCCTTGGTAAGGCCACACTTGGAATACAGCATCCAGTTTTGGTCGCCACGATGTAAAAAAGATGTGGAGACTCTAGAAAGAGTGCAGAGAAGAGCATCAAAGATGATTAGGGGACTGGAGGCTAAAACATATGAAGAACGGTTGCAGGAATTGGGTATGTCTAGTTTAATGAAAAGAAGGACTAGGGGAGACATGATACCACTCTTCCAATATCTCAGGGGCTACCACAAAGAAGAGGGAGTCAAGCTATTCTCCAAAGAACAAGAAGGACAAGAAGCAATGGGTGGAAACTAATCAAGGGGAGAAGCAACCTAGAACTAAGGAGAAATTTCCTGACAGTTAGAACAATTAATCAGTGGAACAACTTGCCTCCAGAAGTTGTGAATGCTCCAACACTGGAAGTTTTGAAGAAGAAATTGGACAACCATTTGTCTGAAGTGGTATAGGGTTTCCTGCCTAAGCAGGGGGTTGGACTAGAAGACCTCCAAGGTCCCTTCCAACTCTGTTATTCTGTTCTATTCTATTCTATTCTATTCTATTCTATTCTATTCTATTCTATTCTATTCTATTCTATTCTATATAATCAAACCATAAACAACAACTTAAACAAGGAACCATCATAACATTCCCACCAACATTGACGAGACCACTAAAAACTAGTATAAGAACAAATCTACTGACTCTGATAATATCACCTAGTTTGGTAATGAAACATCTGCAAGAAAACCAGCAAGCTCAGAGAGCACCACAATACAAAATCTAAAATAATGTACCCAACAACAATACACACACATGATTGGTGCAGCTATCTTCTTTCTTTCAACGCAGGGTTATCTAATGCCATTCTCCCAATGAGAAAGAATCCAGGATACAGAAAGTAAAATTGGCAGAAAAAAAAAGCAATTGTCTCTAAAATAGGACTCTACTCCTGCTGGATTTGTTTTGTTTTATGACCAGCGTACAGCTCTTAATACACGTATCCCATTTCATTAATTACATAAATCATTTTCAGGGTTTCAATCAAAACATAGAAGAAACATCCATTCTACAAACAAATAGCCGGTCATGAAAGAAGCAAAATAAAATTGGTACCTTGAAATCCCGTCAGAATAGACTCTGCTAAGAAATCGATCTCTGGAGGGAACCGAGTCCATGACTCTCTGTGTTGATCTCACCTAGACGAGAGAGTAAATAATCATGGTTAAATAATCGGCGTAAATAATCGTGGTTGGTCTCACCTAGAAGAAAGAGTAAATAAACATGGTTATGTATATTTAGGAACATTGAAATAATCTGTCTGTTAGGAATAAATTGTGCTTGAACTTACAGAGTGGACCTACTTGAACGTTTATTTTCTAGATAGGGTGAATAACAGAATAACAAGAGTTGGAAGGGAGCTTGAAGGTCTTCTACTCCAACCCCGAGGAGACCTTATATCATTTCAGACGAATGGTTGTCCAATCTCTCTTTAAAAACTTCCAGTGATTTTGGAGGCAGGCCATTCCACTGATTACAGTAATTGTTCCTTAGTTCTGGGTTGATTAATTTTCACCCATTGTTTCTTGTCCTGCCTTCACGTGCTTTGGAAAATAGATTGATGCCCCCCCCCTCTTCTTTCTGGCAGCCCCTCAAATAATGGAACACCACTACGTCACCCCTAGTTCTTTCTTTCACTAGAATAGACATAAGGTAAATGTAAAGGTTCCCCTCGCACACATGTGCTAGTTGTTCTCGAGTCTAGGGGGCGGTGCTCATCTCCGTTTCAAAGCCAAAGAGCCAGCGCTGTCCAAAGACGTCTCCGTAGTCATGTGGCCGGCATGACTAAACGCCAAAGGCGCATGGAACGCTGTTATCTTCCCACCAAAGGTGGTCCCTATTTTTCTACCTGCATTTTTTACGTGCTTTTGAACTGCTAAGTTGGCAGAAGCTGGGACAAATAATGGGAGCTCACCCCGTTACATGACACTAGGGATTAAAATCGCTGAACTGCCGACCTTTCAATTGACAAGCTCAGTGTCTTAGCCACTGAGCCACCACATCCCTTAGAATAGACATACCGAACTGTTATTTGTAAATTTTCACCTCCAGCCCCCTAAAGTTAAAGACCATCAGACAGGAACAGAAGTTGCTATGTGTCCCATAATGGAGACTTTTGTTCTGTTACGGTCATAGAAATCTTATCTGTACAACACCCTTTATAAGCTCAGTTCCTGGATGAATATATTAATTAATCAACTTTTGGATTTCTACACGACTATATGAAAAGGAGAGAAGAAAACAGGAGGGCCTGTGGAAGGAGAAGTGCTGCTCTGAATTCAAAACAACCCTTATATCCCCCACAGCTGCCAATACTGTCAAAAATAGGGGAAGAGATTCACAGACCACAGAATGGCAGATCTTTTCAGCCCAAAGGGCTGCTAATTCTACCTTATTCAAATTGTTTTTGGAAATATGTGGGTATGTGTGTGTGTAGCTATTTATCTAACTGTAGACAGGGAGAAAAGAAAAGAAAAGAAACAGGGGGAACGGGAGAGGAGAGGAGAGGAGAGGAGAGGAAAGGAAAGGAAAGGAAGGGAAGGGAAAGGAAAGGAAAGGAAAGGAAAGGAAAGGAAAGGAAAGGAAAGGAAAGGAAAGGAAAGGAAAGGAAAGGAAAGGAAAGGAAAGGAAAGGAAAGAAGGAAAGGAAAGGAAAGGAAAGGAAAGGAAAGGAAAGGAAAGGAAAGGAAAGGAAAGGAAAGGAAAGGAAAGAAGGAAAGGAAAGGAAAACCTTGGTCCTAACAGCTTTGGACAGCATACTTTTATCATCTTGTTTAAGTACATGTGTATCGAGGTGTGGATGGGAGCAAAGGAGAAGAAGAACAGGAATTTAGCCTGGTACATTTAGGAATAAATGAGCCATAATCGTCTTCTCCACCCCTTCCTTATGTTATTCCTTGCATTGGTTTATTGATTACAGAGAGTTTACCTTTGGAAGGTGACTGTTTTTTCCAGTTTTATAATCCCATTTTCAAATTGCAACACCCAGGGAAGACATTGGAGCAACCGAGGAAATTAAAAACATTTGTCCAATCAAAAATGGGCTTCATCATTAGCACAAATGCATAAGAAGTCAACAAGAACAGAACCTCCGGCATGTAAATAAGGATGCTTTAATCTTATTTCTATTTTTTTTTAAAAAAACCCTTTTCAGTCCAGCCTACAATCCAAGCGATCTCTCGTCATGGTACACACTAACTAAATCAGGCTTCCTTTATACTTTCTGAGAGCAGCCAAATTTCACAAATGCTTCCACTTATTGGGGGCAAATTAGGGGTGAAATGCTCCTGGTTTGGACCAGATCGCTAGATCCGGTAGTGATGGCGGCGGGAAGATTGGAGAACCGGTAGCAAAAATCCTTGCTCCCCCCTCGCCGCCTATGCCCAGCTGCGCGATCATCAGAGGCTTTTTTTTTTTTTACTTTTAAAAGCATTTTTTCTATCACCTCTTCAGCTTGTAAAAAAAAAATGCTTTTAAAAGGCTCTGACGATCCCAGCTGAGTTGCCTGATCGTCAGAGGTTGTTTTTTTTTTTTTTTTTGCTTTTAAAGGAGAAGGGCGGCATATAAATCGAACCAATAAATAAATAAATGAATAAATAAAATAAATAAATAGTTCAAAGGCCTCAATTCTTTGGCGCTCAGCCTTTCTTATGGGCCAGCTTTCACAGCCATCCATTGCAACTGGGAAAACCATAGCCTTGACTACACGCACTTTACTATACGCAGGGAATATAAATCCTTCCATTCCCCACCATCCAGTCAGAGCAGAAGAAATTTCTTTTGGATGAGAAGCAAAGAAGAAAAAACAAGGAAGTCCAGTTGCCTCCTGTAAAAGCACCTTTGAGACAAGCATGACCTGGATTACTGAGAATCTCTAGAGCAGTGTTTCTCAACCTTGGTAGCTTGAAGATGGGTGGACTTCAACTCCCAGAACCGCCCAGCCAGCAGCGCTGGCTGGGGGATTCTGGGAGTTGAAGTCCACCCATCTTCAAGCTTCCAAGGTTGAGAAACACTGCTCTAGAGACTATCATCAAATGGGGCAGAAGTCTCTTAACAACTGTATCACTTGGCAATGGAAATTTTGGGCTTCAATGGGGTACTATTTGTATGCAATTCTACAGGTAGAGTTTCACCCGGAGCCTGTATTCTCCCAGTTTTTCTCCATTCTCTGCATATTTTGTTTGCCTGAAGAGAACCACAAGATCAAACAACTTCCATTCATTTTATTTATTGCCGTGCTGAGTTTGTTTCCACATCAGCTTGATGGAAGCAGTTTTTTCAAAACGCATCTCAGATCCTTCATTTCATTTCCGGCCTATTTGGCATTCTACAATAAACGAAAATCTTATGAAAGCTGTGAATTCTGCTTAGGGAACCTGTTACAGAACAAAATTTGGCTTGGGCATTATGTTTTAGGTCGTAGCTTTTGTTTAAATAAATCACGTACCGCAGGAACTTTCATATGCTTCTGGTGTTTTTCTTCCCAGGAAACTAAATCCTGACCAAAACTGGCAAACGTTCTCACAGTTTGCAAAGTGGGGTGGGGTGGGGGGTGGTACTGACATATAATAAAAGTCGATGGCATTTGCTGGAAAGTCTTGTTGGTGAATGATGGACGTTTCCTGTAACGTGGCAGCAGATGCCATATTAGGATAATCAACTGAAAGTGATTGACTTCTTGCCAGTACATCTGGAGACGTTTTTCCCCGTATATGTGTTAGAATAAAACATCGCTAATGCAGGTAAGCAATACAGTCGACACAGGAGCTACACAATCAATCCGACACATAAATCTGCTCCCCAAAGAAAAAGCAAGAGAAAGAGTTCACCTTTAAAGTCAGAATTTCCTCAGAATAAGGCAAAATAACTAAAAGCCTCTCTCAGGTGGGAGAGAACATCTGAGAAACTAGAAACTATGGTAAAGGTAAAAGTAAAGGTTCCCCTCGCACATATGTGCTAGTCGTTCCCAATGCTAGGAAAGTAGTAAATGACACTACTAAACTACCAAACTACTAAACTACTAAAAGACTCTAGGAAACGACTCTAGGGGGCGGTGCTCATTTCCATTTCAAAGCCGAAGAGTCAGCATTGTCCAAAGACGTCTCCGTGGTCATGTGGTTGGCATGACTAAATGCCAAAGGCGCATGGAACGCTGTTATCTTCCCACCAAAGGTGGTCCCTATTTTTCTACTTGCATTTTTTACATGCTTTTGAACTGCTAGGTTGGCAGAAGCTGGGACAAGTAACGGGAGCTCAGCCTGTTACGCGGCACTAGGGATTCAAACCGCTGAACTGCCGACCTTTCGATCAACAAGCTCAGCGTCTTAACCACTGAGCCACCGTGTCCCTTTACAAACTATGAAACAGCATTCATTTTGCATCCATTTTTTTCTATAAAAAGGAAAAAGGTAAAGGAGCCCCTGCGGATTTCATTCTGCTATCCGTTGCCAACTTTAGAGGGTGGTGGTCATCTCCTTTTCAAGGCCATTGAGCCTGCACTGTCTAAAGACATTTCTGTGCTCATGAGGCCAGTATGATGTCTCAAAGCCTGTTACTTTTTCACTGAAGTGGTACCTATTTATCTACTTGCATTTGCATGTTTTCAAATTGCTACATTGGCAGGAGCTGAGGCTAGGACGGGAGCTCACCCAGTCACATGACACTTGGGTCTTGAACCCGGGCTGCCAGCTTTTCCAGTTGACAAGCCCAACGTCTTAACCACTGAACCAGACACAACTCAATTTTTTTTAATATACTGATGTTTTAATTAAAAGTTGCCAAGGTTTACCCTTATTTTAAATCCAGTATACAAGATGTCTGATCAGCTCAGTTTGGAAAGGCTCGATAAGCACCAATGAAAAACAGCAATGACATCAAACCAGAACAGGATGATGGAAGGAAAGAGAGGAGGAAAGGGAAGAGAGAAATGTTAGACATGGGCAGAGTCTCATCACCATGGCCTTCTGTATTACAGGAAGCATTTTAAAAAAAATCTTGTATGAGTAGTGTTGCTGGAAAATAGATTCCAGATCAAAGGGGCTTGCTTAAAAAAAAAATACATATGCCAGCTCCAGGGGGTTTCAAATATTTATACTTTGCTACATTTTTAAGAGGTTCTTCGAAGCAGTGTGTTTGGAATCTGATAACACAGGCGCTGTTCAAAACAGCTCTTGGTCTTCTCCAATTAATGCCATAAGAAAATAAGTGTCTGCAGCTAGCCACAATGAGAAAGAAACTATATGCACAGTGATGTCACCCTTACGAAGGGATGCAAACCAGGGGTGGGTTCTACTTACCTTTACTACCAGTTCGCATCATGCGCGTGCGCTTGCTTCACTCATGCGTGCATGCGCTCTTCTGCACATGTCAGAAGCTTCTGTGTATGCAAAGATCGCCTATGATGACATCTGGGTCAGTGGACAGAGCCTCCCGCCAGTTTTACTACCGGTTCTTGCGAACCGGTCTGAACCGGGGGCAACCCACCACTGATGCAAACCCTTTCCACTTGCATCTCAACATTGGCTGGGGAAAGTCACGGGGTTTGCGTGATGATGCCATGATACATGTTCCATCAATTCCATTCCTTCCACAAACACATCTGCCAACACCAAAGGAGGAAGGGGGAGGACTTGAGAAGAAAGTGTTTGTAACATTCATTCAGAGCAGAGGTTAGGTTAGCAAGCTTTTAATTTGGAGAAAGGGACTAATTACCCAAATTATTTTCAGACTGGCCCTATCAATGCTTCTGAAAAAGCAGTATGAAACTTGTGTTTATTTTCAGAGCATATCATCTCCTCCAGGAGTGAAATTTAAAAATTTCCAATACCGGTTCTGTGGGCGTGGCTTGTTGGGGGGAGGTCATGTGACTGGGTGAGCGTGGCCAACTCGAGGGGCTCCTCACCGGTCCCTCCCCTCCCAGCCACTCCTTGTCACGAATGGCAGGAAAATGGGGAAGGGAATAGAGTTGGGAATGACTAGAGCATATGTGCGAGGGGAACCTTTACCTTTACCTTTTAGTTGTACATTCTTGATTAGGCATTGGTGAGGATTTTTTTTTTTCTGCGCACATTTGTTTCACCTACTCATGGTTATTTGCAGCCATTTACAACTACTGCACGGACTTATTTCCTAATCTGTTTTTGCTCCAGCAACTGCTTTCTCAGCATTTTATCTCTTTAAGTGGTTCAAGCCAAGAATGGCACGGCAGGAAGCTATGAAGTCATAAGAGATTTTAGCCACTCATCTTTGTTTATTGATTAACATCAGTATAATTAAAGGCATCTATTTAGAGTAAGAAACTTGAACCATGGCTCGGAGATGTCAGTAGCAGCGGAATGATTATTCAGCACACTGAAAATGATGGGGGAGGAGGGACTCTAATGCAGAAATGTAAAAACTGCTTTCTCTTTGCTTTCAACTCCAGTTCAAAATATCTTCCTATAAGAGTTTTTTAAAAAGACTCTAGAAAAAGAGCAGAGGAGAGCAACCAGGATGATGAGGGGACTGGAGACTAAAACATTTGAAGAACGGTTGCAGGAACTGGGCCTGGCTAGTCTAGTGAAGAGAAGGACCAGGGGAGACATGATAGCAGTCTTCCAAGCTGCCACAGAGAGGTCAAGCTATTTTCCAAAGCATCTGAAGGCGAGACAAGGAATAATGGATGGAAACTGACCAAGGAGAGATTCAACTTAGAAATGAGGAACTTTCTGACAGTGAGAACAATCAACCAATGGAACAAAAGTTGCCTTCGGAAGTTGTGGGAGCTTCATCACTTGAGACTTTCAAGAAAAGATTGGACTGCCATTTGTCAGAAATGGTATAGGATCTCCTGCTTGAGTGGAGGGTTGGACTAGATGACCTATAAGGTCTCTTCCAACTCTGTTAATCTGTTAAACTTTATGCATCAGCACAACGGGTGCCATCAAATGTCACTTGGTGCCAAATCAGAGAGACATATGATTTAATTTGTGCATTTATTTACTTAGTTGTAATTTTTCAAATTCTCTGAGGAAAGTTGGAAAGAAACTAAGAGGTTCTCAATATATATATATAAGCTATGTTTCTCTCATTTTGTTTCTGCACTTTGTTTTAAACCTGCCTTTTCCCTGCATTGAAAGAAATTATTTTTCATCTTCTATAGCATACTGTATAGATCAGCAGTTTTGCTTTCCTGTTGATTAAAAGAACCTGAAGTGGATTAACATGTATATAGTCAATAGAGAGCCATATATAAGGCAATATTAATTTAAAAAAAATGATTTCAGTGAAGTACAGGTTTAGTATTGCATATCTTAAGAGATCCTGAATTATATGCAAAGATGAACAAATAAATATATGGTGTGTCACCTTTAATGACTCCAGTTGGGTCAGCCATCATTAAATCTAGTTTAGGACAATCTTTTGCCTTCTTTCTGTGCTTTTTCCCAAAGAAGCAGCTCAACTCAATCTGATGTTTCCTCTCCCTTCACCATAAGTAATGATACACAAAAGTTCATTAGTTCCCAGTACTTTGTTGAATTAATTGATAATGCCTTTTTCATGATTCAGGACCATATTATTCAAATAAATACTTTTCCCTGTAATACAATATTGATCTTAAGAAACCTCTGCCAAGCAATGATTTATACTTCATCAACTAGCTGAGTAAATTACTTTTTTTTTTTTTTTTTTTTACAATGGATATATGTAACTAGCAGGGGTCATTCCTGGGACAGGTTATTTTTTAACACATTTATGAATGGATCTGAAATTGGGAGGGACTAGTGCAGTAGCCACGTTTGCTGATGACACAAAGTAATTCAGAGTATTATAAAACAACCAGGGTCTGTGAAGAGGTCCAAAGGGATCTTTTGCACATTAGAGGGGCAAGCATCAAAATGACAAATGTCATTCAATGTAAGGGAAAGGGAGGCACACTGATGTCAAACATGCTAGCCACTCATACAATTTAACGGAATTGAAGCTGCTAGTGACAGACAAGGAAAGAGATCTTGGAGTAAAAGCAGTAGCAGTAGCAGTTAGACCAGTGGGGGGATTCAAATTTTTTTACTACTGGTTCTGTGGGCATGGCTTGGTGGGTATAGAACCGGTAGTAAAACTGGCGGGAGGCTCCGCCCACTGACCCTGAGGTCATGAAAATGCTTTTGCGCTTGCGCAGAAGAGTGTGTGCGCGCGTGAGCGAAGCGCGCGGGCATGGTCCCGTTGCGAACCGGTAGTAAAGGTAAGTAGAACCCACCCCTGCTTGGTGGGTGTGGCAGGGGAAGGGAACTGTAAAATCTCCATTCCCTTCCCACTCCAGGGGAAGATTACTGCAAAATCCCCATTTCCTCCCCATCAACTGAGACTCCAGAGGCAGAGAATAGATGGGGGCGGGGCCAGTCAGAGGTGTTATTTACCAGTTCTCTGAACTACTCAAAATTTCTGCTACTGGTTCTTCAGAACTGGTCAGAACCTGCTGAATACCATCTCTGTTCCTTATATTATAACTTCTGAATTCTGGTTTCTGGTTGTTCTGGCTTCTGCTTCTTTTCCTTGTCCTTGTCCTTACCATGTTGCAAGAGCTGCATGGGTATTGTATACATGCATCATGTTTTATATTATTTTATATAAACAAGTTTCTTTAGTCCTTTACAGCCCTCTCTAAACAGTTTACAGAGTCAGCATATGGCCTCCAAAAAACTGGGTCCTCATTTTACCAACTTCGGAAGGATGGAAGGCTGAGACAATCTTGAGCCAGTGAGAATCAAACTCCTGGGGTGAGAAGCGAGTTAGCCTGCAGTACTGCATTCTAAGCACTGTGCCACCATGGCTCGTAATGGTAATGATAAAGAGTTTGGTGTAAGTGTTGACAATGCATCCATTGTTCTTTAAAAAAAGAGGGGGGAAGAAAGCTAACAGCAAGTTAGGGATGATAAAAGAGTGTATTGAAAAATGAGATGCTAATATAATAATGCCCATATATAAATCAATAATGCAATCACGTCTGACATATTGTGTGTAGTTCTGATCACCCCACCCCACAAAGGTAATAGTGGTGCTAGAGAAGATTCAGTGGAGGGCAACTAAAATGTTCAAGGAGCTAAGCAGCTTCCTTATGAGGAAAGTTATGATCCTTAGAGGGTTTTTAGTCTAGAAAGGAAGTAAACAAGAATGGACATGATTGAGTTGTACAAAATTATGCATGGTATGGATAAAGTAGGCAAGGAGCAGCTATGTTCTCCTTCCCCAAATACTAGAACCAAGGGTCACTAAATAACATTGAATACTGGAAGAAATCAGCACAGACAAAATAAAGTATTTATTATACCCGTGTTTCCCTGAAAATAAGACCCTGTCTTATTTTTTTTGAACCCCGAAATAAGCGTTTGGCCTTATTTTGGGGGAAGTCTTATTATTTTGGGCTGCATGGAGCAAGATGGGGCTCCTCTTGCCGTCTTACCTGATTTCCAGCTCTGCGTTTAAATATTTTCGGGGAGGGCTTATTTTTGGGGGGAGGCTTATTTTAGTGCATGCGCTCAAAAGCCCGATTGGGCTTATTATCAGGGGAGGTCTTATTTTTGGGGAAACAAGGTACATCTAAATAAACTTTGGAATTCATTACCAAGCAGTCTGGTCCCAGTCAACAATAGTAATATATGACTTAGACTTATATATTGCTTCATAGAGCTTTACAGCCCTCTCTAAGTGGTTTACAGAGTCAGCGTATTGCCCCCAACAATCTGGGTCCTCATTTTACCAACCTCAGAAGGATGGAAGGCTGAGTCAATCTTGAATCTGGTGAGATTCGATCTGCCAAATTGCAGGCAGCCAACAGTCAGCAGAAGTAGCCTGCAGTACTGCACTCTGACCACTGCGCCACCATGGCCCTTCCTTCCTTCCTTCCTTCCTTCCTTCCTTCCTTCCTTCCTTCCTTCCTTCCTTCCTTCCTTCCTTCCTTCCTTCCTTCCTTCCTTCCTTCCCACTTAGCACTTATATACCACTTTCCAGTGCTTTTACAGCCCTCTCTAAGCAATTTACAGAGTCAGCCTCTTGCCCCCAACAATCTGGGTCCTCATTTTACCAACCTCAGAAGGATGGAAAGCTGAGTCAACCTTGAGCCAGTCAAGATCGAACTGCTGGTAGTCGGCAGAGCTGGCCTGCAATGCTGTATTCTAACCACTGCGCCACCAGGCCCTCAGCTTTGCTGGTTTCCAAAAAGGGTCAGACCAGTTCATGGAGGTCATGGAGATCAATGGCTATTAGCCTTGATAGCCATGTGACTACCTCTGAAGGCCATCTGCTGGGAGACAAGTGGACTTTGTTGTGGTTGGCTGTCCACTGTCAGAACAGACTGCTGAACTGGATGAGTCAGAGGTCTGATTGAGTTCGGCACTGCCAATTTTTTTTTTAGATGCCCATCTCCTCTACAAAGCAACTCTGGACTTATATTCTTTATTCCAGTTGGTGTGTATTGGATAAGACCATTGGTGGGATTCAGCCAGTTCGGTCCGGTTGGGGTGAACCAGTAATCAAATTAGTGGCTGGCTCCACTCCGCCCCTTCCAGGAATCCCCAGCGCCCCATTTTGGCTCCCAGGTAAGGGCAGGGAAAACTACTAAACCCAAAACGGGGCCAGGGGGTGGATGGGTGCAGTGCGCCCCCCACCCTGCAGCCTGTTTTCGTTCCCAGGAGACTTCAGGGAGGCCTCCTAGGCCCAAAACAGAGTGCAGGGGGGGGGGGGGTGGCGCCCCCTACCTGTGGCCCATTTTCACCCCCAGGAGGCTGCAGGGAGGCCTATTAGGCCCAAAACAGGGCGTGGGGGTGGCACATTCCCCCCACAGCCCGTTTTTGCTCCCCGGGGTGTGTGTGCAGGAGGCCGAGTGCTGCCTGTCACACACCCTGGACATGCCCAACATGGCCACGTCTACCCAGCCGGTCATTAGGGCAGAGAACCAGTTGTTAAATTATTTGAATCCCACCACTGGATAAGAGTGATTGGGTCACCAGGAAGTTTTGACTCCTAGCAACCGCAGATATTTTCTCCATGACAATCTTTGTATAAGAGGTCCTTGTATGTATTGTATTCAATGCTTGTTTGACTTTCAGAATGGCAGCTTGAAACTAAACAAATGGGACTTGTGCGTTCTCGCAACTTGCCATTCATTTTTCACCTGGGGGAAGAAATATTGCAGCAGGTGCCACAGATATACAGTATGTATACAAATCTCGCTTGCTCTCTTCCCCACCTCCAGTTTTTCTTTTGCCATATGCTGCACACTGCAAGGATTTCAAACATCAGAAAGTGCTTGAAAGTTGGCAGGCTTTAAAGTAAAATACCAAATTGTTATATGCCGTTATTTTAAAACGGAAACGGCACCAGAGGGAATCTACGGCAGCCTTTGAGTCTTTTTCCTTTGAAAATACAACAAAATGATAGATTAACAAGGGGTAAGATCTCAAAATCCATAGGTGCACATGAATCAGATTTCTCCATTGAAGTAAGTGGGATAAAGACTCTTTGCTGAAAAACTAAGCAGGGTCAGGACTGATCAATACTTGAAGGGACAGCACCAAGAATTCCTTGTCCTCTAGGGTTAGATTGTCAAGAAAACATCTCAGAAGACACGTCTATGATGATTCTCAGTCATCCAATCAGTAGAGAGATTGAAATCCCGTCACTACCAGTTCGCTCGTGGGCGTGTGTGCGCTTGTGCGCTTGTGCACATGCGCGACGCTTCTGCACATGCACAGAGATGTCCGGGCGGGTGGGCGGAGCCTCCTGCCATCGCCACTACCGTTTCGCCAGATCCGGGGCGAACAGGTAGCAACCCACCACTGATCCAGGTCATGGTTGTCCCAAAGGTGGTTTTTCAAGAGGTAACTGGACTTTGTTTTTTCTTGAAGATGTTTTGCTTCTCATCCAAGAAGCTTATTCTGAAGAAGAACTTATAGAATAACAGAGTACCTTGGAGGTCTTCTAGTCCAACCCCCTGCTTAGGCAGGAAATCATTTAAGACAAATGATTATTCAACATCTTCTTAAAAACTTCCAGTGTTGGAGCATTCACAACTTCTGGAGACAAGTTGTTTCACTGATTAATTGTTCTAACTGTTAGGAAATTTCTCCTTAGTTCTAAGTTGTTTCTCTCCTTGATTACTTTCCACCCATTGCTTCTTTCAGGTGCTTTGGAGAATAGCTTGACTCCCTCTTCTTTGTGGCAGCCCCTGAGATATTGGAAGACTGCTATCATGTCTCCCCTAGTCCTTCTTTTCATTAAACTAGACATAGGCAGTTCCTGCAACCATTCTTCATACGTTTTAGCCTCCAGTCCCCTAATCATCTTTGTTGCTCTGAAGAAGCTTCTCGGATGAGAAGTGAAATGTCTTCAAGGAAAAACAAAGTAAGTCCAGTTGCCTCTTAAAAAAGCACCTTTGAGACATTTCAAAAGATCACAAAGGCAAATCTACTGATAAAGGAGAATATTTGTAGCTCAGGATTGAAATGAGGTGTCCTTGGTGCTTTCTGAGCTTGGCTGTTTTCTTGCAGATGCTTCATTAATAAAACTAGGTAGCATCATGAATGCTATGGTAGTGGTAACACTGATGATGAGTTTTGGTAATGAAACGTCTGCTAGAACAAACAACCAAACTCAGAAGGCACCAAGGACCCCTCAAAGGCAAATATCTGAGAGTGAGATGGATGGTACCTAAATTTGATAAATAACATTAAAAAAACAATTCCTTTATTGTTGCCAAGAAGACAAGCAGCTCACCTCAAAGAGGACTCTTATTTTAATTTTATTCATCCTGCAATTCTCACTGGCATTTATTCAAGAGCGATAGAGGCATTCCATGCTTGGATACACTGAAACACAAGAATTTCTTTCATAAACTTAACAACCTTCCGTTGTGGTGTGTGATACATTAAAATTGTGCTTTGCAAATCCCAGTTTACCACAACGTAGGAAAGTATCTCTATCTTTATCCATTTCTCTGTATAAAATCCTAAGCTATTTTAGGGATAAGCACATCAGTAAAACCAGTGCACACATTTAGAACTTCACAAAGTTATTGTGAATGCTCTCCAAAATACAATCTATTGCAAACAACCCAGTGGTGGGTTGCTACCAGTTTGCCCCGGATCGGGCGAACCAGTAGTGGTGATGCTTCTGCACATGTGTTGCGCTCACATGCAAGCACACGCACACAAGCGAACCCATAGCAAACTAAATTGAAACCCACTACTTCAACAACCATTTAACTATCGATTAACTATTAACAAACAAAAGTTGTGGATGCTCCAACACTGGGGGATTTTAAGAAGAAAATGGACAGCAATTTGTCCAGAATGGTATAGTAAGAGTTGGATTAGAACAGGGATCAGCAACCTGTGGCTCTGGAGCCGCATGTGGCTCTTTTACTCCTCTGCTGCGGCTCCCTGTCACTCAAAATATGCATCACAACTGCCAATGTGCGACACCCGCCGGCACGCGATTTATTGAGCTTTTCAACCCCCAGTAGGCCAGCCATGGATAAATCCAAGAAAAGAAAAGATTCAGAAGAAAACAGAACATTTAATTCAACTACATATGCTAGTTTTGTGGCCGCTCAAGAAATAGTCAGGCACGGGAAGGGTTTTGTGGCTCCCGGTGTTTTCTTTTCTGTGGGAAATGGGTCCAAATGGCTCTTTTGAGTGTTTAAGGTTGCAGACCAGTGGTGGGTTGCCCCCAGTTCATACCGGTTCTATAGAACAGATAGTCAAACCGGCAGGAGGCTCCGCCCACTGACCGTGACATCATCAAAACGCTTCTGCGCATGCGGAAAAACGTGCGCGGCCCCATTGCGAACCGGTAGTAAAGGAAAGTAGAACCCACTCCTGTTGCAGACCCCTGGATTAGAAGATCTCCAAGGTCCCCTTCAACTCTGTTATTCTGCATTTGCCCTGTCTTGCAGAATGATCACAATCATCTCAGCCCCAGCATTATCTCTCTTTTTTTGGGAAAGCTGCAGCTTTCCATCATTTTTGTCCTCTAAAAAAATTCTACGTAGGCTCAGAGCTTTCTTAGAAAATTGAGATGAGGCTGGGGATAGATGTTTTGTACTGAGTGAATAACCTAAGGAAAAAAAATATATCTAAATTAAAATACCGGGGCAATAATATTTGATGGGAACCAAGTTATACATTTGAAAGAAAAATATTATCCTGATCTGTCAGTCTTTGAAGAAATTCCAATTGGCTTGAATCTTTTGCCTTAGGGGGGGAAAAAAACCCTACATTCATCAATCGCTATGGCCCACCTACTGGTTATTTATAAATATCAGTTGGCATTATGAACATATAGATCTATTTCTTAGAATGAGATAAGTTTAGAACCGATCAATAAATGTATTAGCACCAATGCTCTCCCTACATACTTTGATTTGTCAAATATGACATCAGTCTGCACAGAAGACAAGATAATAGCACTCATTATGTTTTACACACAGGTTATTACAGTAAATATAGGTCCAACTAATATCTTAAGAACCTTTAGGCTATGTGCCTCTTGGCTATAACTATCAAACAGTGATTAGGAAAGCCAACTAAGAGAGTCAATTCACATTCCAGTATTATGCCAATAAATAAAAAAATGAAAGGACATGCTGAGAAGAGATAGTGCTAAAGTTATGAATCTGTAATATTGCTTTAAATATAATCTCTGGGGCAGTGGTGGATTTCAAAATTTTTTACTATCAGTTCTGTGGGTGTGGCTTGGTAGGCATGGCAGGGGAAGGATACTGTAAAATCTCCATTCCCTCCCCACTCCAGGGGAAGGTTACTGCAAAATTCCCATTCCCTCCCCACTCCTGGGGGAAGGATACTGTAAAATCTCCAATCCCTCCCCACTCCAGGGGAAGGTTACTGCAAAATTCCCATTCCCTCCCCACTCCTGGGGGAAGGATACTGTAAAATCTCCAATCCCTCCCCACTTCAGGGGAAGGATACTGTAAAATCTCCATTCCCTCCCCACTCCAGGGGAAGGATACTATAAAATCTCCATTCTCTCCCCACTCCAGGGGAAGCTTACTGCAAAATTCCCATTTCCTCCTGATCAACTGGGAGTCGGGAGGCAGAGAATAGATGGGGGGTGGGGCCAGCCAGAGGTGGTATTTGCCAGTTCTCCGAACTACTCAAAATTTCCGCTACCGGTTCTCCAAAACTGGTCAGAACCTGCTGAAACCCACCTCTGCTCTGGGTCATGGTTCTTATCCTATTCTAATCCAAATATAGAGGATTGCTTATATGTCAGTCAGAGAGGCATGTGGGTTTATTTATTTTTAAGCAAGCAAACGTGGTTGGTATTGGTACTTGCTTGCTTAAAAATTTATAGAATAACAAGACTTGGGAGGGATCTTGGAGGTCTTCCCCCAGCTGTGACTCTACACCATTTTAGACAAATGGCTGTCCATTGTCTTCTTAAAAGCCTCCAGTGTTGGAGCAACCACAACTTCTGAAGACAAACTGTTCCACGGGTTAATTGTTCTGTTACAAAGTTTCTCCTTAATTCCAGGTTGCTTCTCTCCTTGTTTAGTTTCCATCCATTGCTTCTTGTCCTGCCTTCTGATGCTTTGGAAAATAAATTGTGGCAGCCCCTCAAATATTGGAACACTGCTATCATGTCACCCCTAGTCTTTCTTTTCTGCTAATCCTTGTTCCGACAACATATTTATCTGGGATAGGGGTGCGACAATGGGTTGTGAGAATCCTGAAAGATTTAAATCGTCAACATCTTCTTTTATAATTCCTTGTGGGGTGGAGTCTGGAAACTGAATGGAGCTAGCAGAGTGTTTAAATGGCCGGATGTCCTTCCTGTCGCCAATGTGGAGTTTTGTTCAGCAGAAATATTCTCATTGTGCCCAGAGAGAGAAATATCTGCCTCTACCTAGGATCGAACTCACAGCCTCCTGATTGTGAGGCGAGAGCTCCACCTGTAGGCCACCGCACCACTCCCCTCAAAGACTTAAATGATCCAGGCAAATAGCATCAAAGGGATTAAATCTCATTATATACTAAATTAACACAGCACCACTCCATTTGCTGTGTAATGATAACATCTAAGCCTACAACAGCCATTTTTATACCTTGTTCAAAGAGGAAGAAGAGGAGGAACAACCACAATCCAGGAGAAAAGGGTTAGCAGAATCATCAAGTCCACCTACTATGGATCTCATTGCCAAAGTAGCAGTATGGAACCACATTTTGCAAACGCTCATTGATTATGGAATTCAAGACATGCCAATCATTTCCTTCCTACCTAGTGAGGAGGACATCAGCTCTATGGCCTGAAGTCTCATAAAAATAAAAATGTGAAGCAGAAAACAAGAGCATACACCACCACCAAAATGCATTGGACGCCATTGAATTTATCTTCCTGTTGTGACCCGCCAGCGGCCAGCAGAGCTCGCAGCAGAGTCGGACAGTGAGGAGGTTGGAGAGGAACATGGGCCAGTCCTGGAGTCTGGGGAAGGCTCAGACGAGGGCTCTGCGTCAGAGGCAGAGAGGGGGCCAAGGCTGTCTGGCAGTTATCAGCTGCCTCCGGAGCTAGACAGCAGTGAGGCAGAGGAACAGCTGAAGCCTGTTCCCACTGTGCGCATGCACAGAGCTGCCAGAAGAAAAGAACAGCTAAGAAATCAGGGTCGACTTGGGAGTAAAGCCACAGGTGGACGATGAATGGCCCCTCCCATAGGAAATAAAAGAGGAGAGAAAAATGGGCTTTTGCAGGAAACAATTTGTTCATTTGGTCGGTCGGTGCAGGAATGAATCTCAGAGACTCTGTGCAAGTCTTTCCTTGCAAAGCACTCCGTTTGGAAAATATTTACGTGGCAGCTTTCCAAGCTAGATAAGGTCTGTGGTCATAAATTCACCTTTGAGAGACTGTCCTTTGCTGAATGTGAATGAGAGGAATTCACATTTGTTTAATAAAAGGGTTTTTTGTCGGGACCAGAATTCTGCTTCGTGCTTTTTGGGGAAGCCTAGGTTAGAACACTTCCACCTTTTACCTTGGAGCTCAAGAAGGTCCAAAATATCCCAAAAACAAATTCTAAAGTACATTGAAAATGTGGTTTAAAAAACCCAAAGCAGAAGTCTTTTCTGCAGGAGAAAAGAAGAAAAAAAAAAAAAACTTCCAGGAGATGAAAAAAAGAATATATGTCTGAAAATCTCTCTCAGCCTGACAATAAATTCCCTGTTTTCTCCCAGGGGCTGATCTTATGAAGCAACGGAACCTACAGCCTCCTCCCTCCTTTCATACCAGCTGCCACTCTTAATGACAGGCATTTAGTTGGTGCCATATAGGACCACTCAACATTACGTGGAAAACAGATTTAAGGTGGCAAGAAAAATTAGCTTTCAGAGCCGTTTTGTCTGAAGGTACGATGGGTCAGTGGATGGCAAAAATCCATCTTCCTTTTAAAATAAACCGTGTTGTAATCCTGTCCATAAACTCAGCAGACTGGAAAAATGAAGGGTTGCATATCTATCTCTCTATTTGTCTTCAACAGCACCGAGTTATCATCTGCTTTCATAAGGGGGAAAAAAGAGAGAAACACCCCCCCAGGAGATTATGCACCACTTGTAAGGGCTGACAGCAGGTGAAATACCAGATGGGGGAGAAATATTGAATAATAAGTAAGTCTTTTTTTGAGAAACCATTGTACAGAAATATTAAATGTTAATATGTATAACAAAGTGGTTCCCCATCCCACCCCCTACCCCAGATATTTCCAAATGCATCCCAGCTTCCCAAAAGGAACAAGTTTGATTTCAGTTTTCAGAAAATCAAATTTGTGAAGAAAGTGGTATTTCTAAAAGAGAATAGAGTAGAGTAGAGTAGAGTAGAGTAGAGTAGAGTAGAGTAGAGTAGAGTAGAGTAGAGTAGAATAAGCATAAGAATAGAGTAGAGTAGAGTAGAGTAGAGTAGAGTAGAGTAGAGTAGAGTAGAGTAGAGTAGAGTAGAGTAGAGTAGAGTAGGGTAGGATGGTGTATTGCAGGGTAACTCTGCCCATGGCCAGGAGTTCAATCCTGACTGGCTCAGAGTTGACTCAGCTTTCCATCTTTATGAGGTTGGTAAAATGAAGACCCAGATTGGTGGGGGCAAGATGCTGACATTGTAAACCGCTTACAGGGCTGTAAAGCACTGCAAAGCAGTATATAAATCTATTGTTATTTCATTGCAATTGTAACTGAAGCCCTCGAACTGCATATAGCATTATAAGCCCTGGACAGGGATTCTTGATAATATTCAAAATTGACTGAAACCCTGTACTGTTTCAAAGAAACAAAATATTAAATATAAGTAAAATAGTCATGTTAAATGAGATTAAAGCAGTTAGCATGACTGTTTTACTTATATTTAAGTGGAATTACATTTAAATTGAAATGAAAATTGGTAGAAGTTTTAGTCTGACCTTTCCCTCCCCCACCACTGCCATTAAATTCTCAAGTGTAGCCACCATGAAGGATTCTGAAAGTTGATTCTTGGTCCAAAAATGCTTTGCACTTCAATTTAGGATAGGTTTCATTGGTATGTCTAGTTTAATGAAAAGGAGGACTAGGGGATGACATGACAGCAGTGTCCCAATATTTGAGGGGCTGCCACAAAGAAGAGGGGGTTAACTTATTCTCCAAAAAAGCTGAAGGCAGGAGAAGAAGCAACAAATGGAAACTAACCAAGGAGGGAAGCAACCTAGAACTAATAAGAAGTTTCCTGACAGAACAATTAATCAGTGGAATGGCTTACCTTCAGAAGTTGTAAATTCTCCATCACTGGAAAATTTTAAAGAAGAGATTGGACAAGCATTCACCCAGAATGGTATAGGGTTTCCTGCTTAAGCAGGGGGTTGAATTAGAAGACCTCAAAGATCCCTTCCAACTCTATTATTCTATAAATGGAAAAATTTCAAATCTGGTTCCAGGTATCCGTCAACTCACGAAGCATTCCTGACTGGCTCTTGAGTTGCCATAGGCAAAGGGATGGGGAATCAAGCCTCACAGCTGCATCGAGCAACTTGCATTTCAGTCAAAACAAAGCACATTCTAGCTGGCAATGTCAAGGTCATCTCCATGCAGACCCACAGTGGCCAGAGGGAGGGACATCTACAACCTGCGAAATTGCTTTGTTGGGAAATGTGACTGATGACACACCTTGAGGGAGAGGAAAACAAGGTCAGAGCCAAAGTGCGAATTAAGTGAGATCAGAGTTGGCTTCACTTGGTCCGTGACGACATGAAGGTCCTAATAAATAACTGGATTTCTTTTGAAGCTTGGCTCAAGGCTCATGATTTAATTAGGGCATCCGTCGGAACCCTGACAGTATCATTTGTTAATATCTGCAAATCTTATTGGAAAGAAGAAGAAGAAGAAGAAGAAGAAGAAGAAGAAGAAGAAGAAGAAGAAGAAGAAGAAGAAGAAGAAGAAGAAGAAGAAGAAGAAGAAGAAGAAGAAGAAGAAGAAGAAGAAGAAGAATGGTTAAAAACCATTGGATGTTCTGCCTTATTTGCTATGAAAGTTCCTAAAGTACCAAGAAAGAATCAATTAATGCCCTATTATGGATGGATAAAATGACATGTGATATGAGAGGGAGATGAAGGGAAGCCAGAGGGAAGAGACACGTAAATGTTTTGCCCAAGGTGAAGAATTTGCAGCCTGTAGTATCCCAGAGAAAACACTTTTACATACAGATGTCTGTCATGGGGAAATACAATCTGACGTCATTGCAGATTACATTTCCTTCCAAAACACAGTTTCTTCTTGCAGGAGATGAAGTTGTCTGCCATTGAAACATTACCAGTCAAGGACATTAATTGCTGGGAGATACATTAAATTAAAGAACTAAGATTGAAGGCCAGGAAGAGAAGGAGGGAGTACGGTGGTGTGGTATGCAGGGAATAAACAATTTTTATCCCATAAATAATGAGCTTTGAAAAGAGCCCTGATTGGAAAGATTAATTTGCAAAGAACCACTTTCTAACTAGATTCAAGCTCAAGGCATGCAGCATGAAACTGGTGCTTGAAAGACAAATTCACCCTCAGGGCTCAATTGAGCTGATGCCACTACAGCATTTCTCCAAGGAAACCAGAAATGCAGATGGCAGAGCAATCTTACTGTTTTCTTGGGAGCTGCTTGATTTTAAAGTTCTTCTCAAAATCTCCAATCTCTTTATGACAAGAAGGACAGAGATATTTTTGGCATTCAGTCCTCTTCCAAAGTTGTATTCAAATATGTTTAAACCCTTCCTTCCAGATGCTGGCCTTATGTCTGGAAGTTAACAAACCTAATTATTAGCATGTCTGAAATCAAGATTTTTACCCCCCTCTCCCCATCTTACAGAGCCCTACTGGGTGCAGGAATTGGGTATGGCCAGTCTAGAGAAAAGAAGGACATGATAGCAGTGTTCCAATACTTGAAGGGCTGCCACAAAGAAGAGAGGGTCAACCTATTTTCCAAAGCAGCAGAGGGCAAGACAAGAAACAAGGGATGGAGACTAACCAAGGAGAGAAGCAACCTGGAATTAAGGAGAAACTTCCTAACGGCGAGGACAAGGTGTATATTAACACATATAGTAGTACTTATTATTCTTGTCTACCAATTTATATTCATATATATATATTTTCTGTCATAATATTAAAAACATAAACCATAAATGCAGAATGCAGGCTAAATATTTTGAATCTTCAAACCTACCCATTGGTTAGATGTACCTGCATTTTTCTTCACAACTTTTGAGTGAAGGCCAGACTGAAGAAACCTATAGTTTGAAGAATAAGCATGGCCTAATTTACGTCTTAATCCAGGGGAAAGGAATAATACTACTGTCTTAATAATTACAATCAAACACAGATCTTTTCCATTTCAAGGAAAAGGTACTTTTGTTAGACAATATTACTAAGGGGACCTTTTTCATGTATGGAAAAAAAATGTATTTTTTCACATTAAATTCCTGATAATAAAATACCAGAAGCAGAATAGAAATGGATGTGAGGCTCCAACCGATGCAGAATGCGGCCGCGCGGGTACTTATGGGGGCGACATGGCGCTCCCACGTGACACCTCTCCTGCACAAGCTGCATTGACTTCCAGTGGTCTTCCAAGTGCGCTTCAAGGTGTTGGTTCTCATCTTCAAAGTGCTCCATGGCTTAGGACCCGGTTACTTACGAGACCACTTTCTGCCTCTGATAACCTCCCACCGGCCAACACGCTCCCACAGAGAGGGCCTCCTCAGGGTGCCGTCTGTCAGGCAATGTCGGCTGGCGACCCCCCGGGGAAGAGCCTTCTCTGTGGGGGCACCCGCCCTCTGGAATGAGCTACCCCCAGGGATACGACTAATCCCGGACCTCCGGACCTTCCGCCAGGCCCTGAAGACTTTTTTATTTCAGCAAGCCGGGCTGGGTTAACAATTTTTTAATTGGGGAATTTTTATGGGTAAGGGGTTTTAAATTGGAGAAGCCAAAGATAATTTAATTTCATTTTAATGTATTTTAATATTTGTATTGTGTTGTTTTTAATTCTGGCTGTTCACCGCCCCGAGTCCTTCGGGAGAGGGGGCAGTATAAAAATTTAATTAATAAATAAATAAAATAAATAAAATAAAATACCAGCAATTTAGGCTCCATATTTTTCAAGGTAAACTATCTCGTAGATACAGTTAGAAAACACCCTTTAAAAAATCCCTATTAATTCTTTTTCAGCATTAATTTGTCATACAATAATTATCCTATTAAATCTAAATTAAACAATTGACTTGCACACTTCATTTAAAATACGAACACAGCAATTAAAGAGGACACAGGAAAATATCCTATCAGTAAGAGAATCCTATCAAAATCAGTTTTATTGTTATGAGAAATTAATCGGTGAGTGTATGCATAGAAGCAATCACTTGCATATTTAATGGCTAAGTTGTTAACTGGTTTAACATTTAATGGTTAAATATATTTTAGGGTGTTTTAATAGCACCTGAAGATGGACTATGAAAGAGGCAGCATAAACAGACTGTAATTCGAATACATAGATTTAAATAATATGTATATAATAACGTTAAGTGTAATGAGCAAATCTTAGTTCAAAGAGAAGTCTTTTTTCAGTAACTAGTGTCTTTTTCAGGGCAGAGGGTTAGGGATATATGAACTTTTGTGCATCCATTCCATGCCTTTTTCTACAGAGGAATTATTGAATCTGTTATCTGTAACTCTATAACTGTCTGGTTTGGTTCTGCAACCCAACAAGACAGACACAGACTTCAGAGGAGAATTAGAACTGCAGAAAAAACAATTACTACCAACCTGCCTTCCATTGAAGACCTGTATACTGCACGGGTCAAAAAGAGGGCTGTGAAAATATTTACAGACCCCTCGCATCCTGGACATAAACTGTTTCAACTCCTACCCTCAAAACGACGCTATAGAGCACTGCACACCAGAACAACTAGGCACAAGGACAGTTTTTTCCTGAACGCCATCCCTCTGCTAGACAATTCCCTCAACACTGTCAAACTAGTTACTAAGTCTGCATTACTATTAATCTTCTCATTGTTCCTATCACCCATCTCCTCCCACTTATGAGTGTAACCTTGTTGCTGGTATCCTTAAGATTTATATTGACTGTTTCCCTATGACTATCATTAAGTGTTGTACCTTATGATTCTTGATGAATGTATCTTTTTTTTTTATGTACTCCGAGAACCTATGCACCAAGACAAATTCTTTGTGTGTCCAATCACACTTGGCCAATAAAGAATCAAGAGCCTTGATAGTACAGGGGTTTAGTGCACCCTGTTATTAACACAGCTGCCTGCAATTTCTGCTGGTTCGAATCTCTCCAAGGCTCAAGGTTGACTCAGCCTTCCATCCTTTCTAAGGTAGGTGAAATGAGGACCCAGTTTGAGGGGGCAATAAGCTGACTTTGTATAAAAATATACAAAAGAATGAAGGCTATTGTTTAACGCATTGTAAGCCGCCCTGAGTCTCTGGAGAAGGGCGGCATATAAATCAAATTTAAAAAAAAAAAATCTATTCTATTCTATTCTATTCTATTCTATTCTATTCTATTCTATTCTATTCTATTCTATTCTATTCTATTCTATTCTATTCTATTCATTCATGTTTGATCATATATCTCCATTCTGTCTAATTTCCACATCAACCTACTATTAAAAATTCTGTGCAAAGATTTTCAATACAGATTCCTTGGGCAAAATACTTTCTATCACACCTGATTTTGTATGCAATTCAGTTTCAATTATACAAAGTATGTCCTCATAAAAGGGACGCAGTGGCTCAGTTGCTAAGACACTGTGCTTGTCGATCAAAAGGTTGGCAGTTCAGTGGTTCGAATCCCTAGTGCCATGTAACAGGGTGAGTTCCTGTTACTTGTCCCAGCTTTTGCCAACTTAGCAATTTGAAAGCATGTAAAAATGCAAGTAGAAAAATAGGGACCACCTTTGGTGGGAAGGAACAGTGTTCCATGCTCCTTTGGCATTTAATCATGCTGGCCACATGGCTATGTAGACGTCTTCGGACAGTGCTGGCTCTCGGCTTTGAAACGGAGATGAGCACCTCCCCCTAGAGTCGGGAATGACTAGCACATATGTGTGAGGGGAACCTTTGCCTTTACTTTATGTCCTCATGCATTCATTTCTAAATGAGAATCTGTTGAAACTATACCTATAGAGCCCTATATATTATCTATCTATCAATCCATTCATCCCTCTCTTAGGTGATGGCGACATATACATTTGTAAAAATTAGTAAATACCTTTCCAGTAACATAACTAGTTGCTGATTATTAAAGGAATAATCAGCATTATTTAAGTAAATTATTAACGATTTAAGAAAGTTACAGAAATAAGGGGAATCTTTCCTGAAAAGATAAACATTTTCTTTTTTTTCTTTCTTTCTTACTTTGTAAGTTATCTTGTTTAAACCTTTTAATTTTATATAAAGATATAGATATAACAGAGAAATATTTTAGAGAATGAAAAAAGGATGATATATAGGGAAAAACTCTATCCCGTCTCCAAAATCAACAAATTGAAGACACACACCAAGGTTTGATCAATACATGATAGCCAGAAATTCTGGAACTGAAGTTAAATGGGCCCTGGAAAATATTGCTAACAAGAAAGCTGCAGGAGTTGATGGAATACCAGCAGAAGTGGCACAAGGACAGCTTACTTGAGCACATGAATGCACAATGTTGTCCTCAACCCAGCATCAACCCACTATGAAGGTGACAGCATCTTTTCTTGCTGTACATCAAAAGTAATATTTTTTGGCTTCTACTGCGTGGTGTGAGCTGCCTGCCGTCTTTCATTCCATTGTAGGTCGTTGGTCTTTACTCTCTACAACCATGTTATCAAGATCTCTTTGGCCTCCTCCAAAGAGACCTTCTGATGGTGGATCAACGAAGCAGGGAGTTGTTTTTTTTTTTTAACAAGTTTGCCAGTAGTCTAATGCAGGGATCTCCAACCTTGGTAACTTTAAGACTTGTGGACTTCAACTCCCAGAATCCTTCAGCCAACAACTTTAAGACTTGTGGACTTCAACTCCCTGGGAGTTGAATTCCACAAGTCTTAAAGTTGCCAAGGTTGGAGATCCCTGCACTAGAGAGAGAAAGAAAAAGAAAAAGAAAAAGAAAAAGAAAAAGAAAAAGAAAAAGAAAGAAAGAAAGAAAGAAAGAAAGAAAGAAAGAAAGAAAGAAAGAAAGAAAGAAAGAAAGAGACTAGCTACTGTTATGGATAACACAAGGAAGGGACTTGAATTCAGAGAAACAGAGAGAGAGAGAGAAAGAAAGAAAGAAAGAAAGAAAGAAAGAAAGAAAGAAAGAAAGAAAGAAAGAAAGAAAAGCTAGATACTGTTATGGATAAAACAAGGAAGAGACTTGAATTCAGAGAATCAGAGCCAAAGAATTCTGCAGAAATGTTGCCTATTGAATCACAGAGAGTTGGAAGCGACAGAATTACTGAACAACATAATAGCAACCGAGGAAGCACGCTGGGAACACATGTCCTGCTTTTCAACCTTCCAGTGACATATGGTTGCCCTCGGTGGGAAGCAGGACAAGTTAGGACTTTGGTCTAATGTAGCATGCCTCTTAAGAGGAACCTGCTCCCTCTCTCCCTCCTTCCCTCTCTCCATCCAACAATTGCTTTACACATACACCCAGTTCTAGCTATGAGACTAGAAAAGCATTTGAATCCAAACACTTAACTCGTATATTTCTTTCAGCAAAAAAAAAAAAAAAATACAAATACAAATTCTGTGCACAAAAAAAATGTGGAAATGTAAGTGCTCACTTTTTTTTAAAAAAAAGAAAAGAATGAAAGCAACAATTCTCATGAATTGTTTCCTCATTCTTTTATCAGCATTATGGGAGTGAGGGCCACAATTAAACAGGCTGGCAATCCAACCTTTCAAACTCAGCCGGTTCTATCCGGTTCTAGCGAACCGGTAGTGGGAGGTAGCGGTGGCAGCAGGAGGCTCTGTACACCCGCCCGGAGGTAATCACATCCCATTTTTGACGCTCTGCACATGCACGGAAGGTCCTGCGCATGCGCGGAGGTGGCACATGCAAGCGAAGTGAAGAAATCCTACTTTCTAGCTAATCTAAATAGCGTGGCATAGCTGTTTCCCCCCTCACTGTTCTACTTACATTGTTAAGCATCCTTTTTCTGCATGAAGCACACATTTGGCATGCACTGTGTATGTACATGCACAGTGTGCATTTGGCGCACACTGTGCATGCGCGCACACACAGCATGCATTTGGCACGCACTGCGCATGCGCAGGCAGCGAATCAGTGGCAAACCGCAGAGGATTTCACCACTGTTTTGTTTCCACCTGAAAACCACTTCTGAACTTCATGCTTGATATGGAAAAAAAATGTAACTTTGGCTTTTACAGATTCAACTGATAGATCTTTATAGAAATGACTTGTTCATACTATTATGAAAAAGCAAAAAGCTGTGATTCGATGATAATGCCTTATTTTACCGTAACAGAGAGAGTCAGAAGTCAATGCTTCTTTTTCTTTTTTTCCCTATCTTTCCTCATTTCACTTTCCCCTCCCCCCCAATTGTTCTTCTACTTACTTTTGTATTTTATAATACTCTATAACCTAATAAAAATTTTCAAGGCCAAAGACAAGCAAAAGGTTTTCAAACAAAAATATTTTACCAGAAGAGTCCTCCGCTCCTCTGCTCGCAACAAAATACCCAATGCCACCAGACTTGAAATTCTGGGTTTAGGAAATTTAGAACTACACCGTCTTTGGTATGCCTAAGCATAGCTCATAAAATCATCTGCTACAATGTTCTACCTCTCAATGACTACTTTAGCTTCAACCACAACAACACACAAGCACATAATAGATACAAACTTAAAGTGAACCACTCCAAACTCCATTGCAGAAAATATGACTTCAGTAACAGAGTTGTTAATGCCTGGAATGCACTATCAGACTCTGTGCTCTCATTCCAAAACCCCCAAAACTTTAACCTAAGACTATCTATTGTTGACCTCACCCCATTCCTAAGAGGTCTGTAAGGGGCGTGCATAAGAGCACCAGCGTGCCTACCATCCCTGTCCTAATGTTTCCTCTATTTGTATCTATTTTATGTATTCAATTCATGCTTATACTTATATATATTATCTAATATGTACTCGACAAAATAAATAAAATAAAAAAGTATTTTTTTTTAAAAAAAAAAGCCAAGAAAGTCCAGTTGCCTTTTGGAAAAACACTTTTGGGAGGACGACATGTATAGATATATTGGGGGTTTTGTTCCGTTTTCCCACAAAGCCCACGCAAGCTACATCTCGCACATCTAAAAACCAAATTTTGTAAAGATTGGGCTCAGGATAACTCGCAGTACAGAGAAAAGAAAATCTCTGTACAAACCTATCTGAAAAATGACCGCAAATGCAATTCAGTGGAGAATGATATGAAGGATATTTGTCTCGCTACAAGGCTGATAAGGAGAAAATAGATGGGAATTTTTTTTTTTTTTTTTTTAAAATCCCTTGACTACAGGAGACTGCTACAGCAAGGAGAGAAGTAGGATTAAAAATTGAAATAAGACTAATTTAAAGATCTAATTATTAGCAAATAGGTTTTGTATCCAACCCTCAAAGCAACTGGTGTTCTATTAGAAGTGCACCCTGTGGTTCACTCAAAAAATAAAATAAAATAAAAAAAGGGATTAGCCAACTGAGTTTGGAATATGGAGGCAAACTGCAGTAAAGAATTACGCTATTCTTTACTGCTAATGATCTCCCTCCGAGCCAGATAACTTTATGTTTCCCTTTCTCAGTTCTTTTGTATAGCTTTTAACCATAATTAGAAAAAGATTGCAGTTTGGCTGAAAATATTACTTCCAATTCAAAACAGGGTAGGATTCCGCCTCCCTTAACATTCTCAAGAATTTGCTACCTTGAACTTGCCTTCTTGCTAACTCAAGAGAGCTTTTATTTTCAATACAGAACTGTAACTCAGTAATATTATGGCTAACCTTTCACCCAGGGTTCCTTACCTTGAGAAGCATTTGCCAACAATTGTCTTCTTCAAAAGCGTAGTAGAATTTTGGCTACAGCAACACTGAAAGAAGATCCTCACCAAGGTATCAATCACTCCACCAGAATGATCCCAGAAACCCAGCATGGCCAACAGTGAGAAGATTCTGAGAATTAAGATCAGCAACACCTGGCAAGCTGCAGGCATTATAATTTAAAGGAACCTCCTTTCATTTTAAAAAGAAAACTAAGCAAAAACCCAGCACACCAGAAATTTGCTTCCAATTGCTTGTCTTGGAATCCTGGAAAACTTTATCAAATGTTCCCCAAACTAAATTAGCTATTTAGTTTTGTAGGAAGTTAGCACCCACCCCTCTCCTAGGAAAATGAAATATTCGAGGAAATATTAAAAAAGGCAGAATATTATATTTCCCTGGATGAGAAATGGCGAAACATGTTTTTAGGCAAGAAACAGACTCGCTCTTAATAGCCCCCACCATCCTCAATAGTCCACAGCAGATGTCCACACTTAAGAGATAGCTAGGTCTATTCATAGGCAAATACCCTCACCCAAAATCCAACAAAGTAGGATAAGCCCTCTACCCATCTAGCAACAGATCTCACCACATGGCACCTGGGAAGATTACATCACCCAGCAAGGCTCAACCAAACTTGGACTCAAAACACAGCCTACAGAGTTGCCCCTGCATGGCCCCATGGGAGTCTGATAACCAATCAGAATACAAGCTCAAATTCAAAACCCAACAGAGGACATAAAACCCAGGCACTCTCAGCATCTCTGCCCTTTTTCTGCCCAGGAACTCAAGCCATGTGACCCTGTTCATCAATAAACCTTCTTTCCAAGCAACTTCCATGAATCCAGTGTCTTTTTCCCTACTTAAACCTGAACCCAGATGGACATTTCTTCCAACAGTTTATAACCCTCAACATTTTGCAATGAGCCCTTGTTATAGAGCTTATGCTAGAAAGATAAAACAGATGAACAAATCTCTTCTAAGCAATACTGAAGGCAAGTACTCCATTCTAAAGAAACCATAGTCAAGATCAAACAAAGCCAGGTAGAAAGAAAATATGTACATTCAGACTTCACTTAAAAGCAGAAGATGCAGAACTTCTATCAGAGCAGAAAACGACTCACACTAGGACAGAAGTGTCCAAAAACCTGTTTTTGCATCATATTTTGTGAAAACATAAAACCACTGTTTGCACCTTTTTTAAAAAAGGGCAGAAAATAAATAACAAGTATCTTCTTTTAAGACATTTTTAAAGGACATGGTTAGAAAAATGCACGTTAATGTCAGCAAGGCTCTAAACTGCATTAATGTCAAAATAAACATAAATGCAAATTGTTATTCTAGCCCATATCTTTTTGAGCTGGTTAACAAGCTGCAAGCATGAAAAAGAAGAGTTGAGGTTTTTTTTAAAAAAGATTCTTCCTAGTATCCCGCTGAGATTTCAAGCTTATTTACCATACTTATTTGGAACCGGCAACAAGATATAATTTATTTTACAGCTCTTCAATACTTGGTCCTCAGCTGGAAAAAAAAAAACAAAACCCTCCATAGTTTATTCTTTTCCTTTTGGCAAGGAGGCATCTATCCTAATCGCCTTGTTCCTTCCTTTCCTTTCCTTTTTCACATCATTTATATTCACAATTGGCCTATAAACTTGCAAATCAAGTGCAAGTCAGATGCTGCTGAAGATAGTATGAGCAGATGTGACTTTGCCAGGTTTGGGATCAACAGATGGTTGGGGGATATATTGGATTAAAGTGCCTTAATTCGTCTAGAGTATTGCTATCCTCTATCTGCTAGGAAACAGAAATAGCATACTGCCATTATACCTTGGCTTGTTGCTATCTGTGGCCTTCTGTCGTGTTCCCTACAGATAGTCCTCGACATACAACATTTCCTTTAGTGACCGGTCAAAGTTACAAAGGCAGTGAAAAAAAGTGACGTACTGCTATTTTTTCACACTTAGGACCACTGTAACAGGGGTGAAATCCAGCAGGTTCTGACAGGTTCTGGAGAACCGGTAGCAGAAATTTTGGGTAGTTCGGAAAAACAGGCAAATACCACCTCTGGCTGGCCCCAGAGTGGAGAGGGAATGGGGATTTTGCAGTATCCTTCCCCCAAGAGTGGGGAGGGAATGGGGATTTTGCAGTATCCTTCCCCTGGAGTGAGGTGGGGATGGAGATTTTGCAGTATCCTTCTCCTGCCATGCCCACCAAGCCACACCCACCAAGCCACTCCGTGTCCACCAAGCCACGCCCACAGAACCGGTAGTAAAAAAAAATTGGATTTCACCACTTCACTGTAACACCCCCTTGGTCACGTGATTAAGTTTTGGACACTTAGTAACTGGTTCATATTTATGGCTGTTGCAATGTCCCAGAGTTATGTGATAATCTTTTGTGGCCTTCTGACAAGCAAAATCAATGGGGAAGCTAGATTCAATGCAAGAGAGGACCAGGCAGAAGCCGAAGGAGGGGTCAAACTCGTCATAAGTCATGAGTCCCTGTGTGACCACAAGAGAGCTAACTAAGTCCAGCCCACCTTGAATTCCTTTCTTATCTCCCGCCCATTTCCCTTAACGGCCAGTTGGCCAGATTCTTGTAGAGAGCTGAAGCTTGCAATAAATCTTTATACTCATTCAAACTACCTGAATCTCCTGGTTTCCCAGGTTCTTGACATTGACTTCACAACCATTCTACTAACTTAATAACTGTAAGTGGTTCACTGAACAATTGCGGCAAGAAAGGCTGTAAAATGGGGGCAGAACCCATTTAACCACTGTCTCACTTAGCAACAGAAATTTTGGGCTCAGTGTTGGTCGTAACTCACAGAATACCTGTATTCAGTCTCACGGAAGAGGGGACTTTCAGAAATGGCAAAAGTCAGGCCAACTCTTCAGTCCTTGGAAGCGTGGTGCATTTGTGAGCTAGATTGCAAATATTTACCCAAGGTTGTCTGAATCTTTTTTTGCATGCATTATTTATTTCATTTCTGTAAGTTTTACCCTGCTTATGAATGAATCATGGAAGGAATTGAACTCGCTCACACTAGGCTGGTCTATAAACATAGAGCAGTTTTCAATAATTTTATGGCTGGGTTTACAACCTAAGGAATGTGGCACACAAGGGAAATGTTTTTTTGAGAACGATAAGAAAACTTCTTGAAGTTCCACTTTTGATGACAACCAGCTAAAAGAAATACCAGTAGATCTCCTTAACCAAATCAAATAACTTGCATTAAATGAGGGGTCAGATTTCGATAACAGCATTAAATGAGAGGTAAGATTGGCTTATAATATATGCTTATGCTTAATGCACAAACACACAAATCCACACGCATACTGTATATATTCCCTTCAAAGGCTGTGAGTGGAATGAATGATTTGTTCCCCTCTCTCTCATAAAATCAATGTCTCTCATAAAAATCCCTTAACAATAGAAAACAACTCAGAAAGATTATCAATTAGGTTTATCATGAAGAAAGTAAGCAGTTAATATACAGAATCTTAGAAACTAAATACACCAAAACTCTTCATTAGTGAATACGTTAAGATGGGATTCCTCAGAGATGTTTGAAGTTCTCTTTCCCAGTGCAAGATTTGAAGGACTCAAACCATTTTTGTTTTTCCAGATAACATTGATTTTTCCATCCTCCCTCCCTCCCTCTCTCTCTCTTTCTCTCTCTCTAATGCCTTGGTAAGGCCACACTTGGAATATTGAATCCAGTTTTGGTCGCCACGATGTAAAAAGATGTGGAGATTCTAGAAAGAGTGCAGAGAAGAGCAACAAAAATGATTAGGGGACTGGAGGATAAAACATATGAAGAACAGTTGCAGGAACTGGGTATGTCTGGTTTAATGAAGAGAAGGACTAGGGGAGACATGACAGCAGTGTTCCAATATCTCAGGGGCTGCCACAAAGAAGAGGAAGTCAAATGTCTTAGGATGCCATTTGTTGCTCTCTGCTAACTCCAGCCCATTTTATTCAGGTGGCTTAAGTTGTTCATATATATCGAAGTGAATCAGATGAAATAAACTGGCCTACATTTTAAATTTAAAGTAGGGATTTCCACTGTACTATAACTTAGAAATTCAACAATAAAGCAAAGAGAAATGTTGGTATATGTATGGCACCCCAAATCTTGTAAGTACTTGGCGCTTTTGCTAAACCTTTATGAGATTTGGTAAGCTCTCTGATATTTTAAGAAATGGGGAAGCATTTAGGGGCCTGGAAACGCTACCATCCCTGCTTTAACTGTTGGACTTCATGATTCACCTAACTTGATGAACAATTTATTTAATTATTTGTTGTCAGTGCTTCTTGGAAGCTTCAGTCCACTGATTCTAAGTCACATACAACTCCACAAGCCATACTTGGGACTGAAATGAACAAGTCTATCTTATTGATTGAAATACATGTGCAAATAGCAATCGCACTTAGACTTATATACTGCTTCAGAGTGCTTTATAGCCCTCTCTAAGCAGTTTAAAAGGGATGCGGTGGCTCAGTGACTAAGATGCTGAGCTTGTCAATCGAAAGTTCGGCAGTTCAGCTGTTGGAATCCCTAGTGCCGCATAACGGGATGAGCTCTCGTTACTTGTCCCAGCTTCTGCCAATCTAGCAGTTCGAAAGCACGTAAAAAATGCAAGTAGAAAAATAGGAACCACCTTTGGTGGGAAGGCAACAGCGTTCCATGCGCCTTCGGCATTTAGTCATGCCGGCCACATGACCACGGAACATCTTTGGACAGCACTGGCTCTTCGGCTTTGAAACGGAGATGAGCACCGCCCCCTAGAGTCGGGAACGACTAGCACATATATTTGCGAAGGGAACCTTTACCTTTAAGCAGTTTATAAAGCCAGCATATTGCCCCCAACAATCTGGGTCCTCATTTTAGTGACCTCATTTTAAATGACCTCAGAAGGATGGAAGACTGAATCAACCTTGAGCTGGTCAGGATCGAACTCTTGGCATCGACTGGCCATTGGCAGAATTACCGTGCATTACTACATTCCAACCACTGCATCACCAAATGTGTGTTTGTGTGTGTGTGTGGGGGGGTGTCTCTCTCTGTGTGTGTTTGTGTGTGTGTGTGTTGTCTTTGCAAAGTTGTGAAAACATTGTGCTGGCCTTTTGACTGCAAACATTTCTCGTCATTCTATTTTTGTCTTTCGCTGCTCCTTGACTAAAGCAGATACAGCACTAAGGTGTGTTTATAATCCAAAACAACCTTCTGACTTCTAGCTTGTTTATTAATAGCTATAATACCATTACCTATCATCATAATACGTTCTCAGAAATATTTTCCCCTCTTGTAAGAGCTTTAATACAGGAAGACAAAAGTGCATTCTATGTCAAGCCAGTGCTGTTATTGTTGGGTTTTTCCCCCCAAAATAAACATGGATCTCTCCTTCTGACTTTTCTTTTCACACCTTTCCACTGTGTAGCAATCTCTACTTTGAAGGTTATTATTAAGATTATTAATAATATAAATTGGACCTATTATTGATGTTACCAGTACTTCTCTTTATCAGATAAGGTAATTCCCACTTTTCTATTTGTAAAATGCAGTGCCAAATCTAAATCCAGAGCAGTTAGAGGCATATCACAGGTAATAGATGCTAATGTAATCCTGAAATCTACTTTGTCATTTCTCTCTCTCGCTCTCTCTCTCTCTCTTTTCCTTTCCTTTTGTCTGCAAAAGAGAAATCTTGTATTGCCCGAGCCTTTGTTCTTGTGCTGCTGAAGAGTTTCTATCAGATTTGTTTTGGTGGCATAGTTCACCTTCTTGTTCAAAATACTACTTTCTAACGCTATGGTTTTGTTCTGTATGTCTTTCCATCACTCTGAAGCCCCCTCTGACTGTCCTTCTTTCCCCTTTTTAAAAAAATTCAGGAGACTAGATGTTTTCCCCACCCCAAGCCTTGAAATGAATGGAAACATGGAAAGCAAGATAGGTTAAAGGTAAAGGTTCCCCTTGTACATATGTGCTAGTCGTACCCAACTCTAGGGGGCGGTGCTCATCTCCGTTTCAAAGCTGAAGAGTCAGCGCTGTCCGAAGACGTCTCCGTGGTCATGTGGCCGGCATGACTCAATGCCAAAGGTGCACAGAACACTGTTACCTTCCCACCAAAGGTGGTCCCTATTTTTCTACTTGCATTTTTTACGTGCTTTCAAACTGCTAGGTTGGCAGAAGCTGGGACAAGTAACGGGAGCTCACCCCGTTACGTGGCACTAGGGATTCGAACCGCTGAACTGCCGACCTTTCGATCGACAAGCTCAGCGTCTTAGTCACTGAGCCACTGCATCCGTGGTGTATAGCAGGTTATAGCCCAAGGTAGGTTACAGGCTGCTATAAAGAGGATCGTACAGCGAAAGTATTATTTTGTGAGGGGCTAAAATATGCAAGGCCATACTCTCTTTTTCATTGTCTAACTCTCTCTCTCCAGCTGCTTGCAGATTCCTTGGCATCTCACACCACCATGAAATCCCAAAGGAAGACAACATGAAGGAGATTGCTGTAGGCAGGCCACAAACTTCCAGAGAAATAAAAGACGGGACCTCTACACCACTTCTTTGCCTATTTCATAATAAAAATAGTGCAAGAACATTATAATCCACTCAGAGAAAATTGCTCACTTGCCTGTTTATTTATTTGTGCAGTTGTGTGGTTGAATTTATGAGCCAACCCATTCCAAAGTTCTCTTCTAGGTTGAAAGAAATGTCAAAGCCTACTCTGTGTTTTCCAGCAAAATGGCAACTGGTAGAGTGGAAAAGAAGGATACAGTGGCTCAGTGGCTAAGACGCTGAGCTTGTCGATCGAAAGGTCAGCAGTTCAGCCGTTCGAATCTCTAGTGCCGCGTAACGGGGTGAGCTCCCATTACTTGTCCCAGCTTCTGCCAACCTAGCAGTTCAAAAGCACGTAAAAAATGCAAGTAGAAAAATAGGAACCACCTTTGGTGGGAAGGTAACAGCGTTCCGTGCGCCTTTGGTGTTTAGTCATGCCGGCCACATGACCACAGAGATGACCACGCAGACGACTAGCACATATGTGTGAGGGGAACCTTTACCTTTTTAGAGGGGAAAAAGACAGGACAATTACTCTGCACAGTATAAATGTTTGGTCAACTTGGAACACATTTCATTTGGGGATTCCTGCCCCACAACATATTCTTTTTGAACATCCCATATAATGATAAGGAAGCGTAATTTCCCTTCCTTATTAACATTATTAATGCAATGGGCTTTCCCTCTATTCGAAAGAACAACCATTTGGAAGGCAGTAGATTTTGACACGGTCAAGACGTCTTGAGTTATCCACACCATATATCTGAAGTAGCAAAGATTTCATAAAGAAGTTATTCTCGCTCTCTTCCACCTGTTTCCTCTTAATGCAATATATATTGAGCTTAGATGATAGGTGCAGTTTATGGTGCATACTGTATTTCATGGAAACAAAGAAACCTACTGTCAGCCAATTCTCCTTTAATGGGATGGATTAGAGCTACAAGAACGACAGATTTGTGATAAAGGTTTTAGAGGTTACTGTGCTAAAAAAGCTAAATAACAGCCTAAATGGCTAAAAAGCTAAATAACAGCCTCAATTGTTTTCACCGTCTAAGGAATGTCACCAGGGGCATTGGGTATCATGAGTTGATGCTGCCTGATAATCACAAGAAAGATTATTTTATTGCAAGGAAAATTCCGTTCATGAACATTATTTATTTATTTATTTATTTGTCAAGAACGTATTAGATAATATATATATAAGCATGAACTGAATACATAGAATAGATAGAAACAGAGGAAACATTAGGACAGGGACGATAGGCACGCTGGTGCACTTATGCACGCCCCTTACAGACCTCTTAGGAATGGGGTGAGGTTAACAGTAGATAGTCTTAGGTTAAAATTTGGGGGGGGGGGGTTTGGGATGAAACCATAGAGTCAGGTAGTGTATTCCAGGCGTTGACCACTCTGTTGCTGAAGTCATATTTTCTGCAATCGAGTTTGGAGTGGTCTACTTTAAGTTTGTATCTATTGTGTGCTTGTGTATTGTTGTGGTTGAAACTGAAGTAGTCATTGACAGGTAGGACATTGTAGCAGATAATTTTATGAGCTACGCTTAGGTCATATCGAAGGTGGCGTAGTTCTAAGTTTTCTAAGTCCAGAATTTCAAGTCTGGTGGCATAAGGTATTTTGCTGTGAGCAGAGGAGTGGAGAACTTTTCTCATTAAATATTTCTGGACTGTCTCAATTGTATTTATGTCCGATATGCAGTGCAGGTTCCAGACTGATGAGCTGTATTCGAGAATTGGTCTAGAAAAGGTTTTATATGCTCTGGTTAGTAGTGTGATATTACAGGAGAAGAAGCTATGCAAGATTAGGTTTACAACTCTTAATGCCTTTTTGGCAATGTTGTTACAGTGGGCTTTGGCACTTAGATAGTTAGATATGAGTACTCCAAGGTCCTTGACAGAGGCACAGGAAAAGAAACAGAACTGGGAAAGAATAGAACAGGAAACAAGAACAGGAAACAGGAACAAGAAACAGAACACAACAGAACAATCCCTCCTATTGGAATATAATATTTATTTATATTTATTTATATTATATTCTAAATTTATATTTATATTTATATTTATTATATGTATTTCTCTTTAGCCAGGTTATTCCTACATAAACCAAGATTTTTATGCAGCCCTAGTTCAGTGAAATCACAATTCATTCACTGAACTAGGGCTGCATAAAAATCTTGGTTTACGTAGGAATAACCTGGCTAAAGAGAAGTACACATAAAGCCTACGAAAAGGAAAGAATATATATATATATATAAATAAATATATATATATATATGTGTGTGTGTGTGTGTGTGTGTGTGTGTGTGATAATTTAATTGGTTGTAGAAAAATGCTTTTAAAAGTAAAAAAAAAAAGTTGGCCACGCCCGCCCAGTCACATTATACCCCCCAAGCCACGCCCACAGAACCGGTAGTAACAAATTTTACATTTCACCATTGCCTTGGGCCAGTCATTCACTCTTAGTCCTAGGAAGGAGACAATGGCAAACCATTTCTGAAATCTTGCCAAGAAAACTTCAGGGACTTGTTCAGGCAATTGTCAAAAAACTAACTCAAAGGCACACAACATAATAAAAAAATAAAAATGAATGAGTCCCTTCTGCAATTGTGATTGTACGCATCTTTTTTTTTCGTGGGATTTACTTTATAGCACTCAGGCAATATCTTGCCCGAACATACATTCTTGGAATTTGGCAAGTCCCCTACCTAGAATCATTTCAAAAGATTGTTTTAATGAGTAGAGTCTTCCCATAGAGCTTTCTCAGAACACAAAGAATAAACAACCACAAAAGATGCAAATAGCTGGAGAGATCTGGGGGAAAGAGATGCCTTTGAGTCAACCTTGACTCCTGGCAACCACATAGACAAGCCCAGGCAGTTTTCTTGGCAGCGTTTTGCCCTGGCCTTCTTCGTTTGGGCTGAGAGAGAGTGACTGGCTCAAGATCACCCTGCTGGCTTTGTGCTTAAGGCAGGCCACACTCTCCTCATTTCTAATCCAGTGCCTTAGCCAAAATACCTGTCAGGTAGAGGAATACGTAGCAGGGGGAAAAAGAAAGAAAGAAAGAAAGAAAGAAAGAAAGAAAGAAAGAAAGAAAGAAAGAAAGAAAGAAAGAAGGAAGGAAGGAAGGAAGGAAGGAAGGAAGGAAGGAAGGAAGGAAGGAAGGAAGGAAGGAAGGAAGGAAGGAAAGAAAAATGAAGAAAAGGGAAAGAAAGGGGGAAAAGGAGGGGAAGGGAAGGGAAGGGAAGGGAAGGGAAGGGAAGGGAAGGGAAGGGAGGGAGGGAGGAAGGAAGGAAGGAAGGAAGGAAGGAAGGAAGGAAGGAAGGAAGGAAGGAAGGAAGGAAGGAAAGAAAGAAAAATGAAGAAAAGGGAAAGAAAGGGGGAAAGGGAGGGGAAGGGAAGGGAAGGGAAGGGAAGGGAAGGGAAGGGAAGGGAAGGGAAGGGAAGGGAAGGGAAGGAAGGAAGGTTTATTGAAATAAATTTGGGGGCAATCTAAAGTAGAAAAGCACAAATTTCTTCTGGAGGGTAACAAAAGGGGTCTCCCCGCCCCCCAGTAGTAACCTATATCTGACCCACACACTACGGTTAATATATAAGAACTCTGTTCCTGCACTTATTTTATAGCAAGGATTTATTTGTAAACCACCACAGGATCATCGCGGAGAAGGATATAAAGCAATAAATACTATTTTGAGCCCTAACAATGAAAACATATGATGGGCAAACAAAACCAAGATCATTTCCTATCCAAATGCTGGATTCTCTGCACTAACCCCAGCCATCTCTCCTCTTCCCCCTAGTTTCTTTGCCACTTGTTCTGGATCGCAGAGAAACATTTATTTGGGTTAGCAAATTTGTGACTTCTGGAAAAGATAAAGAGTTCCCAGGGACATTCACAGATAGCCTATAACAAGGGTGTCAAACTAAGTTGTTTACTTAGAATCCTAGTACGATTTATGTTGATTGCTTATTTAGAATCCATGACTGTCACTAAATCTTGCATTTAACGTTTTATGATGAATGCATTTTTTTTATAATGACTATGATAATGATCTATCATTATTGTTGTAAGTTGTATTGGGAGGGATGCGGTGGCTCAATGGCTAAGATGCTGAGCTTGTCGATCGAATGGTCGGCAGTTCAGCGGTTTGAATCCCTAGTGCCATGTTAACAGGATGAGCTCGTGTTACTTGTCCCAGCTTCTGCCAACCTAGCAGTTCAAAAGCACCTAAAAAATGGAAGTAGAAAAATAGGGACCCCCTTTGGTGGGAAGGTAACAGTGTTCCATGTGCCTTTGGTGTTTAGTCATGCTGGCCACATGACCATGAAGACGTCTTCAGACAGCGCTGGCTCTTTGGCTTTGAAACGGAAATGAGCACCGCCCCCTAGAGTCGGGAACGACTAGCACATATGTGCGAGGGGAACCTTTACCTTTATCGTTGTATGTACACTGAGAGTTTATGCACCGGAGACAAATAGGATTTGATGTTAGTATGGTGCTAGATAAACCTTCCCCAATTTGAAGCATGTGAGCCAAGATCACAACTCCCAGAATTCTTAATCCTTATCAGTTATTATTATTATCTAAGATGAGCATTCTATCTCATGATCATCTGGTTGAGGAAGATTGACACAGTTCACCCAGTGTACTAAGCTACAGATAGTATAAACAAGTAACTATGTCACGTCCGATTTTAGGATTTTTTTTTGCTGCGGTTGTTAAGCAAATCCTGTGGTTGTTAAGTGAATCACTTGGTCATTAAGCATCTCTGGCTTTCTCCGTTGACTTTGCCAATCGGAAGTTAGCTGGGAAAGTCTCAAATGACTCTGCAACCGTCATAAATACATCATCATCACCTGAATTTTGATCACATGACCGTGGGATGCTATGACGATCAAACGTGCAAGGACCAAGTCATATGTCACATTTTTCAGTGCCATTGTGACTTCAATCAATAAACGAATGGTTGTAAGTCAAGGACTATTTGTAAAATGGAATCTCGTTTTTTTTTTTTAATCATGCTATCAATAGGTGGATTGTGTGTATATGTTTGCTTCTCTTCTGCCATGTTTTCATCATACACTAAACTATAATAATACTATCAATTTATTTCATTGGTATTTTGGTCTTGCAGATTGCCTTTGAATAGCATCAATAAGGTGCTAAAAAGATGTTTCTTGAGAAAGGAAGAAAGATGAGCTTTGAGACAAGAAGAATTAAGGAAACTCAGTTAGCAAGTATAAATTCCCTTTGAAAGACAACAAATGTTTACCATTTAAACATTAGCCTTCTGGAGCAGAATAAAAGTCACTTCGTTTTGAAAGAACAAAAACCTTTTAATATCCATCTTACTTATGTCCCATTTCTTGAACTTGAAAACAAAACGAAGGGAGAAATACCAATGTTTAATTAGATAAATGGAGCTGTGTGAGTCAGCAAAGGGGTGGGGGGGGGAATAAAGATTTTCAAAAGAAGCCTTCCTTGCAGATTAGAAATAAGCTGTCTTTCAGAATGTCAGATCTAGTAACAGTACGATATTTAACCTCCTCTTGATTCAATTTGGAATCTGGCTGGGCAAACCTGAACTCATTTCCAAAAACAGCTTCTATTCAAGGAAGAAAAATAAAGATGTGTGAGTAATAACGCTGTGCTGAATTCTGTTTTTACAATTTTGAAAAGTTCTGCTTTTCCTTTTCTTCTCCCAACACCTTTTTCTTAAAAAAAAAAAAAAAACCTTCACTCTTAGAGTATTTGAGAATTTCCTTTTGATTTTCAGGTGTTTTTAGAATTTCTTTTGGTTGCCAGAAATGCTACTGCTTCTAATTTTGGCTCTATATCTTTCCATCTTTCTGATAGAACATAGAATAATAGTATTGGAAGGGACCTTGGAGGTCTTCTAGTCCAACCTCCTGCCCATGGCAGGAGATCCTATACCATTCTGGGCTTTCTTTGGGCTTGATGGGATGGCTACATGTAATCATAGAAAGAATAACAGAGCAGACTAATAGAATTGGAAGGAACCCCAGAGGTCCTCCAGCCCAATTCCCTACCCAAGCAGGAGACCCTATACCATTTTAGGCAATGGTTGACCAGTCTCTTCTTAAAAACCTCCAGTGATGAAGCACCCACAACTTCCGGAGGAAAGCTGTTCCAATTGTTCTGACTGTCAGGAAATTTGACTGAAAAAGCTTGATAAAAAGAAACTTTTTGGAGATGGAATGGGTTCACAGAAAGTCAACCAACCAACCAACCAATCAATCAATCATGATCACGGTCAGAGACCAGCACAACAAGGGAAGTCTTGGAGGCTGCAGACTGGAAAACAGGGTAGCTTCACAGTCCTGGTCTTTTGAAACAAAATCAATCAAAGGAAGAACACTTTGTCAATGGCATTAGAAAGTTCCAACTGAACATTTGGGTATTGGACCCAGGGCAGGGTTGAAATCCAGCAGATTCTGACAGGTTCTGGAGAACCGGTAGCGAAGATTTGGAGTAGTTTGGAGAACCAGCAAATACCACCTCTGGCTGGCCCCAGAGTGGGGTGGGAATGGAGATTTTGTAGTATCCTTCCCCTGGAGTGGGGTGGGAATGGAGATTTTGCAGTATCCTTCCCCTGCCACACCCACCAAGCCATACCACGCCCACCAAGCCACGCCCACAGAACCGGTAGTAAAAAAAAATTGGATTTCACTACTCACCCAGGGTCTTCTCCAAATCCACATACATTATCTTTTACTGAGCTATGGGACTTCCTCAAAAAAATGTTCTTTAATATCAAAGCAAACTATGTTTTATTTGTTATAGTCCTTTTTCTCCAACCAATCTCTAGGATTTCAGATCGTTTTTCTTCCACATAGATTATCCCCTCCTTTTAAATCAAACTAAACCTAAAACTTCCTCAATCTAAAGGCCCATTCCATCAGTAATCTATCACTCCTCCCCTAGCAGTCTTTGATGGAATTCAGTAAATTCTTGACGAACGTATCTTTTCTTTTCTGTACGCTGAGAGCCTATGTACCAAGACAAATTCCTTGTGTGTCCAATCACACTTGGCCAATAAAAAATTATATTCTATTCTAAAGCTGCAATTTTTGATCCCTGTTAACATTTCAAGGCAGATCAGACTAAGAATCCAATGCCATGCAAGTCATGACTATAGCTAGTCCTCGACTTACAACTATTATTTTAGGGACTGTTCAAAGTTACAACAGCACTAAAAAAAACCCCTAATTTATGATCATTTTTCACACTTATGACTGTTGCAAGATCAAAATTCAGATGCTTAGCCAAAGAGTCATATTTATTATTGTTGCAGTGTCCCACATGCAACCTTCTGGAAAGCAAAGTCAAGTGGGAAGCCAGATTGACTTAATAACCCATGCTACTAATTTAACAACTGTAATAATTCACTTAACTGTGGCAAGGAAGGTTGTAAATTTGGGCAAAACTCACATAACAACTGTGTCATTTAACAACAGAAATTTGGGGCTCAATTGTGGTTGTAAGTCAAGGCCTACCTGTATAATCAGTAAAGCTGTAGTAACTGAATCTTGCAAGTATGAATCTTGCAAGTTTATGAGCCACGGTGGCGCAGTGGTTATAATGCAGTAGTGCAGGCTACTTCTGCTGCCTGCCGGCTGCCTGCAATTTGGAAGTTCAAATCTCACTAGGCTCAAGGCTGACTCAGCCTTCCATCCTTCTAAGGTGAGTAAAATGAGGACCCAGATTGTTGGGGGCAAGAGGCTGACTCTGTAAACTGCTTAGAGAGGGCTGTAAAAGCACTGTGAAGTGGTATAGAAATCTAAGCACTATTGCTATTGCTGAATGCACTTCCTCCCTCTCTCTCTTTATCTTCATGTGAGTTAGGGAGGGCTTGTTTGAGACCAGTACTCAGGTCAAACGCCTGTCCTGATCCTGCCTTTTATAGCTGACCAATGTTTTCGTAGCAGTTGCTTCTCCTGTCCCTCAAGGCCATTTCCTCTGTCCTCTAAATTTCCTCCCAAGGATCTCCAAAATATTTCTTTGTCAACCACTCGGTTGGCTTGTCTGAATTCATCTCAGTGGATTACGAATTATGCACACAAATAAAGAGATTTCTAGATGGATTTGCTCCCTTCAGCCCACTTAGCACCGCTGTACCATCCATTTAGGTGCTTGCTAAGCCAACATTTTCAGCCGTAGCTCAGAGCATTCTCTGTTTATTTATTCCAGCGTTCCAAATTGAGCTAGGACTTCTGTTGGGCTCAGGTAATTAGTGCTGGAAGACTTTGATTATCTCTTTGCACCAGTCCTCAACATTTGACACAATCCCACATAATAAGCTTTGTTTCTGACAAATGCCAGCTCTGCCAGGATCCCCTCAGAGGCTGGTCCACAAAGTGAGGAGGAGAAATGTTGGCACCCTCTTCTTCTTTGGTGCCAGGTTCATTTCTCTTATTAATGCTCATCTAAGAGCCATGGATGAATGGGATATATGAGTAGAAGGAGAATCCCCTTTCTTATCTTTCCCTGTGGTTGAAGAAACATATGGTGGTCAAGTACTCCTTCCTTTCTCCATTTTAAATGATGTTTGCTCTTTCCAAACCTGCCTTGGGATAATTAAAAGGCAAAACAAATGGACAGTAACCTGAATAAGCCAAGGGAAATCCAGATTACATATTCAAACCACAAACATCCATACACAGGGCCGTGGGAAAACGAGTCAGGTTATTAAATAAAATTAAGCAATTCCCCTTAAATGGAAGGGGGAATTAAAAGATGCATTTTGAACATAAAGCGCCAACAAAGGCATAATGAACAATTAAGAGACCAAAAAAAAGAGAGAGCTGTTATCTCTAGTCATCCTGGTGCAAAAATGCCCCATAAAGAAGTTGTTAAGGACAAGGAGGGGAAGTGAAATGAGCAAACAAATCAGCAAAGGTTGCCTGGGAGGAGAGAATGATTGGCAGAAGGGAAGACCTTGCAGGACACACAACACTCATTAAAGAAGCTGGCCATGTGCTTGTTTCTCTACCCAAGGAAAGGATGGAGATGAAGTGGAGCAGTGGTGGAATTCAATTCTTTTTACTACTGGTTCTGTGAGAGTGGCTTGGTGGGCATGGCGTGGCTTGGTGGGTGTGGCAGGGGAAGGATACTGTAAAATTTCCATTCCCTCCCAACTCCAGGGGAAGGATACTGCAAAATCTCCATTCCCTCCCCACTTCCCTTCTGCCTTCCCAGGTCCATCCCATATACCATTACTTATATTTTATAAGACTGTGTTCTAGTTCATGAACATGTGAGCTTTATGAATCTCACAGCCAAAGTTTGGTAGCTATATATAGATTTGGAGCTTTTCCTTGCCCAAATCCGGGGGGGGGGGGGGGGATGTTGTCAGACCTGGAAGCCATCTTTTACCTTTAAGCCTTCAGGCCTGCCACAAATTCTACTGTGGATAAATGGGATGGGTGATTGGATGGAGTGAAGATGATATGTAGTCAAAATAACATTCTTTCCAGAAAGTCAAGGCCATTGTGCCCTGCAGATGTGCTGAGAGAAATGAGGAGGTATCTTCTGTTCCAGAAGGTACCTGATTGGTTCGTATGATGGACATGTGGGTGAAGGGCAAGGACTTGAACTTTCTTTTGGGTGAGGAAAACCCGGAAGCTCTCAGATTCGGGTTTTCCCAGATGTGCCAATATGACATCTCTAATAAAAATTGGCTTTGAGGAAACTCAAGCCTCGGAGTTTGATTTCATTGGGGGTGTTACATGGAACCCTGACATCTGTGGGAAAATGTTTAGAAAAATGAAAATAAATTTGATTACATTTTAAGAATTCACTTATCCTTAGCAGGTTAAAGAAAACCAATCTCCAATGATTCTGGCCATGTCGCCATGAAGAAGAGAAGCAGAAAGAGAGTGATGGGCATGAAAGAGGAATATATCAAATACAGAAAAAGAACAGTTGTCAAAGACAACTATCCTATATTGTTGATTGTCGATCAATATGTCCCACATTTGGGAACTTCCAGATGTGTAGACTCCCTGAATTCCCTAAGCAGATGGCTATTATGGAGAATTCTGACATGTGACATCTGACCATCTGTAAGATCTCAAGATTGGAGAATAATGTTCTTATAGACTAGAGACACCGTGATCTGGTTATCCTTTGTCAAACATTTCAAGAAGAGACAGGCAGATTAACAAGGTTTGGCCTGTAGGGATTCATGCAGTAAATGGAAAATATCTGAAAATAAAGAAGGGTTGGTTTTTTTGGCTTCATCTGTTCTTGTAAGGTTTTTTTTTTTTAAAAATATCCATGGGCAAAATAACTTCTGACTACAAGCACAGCTCTCTCAAATCATTCCCTCTGACTCTTATTTCTCTGGCAATAACACGGAGGGTTGGTATTCATAACAATTCCACGCTGCCCAGAGTCTGGTATTAAAGTATTACAATGTTTGATAGATAAATAAACGAGCAAATACATTTACTGTTAACGTTCCAAAAAAACCCAAGCAAAACTGAAGTAGAGGAATGCGGGCAAAGTGTAAATAACAATCAGGATGTTGTCAGAATGATTAAACTCTCAACAAGCAGTCTAGAAGCAAAACCATTCCTCCCGTCTCGATGTTTTTTTTTTTTCCTGCCGGATTTTGTAATAAGTGTATATATGCTTGGTCTCCCTCTCCCGCTCCAAAAAACCCACTCACTCATACAAGGGGAGAGAGATCTTTTAAGCATCCCAAAATGACTTACAGGTGCAGAAAGCTATGACTTACAATGAAAGATTAAAATAACTAAACATCTTACACTTCGCAGGAAAATAACTCCAGGGTGGGGAGATGATAAATGTCTCCTAATATTTGAAATGTGTTCTTGTCAGGAATGGAAACAACATTATGATGTGTGAGGAGTCGCAGGTAATAGAAATAAGAAGCTTGTTTGTGAAATGAGAAAGGTGAGGTTGATAGTGGTGTGTGGGGAGGAAAAAAAACCCAAGCAAACATTAAAGTGATGAATGTTCAGCCTGGCCATGGAATATCCCTTTGGAATAATATTCTGTTAGGAGTGGGGAGAACCTTCTCTTACTGACCGCAAGATACGTCATTGTATTAAAACTCCATGCCCAACCAAGGAAGTCTGCTGTGTTTTTAAAGCTCTTCTCACTCAAGTTGATGAAAGAGATGCGGCTTTAGGAATTCTAAGAATAGAATTTCTACTCTATAGAGTAGACCCAAAGCAGGGATGAAATCAAGCAGGTTCTGACAGGTTCTGGAGAACCGGTAGCGGACATTTTGAGTAGTTCAGAGAACCGGTAGTGGAAATTCTGAGTAGCTTGGAGAACCGGCAAATACCACCTCTGGCTGGCCCCAGAGTGGGGTGGGAATGAAGATTTTGCAGTATCCTTCCCCTGCCAGGCCCACCAAGCCACACCCACCAAGCCACACCCACCAAGCCACACCACACCACGCCCACCAAGCCACGCCCACAGAACCAGTAGTAAAAAAAATTTTTACTACTTTCACCACTGACCCAAAGGTGCTTTTTCAAGAGACAACTGGACTTTTTGGTTTTTCTTTGAAGGCATTTCGCTTCTAATGAGAAGGAAGTACTCACTGGAGAAGAGCCTAATGCTGGGAACGATTGAGGGCAAGAAGGGGACAAGAGAGAACAAGGTGGCTAGATGGAATCACTGAAGCAGGGACCTGTTGTGACCCAGGCCCAAGTAGGTATTATCAGATGCAATCAGTTCTAAACAAACAGACTTTATTAGCCTTATTAACTCATTCTCAGTGTAGTCCAAACTAATTCAAAACAAATTCTTCATAACACAATTCTTCAGCCTTATCACCAATCTTGGTCTACTGTGGCAAACTACCAAAGGTTTTTCTTGGCAAAAGTTCAGAAGCAGAAGACGCCAACAAGAAATAAATGCAGCAAGACAAGAAACAAATCTATCAACATTGTTTTCTGACAAAGAGCCCAAGAGCCGTTGCTGGTCTTTTAAGCCTTATGGGAGGGGCCAATCATCTCTTGGCCTTACTCCCAAGTTATCCTTTTTGCTTTATCTGCTCTTGCCTTCTGGCAGCTCTTCTCGTGAATGCACTAGGAACAGGCTCCTCCTGTTCCTCTGCCTCTCTGCTGTTCTACTCTGGAGGCTCCAGAGTCCGCACATCACTCCCAGATGGCCCTGGCCCCATCTCTGCCTCCAACGCAGAGCCCTCGTCCGGGCCTTCCCGAGACTCCAGGACTGGCCCATGTTCTTCCTCAGCCTCCTCACCGTCCGACTCCGCTGCCAGCTCCGCAGGCTGCTGGAGGACCACAACAGGACCAGAGTTTTATTCTTTCAGAATTTCATATTGCAATGAACAAGGACACTCATTCTATTTCACAGCTACTAGGATTGTTGGCCAAGCAAGTACAAAGATAGCCTGGGAAATGATTGAAGCCTGAGAAACGGGGCCCTTGTCAGTTAACAGGAGTGGTGATTCACCAGCAGCTTATCAAGTACTTAGGAACCAAGGACTCGGCAGCACAAGGAAATAACAGCCAATCGCCAGCCACCAACACACCAGTCAGTCAATAGGCACCATATAAACATGACTCATAGAATAGCCCAAAGCACATATTCCAGTAGAGATAAGTTCCCTGAGGATGGGCTCCGGTATGATTCTGAAAGCTCGGAAGAGTAAATATCTGATCCCAGTGACTGACCCAGATTTTATCTTCCACCCGAGTGTGCTTGAAATAGAAAACCTGGAGCTGTATTTGCAACCCATTTTGAACTTGATTAGTGTTAACTTCAGTTGGATCTTTTTCCGCTTTGGAACAGCTTAATGTGTCGTGTGAATCTAAGCCAATTGGTTAGTTCACAAATCACCGTAATGTGCAAACATAGATTGTGCACTAACCCAATAGCAGTGTTAAGTACATTAAAAGGTTCATTGTATTTGGATGAAGTAACCTCAACATTTCCCTTAGGTCTATTTAAACTAGTGCTTTATAGATAATCTATGGTAGCAATCATTTATACAAAATAGTGGGGATTTTTTTTTTTTTTTGGTTACACTATTTTTATTTTAAGGTGGTGGCCATAATTGCAGACCATGAAGAATCCAAAGGACAGAATAAACTTGATTAATTTTTCCACCATCCTTATAGAACTTTGGGAATCTGCTGATTTAGTGCAAAAATTAAATATTCCAAACTAATATTATCCCTGTTATTCCTCTTGTGGGCAATTTATCTTTTCAAATAATTGGGAAATGACTCTTGCCTTTATTCCCTTATTGGAGTAATGCCTCTTGGAGGAAAAACAGAGTACCAGGTGTGCAATTAGTACTATACACTAATGTGACTTCTTATTTTCAGCCGTGGAATTTAATGTTCCTGAATTCTTTTCCTTTTTTTTTTTTAAAAAAATCAGATGTTAACCAGATAATACATAAGACTGAACACTTTTTCTGAGTCTAATTCAGGAAAAAAAAAGTTTGGATGAACTGAGCTAGTTATTCATAGAACTAAAGTTGCTCTGAAGAAATATTTTGGATAACTATTATATTTATTCAAAAATTGCTTATGAGTCTGAAGTCTCTTACAATTTATGTCTCTCTCTTTTTTTTAAGAATAGAATAAATTAGCTGTGGCTGGCAGCTCCTAAAACTGTGCTGCTTTACTAAGATTCAGAATTAATGGAACACCAAAACTGGCTGAACAAGTTATCAAGGAACCTGGATAGCTCAACAGACTAAGCACTGTAATTTAACACCAGCTGTCTGCAATTAAAGTAAGATCGAATCTCGCCAGGCTCAAGGTTGACTCAGCCTTCCATCCTTTCTAAGGTAGGTAAATTGAGGACCCAGTTTGTGGGGGCAATAAGCTTTGTATAAAAAATATACAAAAGTATGAAGGCTATTGCTTAACGCACTGTAAGCCGCCCGAGTCTCCGGAGAACGGCGGCATATAAATTAATTTTTTTTAAAAAAAGGGTTAGGCCAGGGATGTACTATCTGCAGTGTTCAACTCCTTCCTTCCTTCCTTCCTTCCTTCCTTCCTTCCTTCCTTCCTTCCTTCCTGTCATCTTGACCCATTCCCTTCATTCAGCCAGCAGCATGATGTACAAAAGATGTCCAAAAGAGAATAGATGATTTTACTCTGGTTCCCTTCATTGTTTTCTTGAGTCTTGATCACTTGAAGTCCCCAAGCGAATACCCTTGGGCAGGGGTGAAATCCAGCAGGTTCTCACAAGTTCTGGAGAACGGGTAGCAGAAATTTTGAGTAGTTCAGAGAACTGGCAAATACCACCTCTGTGTTCTGTCCCCAGAGTGGGGTGGGAATGGAGATTTTACAGCATCCTTCTCCTGCCATGCCCACCAAGCCATGCCTACCAAGCCACGTGCACAGAACCAGTAGTAAAATTTTTTTGATTTCACCACTGCTCTTGGGTGCAATCCCAGAACATCTTGAATACTATCAGCATTGACAAAGTGACCATCGGTCAATTGCAAAGGGCAGCTTTACTTGGAACAGCTTACATCCTGCAACAATATTTTTAACACAAACAAATATCCCAGGTTATTGGGAAGTACTCGATAGGTGCGTAAAAATACCAAGTCCAGACGGAAGATCTGACTTACTGTGCAATGAATGAACCATAATTAAAATAATAATACTGTACTAACTGGAGTGTGACAAATGTCATGCAAATAAATCAATGCAAATAATTATTGGAGAACGAATGAATTGAATCTGTAAGAGAGAGCCCAACATCACATACTGTATATATAGGTAGATGCATCTGGAGACTTTCATATGGCACAATAAATAGAATAGAATAGAATAGAATAGAATAGAATAGAATAGAATAGAATAGAATAGAATAGAATAGAATAGAATAGAATAGAATAGAATAGAATTCTTTATTGGCCAAGTGTGATTGGATACACAAGGAATTTGTCTTTGGTGCATATTTTTTTTTTTTTAATTTGTTTATATGCCGCCCTTCTCCGAAGACTCAGGGCGGCTTACAATGTGCTCAGCAATAGCCTTCATCCTTTTGTATATTTATACAAAGTCAGCTTATTGCCCCCACAAACTGGGTCCTCATTTCACCTACCTTAGAAAGGATGGAAGGCTGAGTCAACCTTGAGCCTTGGCGAGATTCGAACCCTGCAGTAATTGCAGGCAGCTGGTCTTAAGCAGCTTAATAACAGGGTGCCTTAAACCCTTGTACTACCAAGGCTCTCAGTGTACGTAAAAAGACAAGATACAATTTTGTATCTCTGTGTTTTATCTTTTGGCTGTTCACCGCCCTGAGTCCTTCGGGAGAAGGGTGGTATAGAAATTTAATAAAATAAAATAAAATAAATAAATCAAGAATCATAAGATACAACACTTAATGATAGTCATAGGATAAAAATAAGCAATCAGAAAACAATCAATATAAATTGTAAGGATGCAAGCAGCAAAGTTACAGTCATACAGTCTTAAGTGGAAGGAGTTGGGTGGTGGGAATGATGAGAAGATTAATAGTCATGCAGACTTAGTGAATAGTTTGACAGTGTTGAGCGAATTATTTGTTTAGCAGAATGATGGCGTTCAGGAAAAAACTGTTCTTGTGTCTAGTTGTTCTGGTGTGCAGCACTCTATAGCGTCATTTTGAGAGTAGTTGAAACAATTTATATCCAGGATGTGAGGGGGCTATAAATATTTTCACAGCCCTTTTTTTGACTTGTGCAGTATACAGGTCCTCAGTGGAAAGCAGGTTGGTAGTAATTGTTTTTTCTGCAGTTCTTAATTATCCTCTGAAGTCTGTGTCTGTCTGTTTATGTTTAAACATTGTGTTTATCCTTAAGCCCACATCTTAAGTCCATGCAGAATTTCAACCCACTTAACCTCCCTATGTGTCTCCCTCAACTGTACTGTCAAACTTTTATCTACCACGTAATCAAGAATTTCACTTTACTTAAAGGCAGAACATGTTAGTACACGGAGTGCCCTTTATCCTATCTGGAAGATGGAGAGATGGAAATTAGGAAGCTCAATGGCATTGAGGTTCTCCTACTTTGGCACAAAGCCACCAGTCCCTCAGAAGAAAATGAAACATAACCTACAAGTGCATTGTTGATAGGGTAGGCAATGCTTTTCTCTCATCCACCTCCTTTTTCCCCCTCAGCTTTCTGCCTGTTCACAGCATTTTATACAAGGATGTGAAGTTGCTAAGCAACAGTCTTAGAGGCCTCCTGTGGATGGCCAGTTAACTGACACATTGCAATGGGAACCAACGTTGTATGTTGGCTTCTTTTCTTCCACTTCTTTAAGTCAAGAGGGGCTGTTTTCTAAATATTTTGAAATAAAACCCCAATTTTGAGTTCTTCTGCTGCAACGTCTAGGAAATCTACCTCAGTTGGTTGAGTTAGCTTTGTAGGGGGATTCACGTATATACGGCACCACAAGATACAATTTAACTGGCTGACTAGAGAAGAGTTTTTGAATCGGGAAATTCTAACTTAGCGTCATCTTCTGCTCCGTATGCTTTGACCTTCTCCCTTTGCTTCTCTCGAAAAGCACAGTGTACTCAGAGAACACAAGCTTCGCAGAGACAAAGGTCCCAAGTCTAATTAGGGATGGAGAAGAATTTATCCCAGTTTCCTTTTGAAAGCCATCTTACCTAATTCACACTTCATGAACCTAAACGCAAATCAAAACACAGCTGTACTATGAAATATGCCCTTTCTCTGAACTGTGTGATGCAGTTCTTGAATCAGAAAATGTGTTTATAAGGAAAAGCACAAATGCGTGTCTTTTGTAAAGACTGTGAACAAAAATGCATTATATAGGGAACAAAACGCTTGCAACAATTTATGTATTAAGCAAAAAAGGTAACGGAGGGGGAAAAATGGATGTATGGAGGAATGATGCACACAAAAGCATATGAATCTAAGTGCAGATTTTCTTATCCTCAATTAATTTAGGAAAAAGACCAAAAAAAAAAAAGTAGATTATTGGAAATCTAGCATTAGTAACTTTAAGTCAACTTGTCTAACTATTTATTTATTTATTTATTTATTTATTTATTTATTTATTTATTTATTTATTTATTGGTTCGATTTATATGCCGCCCTTTTCCGGAGACTCAGGGCGGCTTACAATGCTTTAAGCAATAGCCTTCATACTTTTGTATATACCTGCTTAGTAGGGCTTTCGGGGGCCCCCCTAAGCAGTGTTCTTTTATACAAAGTCAGCTTATTGCCCCCACAATCCAGGTCCTCATTTTACCTACCTCAAAAGGATGGAAGGCTGAGTCAACCTTGAGCCTGGTGAGATTTGAACTTGCAGTAATTGCAGGCAGCTGGTGTTACTTAACAGTGCTTTAGTCTGCTGCGCCATCAAGGCTCTTTTAATTGCTGGTGATAGTTGCTTTCTACCATTTTTTCCTACTACTATCATAATAACACCAATGACATTTTGATGCACTTTTACCATAGATGTTTCTAGAAAACATTTCCAGGCTGCAATAAGAACTTCAGCAGCATTTAATTGTTATTTTCTTTCCCTAGTCTAGAAACACACTCTCTTCCAAACTAGGACAAAAACAACAGAACCTGCCTTATCCTACTGTATTAATGTTCAAGAGGCTCTGCCAAATTCGTCATGGTGCAATGGGTTGTCGTTAATGCATGCTATGAATGTGCCCATTTTGCTAACATTTTGGAATCCTGATGTATGCCCAATTTGGAGGAGGCGGAGGAGGAGGAGGAGGAGGAGGAGGAGGACTCATCAGTGTTCTGCTCCAGCTCTGGATTTCCGAGGATATTGACACACACCAACGGTCCTTATCAAATTTATTAAGTAGCAAGAATAAACCAAAGTCCGGCAAAGGTTGGCAACCAGCCCAGAAAACAAAATACGATAAGACTTTTCCAAAAATGCTCTGATGATAATTACAAGTTGTTTCCAGCAAGAAACTTACTAACCGTGTGTGACTTAAATAGGCTAAGGGAGTGGCCAATTATCCTCAAGCCTTACTCTTGAGGAGACCTTCTCCTCCTGAGTAGGCACTCCTGCCTTTTGGCAGCCCTGCATGCTCAACTATTGAGAAGAGGCTCCTCCACTTCGCTCTCTCCACTTGAAGGAGCCTCTGGAGGTTCTGAAGGCCCTGGCTGAGTCTCTGCCTCTGGCACCACATCCTCTTCAGCCTCCTCGCTGTCCGACGCGAGCGCCGGCTGCGCAGGCTGCTGGCACGACACCACACCAGCCTCATCGTCGTCGGGATCAGCCAAGATCCGCGCAGGCCGCTGGCGGGCCACAACAATCAGAAGCAATCTAGGTCAAGAACAGAACAGAACAGAACAGAACAGAACAGAACAGAACAGAATAGAAATACAATAGGAATAGAATAGGAATAGGAATAGGAATAGGAATAGGAATAGGAATAGGAATAGGAATAGGATAGAATCCCTAGTGCCGTCTTTGGACAGCGCTGGCTCTTTGGCTTTGAAACAGAGATGAGCATCGCCCCCTAGAGTCAGGAACAACTAGCACATATGTGCGAGGGGAACCTTTACCTTTATCTTTATGCTATAGATAGGAAAAAAATCCTAAAAGGCAAAATGTTCTCTTTATACTGGTATTAGAAAGAATGTGAAAAGTAGCTCTTTCTGTCCAAGAATGGAGGAAACTCCATGATACTTCTGTTTTGAGATCCAACTCCAATCATGCTCACTACATTTCAACAACTTCTGAAAGGCAGTGGAGTGAAATAAAATTATACATTGATCTGTTTATATGCTAAATGTCAACAGGACCCACAGAGCAGCTCTGAAATACAACATTTCTTGACGGACTTGAGCATCCTAGGAACATCAGTGAGCCTCTTTTAAGGGAAAAAAAAGTTTATAGTCTTTTCCTGAGAGTGTCAAATCTGACTGCTGTTCAGTTCAATCAATCAATCAAGCAGAATAGAGCTGGAAGGGACCTTCGAGGTCTCCAAGTCCAACCCCCCCTGCGCAAGCCATTCCATTGGTTGGTTGTTCTTACTGTCAGGAAATTTCTCCTTAGTTCTAGGTGTCTTCTCTCCTTGATTAGTTTCCATCCATTGTGTCAACTCGCAAAGCATCCCTGGCCTTAGTTGCCATAGGCAAGTGGGATGGGAAAAAGGCAAAGCAGCACGGCAGCCAAAAACAAAAGCACATTCCACATCTCTCTCTCTCTCTCAAGGCTGTCTCCCAGGATTATCCACAGCAGCCAGAGGGGAGTGATGTCTACAACCCACGAAATTGCTCCATTGGCGAATGTGACTGATGACACACCCTGGGGTGAAACAGGGTCATGCCTGGGTCGTAAATTATGTGGGTTCAGACTTGGCTTCACTTGGAATATACTGACATGAAGCTCCTAATAAATAACTGGATTTCTTTTGAAGCTTGGCTCGAGGCTCATGATTTAATTAGGGCATCCATCGGAACCCTGACACGTTGTTTCTTGTCTTGCCTTCTGGTTCTTTGGAGAATAGGTTGACCCCCTCTTCTTTGTGGCAGCCCCTCAAATACTGGAACACTTCTATCATATCCTTCTTTTCTCTAGACTAGACATTTCCAATTCCTGCAACCGTTCTTCATATGATTTAGTCTCCATGCCGTTAATCATCTTAGTTGCTCTTCTCTGCTTTTGCCAAGGTCTCAACAGCTTTGATCAACGGGACCCAAAAAGCAGCTCTGAAATACAACATTTCTTGACGGACTTGAGCATCCTAAGATCATCAGCGATCTCCTTTTAAGGGAAAAAAAGTTTCAAGCCTTTTCCTCTCAGTGCCAAATCTGACTATTCAGATTCACTGTTTATGCTTCCTTCCATTCCACGGGTGACTGACTGCTTAATCCTGCATGTATTTAAAACTGATTAAATCAAGAGCCGAGGAGGATTTTTTTTTTTAATGATACAAATGTATTTTGCAACAGATACCGTCTCTGAATATTCCCTCTAGAAGGAGACAGATTAGAAAATTAGAGATGGATGAAAATTTCCTTCAGCTGATTAGCTCCGATAAGAATGTACTTTAATTTGCACCTTCCTTCACAAATGGGATGTTGAGAGGTTTTTTTTTTAAAAGGCACATGATAACCAAGTGAAAGAGAAAATGAAAGAAAAGTGAAATCGACATATTTATCAGCTGCAGACCAAGGATTTGAATACCTCACTCTCAAAAGCTTCTGCGTGAATTTCAGTGCATTTGTGATAATGAATAAGAGCTTACTCTTTTTTTTTTTCCTTTTCTGAGGTAACAGATATTATGAAAGGTGATTATGCTGTTAAACATTCTGGGGATAACTGTATCTTCTAAATTTGGCAACAGACGCCAATAGAATGGAAGTGTTCTGGGAAATCTGAAGTACAGGAAGGATGACTACCATTAGGTTTAAACTAATGAGTTAAACTAATTTAACTCATTTAACTAATGTGTTAAAACGTGGCATTAAGTTTTAACTAATGAGTTAGTTATAACTAACTTGAATGAGAATCTGTTTATCTGTTTATCCAATCTTGAAATACTTGAAATATTGAACCTGCTTTTCAATGAGGGAATTGTTCCACAATTCATTCATTCATTCATTCATTCATTCATTCATTCATTCATTCATTCATTCATTTCTCTCCCTCTCTCTCTCCCCTTCCCCCCTCTCTCAGTGGTTCTGGAATTTCTTCCTTAATAGAAAAGAAAGAATATATATGTGTTTGTGAATGAGAGGAAGAAAAGGGGATGTATGTAGAACAACAACCATGAAAAACACAAGAGGAGGAAAAACATGGGAAATTAAAAGGAAGAAAAAGTGCACAAACATACAACTCTCATCTATTAACCAAAAAAAGAAGAAGTGTTAGAAAAGAAGAAATAGAGAAAAGTGGAATCAACAGAGATCTCTGTATGAAGAAGCTACCATTTCATACTTAAGGCTCATCAAATGATCACCCTAGCAATCCCGGGTTATTAGGAGAAATATTAATATTTGTTTGTCAAATCCGTTTCCATTCTCCTTGAACTTTTTAGAAGCTTAGGCTATGAAGAACCAAAAAAGCCCAGCCTATCTCGTTTTTGTAGTTATAATAAAACTGACTCAACCTTAGCCTGAAACTTTCACATTCCTCTAGTATAAGGAGCTACCTTATAAAAGACAACTGGACAGGGTATTTATTAGTTGAGAGCTGGCAAACTATCAATTCCTTTCTCAAACTGATCAATTTTAAATACACAGCCCTTCAGAATGGAATATATTTTAGATTATTCTGAGGCATATCTTTCCGGTGTAGAGTGATCTAATAACTTCCTGAGGGGAAAATATATAATTGTTTTATAATTTAAATCCTATCTTAGCCCAAGCCTGTTATCTCCAAAGGACATAAATCTCTATGTTGCTAGGTTTTTGTAGTAAGAATGTTTCAGTTAGATGTCACAATTTTCTCATTCAAGGAATGAGAATATTCATGGAATGGGGGGGGGGCACAATATTTCAACCTGCTCAACTAAATCCTGAGAATTTCTTAACCATACTAAAATATTCGCCAATAAATAACCCAGATATGAGATACGAAATTCAACCTGTAGAAGAGCAGACAGAGCTGAAGGGTGGAGTTAAGCAAGTCATCAGTTTAGAACCCTTGTGTTCCCACAAGCACTCCAAGGCCAATCCCTGCTGAATTCAGTTGACTCTTATCTGGTGCCAATTTATTGTTGAACTTTAATTGACCAGGTTCTTGTATATAGGCTTGAATATGTCTTCTATGCTGCAACCTTATGAATGGTCCTGATTCCTTGCACTTGACACAACCATAAGTAAAATGCTTGGGAAGAAGGTGAAATAGTTAATGAAATTCCATCCTGAATGCAAACTCTATTAAGGTTCCACAAAATCAGGGATTAATAAGGAGCTGACCTCAGCAACAGGATATAACCATGGAGCTGTCGTGGCGGCAGTATGGAAATTGTCTAGCCATATTCCTGTGATTCTTCAAAGTATCTCCCAACCAGTGGTGAAATCTAAACCGGTTTGCTACCGGTTCGCTGGCCGCACATGCGCAGTTTGCAACAAATGTGTGTTGCATGCGTATGCACAATACACACCTAAAGGAGGCTTAGGAAGGTTAGTAGAACAGCGAGAGGGGAGGAAATCACTTGTGGTGCACGATCTTGGGAACCTTTCAAAAAACTTTTTAAAAGCATTTTTTTACTACCGGTTCAGGTGAATAGGTACTAAAAATGCTTTAAAAAAAGTAAAAAAAAAAAAGAGGTTCCGACGATCACAGCTGTGCTGCATTTTTTACTACCCGAACCGGTAGTAAAAAAATGCTTTAAAAGTAAAAAAAAAAAAGTTGTGACGATAACGTGTCACTCAGCTGATCATCAGAATTTTTTTTAAACATTTTTTTACTACCGGTTCAGCAAACCGGTAGCATTTTTTACTACCAGTTTGGGCGAACCAGCCCGAACCGGTAGCATTTAACCCCTTCTCCCAACCCAATATTAATAAATTTTAACCTTGCTTAACTTTCTGAGATCCACCAAGATTATTTCAAGATCATTTCAAGATCAGTTAGGATCAGTTGGATGATCTCAAATGTTTCACAGCTGTTTTAGTTCATTGTATGGGATTTGTCAGTAGTGTCTATAATTGAGTTAAAAATTTCAGTGTTCAATTCTGCCTTGAAATTTCTCAAAAATATTTAGAAGAAATGAAAATGTCTGACTACACCTATAAGTATGTCACTTTTTGGTCTTATAATTTAAGAATGAAGACAATTCATTATAAATGCTTTTCATATCTAATGGACCCCTCAAAGAATATTTAAAAAATGGACATTGGATTTTTGTGAGGGCTCTCTCTCTCTCTCTCTCTCTCTCTCTCTCTCTCTCTCTCTCTCTCTCTCTCTCTCACACACACACACACACACACACACACACACACATTCTGCCATTAAACTGAAGCACAAAAATCCATCTTGCAGTCCAATCAATAATATCCACAGTTAAACTGATAAACTAAGTTTGTGTGTGCATGGATACAAACTACAGTACATCAATGGATACTTGGTCCCATCTCTATATACTGTATTTCACCTGGAATGCTGAAAGCATCCAATTTCACCCATGAAATGAAGAATCTTCTTGGACATCAACTAGGAAAAATTAGTCTTGGGGACCTTATATATTTACCCCTTTACCTTAATGTCTCTCTGTATCTCCAGTGTTTGGCAGCCAAGTGCTGGAAACAGATTGCACTGGCAGCAACTCGTTGCCCCTTTTAGTTAATCTACTGCATTCTCTCTCTCTCTTTTTTCTTCTTCTGTCTCTTTCACATACATACATCTCTATCTTCACTACATTTATTTACCACAATTTATAGCCTGCCTTGTTCCCAAATCTCTGGGCAGCCTAATTAAAAGAATTATAGTAAAAAAAGTAACATAAATAAACATTAAAATGTAATTAGTCATGAAACAACATTAAAACATCATCATTAAAGAAAAACAATTTGGGGATAAAGCATTGCAGGCTGCAGTTCTACATTCCAAATGCTATAATCAAGAGCCAGTCTTTGTGGCTTTCTGAAATTGCAGGTGTGCGAGGTGTCTACAAATTTTGGAGGTTGGGGTGTTCTCTTTCCAGACCCAGCTGAAGTGGACCTTATCAGCGCTTTTGGCTCTTTGCCAAGGGATGAACAAGATAATACACTACACGTTAGAAAATTCAGGAGAAAACTATTGGACACAAGGGTTGCAACTGAGCCACCAATTAATCTTGTTTCAGCAACTCCTGACCCTGCCTCTCCTCAATAGATAATGGAATGGGTGAACATCCTTCTCCAATCCATAAGATAAAGGTAAAGGTTCCCCTTGCATATATGTGCTAGTTGTTCCCGACTCTAGGGGGCGGTGCTCATCTCCATTTCAAAGCCAAAGAGCCAGCGCTGTCCGAAGACGTCTCCGTGGTCATGTGGCTGGGATGACTCAACGCCAAAGGCGCATGGAACACTGTGACCTTCCCACCAAAGGTGGCCCCTATTTTTCTACTTGCATTTTTTACGAGCTTTCGAACTGCTAGGTTGGCAGAAGCTGGGACAAGTAACGGGAGCTCACCCCATTACACCGCACTATGGATTTGAACCGCTGAACTGCTGACCTTTTGGTCGTCAAGCTCAGCATCTTAGCCACTGAGCCACCATGTCCCCTCTCTAATCCATAGCTCCCCATATTCTTATGAGCCATTGGGATGTTCCAAAGAACAGGACACTTAACCCAAATCACTTGCTCCCGAATTTATCTCTTTTAATTTTTTTGCAGCAAATGCAAAATGGTATGTGAGAATGACATCAGGAAGAGCTGCAGAGACAATGGTCAGACAAGTGGCAGCTGAATCCGCAGATGGAATGGGTGGGTACCAAATGTCTCAGAAGGAACCCTCCCTAGGAAGAGATGTATTTTCAGATTTGCAAAAATGTCTTAATGTAACTTTAGAATAAAGTAGGACCTAGTACTTTATGGTGTCCTTTCTGTTTGGACTACCTTACAAGGTTGATAGAAGGTGAACCTCACAATATCTATTCGTCTGCCAATTGAACAGAAAGGGTAGATCCCTTCCAGAAAATATGACTAACTCAATTATCCTGGATCTAAGCCATTTGGGCTTAGGCTAACTAATATCTTAAAAATTACCCACAAATAATAGCCAGTGCACCATCCCAATAAAGGTGTTACTTTGCTCCATGGCACTTACCAGTTAGCCTGCAAGCTCCTGCATTTTGTGCCAATAATCTTCAAGGGCAGCATTTACAGTAGCCTAGATGAGACATAAAGGATGTGGTGGCTCAGTGGCAAAGACACTGAGCTTGTCGATCGAAAGGTCGGCAGTTCAGCGGTTCGAATCCCTAGTGCCGCATAATGGGGTGAGTTCCTGTTACTTGTCCCAGCTTCTGCCAACCTAGCAGTTCGAAAGCACGTAAAAAAAAATGCAAGTAGATAAAAAGGAACCATCTTTGGTGGGAAGGTAACAGTGTTCCGTGCGCTTTTAGCGTTTAGTCATGCCAGCCACATGACCACGGAACGTCTTCGGAGAGCACTGGCTCTTTGGCTTTGAAACAGAGATGAGTCAGGAACAACTAGCACATATGTGCAAGGGGAACCTTTACCTTTACCTTTAGACGAGACATCATGAGGACATGAATTACCATCCCTAAGGCTTTCCACCTCGAGTAGGACTTCAACTGAGGCACTAGGCACAACAAGGTAAGATTCACGTATTGTTATGGTAGTAGTTGTAAGTCCAGAAGAACCTTTTGGTCATGGACCTGGTCCTCCAAGGAACAAGATCCACTCCAGATCAAGAGAAGAGGTCACCAGAGAATTCAAAGGTGTCTAGGTAAACAGTGATCCTGTCTTGCTGAGCTTCAGTTTCACTTTTTTTATGTTGTATCTAGTTTCTGGATGCCTCTATGCAATTAGAGAAAATATTCACTGCATGTTTTGCAAGCTTGAGGTAGCAATCACTGAATAAACAAATAAATAACATACCGTTTGGGAGATAATATGGAGAGTGCTGAACTATGCAACATCTCATGTTGAAGTAACCAGATTTCTTTCTTATTAATAATAACTGGAACGTCCCACTTGGGAAGTAAGAAAAGAATACCAGGAAAGTTGCATTCCTTCCATCCATGGCCCAGTGGTCATCCCCAAGAGTGACTAATGCAGTTTCAGTTCAGTTTTAGTTTGCCAGGGATTCAACTGGTCAGTTTTTTTCAAGGATCTTCTGCAGAAGAACCTTCTCTTGAGCATCAGTACTAATAATTTACCTAGTTTGGTAATGAAACATCTGCAAACAAGCAACCAAGCTCAGAGAACACCAAGGACTCCAAGGTTCAACCCTAGCTACACATATTTTTTTTTTATTGGAACAAGTCAACATGTTTTTTTTTTCCTACCAGCTCCAGAATGGAAGCAATGCATGTTATTATGTCCCTAAGGAAGTGCCCCAAGTTTTAACTGAGAAGCTCTTTAGAATACTAGACTTCTTACCTTATGCATTATGTAGAAGATCTATAGGACAACATTGGAAAGAATTATTACATTTGTGTTGCATCTATGAATTTCCAGCAAGCATGGAAGAGCTCAGAAGGGAAATATTTTTATTTATTTATTTTATTTTTATTTTATTTATTTGTTAAATACGTATAAGATAACAGATATAAGTATAAACCAGTGGTGGCATTCAATTTTTTTTACCACCAGTTCTGTGGGCGTGGCTTGGTGGGCATGGCAGGGGGAGGATACTGCAAAATGCCCATTCCCACCCAACTCTGGGACAAGCCAGAGGTGGTATTTGCCGGTTCTCCGAACTACTCAAAATTTCCGCTACCGATTCTCCAGAACCTATCAGAACCTGCTGGATTTCATCCCTGGTATAAACATGATTATGAATACAGGATAAGGATATGAATAAATGGGGATAGTAGGACAGAGATGGTAGGCATGTTTGTGCACTTATGCACGCTCCTTACAGACCTCTTAGGAATGGGGTGAGGTCAACAGTAGACAGTTGAAGGTTAAAGTTTTGGGGGTTTGGGGAAGAAACCACAAAGTCAGGTAGTGCATTCCAGGCATTGACCACTCTGTTGCTGAAGTTGTATTTTCTGCAATCAAGTTTGGAACGGTTTACCTTGAGTATGTATCGATTGTGTGCTCGTGTATTATTGCGGTTGAATCTGAAGTAGTCATTGACAGGTAAGGACATTGTAGCAGATAATTTTGTGTACTACTCTTAGGTCAGATTGAAGACAGTGTAGTTCTAAATTGTGTAAGCCCAAGATTTCAAGCTTGGTGGCATAAAGTATTCTGTTGTGAACAGAGGGGTGGAGGACTATAATAAAATAATAGGTGGTGGTTGTTGTTTGAGTTAGTACATCAAAAAATGACTTGGGAACTCATAGCACTAATTCACCAATGCAGTTCTCAAGGTCATATTAAAAATATGGATACCTTCTCCCTCTCTCTCCCTCTCTCTCTCTTTCCCCTCTCATCCTCTCCCCATCCTTTTCTTCTTCCTCTCTTTTTCTCTTTTCCCTTCTTAATTATTTATTTTGTGCTTCAAACTTACTCAAAGCTCTGCAAGGCATAAAAGGAAACAGCTTTCAGCTGCAAAAAGGTTATTGCTTCCCACATACCTAGCCAGCCACAGGATGGCTAATATATTAAGAAGAGCAAGGAGGCAGAGATTTTGGGTCACAGCAGGCAGCAGCCATTGAGTCCTGGCCTTATTAACATGGGAAAAGAAATAGATTTAGCGTGGGTCACTCTTAATAAAAGGAATCCAAACAGCAAAGGTTGGAAGTTCATGCATCTCCTTCAAAGAAGAATGGCCCAACGACACAAAGTCTGACAGCAGTCAGGAAGGAGGAAAAGTTTAGAAAAATGAGGGATCGCCTGCTGGGGGTTCGCAGGGGTTTGGGAAAACATCTAGATAAGATTCTGTGCGGTTCGGAGAACCCCCAAATCTCACTCCTGGCTGGCCTTGCCCACCCCACCCCCCCTCCGAGTCCCCACACGGTCTGTTTTAGATGCAGGGCGCACACAGAGGCTTGAGGAGGGTGAAAAATGGACCTACTGGAAGTTTGGGAAGGCCTCCAGAGGGCCTCCAAAGCCTGGGGAGGCCATTTTTGCCCTCCCAGAAGCTTGAGGAAAGCCTCTGGAGCAGGGGTGGGTTCTACTTACCTTTACTACCAGTTCGCAATGGGATCACGCGTGCATGAGTGAAGCGAGCATGTGCGCCTTGCTTCTGCACATGCGCAGATCGCCGATGATGACATCCAGGGCAGTGGGCGGGACCTCCCACCAGTTTTACTACCGATTCTTGCGAACCGGCCCAAATCAGGGGCAACCCACCACTGCTCTGGAGCCCAGGGAGGGTAAAAACGCCCCCCCCCATGGTGTAGGAGGCCGACTAGGCCATGCCCACCATGGCCACACCCACCCAGCAACCGGGCAGAGAACCCCTTGCTAAAATTTTTGAAGCCCACCCCTGAGAAAAGCTGAGGTAAAATTGAATGGCAATGTTGAACTGTGAGATATCTTTGGAAGCCCTGCTTCACTGAAAAGAAAGGTGAGGAGAATGTAAAATAGTACGGCCATGCATTTTCAACATTTCAACCTTGTGTCAAACAATTGAAAACATAGCAAGCAAAGCCATTTTTGACTTAGGGTGGATTTTAGCCTTCCAAGGCGACTATTTACTCCCAGATCTCTGCAGCTTGCAGATGTAAAGGCTTCAGAATTTGTCTAAGATCAGAAAAGGCTGCCCCTTGAAAACAATTTCAATTATGGTTCAGGAAAATCATACTGTTTCTCAGCATCTGATCATACGTCAGATAGACTAGGCATTCCTGAGTTGACTTCATGGCACAAAGTACCGTGTGATGGTCCATGCAGTTATAATGGCCTACAATTGCAAGCTGCAGTCATCCAATCCTAAATGGACCCTTCAGAAACCAACCTGTGGAATTTCTAGGAATAAACATCCATTCACTAAGTTTATTTTCCACCCTCCTTTCATTATGGGACTTGGCACTGTTCATGAAGTCTCCAGGTATCCTGCCTTTGAGGCATGAATGAGGAAAGATCTGCTTAGCTTCAAGAAATCAGGGGTTAGAGAACTTGCGACTCTGTAGGTGCGGGAAACTATGGCCCTTCAGCATCTCTCTTCAGCGGTGTTGCTGGAAATTGTCATTCGAGAATAAGAAGGAGAAGGAGATGGGTTTGTATGCACAGAGATGAGATGGTACACCCAATAGATATAGACGGAAAAGGTCACTAACATTTTAGCTGCTTTTCATGCTGGTTCTGCAAACTCTTGGCACATAAATTCCAGAGATGATGCTTAAGGGAATGCAGTCCTTAACAGGAAAAAAAAGGGGGGAGGGGGAGAGAGTGGGGGAGGAAGTTCCTTATCCTTCAGACAGCCATTTCCAGATAGAACAGGCTAAAGGGATTAATGCTCTAATCCCCTTTGAATTTCAGTTTAGGTGAAATATGATGATATTTCTTTAAACATTGTTTTGGGCTGTGCCACTTATACCTTAATGTGCGCCACAAACAGAAAACTTGGTAAGCAGGAAAATCCTTCATGGAACACAAAGAAAAGGAGGGAAGAGGGAGAGAGGGAGGGATAAAAGCAAGCAAAGAAACTTCTCTCTTCAACGGCTGGTGCTCAGCACCAAATTCCATTTTAACCCTAACCGTTTCCAGCAGGTGCAATCTCAGCCACTCAGGGATCACAGAGACCAGGACAAAATCTATCTATACTTCCAATCAAACACTTCTAAATTCCCTTTAGATGCCTAAGAGCAGAAGCATTTGGTAACTATGGGACCTTCAGGGCTGAGAAACAACCAGATAGATGACTATTGAGTCAAAGTAATATACAAAAGTATGAAGGCTATTGCTTAATGCGTTGTAAGCCGCCCTGAGTCTCCGGAGAAGGGTGGCATATAAATCAAATTTAAAAAAAAAGTGAAAAAAGGAAAAGGGTCAAGATTCAGATTTGTGGAGGGATGTATCTGTAGGTCAGGTTTCCTACACACAGCCTGATGCAGAATTTTGTTACACATATGGCTTGTTAATACTCTGCAATAAATACACTTGTTGTATCTGCTTAAGGTCTGCTCTAAATTATATTCAAAGTCAGGTGTGTGTGACAAGGGGCTGACAAAAGACGAATTCTACCTCACCTTGTAACATTATTATCCATCCTTCCCTTTTCAGACTCAGCCTTGGGATATTATAGGATAGTGATGGCGAATCTTTTTGGCACCACATGTGTGCATTGGCCATCTAGTCTTCAGGTTTCTGGCACTCTGGCAGTGTTGTGGCCTGCCAGCAGCCTGCGGACCTGGCAGCTAAGTCGGACAGCGATGAGGCTGAGGAAGAACTTGGGCCAGTCCTAGAGGCTGGGGAAGGCCCAGATGAGGGCTCTGAGTCGGAGGCAGAGATGGGGCCAGGGCCATCTGGGAGTGAGGTGTGGACTCCAGAACCTCCAGAGGCTGACAGAAGAGAGGCAGAGGAACAGGAGGAGCCTGTTCCTAGTGCACGCATGAGAAGGCAAGAGCAGCTAAAGCAAAAAGGACAACTTGGGAGTAAGGCCAAGAGATGATTGGCTCCTCCCATAAGGCTTAAAAGACCAGCAACAGCTCTTGGGCTCTTTGTCGGAAAACAACGTTGATAGATTTGTTTCTTGTCTTGCTGCATTTATTTCCTGTCGGTATCTCCTGCTTCTGAATTTTTGCCAAGAGGAGCCTTTGGCAGGTTGCCAAAGTAGACCAAGGTTGGTGATAAGGCTGAAGAATTGTGTTTTGAAGAATTTGTTTTGAATTAGTTTGGACTACACTGAGAATGAGTTCTCAGCTGTTCTAATAAAATCTGTTCGTTTAGAACTGATTGAGTCTGATAATACCTACTTGGACCTAGGTCACAACAGTTGTATGTGAAGACCATGCATGCCAGAAACCAGAAAAGCAACTGGTGACAGTGCACTTGCCCACAGAGAGGGCTCTACGTGCCACCTTTGGCACACGTGCCTCAGGTTTGCCACCACTATTATAGGAAAAGGACAGGGAGAGTTTGGGGGCAGAGTCAAGAGAGGAATCAGCCTGGCATCAGTGCATTCCCACCAATGTTCTAAGTCCAACTCCTCTTGAATTCCATTAACTCTTATCTAGCACCAATTCAGTGCTGACCTTAGTTGATTAGATTCTTGTGTATTGGCATGAGCGCTAAATCATCTTAACTGGAACTCAACATGTGGTCCTGATTCTTTGCGCCTGACAGATACATCTTGCAAATCCTGAGAGAATACCATGAAACACCAGAATAATACAATGGAAGTGAGAGATTCACCTTAAAGAAGAACATCATGAATCTTAATGGGAGAGTTTGTGTATTTTCTGAACCAACTGGAGACGTTGAGCGGTGAAGTTCTTTACAGAAAAGAAAAGGCAAGGAAAAAGCCGGGAAAGTTGAAATGTATATTTTACCTCAAACATCTATGAAAACCAAAAGACAAAGATAAGTATGCTAGTTGTCCACAGCCAGGACTTTGTCTAGCCTTACCAGAAAATGGCAGTGATGGAATTGGGAACCAAAGTATTTGTTTTATCATGGAGCCATCTGCTGTAAAGAAGACACATGACTAAGAATCTGTTTCCCTTCCTTCCACTCCTCATAAAAATAAAAAAACCCTCTTTGCAAAATACTCTGTTGACACTTCCCCCCCTTCCAGCTGTTTAGCATTATTGTCCCATTAGCTGTTGGCAAAATTTGCAACTGGCCAAGGAAGAACATACCTCCAAGTGGGGCAAAGGCAGGCCAAACTGGTAAGAAATGATTTAAAGCTTTTGACCTATCCTTGAGAAGTCTTCCTGCTGCAAGAATCACATCTTGCCAAAACTTTCTGATCTTGGCAAAGGACATTTTGAAGGTATTTAACACAGAGGCAGGGGTGAAATCCAGCAGGTTCTGACAGGTTCTGGGGAACCAGTAGCGGAAATTTTGAGCAGTTCGGAGAACCGGCAAATACCACCCAAGTGGCTGGCCCCAGAGTGGGGAAGGAATGGAGATTTTGCAGTATCCTTCCCCCAGGAGTGGGGAGGGAATAGAGATTTTGCAGTATCCTTCAGGAGTGGGGAGGGAATGGAGATTTTGTAGTATCCTTCCCCCAGGAGTGGGGAGGGAATGGGGATTTTGCGGTATCCTTCCCCCTGGAGTGGGGAGGGAATGGGGATTTTGCAGTATCCTTCTCCCAGGAGTGGGGAGGGAATGGGGATATTGCGGTTCTTCAGAACTGGGAGAAAAAAAGGACCCATCCACCTCTGCTTTGGACTCTGCTTTTGATTTCATTCCTTTCAACCCCTTAAGGGAGATTCTTGGATTTCTCTATCCATGTCCAAAAAATCTGCTTCTTGATCAGAGCAGCTATCGGTGTTATAATCCACTTCATCCCCACAGGGAAGTTCATCATCGGTCTCCAGGCTGCAGTTGTTGCTTCTGCCAGAGATTCACACACGCACACAGATAGAAAGAAAACAGAAGATTGAATTGGATGGAAGCAAAAAGAGGTAGAGTCTCATCTTGAAAAGCATCCAAGCACATATTGCAAATTCTAGGCTCAGTGGATAAGGAGAAGATTAGTATAATGAAGTAAAAGACAGCAAAAGTCAGTCCTAGTTTTACTTTTTAAAGTCGGATACATGCACACAACACAGAGATATATACACATAACACACACACACAAATACACACACACACACTGTCCCAAGAACTAATGACCTACTTCTAGTGCAACCAGATCTGATGTTAAGGAATATTGTGAGAAGTTTATACAATTTTTTTTTTAAAAAAGCCTTCTCCTGGCAAAGAACAAAGCAACCCCTCAAAACCTCCTGTTTGCTCTCTCCTTCTCAAAATGTTTTGAGAATATATTTTGAATTTTTTTTTATTTTTTTTTAAAAAAGCTTGTTTTCTTATCGGAAGTAGCAGAATTGCTAGGTTTCCGTTGTTGCTATCTCTTTTCTTCCCTTGGAAGCCTCTTGGACTGTCCACAATCATCATAACATCTTCCCTTAGGAAGGCAGGACATTCATGGAGTCCTCAGGTTTATTTTTATTTATTTATTTTGTCAAGCGTATATAAGATTACAGATAAAAGTATCAAAATGATTGTGAATACATGAAATGTGTAAACATGATTATGAAGACATGAGATGGTTACGAATAAATGGGGACATTAGGAAAGGGATGGTAGGCACGCTGGTGCACTTATGCACACCCCTTACAGATCTCTTAGAATAGAGTGAGATCAACAGTAGACAGTCTAAGGTTAAAGTTTTGGAGGTTTGGGGATGAAACCACAGAGTCAAGGTAGTGCATTCCAGGCATTGACCACTCTATTACTGAAGTCGTATTTTCTGCAATCGAGTTTGGAGCGGTTTATCATGAGTTTGTATCTATAGTGTGCTCTTGTATTATCTTGGTTGAAGCTGAAATAGTCATTGACAGGTAGGACATTGTAGCAGATAATTTTACTATACTTAGGTGAGACCAAAGGCAGCGTAGTTCTAAGTTGTCTAGGTTACGTTAAGTTGCTGGAGAGAGGACTATGCAGTGAAAACAGGACATCTACATACCCATCCTTTGGTGAACTCCAGAGGTGGGTTTCAGCAGGTTCTGACCAATTCGGGAGAACCGGTAGCGGAAATTTTGAGTAGTTCGGAGAACCAATAAGTACTACCTCTGGCTTGCCCCATCCCCATCTATTCTCTGCCTCCCGAGTCCCAGATGATCAGGAGGAAATGGGGATTTTGCAGTAACCTTCTCCTGGAGTGGGGAGGGAATGGAGATTTTACAGTATCCTTCCCCTGGAGTGGGGTGGGAATGGAGATTTTACAGTATCCATCCCCTGCCATGCCCACAAAGCATGCCCACCATGCCATGCCACACACACCAAGCCACACCCACAAAACCAGTAATAAAATTTTTTGAAACCCACCACTGGTGAGCTCCTAATACTCCAGTCCTGAACATTTAACCAACAGATGCCTATGGAGATTCTCAGTCATCCAGGTCATGGTTCTCTCCAAGATGCTTTTTCAAAAGCCACCTGGACTTTGTTTTTCCTCTCTCTTCTCATTCAAGAAGTTCCTTCAGAACTGAAGAACATCTTCCAGGAAAAACAAAGTCTGGTTGCCTTTTGAAAAAGCACCTTTGGTATTTCACCAACAAGCTTTCCTCCCTTCATAGTATAATTTGAAAACAAAAGCCCCTTTTGTCACACTGACTAAGTGGTAGAGAATATGCAGGAACACGGTTTGCCATGGCAACAGTTTATAGCATTTGGAGGAAAACTTGAAGACAAATGCTATGCATGCTGCCTTAAACATCTGGAGGAAAAAGTAAAATATAAAGTTAAAATGATTTAGCTCTTTATTGGCGCCCCAATAAATAGTGTTGTTTTCTAAACTCACATGATACCGCCATTTTCTATAAGTGATGCTTTTGGCATTTTGAACTTCATCTCATCTGACCCATGCAATCTTCAACTTCCAAAATATAGTTTTTTAGGGGTACATCTGGTCACCAAGAGTGAGCTTTAGTGAGAAGATGTTTTTTTTTCTTCAAGGAAAAAACAAAGAAAGTCCAGTTACTCCTTGAAAAGTGGTGTGGGACAACCATGACCTGGATGACTATGGATATCTCCATAGATAGATATTTCACCAAGCAATTTCACTTGCTGGGCTTTCCTCAGAATTAAGAAAGAACATTTCTCTTAAGTAGAAAGTTTGTCACAAATGATCCCCCTCTTCCCCCCAAAAAAATATCCTGTCATCACTGGAAAAAAACAAGACAGCTGGAACTCCATTCTAATCTATTATTCTGTGTCACCCATGCATCATTATGCAGAGGTTAGCTGACCTGCCCATTTAAATCTAATTTCCTGTAACCCCTGTCTAGTGTGGTTTATAGTAGTCTCAGAGCAATCAGCAGCTTTAGGAAGTGATAAATAGAATTCCTTGTTTTCATTTGTCATTTGCATATTTATTGAGCAATGACTTGATCTTAATTAGTTCTGCTTCGAATGTGTCTGTTGGCTGGCTAGCTGGTGTTTCTTGAAAGACTGTTTTGCAGGCGAAGACTTCCATATTCTTGACGACACACAAGCAAAACAAAAGCAAAAATGAATCCAATGGCTCGATTATTTATTTCTGAAGTCTCTGAAATTTGTCTCACATTTGCTTTCAAACAGTTCTTCCTGTTCTATTAAAGGCACTCAAATTTTCGAAGCCAGCCATCCAGATGAATTGCACAGAGGACATCCCAAACAGCCTCAATTTTCTCCCAATAATATGAAACAACATATTTACACATGATGTTAGCCATTTACTGGCTAGCTGAAAGCATTGGGAGATGCTGATCAATCAGGAAGGGGAAAAAAAACCCCAATTCATGTTTATACATCAACTATTTAAATGGACTCCAGAGGATGGTAAAGGACAGGAAGGCCTGGAGGAACGTTGTCCATGGGGTCACGATGGGTTGGACACAACTTCGCAACTAACAACAACAACAACAACAAATTTTGAGTTCAGCACCTACTTGGAGTTTTGAGAACATAATGGTCTTGCTTTCAAAAACATGAACGGGGGGCAAGAAAAGAGTGGAATGGCCTTTCATAAAATGCCTTTAATGGTAGGCATGTATCTGTTTAGGAAAGTTGATATGAAAAGTTCTACATGAAAAAACATGACTCTGAATATCCAACTATGAATACTTATGTGGATTCTTTAAAAAGATGCAAAAATGGTCCAGAGCAGGGGTGAAATCCAGCAGGTTCTGACAGGTTCTGGAGAACCGGTAGTGGACATTTTGAGTAGTTCGGAGAACTGGTAGCGAAAATTTTGAGTAGTTCGGAGAACCAATAAATACCGCCTCTGGCTGATCCCAGAGTGGGATGGGAATGGGAATTTTGCAGCATCCTTCCCCTGGAATGGGCTGGAAATGGAGATTTTGCAGTATCCTTCCCTGCCATGCCCTCCAAGCCATGCCCATCAAGCCACACCACACCATGCCCACAAGCCACGCCCACAGAACCAGTAGTAAAAATTTTTTTTACTACTTTCACCACTGACCCAAAGGTGCTTTTTCAAGAGACAACTGGACTTTTTGGTTTTTCTTTGAAGGCATTTCGCCCACAGAACCGGTAGTAAAAAAAATTGAATTTCACCACTGGTCTTTCCTATTGCTGTCATAGATATTTTTTTCCCTCAAACAATATCAGCTCTTTTTATATATTATTTATTTTAATCATTGCTCGAGTAGATATGGATATTGATCAGATAGATGGATCCAGTGGTTGAGGATACAAATGGAAGGGAAGAGGAGAAGATATCATTAAAATTATTATTTTTTAAAATTAGATTTTGGTCTTGTTGCCTTGGAACAACGGTGTCTGAAGGGAGTGTCAAAATCTGCAAGATCGCAAATAGATGTTCTTCAATATCTACTTTGATGCCCCCATGCCCCCGCCATCTTGCAGAATTTGACTTCCCACTTGCAGGCAAGGGAACACCTCTTCCTCAGGGTAATGGATGCCAGAGCCTAAGAGTCTGTCACTTGATGGCATCAGAAGGCTGATCTACCTGACCAGGTTAGACTTATATACTGTTTTAAGGTGCTTTACAGCCCTCTCTAAGCGGTTTACAGGGTCAGCATCTTGCCCCCAACAATCTGGGTCCTCATTTTACCAACTTCGGAAGGATGGAAGGATGAGTCAACCTTGAGCCTGGTGAGATTCGAACTGCCAAATTGCAATCAGCCAGCAGTCAGCAGAAGTAGCCTGCAGTACTGCACTCTAACCACTGCACCACTGTGGTTGATCATTTCTCAAGAGCAAGGATGCACAGTCTCATTCTCTATTCACAGCAAACCCACCAAGAATACAATCTCTCCCAGTTTTTCTCCTATATATCCAAACCAGTTGTTTCTGACTCGAACCAGCTCAAGTAGTGGCATCTCATTTGCCTCCTATACTTTATTTCTGTATAGGCAAATGCCTCCTCTTTAGCTGACTCCTGAGCACTGGGGCAGGAACGATACCTCATTGTTTCCATTGATTGTACCCCAGTCTCCATGGCTCCCTTCCAGTGGTGGGATTCAAATAATTTAACAACCGGTTCTCTGCCCTAATGACCAGCTGGGTAGTCATGGCTTGGTGGTCATGTGACCGTGTGGTGTGGCCAACTCAACATTACTCGTGTCGATGGGTGCTTCACCTTAGCTGTTACAATGTAATAAGGGTGAACCAGAGAGGCAGTTTCTATAAGCAAGGCAATAAAGATTAGGCTAGAAATAACACCAGAATGTTTCAGTTCCTTACAGGATTAGCCCTGTAAAGTGAAAAAAAGCAAAATAAGATTTCTTCCAACAACCGGTTCTCGGAACTGCTTAGAAAGTTAACAACCAGTTCTCCCAAATAGGTGAGAACTGGCTGAATCCCACCACTGCTCCTTTCCCTTCCCCTCCCCTTTCCAAGTTCACCAGAAGTTATTTTGTTCTGATCTCTCTAAAAAGGTCATTAATGGAGCAATAAGACAATGGATCTGTCTTTTGTTTCAGAAGTAAACTCATGAAACATGAAATAATACACCTATCTTCTCTCTGGGTCTCCTTCCTTCCTTCCTTCCTTCCTTCCTTGATGGATCAATGCATCATGGACTTTTTTTTTTAAAATAACGTTGGCAAGAATTCTGCCACTTTCCACTTTTTAGCTCGAGGGGGAGAAAAACATTCCATAACACTTATTTATGTTCTTTCCATAAAAATGATTTTTTTGAAAAAAATCCATAAAGTAGTGCTGTTTTTTTGTTATTTTTTTAACCAGTCCGGGAAAGGTATAAAAAAGGAGGGGAATCTATAAATCAGGGTCCAGACAGAGTATCCAGCCATGTCTGTGGTTGATGCAAAAGGAAAGGGTTGAAATCCAGACAGGAATTTCAACACTGGCTTGAATTCTTCCCAATTTCCACATCAGAAAAAAGCAGATTAAAGCTGTAATGTTTAAAGTAAGGGGGGAAATATTACTTTAATACCATAAGGCTACATATTAATTATGGTATTATGGTACTACATATGACTGTATCCTTTTGGGCTAGGGACAAGCAGAAGGCAACACCATGGGGATATGGCAGGAAAAAAAAGATATTCTAAGGTATATTTGTTCAGCCCAGTAGAAAAAGGTCCAAGATGCTGGGCAGCTAAGCCCATTATGAAGCAGTTATTTGTTCCCATTTAATGAGCCTATAATACCTTGCATTGGGGTGGAATCAGGGTGACTGAATGGAGCTAAGTATTTACTGGCCGGATGCCCTTCCTGATGCTTATGTGGAGCTCACAGCAGATAGTTTCTATGAAGCAATTATTTAATAAAGCTTTAGATTTGTGGGATTTTGAAAAGAAAATCACCAGGGGGAAAAAAACAGATCACTTCAGGGACATAGTCATCTATGCCTTGGGCTGTTGATATAAAAGAAATCCCGAGAAACCGATGTTTCCGTAAGTCCCTCGTCTGTGCTTCTGAATAAACAGTACCATCTAATACTCATCTGTAGGCTTGCCTATTATGCTGGAGTTTTACTTGTTTTCACTCCAATTGTGCTGGGGCTCTTATTCTTAAATTTTTAATGCTGTTCTTTAGGTTTATAAATGGTCTAGCATTCAAAACGATTTTTTGGATGAAAGAAAAATAACTTCAGATGATAGCCAAGAGTATAATACATTCTGGATGGGGAATGATGAGCAAAAATTAGGTCTGTGCTTTTGAATACTCAGTGATGTACTCTGTTTCCTACAGTGCATAATAATTATATTGTGTTATTGATATTTTGCAAATATCATTATAAACAATAGTGCTGAACAATCCTGTCTGTCTGTCTGTCTATCATTGTCTATCATTGTCTGTCTGTCTGTCTGTCTATCTGTCTGTCTGTCTGTCTGTCTGTCTCTCTCTCTCTCTCCCTATCTATCTATCTATCTATCTATCTATCTATCTATCTATCATTGGATGCAGATATTTTTATATGCTGTTTATTTTATATACTGTATTCTGTTTTTTCATTTGCTTTTAATTGTTGTAAACCACCCAGAGTCATGTATTTGATGGCTATATAAATTGAAAGAAGGAGAAGGAGGAAAAGGGGAAGGGGAAAGAGGAGGAGGAGAAGGAGAAGCAGGAGAAGAACTTGAATCAACAGTGCAGGAATCAGGTAGTTTGTACCCATCCCTTTCTTGGAATTCAGCAGTAATAAATATCCTAGCTGATTCTCCATCGTGACATCATTTTTAACAAAGCATGAATTAAAAATATCTCCTGATTCTGTTTTCCACAACTGCTAGACTAGCCTCTCTTTTTTTGGATTTTCATTTTTTTTCCCCTTTCCCCTTTGTCAACTTCAAAGAAAGGGTATAATTCATTGTTAAGAGTCCCCAAAGTAATTGCTAGCCACAATGTTCACAACCGGCCCAGACTGATTTAAATCAGACTTTTTTTTTTAAAGAAAGTGACAGAATGTTACCATGATGAAGCAAATGGAAAACACGCCAGGGAACGATGGAGGACCAAGACGCCTAAGTGATTGTCTTCTAGCCCACTCTGAGTTTTCCCCCACCATTTTTTTAATTAGTAGGCTTTCAGCCATGTTTTTATGAGGTAAACCTAAGTTATAATAGATAAAAAGAATCGTCAGTTTATGAAAGATCAAAATTTTATGGAAGGCAGAAAAGTACAGCAAAGCAAGACTATCCTGCCCTGAATTTGATGGTTTCTAATATCATTTTCCTGAAACCTCTGTCAGATAATCCTAACATAGCAGAAGCACAAATCTTTTGTTTTCCTGCCTCTGAGGAAGACTGAAAATAATACTAATAATATCTGTGATCTGAAAGATTTAGAGTAATGTGGTGAGTAGGAGAAGCAGAGAAAGGCTACAAGTTCTGGGTTTAATCTTACGTTCAATCATTAATTTTCTTTTTTTACAGGAGAAAAAAAAATATATTTGTGTCAGTGCTGCACGAATACGACATCTTTTATCATCTCTGATAGCTTTAGGCCAAGTAAGCATTAATAAAACAAACTGACTTGAACAGATGCATGGCAGCTGGGAAACAAACAGAGGGAGGGTTGAGCCGCTGCATTGATCTCCAGAATTCCTGATTTTCTTTTCTTTTCTTTTTTTAATTTTAATTTTCTTCCCTTCTTCTCTCCGTTGGATAAAAAGGAGGCACCAATTAAATGTTGGCATCAAACTCCTGAAATCATCTGGATGGGGAAAGCATTAAACTAGTTTCTCGATCTGCTGATGTGCTTATTCTCACGTTGCTGCTCAACAACAGGAGTGGGCATATGCGAATCCTCTACAGCATGGGTGAAGTGAATACCACTTGCCTTCACTACTGGTTCGCAAATGTGAGCGCACGCACCACCTCCACGCATGCTCAGAGACTTCCACACATGCACAGAGTGTCAAAAATGGAATGTGTTGACATCGGGTGGGTGGGTGGAGCTTCCTGCAGCCAACACTACCGGTTCTTATGGGCCTTAAGTTGTGCCTTTCTCCACCGGATAACGTTCTTTCTCATAACCCCAATAACACCACAAGCTCTTGTAAAACTCTTTGAACCTCTTCTACAGGTGGGACGCGGTTGCTCAGGGGCTAAGACACTGAGCTTGTCGATCGAAAGGTTGGCAGTTCAGCGGTTCAAATCCCTAGTGCCATGTAATGGGGTGAGCTCCCATTACGTGTCCCAGCTTCTGCCAATTTAGCAGTTCGAAAGCATGTAAAAAAATGCAAGTAGAAAAATAGGGACCACCTTTGGTGGGAAGATAACAGTGTTCCATGTGCCTTTGGCATTTAGTCATGCCAGCCACATGACCACGGAGACGTCTTCGGACAGTGCTGGCTCTTTGGCTTTGAAATGGAGATGAGCACCGCCCCCTAGACTCAGGAACAACTAGCACATATATGCGAGGGGAACCTTTACCTTTACCTTTAATGTTCTTTCTCATAACCCCAATAGCATAACACCACAAGCTCTCATAAAACTCTTTGAACCTCTTCTACAGGTAGCCCTCGACTTACAACAATTGAACCCATTTTTTTTTGTTGCGAAGCGAGACAGTTGTTAAGTGAATTTTGCTCTGTTTTATGGCCTTTCTTGCCACAGTTGTTCACTGAACCACTGCAGTTGTTAAGTTAGTAACACGGTTGTTAAATGCATCTGGTTTCCCCATTGGCTTTACTTGTCAGAGGGTTATAAAAGAGGATCACATGACCCTTGGACACTGCAGCCGTCATAAATAGGAAACCAGTTGCCAAGTGTTCAAATTTTGATCAAGTGAAATGGGAATGCTGAAATGGTCGTAAGTGTGAATAATGGTCCTCAGTCACTTTTTTTCACTGCTGTGGTAACTTTGGTCACTACATGAACTGTTGTAAGTCAAGGGCTATCTGTATTTCCATTTTTCCTTTGCACTCGCTCCACTCCCGGGCTCACCTTGCCTTCTATTTTTGCACCAATTTGGCCAAATCAGATCACCCATGTGCAAGTATCATCTCATACCCATTTTTTTCAACTGTCTCCTTAAACCATATTTCAGGCTTTCAAGATGCTTTTATTGCAGCCCATATCAATAAAACAGAGCTCCAGATTGTTTTCTGGAATCTTCTTCCTGATTTGCTCTACCTCAAAAGGCTGGCAGCACGCTAGTAATAAGCAACCGATTTTCATTAGCGCTTTAAAAAAAATTCCTTTCATGCTAAAACTCAACAAAGATATAAGCTTTAAAAATAGTGAAGTTTGCATAAATATACCTTTCAAAATACAGAAACATTATAATTTGGGTGTCAAAATCTGGGGAGGGGAGGAAATGCTAAAAAGGAGGGGATTCTGTGATTCTGGACCAGTGTTTCTCAACCTTGGTAGGGTTGAGGCTGGCTGGGGGATTCTGGGAGTTGAAGTCCACCCATCTTCAAACTTCCAAGGTTGAGAAACACTGTTCTATACAAAGAAAAATGGATTATATAGCAGTTGCATTCCCACACTTTACAGTTTGCTTCAATATGATTTATAAGTGTAGTGGTTAGGTTCAAATCAAATGTCTTTATTATGATCCTTGACCAGGCTTTACAGTAAAAAAGAGAAATAGTTTGTGTTCAAAATATAAACTTGAGTTATAAACTCCATGGAAGAGTTCATGTGTCAGGAAAAGGAAAAAAAAACCCTCCATAATGTTGAGTTAACATCTTCTGAAACTCCAGCCAGTCTGAACTATAAATGTGGTTAATGATTTAACAGTCAGCTCTGGAAATTATTAATATGAGGATTTTTTATGCAGTTGGCCAACTACCCTAGCAATAACTATCTTAACACTGACTAAGAGCTCAATCCTTGCTATATGTGGTTTTAACAGGGGAAAAGTCAAAGGCTTCAAACAAGCTATAGCAATTGGCAGCTTGCAACCATGGAATCTTTGATCATCCTTTTCACATACAAACTTCTGTTTATGTCTATGGAGATTCTCAGTCATCCAGGTCATGGTTGGTCCAAGAGGCAACTGAACTTTCTGGTTTTTCTCTGAAGACGTTTCGCTTCTCATCCAAGAAGCTTCTTCAGCTTTGACTGGATGGTGGGGAATGAAATGCAAATGACCAGCTATCTGCAAGGAGTATAAATCCTTCCATTCCCCACCATCCAATCAGAGCTGAAGAAGCTTCTTGAATGGGAAGCGAAATGTCTTCAAAAGAAAAACCAGAAAGTCTAGTTGTTGTTGAAAGTGCTGTTATGTAGCACTTAGCTGCCAGCTGCCTGCAATTAGTGCGAGTTCAAATCTCACCAGGCTCAAGGTTGACTCAGCCTTCCATCCTTCCGAGGTAGGTAAATTGAGGACCCGGATTGTGGGGGCAATAAGATGACTTTGTAGAAACACCACTTATGGGGGGCCAAAAGCCCTAATAAACAGGTATATACAAAAGAATGAAGGCAATTGCTATAAGTGCATTGTAAGCCGCCCTGAGTCTTTGGAGGAGGGCGGCATATAAATTGAACTAATAAAATAAATAAAATAAAAATAATAATAGTTACCTGTTGAAAAAAAAGAGCACCTTTGGAACTTTTGTTTAGTTTGAACATTTTGATCAGATCCCTTTTGAGGGCAGACGTTCTTTGTTCCTATCGAAATGCTTTAAATAATTAGTTTGCATCTATCTCATTGATACGCCACTCAAAAGCAGATCAGATGATGACAATTAGGAAGAACTCCTGTGATGTTCAGAAGGGAATTGCTGGAAAAGCTGAATATGGCATCTTCCCTGCAGATAAGTAACCATCATGCACAGGTAAAAAAAAACTTGCAAGCTCCATCAACTTCCAACAGGGACTTAAAGGAGGAGCCGTGGTGGCGCAGTGGTTAGAGGGCAGTATGGCAGGCTAACTCTGCCCATAGCCAGGAGTTCATTCCTGATTGGCTCAACATTGACTGAGCCTTCCATCCTTCTGCGGTCGGTAAAATGAGGAGCCAGATTGTTGGAGGGCAAGATGCTGACGTTTATAAATTGCTCCAAGAGTGCTGCAAAGCACCATGAAGCGGTATATAAGTCTAAGTGCTATTGCTATTTTCCAATTCACACCATTTTTGACTTCTGCACTATGTTCAGTATGGAATTTTAGAGGATGAAAGAGAAGACCAGTAACTCTAATAGCAACATCGTTTCATGCAATTAAGCCTTCAAAGGAAGCAGAAGATACAATGCTGTCCATTCCTCTTCTTTCTTTGAGAGGCATTATCTTAAAGGGATGTATTTAATCCATCATTTCATCAGGACAAAACAAAACGCTTAGCACACCCTCATTCGCCTGGCCCCCATACAGCTGTTTCAAAGGGACCCAAATTCCCATACAGTCTGGAAAGACTATTATGTAGATCTCTCTTTAATTGTTTCCAACACCAAATTAAATAGGAAAGGAGCTGTGAAGCCTTCCATTTGCTTCTAGGATTTAGGCTGATTGATGGTGGAAAAATCCAATAGGTGCCAAGTGGCCATCTCAGACAAGGTTGGAAACGAGTCACCAGGGGATTTCTAAGCACCACAAGCTGAGAATGTGATTAAACACACTTCAGGCAAGGGAAGAAAAAGCCGTTCCTATTTCTTCAACTGTATTATTATTTTTCTAAGCACCTGAAGCATTACCTCAAAGGTTGCCTTACTCCCACTTGTGAATCTAATCATCATCTTTCAAGGCAGGGAAACAAATAGCCTTACTTTAATGGAAGTGTAGTAGACCCAGCATGATGCAAATTCTTTTGAAATCTGGATTTTTCAGATCCCAATTCAGGGAACTATGAAAACATCTTGAGAGCAGGAGAGAGAGAGAGAAAAAAAGAGTCAGATTTCACCTGAACGGCAAAGCTTCCATTATTAATACCCTACAGGTTATGCTGTATATAAAATACAGGAACATCAAAGGAATAATACAAGTGACACTTGTATTTTTCTTCAAGCTAGAATGCTAAATAAGCTTCTGAAATTCTTCACCACATTTGTACGCAGAGGAAGTAGGTTCCAAGTGAAGAGAATATATGTAGCGATGGTTTGAACCGTGGAGCGCTGATGATGCTTCCTAGTTGGGCAACAAAACATCTGCAAGATCAGGGAGCCCTCTAAACTCCTGCGAAATTGGGTAAATTGTTTCTCCAAATCCCTCCAGGGAAAGAACTTCTCCAACATGTCTACGGAGATTCTCGGTCATCCAGGTCATGGTTATCCCAAAGGTGCTTTTCCAATTGACTTTTGAAAAAACACCTTTGAGACAACTTCTCCAACAATTTCTTAAGGGAGGGAACCACCTATTAATTGTGGAAGTAATCATTACTGGAAATGTCTCTCCTGAGATGCTCTATCAGAATTTAATGGAAGCAAGGTTAGTTGCAGGTATTTGAAGAATGATTTGGAGAAAGAAAGACAGAATTCTCATGTCGACTATTTGGCTACTTCCTAATGAATAGAATGGAATGGAATGGAATGGAATGGAATGGAATGGAATGGAATAGAATAGAATAGAATAGAATAGAATAGAATAGAATAGAATAGAATAGAATAGAATAGAATAGAATAGAATAACAGAGTTGGAAGGGACCTTGGAGGTCTTCTAGTCCAACCCCCTGCTTAGGCAGGAAACCCTACACCACTTCAGACAAATGGTTATCCAACCTCTTCTTACAAACTTCCAATGTTGGAGCCTTCACAACTTCTGAAGGCAAGTTGTTCAACTGATCAATTGTTCTAACTGTCAGGAAATTTCTCCTTAGTTCTAGGTTGCTTCTCTCCTTGATTAGTTTCCACCCATTGCTTCTTGTCCTGCCCTCAGGTGCTTTGGAGAACAGCTTGACTCCCTCTTCTTTGTGGCAGCCCCTGAGATATTGGAAGACTGCTATCATGTCTCCCCTAGTCCTTCTTTTCATTAAACTAGGCGTACCCAGTTCCAGCAACCGTTCTTCATATGTTTTAGCCTCCAGTCCTCTAATCAACTTTGTTGCTCATCTCTGCACTCTTTCTAGAATCTCCACAGCTTTTTTATATCATGACGACCAAAACTGGATGCAGTATTCCAAGTGTGGCCTTATCAAGGCATTATAAAGTGGTATTAACACTTTAAGAATGTCCCATTCTTCACAGAAGGCTTTTCTGGAGTCCATTTAAGCTCACACCGACTGCTTCAGTGACTCCATCCAGCCACCTCATTCTCTGTCGTCCCCTTCTTCTTTTGCCCTCAATCGCATTAGGCTCTTCTCCAGTGAGTCCTTCCTTCCCATAAGGTGGCCAAAGGATTTGAGTTTCATCTTCAGGAAATCAGTGTTAATCATTTCAATATTCTTGCTAAGAAAATAACATGCCCCTGTCTCTATGTCCCTGTACAGCTAGTCCTCGACTTATAGAAGTTCATTATTGGAAGTTACAACAGCACTGAAAAAAGTGACATCATTTTTCACACTTACGACGATTACAGCATCCCCATGGTCAGATGATCAAAATTCAGATGCTTGGCAACTGACTCATATTTATGACGATTGCAATGTTCTCGGGGTCATGTGATCCCCATTTGCGACCTTCTGACAAGCAAAGTCAACGAGGAAGCCAGATTCACTTAACAACCATGTTACTCATTTAACAATAGCGGCGATTCACTTAACAATTGTAGCAAGAAAGATTGTAAAATGGGGCAAAGTTTCCTTAACAAATGTCTCACTTAGCAACAGAAAATTTGAGCACAGTTGTGATCGTAAGTCGAGGACTGCCTGCAATCACCAAGAGTTAAGCAATGTGTTCACCCTTAGTAAATATCTAGTATATTTTTATATCTACTATATTTCTAACAAAACACCGCTGGATGGATTTTAGATCTTAATAAAGCCAACTACCACATCATTTTGAGTTTAATAGGTCTTTTTCCACCAGCTACATTTAAAGAAAAGAAAAAAAAACCTCTTGCCACCAGCTTCATTATTGGAAATGACCTTGTGTTCTAAGGTTTTTAAAAAGATGAACAATTCTTTCAGGTTGTTTGTTCGGAATTGAATGCTTTTTATAAAAGTGGATCATTGTCCCGCGAGCTGCTTTGTTGGGTTCTTTCTATGAGATCAAGAGTAGTGGGGAGGACTACTGTTTGCCACCTGAATTCAGTTCCCACGCAGGGTGTTTTGTGAACCTCAAGTGAGAAGTGATTGAATCCCATACGCTTAAGAAAAAGGGACCTGCAATATTGTTGAAATCAAGTTGGTAACTGCATCTGTCCTGTCAATCTTAGAGTTTTTTTTTTCCTTTAACCAAGGGGCGCTATTTTTTCCCCCTCCCCCATTTCAAAGTGGCAGCTCATATTCCTCAAGTGCATCACTTTTTCATATGAACAGCTATCTGATCTTACTCCGGTTTGCTCTCTGCTGCTCGGAAAGATACATGAAGTTTTCTAACAAAGTTTCGAGCTTAAGGTAACATCTAAAATTATAGATTTCTCAAATCGCCTTGGCAGGGGTTGCTTTGTGAAATAAGCTGATAACCCACCTTTCCCCAGGAGGATGTTTCCTCGCTTTTAGACAACTAACCAACTGAACAGCAGCCCCATTATATCTGACACCTGGTATCTGTGGAGTGACCATGCAGAGAAAAGCTTTAAACCATGGAAAAGGCAGCTGCTGATTTGCTTTCACTCAAGGAAGAGTCATCTTCTATCTGAGTGAGGTTTGAAGGATGAAGGAAATTCTCTACTCTTTATCAGCCAAAGCCCTTTCGTAGGCATGCAGATTTTAAAATCTGTAATATTTCAACCTTAACTTAATTCTCAGCTCTGTTTTATCTTTGTGTTTTATGTATGCTTTTATACCACTTTAGAAATGTGATAGGTAAATGGATGGATAGACAGACAGACAGACAGACAGACAGACTTAGATAGCTAGGTAGCTAGATGATGACAGAAAGATAGAAAGAAAGAAAGAAAGAAAGAAAGAAAGAAAGAAAGAAAGAAAAAGAAAGAAAGAAAGAAAGAAAGAAAGAAAGAAAGAAAGAAAGAAAGAAAGAAAGAAAGAAAGAAAGACAGAACTAGATAGCTAGGTAGCTTAATGATGATAGATAGAAGATAGATAGATAGATAGATAGATAGATAGATAGATAGATAGATAGATAGATAAATAGATAGATGGGTGGGAGGGTGGGTGGGTGGGTGGATGGATGGATGGATGGATGGATGGACAGTCGGGCAGACAGACAGACGGACAGATGGACAGACAGACAGACAGGCAGACAGGTAGATAAACTAGATAGCTAGGTAGATACTGTAGATGATAGATAGATAGATAAATAGATAGATAGATAGATAGATAGATAGATAGATAGATAGATAGATAGATAGATAGATAGATAGATGATAGATAGGTTGGGAGGTAGGTAGGTAGATGATAGATAGATATAATAGACAGACAGACAGACAGACAGACAGATGATAGATAGGCTTTCTCAGTGCACATGCGTAAGTATGGTGGATAGTATGCTTATTTTTTCATTGCAGTGACCACCCAGTGCTTTGGCATTTTGAATAACTTGAACACCCTTATTTCTGTTGAACTTTCTTCCACTTCCCATCTGCATGCATGGTCTAATTTTGAGAACTGTTTACTAGTATTTTCTAAGCCTATGTATTTGCATTCAATCTGTCTTTTGGCCTTTCTTTCCAGGTCTTTGGGCTTGCGTGAGTGTTCAAAAGATATTCCCCTTAAAAAAAAAAAAACATTATCAAAACAAAAGAAAACAATCCCTTTTATACAAACACACAGCACCTTAAAGATCAAGTTAACCTTAGCACCCTGCCACAAACTTCCTTTTCTAAAAAAAAAAAAAAAAAAAAAAAAAAAAAAAGCAATGTACGTCATTCCTTGCTGTGCCATCTAAACTGCATTCATCAGGTCTGGAGAGCTTGGAAGCATCCTGATAAATGGTTGTTCTCTGCCCCAGCTATCATCTCTTAAAAGTTTAACAGCACAATTAAATTTATGCTTCTGGGTTGCTCAGTTTACTTTTTTGGACCAGACCTTTGAAAATTGTGTGTGAGTGTCCATGTTCAATTTTCACGGATGGCAGAAGGAGCTGGGGAATCTATTGTCTGTATTTATTTATAGCATTTATTTATCAACAGTATGACTTGCACAGCCTTGCTCACTGCTTTGTAAGCAGTAGCTTTATCCATTTTTTCAGAGTACCTATTTGTCTAGCAAGACCCTTCTCTCTAAAACAGTTATTCATGATGTTTAAAGGTAAAGGTAAAGGTTCCCCTCGCACATATGTGCTAGTCGTTCCTGACTCTCGGGGGCGGTGCATATCCCCATTTCAAAGCCGAAGAGCCAGCGCTGTCCGAAGACATCTCCATGGTCATGTGGCTGGCATGACTAAACGCCAAAGGCGCACGGAACGCTGTTACCTTCCTCACCAAAGGTGGTCCCTATTTTTCTGCTTGCATTTTTTTTTACGTGCTTTCGAACTGCTATGTTGGCAGAAGCTGGGACAAGTAACGGGAGCTTACCCCATTATGCAGCACTAGGGATTCGAACCGCTGAACTGCCGACCTTTCGATCGACAAGATCAGTGTCTTAGCCACTGAACTACTGTGTCCCTTTTTCATGATTTTTGCTGTCTTCCAAATCATTTTCAATTTCTTTCCAATATCTTCCTCCATATATTCACATTACCTAACTTATATGTCCACCCAAAATTTTTTACTGTGCCTCAACATGGTATTTTTTTTATCTGACTCCAGAATCTTTCTGTAATGTTCTAACTTGTCTAGTGAGGAGAAGGACCAGGGAAGACATGATAGCAGTGTTCCAATATTTGAAGGGCTGCCACACAAAGGAAGGGGTCACGCTATTTTCCAAGGCACCTGAAGACCAGACCAGAAATAATGGACGGAAATTAATCAAGGAGAGATTCAACCAGGAAATAAGGAGAAATTTTCTGACAGTGAGAGCAATCAACTGATGGAACAGAAGTTGCCTTCAGAGGTTGTCAGAGCTTCATCACTGGAAGCTTCCAAGAAGAGACTAAACTGCCATTTGTCAGAAATGGTGTAGGATCTGCTTGGGCAGGGGGTTGGACAAGATGATCTACAAGATCCCTTCCAACTCTGTTAATCTGTATCTATCTGTATTAGCTCAGTTTGGGCAACTGAAGATCCTGCAGCTGGGATGACTTCTTCGGGCTGTGACAACTACCTCTCAAGAGATTTAATTTACCTTTTGTCACAGGAAACATTAGGCGCAAGGAAATGAACTTGAGAGAGCACAAGTTATTGTATCAGACTTTGTCTTTAAGACTGAATGCCTCCGCTTCCATTCTGCATTTGGAAGAAGTAAGTAAGAGCACATCCAGAGCAAGCTTATTGGTGGAACAAATAGCAATGATAAATAACACCACCTCTGCTATTGCTATGCTCTCAGTAGACAGCTATCCCTGCTTGCCTTTGTAACTTGCAATGAAGAATTCATCATTTCCTTAAGCAATCAGTTCTATCACCAAGCACCTCACACAATCCTGACAGTTTTCCCAATGTCAATCACAGCTGACAAAGTTGCCAGGGAGAAAGTCAATTCCGTATGACCCTGTCTTGCTTCTCCAAGCAAGAGACTCAATGCAGAAGAACCTTCTCCAAACATGCTACAAGCTCCAGCTTTCTCCACTTGTCTCTTTTGCTTTTGGTTTGCTTATGTTTTCAATTTTTCTGAGACAAGATTGCATTGGCTGAACAGGGGAGTTGGAAGGAGGAGGAAGCAGAAAACATCAGCGGTAACCATGTTAGATATGGTGTGATTAAATCAAGGTTTCACTATAATTACACCGTATTTAAATAAAATGTATCCTGGTAAGTGATTGTAATTAAGCTACAATTAAACACTTTCTTCTTCTGTAGTTGCTGTTTACCTGGAAAAAGCTTCTTCATCTGATATGGAAGCTGAGGAAAAATATCCTCTCAGTGCTAGCTATGAACTGCTGGTGAGAATAGAATAGAATAGAATAGAATAGAATAGAATAGAATAGAATAGAATAGAATAGAATAGAATAGAATAGAATAGAATAGAATAGAATAGAATAGAATAGAATAGAATAACAGAGTTGGAAGGGACTTTGGAGGTCTTTCCCTCTAGACAATGAGGGAAAGTAAAAAAAGCAAAAGACCAGATGCAGATGCAATATTTCCCATATCCCTATCTGAGGCTGGACATCTCACAAACCCAGATCAAGCCTTGAGCCACAAAATGATTACCATGGTTGGACACACAAGGAATTTGTCTTGGTGCATACGCTCTCAGAGTACATAAAAGAAAAGATACATTTGTCAAGAATCATAAGGTACAACACTTACTGATAGTCATAGGGTACAAATAAGCAATCAGGAAACAATATCAATATAAATCGCAAGGATACAAACAACAAGGTTACAGTCATACAGTCATAAGTGGGAGGAGATGGGTGGTGGGAATGATGACAAGATTAATAGTAATGCAGACTTAGTGAATAGTTTGACAGTGTTGAGGGAATTATTTGTTTAGCAGGGTGATGGCATTCGGGAAAATGTTAATGTGTGTGTGTGTGTAAAGAAAGAAGCAGACATTCTGCGAGCTCTGGAACTTAAAATTTATTCTACTAAGCTTTTGTCAGTCATCTTTACTAATATACCTGGAACTCGTATTTTTTAGAATAGTTTGTAATATATATATATATATATATATATATATATATATATATATATATATATATATATATATTACATATATATGGATGGGTCTCCACTGTTGGTCAAAATGGGTTTGATGTTTTATAGCTATTCTAAAAAATGAACTTTTTTTTAATTTATGTTGCTTTGATCCTATACTTCAGAAACAAGCTTTTGAAAACATATCTTTTATACAGACAGCCACCATTTTTGAATAAGGATGCCTGGATTTACCTCAAACCTTGTTTGAGGTGACAGATAGTGGCAGCTCTGTGTGGCCCTAATAACTTGCATGGATCTGGCTGGGTTACATTGAGTAACAATATAATCCTGCCTTGTCAACTTGAGTTTACGTGCCTTTTGAAACAAAACACAACAGACAGGTCATTTATTCCAGCATGAGGGCAAGTGTGCTGCCTGATCTGTCACGAATGCTAGAATCTTTTGGCTGCACCTCTGTGGTAGGGTACATCAAAAGGAACTTGTCACGGCCCCTTGCTCTCCCGTTGTCCGTGAGCATTGTGTTGCCCTGAGGCTGCAGTGTGACAGTGTTGTAAGAAAGCATGTGTTATTTCCATGAGTCCAGAGTGGAAACGGAAAAACAAAGAAGATAAAATCATACTCTATTAAATTCTAGCTTATTCCAGAATTTTGGGCAGCCTTCACTTATATATATATAGGTAGGTTACAAATAGCCTTCCAGTAGAATTTCATACTGTTACATTTCCTTTCTCTCTTTCTTGATTATTTTGCTTTGTTTTGACTTAGGACTCAGATGTAATTAGTTTATACAATCACATTTGTTTATATAATCATACATAAACTAAAACATCAATTTCTCATGCTTTTAACACACAGCCTGAGTGGATGGCAACGTACAAGCCACAGCTGCATGGAACATCTCATTGACTGCAATGCCAAAAGTCAACACAAAATGACAATTTGTGGTACTACAAGTTCTAACAACTAAATCCTTTCAAATGTTCCAATTTTTGAAAATATATCTCCTGGGCATCACAGCAATATAGTATTGCCATCATGTTCCCCACATCTCTAAGGGGCAGAGATAATGAGGATGACGATAAGGGTGACAATGATAAGAAAAGTGCAACCCCTGGTCAAAAAAAACTTTACATATTTTAGGGTGCTTCAATGCTATCCAACAGGAGGCACTTTCTAGATGTACATGGGTGATTCAACATTGAAAGTTTTCTAAGAAGAGATTGGACAACCACATGTCTGAAATGGTATGTGGCTTCCAGCCAGTGCAGGAGGTTGGGCTAGAACAGGGGTCCCCTACCTGTCGGCCACGTCACACTATCGGGCCATGTCCTGTTGGCCACCGGGCTGCATGAGTGGCTGGCTAGAGTGCACACGTCTACATGCACACACACACACAAACTCGCACTAATATCACTGCAAGTGTTGGGTGTGCACTTGTGGCCCCATTTGCATCACTCATGCGCTCGCAGCCCCATCATGCACATGCATGCGTAAAAGCACCTGCCTTTCCCCATCCTCTGGGCTTCCAACCCAGAAAGGTTGGGGAACTCTAGACTAGATTGTAAGCTTTCTAACAGACAGGAAGAGCAGGTGAATCTAGGCAAGATCACATCAGATACCTGTACAATTAGCCCCCCAGGAACCCCTCAGGGCTGTGTGCTCTCTCCACTTCTCTTCTCTCTGTACACCAATGACTGCATCTCAAAAGATCCCTCTGTTAAAGTACAGAGGTTTACAGATAATACAACAGTGATTGGACTCATTCGAGAGAATGACGAATCTGCATACAGACGGGAGGTTGAACAACTAGCCTTGTGGTGCAACTGGAACAATCTTGAACTAAACACACTCAAAACAGTAGAAATGGTGGTGGATTTTAGAAGAAACCCTCCTATACTACTACCTCTTGCAATACTAGACAACATAGTATCAACAGTAGAGACCTTCAAGTTTCTAGGTTCTATCATATGTCAAGACTTAAAATGGACATCTAACATAAAAAAATGTCATCAAAAATGTCATCTCTTGGACTTCCTGTTTGCTGCTGGCCGCCGCCAGACGTTCCTTTGGGATCGTCAGCTTCCACTGCCTGTCAGAGCCGCCTTCACAACGGAACGGCGGCTCGAAAAAACTCCGTTTCCATGAGGAAACGGAGATAGAGCCGGCAGGGGTGGGTAGAACTCTCTGCAGAGTCCCAAAAGTTTTTCTTTTTCTTTTGGGACGGAGCGGATGAGATGCCCCATATCCCCAGCCGTCGCTCCGGGCTTTGGGAGACCTCTGCTAATGCAGAGCCAGGCGTCAAGAGCAAGCCTGTGAATCTAACAGATTACTTAAAGAAAATGTGAGCTGGATCTGTAATACTGAACCGCAAGTATTTTACTTATCTTTTAAAAATAAAAAATAACTTAAGAGAAAAGAGGAAAGGAAAGGAGGGGAAAAAAGTTTTTTAAAATGGCGCTTGCAGCAGCTGGAGAAGAGGCAGAAAGGAAAAGTCTTTCCGTTTTCTATTATTACAATGTAGCGGAATAAATACCACTGGCTACATTTGTAGACAGAACCTCGCTCCCGTGTTTTTCTTTCTTTTTTTTTTCCTGGAGACTTGATATTGTTGTTGACTGGAAAGAAGTCTTTTTTCTTGTTTTTTTTTTTTCTTGTTTTTTTTCTTTTTAACAAAGCCTGCCTGGGCGGAAACATGGCACTGAGACTTACAAAGTCAGATAAACAAGAAGGGGGGGGGATTCCCTCACCCACAATTTAAAGGAACAAGTTTTAACTCTTCAGTCTCAGAAACCTGATTTTAATATAATAGAATTTCTCTTAGAGGAGATTGAAAGAAGGGATGAGATTGTGAATCAGCATCTTGAAGAATTTAAGCAGGAAATTAAAGAACTGGTAAAATCTAAGTTTGATTTTTTGGAGCAAAAAATTTTAAAAGTGGTTAATGGTTTTTCAGAATTTATGATACAGTTGGATACAAATACTAATTTACTAGAGTCTAAAATGGATGAAATTCAAGATAAATTGGACAATAGAATTCAAAAAATTGAAAATGATTTGATAAACACTCAGGATAATAGCTCAGAAGAAAAACCTAAAATGGATGCTGACCAAAAGTCTGGTAATGTAGAAAATCTGCAACAGAGGATTGAAAAAGAGGTTTTAATGGTTCAACATAATTTTACAGAATATGCGATAAGACTGAGAGGTTTGCAGGAAAATAATAGAGATGATTTAAGGAAAATATCTTCTGAAATTCTAGCTGGGATTTTAAAGGTTCAACCTGACGAAGTGTTTTGTAGGATTGACAGAGTTTTCAGAATAAATTCCTGGATTGCTAAGCAAAGGCAACTGCCTAGAGATGTGGTGATTTATTTTACGGACAAGGAAATTAGGAATAATATTGTGCAAAATTCCTTTAATTCTAATTTGCAATTGTATGGAAGAAAAATATGGATCTACAAGGAACTCCCACCTAAGATATTAGCAGAAAGGAAGAAATTTGGTTTTCTGGTGTCTGAGTTAAAAAAGAGAAATATCTCATATAGGTGGAATGCCCCAGTTGGTATTATACTGAGACATCAAGGAGAAAGATATCAGTTAGATACTATTGAAAGAGCGGAAGAATTTTATCAAAATAGGTTGAACATGAATTTAACATCTTCAGGAATGATACAGGATAAGCAGAAGGAGCTGGAAATAAAGGGAAAATATCGAATTACAGAGACTGTACCAGATAAATTGCCTTTGGATTTACCGGACACCCCAGCTGGATTATCTACAAATTTGAGAGAAGTGCCATCTGATTTTAATGTGATGACTTATCAAGGCAAGCATGGAAACCAATTAGGGGATATACAAGGGATAAAAAAGAAACATGAGACACCAAAACAAAATCAACACGACCAATCTACAAAGCAGAATGAAAACCGACCAGTTGACACACAATCTGTAGAAAGGAAACCAGGATGGAAGTCAAACCCACAAAAAGAAAACAAAAAAAGAAATAGGTTGTATAAAAATAGAAATTTCTAACTCAAGCAACAGTGAAGCCAGTGACTTTAAAATATGAATAATTATGTGAAAACATAGAGGAGGCGACATATTGGTCAATATCATCCTGAGGATAGTGGCAGATCTCTGCATTGCCGTAATTTTGGGACGTGGAAAGAGCCTCAAACTGATGGATTTGAATTATCTACTTTGAAATTTCTTTTTGTGTTGATAAATATATTATAATTATCTTGAATCATAAGGCAAGAGAATCATGCTGGGGCATGCAGAAGATCCGGTTGTTACCCACTACGATGATGGAAATCAATAATCCTGATGAAACCCACAATTATTATTATATGGAATATAATTATAATGTCACTCGGGTGGTTGTTTTTACTTTTATACATATAAGAAGATATTTATTACTGATGGGGGCAGATATGATTGAAGATCTTGAATAAACTGTTGCATCAGTAAGCTATGTTACCCTATTATGGATGTTGGTTTTAACAATCCAGTGGAAAGACCTCAAAGAAGATATTATATGGACTATAAATTTAAAGTTATTGTCTTTTCTTTTTTTTATTTAGATATAATGGAATATATATATATATATATTTAAGTAGTGTGGGCAGTGAATTAAAGATATTAAGAATTGTTGTGTATGGTAAATTTGCAGGACAGTGGGTGAATAAGCTAACTACAGACTGATTAGTTTAAGAAAAGGGATTTTTAAGTGATATATTTAGGGGAGTGGAGGAAATGGATAGAGTGGAATAAATGTTAAATTAGATTTTAAGGGGAGGCCGCTTTGAAATGTTATAGTAATATATATAGAAGATTAAATATTAAAGTAGGATTTATTGTATAGTTTTATAGTGGAAGGTGGTTTTGAATTGTTGTAATAATATATAGATATAAAACACTATTATGTTAAATTAGAAGTTATTTTATAATAGTTATAGTATAATGTTTTTTTGTTTTTTTTTTGTTCTCTTCTTTTCTGAAACGTATGGATAAAGGGGGATGTTATGATATTTATAATATTTTTAGTAAGTAAAGGTCAGTATTTTGAGGAGGGAGTAAGTAATCTGTTATGAATTAGGGGTTTTTTTGTTACGAAGAAGTCACAGGGGGGGATGGGTGGGGAGGGGGGTTAGGGAGGGGGAGGGAGGGGGGGGGGAAAAGGGGGAAAAAATTTGTATTTGAAAACTTTTTCAATAAAAAAAAAAAAAATGTCATCTCTTCTCTTCCCAAAGTCCTTTCCAACTGTGACATTCTGACCAATCTATCCTTTGTCACCCTCCATGAGATGGGAGATAATCAGGCAGGAGCAGAACTGTAAACTAGATTGAGAAATCAAGAATAAAACAAAAGATGGAAGAAGCCACTTGCAAACTATTTCTACGCTATTAATAACAATAATCACTCAAAATGCATGGACACTTCCATGAAATCACCAGGTGGGGAGCGTCTCTTAAGAGAGATGTTATGCTGTAGGGTTTTCTTTTAACATCCAGCAGCTGAAAATAGATGCAGGCTTGTAATGGGAAGAGGGTAACAATATGGTTCCTGTACAAACTAACAAACCCACAATGTCTTTTCTTGGTGCCCACTAAAAGAAACAAACAAGCTGTCAAGCAAAATATCAGGCACCAGCAACAACTGCAGTCCTAAATACAGAATGTTATGATGGCTGCCATCTTTTTGTTCTAAAAATATCTGTATTGTGAATAAAAACAGTCAAGTTTTCCCACCATCATCTTGAAGTACTCTGTTTTTTTCTCTCATCTCTAAAAATGAATTACTAGTAGAGACCTAGAATAATATTGCAGTAACAATAACATGATCTACAAAGGCAATAATAATAATAATAATAATAATAATAATAATAATAATAATAATAATAAAAAATAAAAAAACACTTGGGAAGTGTTCGACTAGTGATTTGGGAAACGAAATCGAGCATGGTCATCTTGTTTGCTGTGTATACTGTCATAATAATAGTAATAATAATCACACCATCATCTTTTCAAATTATTGGCCAAATAGGAAAAAAAGTAAATTTCACACATCTGGAATGTTTCAATCTAGTTCCCAGTTCAAGCAATGAATCAAAAAAGCATTTCAAAATAATCATTCCAGAATGAAATTAAAAATCTGCGTTTTAAGAGGAGAGGAACTGAGAACTATGCCTTTAAAGTAAAGGTAAAGTTTCCCCTCGCACATATGTGCTAGTTGTTCCCGTCTCTAGGGGGTGGTGCTCATTTCCATTTCAAAGCCAAAGAGCCAGGGCTGTCTGAAGACGTCTCTGTGGTCATGTGGCCGGCATGACTCAACACCAAAGGCGCACGGAACGCTGTTCCCTTCCCACCAAAGGCGGTCCCTATTTTTCTACTTGCATTTTTTATGTGCTTTCGACTGCTAGGTTGGCAGAAGCTAGGACAAGTCATGGGAGCTCACCCCATTACTCAGCATTAGGGATTCAAATGTCTGAACTGCCGACCTTTCGATCAACAAGCTCAGCATCTTAGCCACTGAGCCACCTTGTCCCTTACTATGCCTTTAAATACCTATTAATAGTGAGTTTTCCAATTTGGCAAATCAGTGCTGAACAGGACAGAAAAATAATATGGGTAGCTATATGCAAATGTGACGTGGATTCAAATTAAAATGTTATTTTCTAATATCGCAAATGTGAGAAGAATTGAGCAACACTTGCATGATGAAAATTGTAGAAAATATTAAATGATATCCCAAAGCCCCAGTGCTTGATTAATTTGAATAATAATAATATCTCTGCCTATTGCTGCTTTCTCAAAAAAAACAGTCATCAGGGGATATAGAGACCATTCATTTCCTTGTAATTCAAGCTCTGGGTTCCACGGAAGAATTGAACTAACAACAATAATGCAGAAAAGAACACTGTAAAACTCAAGGCAGAAATTGCAAGAGCTCTATTACCCAAGAATTGTGAAAACATTAACAAAAAGGGCAAGGGGGATCTTATTCTTATTCTTCCCATTCACTGTCTGACTGTCTGTACCTAGCAGTGATATTAATTTAATTGGGGCGGGGGAATTGCTGTCTGAACAAAATCAGGCTCAGTTCTTTAACCTTTAAATTGAATGACTGATTCTTCTATTTCTCCTGATACAAGAATGAAGAACTTTTATAGAGCATGAATGGATCTAGGACAACTCATCGCAGCCAACTCGCCATGGTCATCTCTCTACATTTTAAATGACCATCCCTCTAATTCACATAGTATTTGTTTCCCAGTTCTTCCATTACACTGGATGTGTCTAAGTCACCTGATTACTGGTGGAACTTAGATTTGTTTTGCTGCTCCATGTCTGTACAACTCCCAGAGTCATTGACTGAAATGGGTGGCTATAGAAATTGAATAAAACAAACAATCAAATATTTTACAAATGTTCATTAATGTCAGGATGACTCTGTGCAAGTCAAATTTTATATATGTATGCATGTATGTATGTATGTATGTATGTAGTGGTGGGATTCAAATAATTTAACAACCAGTTCTCTGCCCTAATGACCAGCTGGGTAGATATGGCAAAGATGATCATGTTAAGTTTTAACGATAAGCAACACCAGAGTTATGTAATTTTTAACATCTTAAACACAACATATAGGCAACTAGAATTCAGCATGGATGTGTCTACTAGGGTTAACCCAGTGTCAATTTCAGTTGGGGCTATTTTCTTAGTAGATTGTGGAAATATTGTGCATATATATTGAGCATGACATGTTTGACTAGATCCATAGTTGCTTTGCAGAAGAGTACTCATCAATGCAAAATCACAAAACTGTGTCTCACTTATTTTGGCCATTTCATGCAGGGAAATTCAGTAGAGAAAGCAATTATATTTGGAAGAATTAGTGGTAAAAGGAAACCAAGAACAGGGTGGTTGGACACCATCAAAGCGGACACCAGCCAGAGCACAGAACAACTCCAAGAAGTAGTCCAAGATCAGAAAACGTGAAAGACCTGGCCCAAAGAATCACCAAGAGTCAGACACAACTTAATGAACATCATCATCATCATCATCATCATCATCATCATCATCATCATCAATAGTTCCTTATTAACCTGGAGAAAGGTATCAAATGGAGCATCAAAAATTCAGTCCTGAAACCATCTTTGGGACTTCTGAGGCAGAAAGTAAGTTTATGAAACTTGCTGGTTATAAGTACGTAGGTGGGATATCTAATATCTTAGAAGAGAGAAACCAGACCAGGGCCTTGGATATAATAGCCTGAGTGACTCCTTCCAATAAATCCTTAATAATCTGTCTACACCCTTCCAGCTCCTTAGGACCAGTAGGTTGTGAGATGCTAAAAAATCCCTGCAACTTAAGCCACACTTCCAAGAATTATGTGATTAAAGAGTACAGAGGTTGGGAAAGGAGTTGGTTGACTTTGAGAAGATTCCAACCTTGATCAATTTGAAGAAGGACTATGTCAGGGTTCTGACCGATGCCCTAATTAAATCATGAGCCTCAAGCCAAGCTTCAAAAGAAATCCAGTTATTTATTAGGAGCGCCATGTCGACATGAGCCAAGTGAAGCCAACTCTGACCTCACTTAGTTCACGCCTTGGCTCTGACCCTGTTTCCCCCCTCCACCCCCCCCCAAGGCGTGTCATCAGTCACATTCCCCAACAAAGCAATTTCGTGGGCTGTAGAAGTCACTCCCTTCAGCCACTGTGGGTCTCCTTGGAGACAGCCTTAACAATCTGCCAGCTGGAATGTGCTTTGCTTTGACTGATGTACAAGTTCCTTGATGCAGCTGCAAGGCTCGGTTCCCCATCCCCCTACCTATAGCAACTCGAGAGCAGGTCAGGAATGCTTCGCGAGCTGACAGACTATTCTGTCCTCCAAGTTTGGCGAGACTCCCAAAACGACCCACCTAAAATCATACGGTTGAATACAGGCACTTTCCCATTTTTCTTTGGGATGTATAACAAAATGCATGAAAGCTTCTCTACCATTTAGAAGAGGCTCTTTAACAGAGTGCCTGCTGTTTAAAAAGAATGTCACCCTTGAAATACATTAGGGAAAATCAGAACAGGCTCTAAGACTCTGGTCAGGAAGAAGAAAACCAGATCAAGTGATTATGAGAGCATGTTCATCATTAACGATAAAAGAGATGGAGAGACAGAAAAGAAATTGGGTATGATTAAAAAAAATGGAAAGGGGAAAAAAAACAGCGTACCACTGAGATTAATGGAGGTGAGCCACAGTTACTTATCAAAGATACAATCTCTCTGACATTACCTACAGTTTAATATCTCAAAGAATTAAGGGGAGAAAACTGTTCTGATTATGCTCCATTAACAGCTGCATGTATTTTTAATCCATTTTGCCAGCATGTCACACCTTCTTCCTTTTCCCTACTGGCATCTTAAGTACATGCTCTTTAATAGGATCTTTATGTGCTCTTTCTTTTAATAAAAGCCCACATTTGGCATCCATGAAGACCATCAATGTCCCAATTCTGGCGCTCGCTGGCTGAACTGTACATCTTGCCCTCATCAGGCTTTCTAATTATAAAGCCCAAATGGAACATGTGTCCAAAACTCTCCCGTGTCCTTTGCTTTGGCCCAAAAGAAATTCCCAAAGAGATTGAAAAACCAAACTTAGAAATGCTTTGATTCATTTAAAAGGGCTGGAATAACAGGCGAGGGACCCATAAGGAACTCTGTTACATTACATTGCCTTCATTAAAATAAGAAACTCCATCATTTCTTCCTGCCTCAAGAGGTTGTTCCATGCCTAAAATCGCGTGTTAGCAATCTAACTCTGCATTTCTCTCTTGAGCCTCCTTGCTGATGTCTAGAAGTGGTGCATCCAAGAAACGGAGCAAAACCCAGTAAAAATACAAAATATTTCTCTCTACTTCTCCTCTCTTTTTTTTTCCAGACCATATTTTCACTCCCTCTAAGTCAATTAAAGATGACCAAATCCTGGTTTAACATTTCATTTCTGTGCACCATGAAGAAGACTGGCAGCTGTTATTTTCTCACCTACTGCAATTAAAAAAAAAAAAAAACCTTTAAAAGTGTTGCTATGGAAAACTATAGAGATCTTGAAAAGAGCAAGAGTTCATTTTCTGTTTGATTTGCCCCAGTTGTCCGTTTAATGTGAAATATACTTATTATTATTCCATACCTGGTAAAATGGGAACTTGAAAAGAACAGTTAGCTACCTGTTTCTAAGCTGACTTCCATCCTAGGCTGCAGCAGCAGAGGGATAGTATCAAGGTCATATGAAGTGGTAATATTGTTTTATAATGCACAATTGGAATGTTGTGTCCAGTTTTGGCCACCACGATACAAAAAAGAATACACTAGAAAAAGAGCAATAAAGTTGATTTAGGAGGCTAAAGCATATGATGAACAGTTGTGGGAAGTGGGTAAGTCTAGTGTAACAAAGACAAGGGACTAGGAGAGACATGACAGCAGTCTTCCAGTATTTGAGGGGCTGTCACAGAGGAGAGGGGGTCAACCTAGGGGTGAAATCCAGCAGGTTCTCACAGGTTCTGGAGAACTGGTAGCGGAAATTTTAAATAGTTCAGAGAACCGGCAAATACCACCTCTGGCTGGCCCCAGATTGGGGTGGGAATAGAGCAGAGGTGGGTTTCAGCAGGTTCTGACCAATTGTAGAGAACCAGTAGCGGAAATTTTGAGTAGTTTGGAGAACCATTAGTGGAAATTTTGAGTAGTTCAGAGAACCGGCAAATATCACCTCTGGCTGACTCCAGGCGTGGGAAGAGAATGGGGATTTTGCAACATCCTTCCCCTGCCACTCCCACCAAGCCACGGCCACAGAACCGGTAGTAAAAAAAATTGGATTTCACCACTGGGTCAACCTATTCTCCAAAGCACCTGAAGGCAGGACAAGAAGTCACAGATGGAAACTTATCAAAAAGAAATCCAACCTAGAACTAAAGAGAAATTTCCTGATATAAGAACAATTAATCAGTGGAACAGCTTGCCTCCAGAGGTTGCAGATGCTCCATCATTGGAAGTTTTTGAGACCAGAGAGCCATTTATCAGGAATGGTATAGGGCTGTGATGGCAAATTTATGGCACGCATGCCAGAAGTGGCACACAGAGCCATCTCTCCGGGCATGCCAGGCGTCGCCTGTTGCTCTTCTGGGTTCCAGCATGCACATGCGCGCTGGTTGGTCTTTGCGTGCGCAGGAGTGCTGGGAACCAGAAGAGCAGCTCCCTGGTGTTCATGTGCACGCCAGGAACCTGAGCTTCTGGTTTCCGGCATGCACAAGCACGACGGCCAGCTGGTCTTTGCACGTGTATGTGCGTCACAAATCAGAAGACCAGGTGACCGGCACACATGTGCACACTGGAAACTGGAAGCTCAGCTTCCCGGTGTGTGCATGCGCACCGGGGAACTGCTCTTCTGGTTTCCATTGCTCCTGTGCATGTGTGCCAAGGAGCTGCTCTTCTAATTTCCGGCACTCCACCCCCTCACGGCATTCCTGTTTTGACACTTGGTGCCGAAAAGGTTTGCCAACACTGGTATAGGGTCTCCTGCTTGAGCAGGGATTTGGTCTAGAAGACTTCCAAAGCCCTTCAGACCTTGTTATTCTGTATTCTGTAGAGTCATCCAGCCATCAGCACATAGCATTCTTGGGTAAACATTAAGAACCACGGCCAGAGTCTGGTACTAAAACAAAGAGTGAGAGCAATTGAAGCAATTTCTCATTTTCAGGGCCCCAGGCCTTGCAACCATTGCCTTGATATCCAGGTTATGCTGGCATTCACTACGTATCTATAGTGGCAAAGCCAACCATGTGTTACCACCAACTTGGGAATAACAACAACAATAACAACAATAAAACTAGGCTTAGTCTTGGCACAGCACTAAAAGCAAGAGGTTTGGGAAGATCAGCTGGGTACTGAGAATTTGTCTGTTGACCTCTGATTTTGTGATGATGAGAAAAAGAGATCAGAGTCAAGAAACTAGAATTGAATCGGTCAATTAATCACTCACTCACCTCCCCCAAATCTTCAATAGTTTCATAATTCTTTAAAAAAACACACACACACAGAGGGAGGGAGGGAGAGATTGAGAGAGAGAGAGAGAGAGAGAGAGAGAGAGAGAGAGAGAAGGAGAGAGGCTTCGCGTTGAGGTAAAGCCAATTCAATTATTTTCCACAGCTTAACTGTCAAGACCCAAATACTGGGTGGAATAATGATCTGATTAAATCCAGTAATTGCAATTCAGTGGAGAAAAGCGAACATCATTGAAATGGCAACAGCCTCCATTGTCCAAAACACATTGAGATACCAATAAAAAGATGGCAAGGAAACCACCTTTAATGGAATGTTAGTTCCACTAGGGAATTATCTGAGATATCATTGTAATTGGGTCAGCAAACCCTCTACCACTTAAAGACTGCAGTGAATGGTTGCTTTCTGTGAATTTCACACTCCCCATTCATATATATCTTTGGGTTCTAGTTCTTGAGCATTGCAACTTACATGCCATATATGTTAATCTTCCACTTGCACGCCGTGAACTAAAAAATCAGAACACCAGAATAACGGAGTTGGAAGAGGCCTTGGAGGTCTTTTACTCCTGCTCAAGCATTATACCTACATCATTTCCAAAAAATGGTTGTCCAATCCCTTCTTAAAAGCCACCAGTGTTGGAGGTTTAATTGTGGACTATATACACCATAGTGTTATATTTAGGATTGAAGGAAAGATGTCAAACATGAAAATGTTAGGCTCAGATTTATCATGTGCACTTTGTCTCTTTTATCTAACTCAGAGATGATTTCTGAACAGGGTTCAGTTTGAGTTTTCAAGAAATAGCGCTTAGACTTATATACTGCTTCACAGTGCTTTCCAGCCCTCTGTAAGCATCTTGCCCCCAACGATCTGGGTCCTTATTTTACTGACCTCAGAAAGATGGAAGGCTGAGTCAACCTTGAGCCTGGTGAGATTTGATTTGCCAAACTTCTGGCAGCCGGTGATCAGCAGAAGTAGCCTGCAGTACTGCACTCTAACCACTGTGTCACCATGCTTAGTATTCACACAATTATCATTTCTATTCAGAATCAATAGAATTTCTATAATTTGCATTCTGTAACTCACATTAGCACTTGTGATCAAATCCAGATTAATCTGCATAACCTGGATGATGTAACCAGTGACATCCTGTACAAATTTATGATGAAATTAATGCTATCCTCACATTTATTCGTGTGCAGATGGCTATTGCCGAATGAACACCGCATCAAGAGATTATTCACATTATTTAATCTTGCACTGCGGATTAAAACACTCCACATAACATTTTTGCATGACTTTACATCTTAAAATGGAATTACTTCATCCATTTCTTCATCTTCTAATCTTCATACGTGTTGTAAAATCAGGAAGCATGTAATCGCCAGCTTAGAAAGCAGCCACAGTCTTCTAAAGACCAAGTTCTTGGCATGAAATGCCCAACACTATTGTAAAGGCATGGAATGGGACAACTCACCATGACCAACTCACCATGGCCAAGTTGCCATGGCCAAGTCACCACAGCCAAGTTGCCATGGCCAACTCACCATGGCCAACTCACCAGGGCCAACTCACCATGGTCAACTCGCCACAGCCAACTCACCACAGCCAACTCACCATGGCCAACTCACCATGGCCAACTCACCATGGCCAACTCTCTGAAGGACAACTTGCCATGGCCAACACACAGCAGGACAATTTAACAATTCAATTTAATTATTTAAAATAAATAAAAATCGGTTTTAATTTTTGTCATTCACATTTCATTTTTGTACCTCCTTTTGCATCCTTTCATTAATGATTCTATTCCACCATTTATTTGATATTAGTGTGATTCTTGCTTCACAGTTAGTTGTCCCATGGTGAGTTGGCCATGGTGAGTTAGCTGTGGCGAGTTGGCTGCAGAAAATTGCCATACACTCATAAAGGCAAGTGAATGCTTTTTATAGAGAAAGGTGGGGTAAATAAATTATTCTCCATCACTAGGAAGAATTTAATAAAGTTCACATCTGGGAATCATTAAGAAGAGGAATGCATTAAAAGACCAAAAAAACCCCCAAATCTCACTTGGCCATTGGCTGAGTTTGAGTTCACATTTCTGACAGTTCACACAGGCTCGTACACATACTGTACATACATGCACACTTATACAAAATTAAAGCATTTGTAGGAAACCTAAGGGACGCGATGGCTCAGTGGCTAAGATGCTGAGCTTGTCGATTGAAAGGTTGGCAGTTCAGCGGTTCGTATCCCTAGTGCCGTGTAACGGGGTGAGCTCCCGTTACTTTTCCCATCTTCTACCAACCTAGCAGTTCAAAAGCAAGTAAAAATATGCAAGTAGAAAAACATGGACCACCTTTGGTGGGAAGGTAACAGCGTTCCGTGAGCCTTTGGCATTGAGTCATGCCGGCCACATGACCACGGAGATGTCTTTGGACAGCGCTGGCTCTTCGGCTTTGAAACGGAGATGAGCACCGCCCCCTAGAGTCAGGAACGACTAGCACGCATGTGTGGGGGAACCTTTACCTTTAGGAAATCTAATTTATTGCTCCTGTACCAACAATTTCTTTCCTTTCTTCAGCATAAGAGTACTGGGGGGAAAAAAAAACCCAATTTACCGCAGGAGTTTGAACTGCTCAGTTATTTCTCCATGGAATCTACATGCTTCCAAACTCTTTTGAGATACGTTCCACTATCCCTGCCAAGTTTCTAAGGCAGAATGAGCCAGCGGTGAATTAATACAATGCTTTTAATGCTCCTCCTGCCTTTTTATTTTCCTTCGCTGGCAAAACCAACAGGAAACTTTCCGCAGCCTCTCTGAAGTTTCCAAAATCCCTGTTCTTTAGAAACAGACATTTATTTATTTTATTGGAATGGTCTCAAGGGAGACCTAGCAGACGCTCTTGATCCTAGTGAAGGATGCAGCTTCATCTGACGGGCAAAGAAGAAGGAGGAGAAGGCAAAGTTGTAAGAACTGAGAAACAACCATGCTTACTCATCCCAAGAGATGGTGATGGTTGTAGTGGTGCGTGCTGATGCTATAATGTGCTGAATGAAGCATTAAAAGGGGGAATACTTACCTTAGAATGAGAAGAAGGGGGGGTTGAAATTATTGTCTGAGAACAAATTAACCATGCTCATGTGATGAGTCTATCAAAGTGTCCCCAGTGAAGCTGGTGTAATTAGACATGTTATGAAAATGAGGCATGAAATCAACCTGAGCCAATATGCCACCTGCTGAATTGGAGGCTGATTAGAGGCGGTGTATGTATTTATGCATATATTCATGTGTCTATGCATATATGTTTGTTTGTTTGTTTGTTGGTGCGTGTGTATAGAATATACGTCTTACTCAGTCCAGACAATCTGCTCTGATGTAATTCTGTATTCCCCTGCCTTGCAGTAAGTGCCACAAAACTCAGTTGATTTTATTTTTAATTAAACATATGTATAGGTTTGTACAAGAGCCAGTTTAGTGTAGTGGTTTTAGGCATCAGACTAGAGAAATCGGGAGTCTGTGAGTTCTAGTCCTACTGTAGCCACAAAGCCAGGGATGGGATTCAGCCGGTTCTGACTGGTTCGGATGAACCGGATGTTAATTTTAATCTGGTTCGCCAAACTGGTTGTTCCAAGGACTGGCTGACCCCGCCCAACCTGCCCTGCCCCTCCCAGGAGTCTTCATGCGGCTTGTTTGGATGCCAGGTAAGTGCAGGGTGTGCACGGAGGCTCTGGGAGGGCGAAAAATGGGCCTACCAGCAGTCCGGAAATGGGCCCATTTCTGGACTCCAGAGGGCCTCCAGAGCCCAGGAGAGACCGTTTTTGCCCTCCTGGAGGCTCAAGGAAAGCCTCTGGAGCCTGGGGAGGGTGAAAAACAGGCCTACCGGAAGTACCGGAAGTCTGGAAATGGGCCCATTTCTGGCCTCTGGAGGGTCTCCAGTGCCCAGGGGAGGCCATTTTCGCCCTCCTGATGGGTTGAGGAAATACTCTGGAGCCTGGGGAGGGTGAAAAGCCCCCCCCCGCCATGGTGCAGGAGGCTGGGTGGGCCACGCCCCCATGGCCGTGCCCACCCAGCAACCAGGCAGCAAACCGATTGCTGATTTTTTTTTCAATCCCACCCCTGCACAAAGCCAACTGGGAGAACCTTGGACCAGCCATGTCGCTCTCAGCCCTAGGAAAGAGGCAACGGCAAACCACTTTCAAAATGTTAAAACCTGCAGAGGCAGCTGCCAGAAAACAAGACTGACTCAAAGGCACCAAAACAAAGAAACATAGGTTTATACTATTAATCTTTTTAAATATGATACGATCTTATGCAGGCTTGTTTCAACTGAGAGTCCCAGGATGGCAACCTTAATGGCATTATTTAATACGTTTTACACACACTTTGTCATGACAAATATGGTATACACAACTACTACATTTCTCCTTTTTTTCCTCCCGTTTAAATGCATTGCCGAAAATACAAACATAAAATTATTCTGTTAAAAAGGTTTTTAGAATATGAGGGATTTGTAGGAAACATAATTCATGATGAGTAAAACCAAATTTGTCTAACTGTTTGAGATATGCTAACAAAATATTTATTCATAATTCCAGACAGCCTATCTCTAAACCAAAGAGTCGGGTTGAACAGTTTATTTTCTTTTGTTATTTCTTTGTTATTAGGTTCTTGTTATTGGGCCATCCACTTGGCAGAGAGACAGGTGGCATACATTATTTTTTTTTTACATTCCTCATTTTTCTCATTCTTTATTGTCTTTATCTTTATCGTCCCATTATTTCTACCCTGTTTCCCTGAAAATAAGACATCCCCTGATAATAAGCCCAATTGGGCTTTTGAACACATGTGCTAAAATAAGACTTCCCCCCTGAAAATAAGCCCTCCCGGAAAATATTTAAACACAGAGCTGGAAATCAGCTAAGACAGCAAGAGGAGCCCCATCTTGCTCCACGCGCCCCAAAATAATAAGATCTCCCCGAAAATAAGACCAAGCGCTTATTTTGGGGTTCAAAAAATATAAGACAGGGTCTTATTTTCGGGGAAACACGGTAGTTTTATTCATTTACAATACTTTACACATTTATCACATCATTTATTCCCTTTTACCTTCCCTAGTCTTTAGCCAATCATACCACTTATTCCATACTTGATAATATTCTGTATCTTCTTTTTCTTTTATTTATTTCATTAATTTATCCATCTCCGCACAGTCCAGAATTTTCCTAATTGTTTCTTCCTCTGTTGGAGTTTTTTCACTTTTCCAGGACTGTGCGTAGACTATCCTTGCCGCTGTAATTATATGCAAAATCAAATATCTAATTTCTTTACTGTAGGTTCTATGCAATATCCCCAGTAAAAGCGTCTCTGGTTTCAAGTCCACATTATAGGCAGCATACCAATTTAACCAGTGAATAATTTTTAATGTGGGTTTTCTTCTGGATATTGATGACCACAAGGTATTCTTTAGTTGAGCTCACCCAACCGACCTAAGTCAATGAGAGACTTAGCTAAAATAGGTTAGGATATCTTGTGGGTCAACATCTTGTTTGTGAATCAGATCATCACAAATGTTTTTGTGTTTAGCCTCTTATATGAATGCCAGATCATGTTTTGTCAATCTGGATTTAGCCTAAGTGATGTGAGCTATGGGGTTGGTAAACACTTACCCTGTCCCACAACTATGTTCCATCAACTTGTCCTTTTTCCACTATTTATTCACCTATTTCTTTACTTATTTATTTATTTATCTCTCCCAAATACATTTTTAAGCATTTATTTCAACATAAGCTTTATTTTCCCCTTTTATACATAAATTTCATTTGATTTGGAGCATTGCTTGCTTATCATAGCTGGACACTGTTTTGCTTGTTTGTTTATGATCCTCTGAGAAGGTGAGGACAAACACATAAAAAATGTTTGACATAAAATGAAGAAGAACATACTAAAAATCCGCTACACCACTGGACAGCAGCTGCTGATCTGTTCCATCATGTGCCAGTTTAGACAATTTCATTTTATACCATGCCGAAGAATTACATAAAAGGATACAAGCATCAAGTCGCTGTTCTGAAAAAGTATCTTATGTAGCTGACTAAATTTATTCCATTGAAGATAATAAATGAGCTGAATAAAGCAAGAACTTGATATAACTCAATCCTCTATCTCTATTCTCCTACTACAGCTTTGGTGATAATTCTCATTATCTTTGTGTATGGAAGATGCTCTGTCATCCCAGCAGGAAGATGAGGTTAATAAGGCTATCAAATCAGATGTCATTTAAGAGAAGCCCAAGGAGATTAATTAAAAGCATGACTACTGTGAAATGGCAAAGAACAGAGGTCTCAAATTTGCCATAGGATCCAGATGTGCGTTGTTGACTTCTCTCGAGAATGAAAATTAGGAGGCTACATGATAAAATAGGTTAAGAATTTTGGTTCTAATATATAGGTAGCATTCATTTAGTGACCGTTCAAAGTTACGGCACTGGGAAAAAGTGACTTAGGGCTGATTTTCACACTTATGATCATTGGAGCATCCCCGTGGTCACGTGACCAAAATTTGGATGCTTGGCAACTGGCATGTACAGTATTTATGATGGGTGCAGCATCCTGGGTTCATTTTGTGAACTTCTGACAAGTCAATGGGGAAGCCAGATTCGCTTAACAACTGCAGTGATTCATTTAACAACTGTGGCAAGAAAGGTTGTAAGATGGGGCAAAACTCACTTAACAACTGTCTTGCTTAGCAATGAAAATTTTGGGATCAATTGTGATTGTATAGTAGTGGCCAAAATTGTGGAAACCTTTTGGGAAAAAGTGTATTTTCTAAAACTAGCTAATAACACAATTTTTTTTGGGGGGGAGTAGTACCCTAAAATTATATATCAATGGAAAGATAATTTAATCAAGACTGTAATGCAATAACTTTTATGAAGAATTTGCTACTAGAATAGCAGTTACAGTATAAAGAAGAAAAGTGAAACGTAGAAAAAATGAGATATAGAAAAATTGTCACCATAGAAAAAACGAGATAGACAAACATTATCATGTCAGTTAATCCTTCGTTGGGTAACCTTTAGCATGAATTACAGCCTTCCAACGTCTTCCCATGGAGTGAACCAAGGTTTTTTTTAGTTCTGCAGCTGTTATAATGTAAAACCAAGATTGAATGAATGCTTCTATTAACTGGGTTTTATTGCTGGGTCGCTTCTAACTAACAAGTTTCTTTAGTCAGCTCCATAGATTTTCAATTGGGTTAAGGTCTGGGCTATTCCCAGGCCATTCCAGCAGTGGAATATGATGATCTTGAAACTCCCCCCCCCCCCAAAAAAAAAAGTAATGTTATTAGCCATCAAACCTCAAAAATACACTTTTCCCAAAAGGTTTCCACAATCTTGGCCACTACTGTAAGTTGAGGAGGATCAGTGGGAAAGAATGAGGTTAAAAGAGCTGAAAACTCTTTTTAGCTGAAAACTCTTATAGAAAACATCTATAAAATGATGTACCATTGATATCCATCACCAGAGTAATCAGCCAAGATATACAAAGGTAATTCTAATCATTGTTGGAAAGATATGGAAAGCATGAAGGGACATTTTACTATTCATGGTGGAGTTGTGGAAAAGCAAAAAAGCAAATTGGATACAAATATGTATGATGCTGAGAATTTTATAACAATAATATTTTGATAAAATACAGATTATGGATTTAACCAATTAGAAAAGACACGTGGAAGGTCGCTTTTATATAGGGTAACTGCAGCAGAGTTACTGTATGTGGAAAGATGGAAAAAATACAGAACTATCACACTGGAAGACCAGACTGTGAAAATGACAGAAATGGCAGAAATGGCAAAATTGACCTATTTGATCAGGGACAAAACAAGAAGTACTTTTCTTAAAAGACCGAACAACCTTCATGGACTTTTCATTGAAAATGGATAAAAATGACTTGATGGTTTCTGGAGATGCGGACTGAAAAGGGTTTAATATGGGGAGAATTGAATTATGTGATGTAACCTTGAGAGGAGGGGGTGGGTGAAACTAAGCTTGTTCGTAACTTCTGTAAGAAAGAAAAGAAGTTACTTCTTTAAATATTACTCTCTTTTTCTGCTTTTTGTCTTTACTGCCCTTTTTCCTGCACATCTTGTTTCCTTGTCTTAAATCTGCTTTCTGTATTTTTTTGCTAATAAAAATTAAAGACTAAGAAAATGAAATAAGCCATGGGACATGGTGGCTCAGTGGCTAAGACACTGAGCTTTTCAATCGAAAGGTCGGCAGTTCAGCGGTTTGAATCCCTAGTGCCGCGTAACAGGGTGAGCTCCCGTGACTTGTCCCAGCTTCTGCCAACCTAGCACTTCGAAAGCACATAAAAAATGCAAGTAGAAAAATAGGGACCACCTTTGGTGGGAAGGTAACAGCGTTCTGTGTGCCTTTGGTGTTTAGTCATGCCGGCCAGCGCTGGCTCTTTGGCTTTGAAGCGGAGATGAGCACCGCCTCCTAGAGTTGGGACCAACTAGCACATATGTGTGAGGGGAACCTTTACCTTTACCTTTAAGAGAGTCACTAGAATGGGCAGCTATATTAAATCTACAGGTGACTCTACCATCATAATATAGATTTGATTTGACATAGTAAATCTAATGCAACGGTAACAATACATTTTTTTCTATAACCAAAACAATGTACGACAGGATCAGCAAAATAGGCAACTGCAGATTGCCTGGTCTTCAAATTATGATCTTAACCTGTTCAAGATGAACATAATCCTTTTCTAATTTGCAGACAATTTAAGCAGCTGATGTGAACTTTTCATGGACTGCTCAACTTGATGATTTTCAACAGGGGCAACATTTGATCTCCTAGATCTGTGATGGCGAACCTATGGCATGCATGCGGCCTTACCTGTTTGTCTTCTGGGTTTCTGGTGCGCATGCGTGCATGACAATCAGCTGTCCTTTGCGTTCGCAGAAGTGCCAAAAACAGATGTGTGCGTGGGCACTGGCCAGCTGACCATTGGGTGCGCATGCACGCTAGAAGCTGGAAGGTTGGCTTTTCTGGAGCTCAGCCCCAATGAGTGTGCGTGTGCGATGTTTCCACGCAACCTTCACTGTCCTAGATCTATTCATTCTAGGAGTCCTTGTTAGTTGCTCTCAACATTTTTCTTCCCAAGCTTCTCCTATGTGAGAAATAGCCATCTCTGATGCCCAAACATCTATCCTTTCACATTACATGGACTCTAGAAATTCTATCAAAATGATACCCAAAATTGCCCACCAAAATTGTCCCACTCCCCAAACACTCTTTAAAGATTTCTTTATATATTGCAGATAAGCTCATTATACAGGTAGTCCTTAACCTATGACCATGATTGATCCCAAAATTCACGTTGCTAGGCGAAACATTTGTTAAGTGAGTTTTGCCCCCTTTTATGGCCTTGCTTGCCACTGTTGTTAAGTGAATTTGTTGCAGTTGTTAAAGTTAGTAACACGGTTGTTAAGTGAATCTGGCTTCCCCACTGACTTTGCTTGTCAGAAGGTCGCAAAAGCAGATCATATGATCTCGGGACACTGCAACCGTCATAAATATGAACCAGTTGCCAAGCATCTGACTTTTGATCATGTGACCAACAGTGTGAAACATGGTCATAAGCAGGGGTGAAATGCTCCCGGTTCGGACCGGATCACCCAATCCGGTAGCGATGGAGGCAGGTGGTTCGGAGAATTGGTAGCAAAAATCCCTGCCCCCCCCCATTGCCCAGCTGAGCCGCACAATCATCAGAGGCTTTTTTTTTAATTTTTAAAAGCATTTTTTCTACAACCTCTTTGGCCAAAAAAATGCTTTTAAAAGTAACAAAAAAAGCCTCTGATGATCGCGCGGCTCAGCTGGGATCATCAGAGGCTTTTAAAAGCATTTTTTCTACAACCTCTTTGGCCGAAGAGGTTATAGAAAAAATGTTTTTAAAAGGAAAGAAAGCATCTGCCGATCAGGCAAGTCAGCTGGGATCATCAGAGGCTTTAAAAGCATTTTTTAAAATAATCTCTTCAACCGAAGAGGTTGTAGAAAAAATGGTTTTAAAAGTTAAAAAAAAAAAGGTTGGCCAAGCCCACTCAGTCATATTACCACCACCCCACCAAGCCACGCCCACAGAACCGGTAGTAACAAAGTTTACATTTCACCACTGGCCATAAGCCACCTTCTTCAGTGCCATTGTGACTTTGAAATGAATTGTTGTAAGTCTAGGACTACCTGTAGTCTAAATTCTTCTCAAAGGAAAAGTATCCTTCGATCTTTGAGCACTTTACATGTAAAAATGAAAACAATAACAGCGTGCAGTCCAAAAATATTTTAAATACATTTAAACAACTAGTTTATTATATTTTAAGAGCAAAGATAGATTCACCAAGAATATGATAATGAAAGTAGAAGAGAGTGGAGTTTTATTTATTTATTTATTTTTTAATTTGATTTATATGCCGCCCTTCTCTGGAGACTCAGGGCGGCTTACAATGTGTTAAGCTTAAATTAAACTTCCTTGTTGCGTGGGAGGTGTCATCCAAAATTCAGGCCTGTCTTCATTGATCTCCCTTAATATTTGGCAGTTGAGATATGAGTGTGTTGGATAGCTGGCATGTAATGATATTTAGAATTTGACAGTATTAATAATTGCCATACAATAGTATTTAGTATCTGACAGTATTTGAAAAATGGCAAGCAGTGACATTTCTATCAACCATTGTTGATTCAGAATACAGTAGTACAATTGAGTAGCTGACAGGTAACTAAATTAAGTATCTCGAAGTATTTGCTGATTGTCAAACTATATTTTATCTCTTCGCAGCTTATCATCGTGGGATTTGATATCTGATGTCACCAAAATACTCATAAGAGGAAGGAGATTTTCACCCATGATGGATCCCAAATTATGTAAAATACTCTCTCTCCCAGGAGACCTGTCAAAACCTGCCTCTTTAGCCAGACCTTTAAAGGTCAGTAATGTTATTATTGGTGTATTGATTTATTTCTTTTTTTTTTTTTATCTTTTGTATTTCTGTATCCTTCAGAGCTTGTTTGAAAATCAAAAGGTCGCTTTGGGGAGTTCAGCGTGGAAAGAAAGAAAGACAGCATAAAGTATAAACATGAAGTCAATAAAATAGTCACCAACAAACTCAAAGGGTTCTTCTATCTTCTGATGTGATGGCGAAAATCAACATTTAAAATGAAACGAAAGAACTGATGGCAGAGGAAAGGGAAGGATGATCTCATCAAATTTTAAATAACAACAGAAACTTACATTTCGACTTTAGCCTGTTTAGGAGATATCAGAGGTTTTTTTTTTCTTCTAAGCAGGGTGAATCAAGGAACAATCTTCCACTTTTTTTCTGAGAAGAACTATCATTAAATTGACTGGTCTGGGCCCAGTGAGGTTTTCTGTGGGGTTCATTATTAGATACATTGAATTTATATCATCGGATATACTTGGCAGAATCAAATCCCTTATTGCCATCTGAAATATTTACAGGGTTTATTTCTGTAATTAAGAGAATTATTTAATCTCCAAAGGAGATAAGATTTAATTTGTAAATGTAATAATATCATCCCAAACTGTTAACAGGTAGTAGCTTACAGACTTTTTAAAGTTTACTTTAAAAATATAACAGCAAGTATAAACTCTAAAAGAAAACCATGAGTGCCTCTTAGAAGAAAGGACTGGTCAACAGATATGAGCTGTTTTGAGCATTCACAATGGGCCAGATTCATGTTGGAGTACTTCAAGAGGAAATCCAAGCTACTTCCAAGCAGTGAATAAATAACCTAGATCCTAGATTTATTTGGAGGGGAAACCAATCTGGTTCTCAAAGTCATCTGCTTAATCTTTGCCAATGACTGGATTGGCATCAACAAAATGCATTGGTGGCACAATGCTCTTTCTTGAGATGAAGGATCGATTCAATATATCTAACAAGATGCTTTTGATCATCTCACAGCCCAACCAGCACTTGCAACATCTGGAAGTACCTTCTGGGTGATTGGAACTCTCTTAGTTCAGAAGCAAAGTGAAGCAGTGGAGTTGCTCCATTCTTAAAAGAGAGGAGTCCCTATGACTTCAAAAGCAGCTCTGAAGAGAAGTATTTTGCTCAGATCTTTCTTGAAGGAAAAGTCTTCTTCAAAGACCTGGACAGTTTTATTTTCTATGCTTTCCATTTTCGCTTCTCAATTCACAGAAGCCTCTCAGATCTGGATTGTGCTTGTGGAACATCCATTCTAAAGAACTTGGCACCTACACAATTTCTGGTCTCCTCTTGGAGACATTTTTAGAGCTTTTTGCTTTTAAGAGCCCATCAAAAAATCAGAGACTATAGCTTTATTTTCTACACTTTCAATTTGTGCTTCTTGATTCATAGAAGGCAAAAATGAATTGGCTACATACTATTGATGATGACATTAAGCAAGAATTTTGAAGAACTGACATAAGCAATCATTGACAGTCTGTCTATCTGTCTATCTATCTATCTATCTATCTATCTATCTATCTATCATCTATCCACCCACCCACCCACCCACCTACCTACGTACCTATCTATCTACTTATCTGCCTAGCTATCTGCTACCTAGATACCTAGCTATAATCTAGCTATCCTCTTCACAAGTCTAGTGAACAAATGTCTGCTGAGTCATGAGGACTCAGAAGTAACTTAACAACTACATATGCATTTTTTAAAAAATGTAAAAGATACTATTAAAGTGCCAAAGTCCAGTCAAATGGATGGAAGAGATTAGATAAGGCATAGCTAAATCATGACTTTACTGAAAAAATGCAGTGATGATTACAAACTTGAATTACTTTTAAAATAAGGTAAAAGGTTCCCCTCGCACATATGTGCTAGTCATTCCTGACTCTAGGGGGCGGTGCTCATCTCTGTTTCAAAGCCGAAGAGCTAGAGTTGTCTGAGGACGTCTCCGTGGTCATGTGGCCGGCATAACTCAATGCCAAAGGCGCATGGAACGCTATTCCCTTCCCACCAAAGGTGGTCCCTATTTTTCTACTTGCATTTTTTACCTGCTTTCGAACTGCTAGGTTCGAAGCTGGGACAAGTAACGGGAGCTCACCCCATTAAGCAGCATTAGGGATTCGAACCGCTGAATTGCCGACCTTGCGATTGACAAGCTCAGTGTCTTAGCCACTGAGCCACCTTGTCCCCATTTTAATTATTATTTTATTTTAAAATTTAAAATTTTATTTTAAAATTTAAAATTAAATGGTTAAATAAAGCTATCATTGCCACTTGTCATTGTGGTTATATTTTGCCTGCTTGAGACATCTTTCTGGTGCATCTGGTTGGCCATGGTGACAACAGAAAATACATCTCTTATTTTATTCTTATCGGCTCTCCACTCACATAAATTAGGGAGTGACCCTAACGGTTTGAGATCATGTATTTTCTTAACAAGGATGTTATTACCCACTATTAATGTCAGTATTTTTTTTTAATATATTGTATGTCTATTTGTTGGTCGATGATTGTAATAAAGTTATATTCTATTCTATTCTTCTTTTATTCATCAAAATATGTTTTAGATTAAAAACAAACAAGAATAACATTCCTATAAAAATATCCCCCTTTTAAAGTTGGCACTGGAGTCAGAATGACTCTGCATGGATCTACTGCACATATGAACACATGCAAAATTGGTGAACCGGAAATTCTGTTCAACTGAGATTTTCATCAGAACTGAAATAAATAAATAAATAAATAAAGACATGAGGGCCCCATATAATGCAAAGTTGGCTTCCAAAATACAGTCAACATTACAGGAGCTATGACTAATCTCAAATTCCAAATAATGCAAGTTAAATTGGCATCTCTGCTTCCCACAGAACTGGCGTGTAGAAATCGGTCATCCATAAATGAATAGCAGGATGTCTGAAAGTATGGTTGATTACAGAGGGGGGAAAACAAAGCTTCCAAGATTTATGAGAGAAAATGTATTAGCCCTGTAACGTTCACTAAATGCAAAGTTAGGATTAGGAAAAATATGCCAATTTGGCATTTATTTATTTCCCTTGCAAAGTTCTATGCCAGAGGTGGTATTCAGCAGGTTCTGACCAGTTCTGGAGAACCGGTAGCAGAAATTATGAGTAGTTGAGAGAACCGGTAAATACCATCTATTCTCTGCGCCCCAAGTCCCAGCTAATTGGGAGGAAATGGGGATTTTGCAGTAACCTTCCCCTGGAGTGGGGAGGGAATGGAGATTTTACAGTATCCTTCCCCTGCTACGCCAACAAAGCCACGCCCACCAAGCCATGCCATGCCCACCAAGCCATGCCCACAGAACTGGTAGTTAAAAAAAAATTGAATTTAAATTATTCTATGCATTCCACTTCTGGAGGGATTGTCACCTGCTCTGGAGTTTAACAGGCATAACTCCATGCATTGATAGCATGGAGAAGACCATTTTATACTATCTTCTCATGTCAGGGGGAAAAAAATGAAGTTGCAACTGTGATCAGCCACACAGATGAATTTGAAAATACAAAGCCTCAAACATAACATTTTTCAAATAACTCCAAACTCTCTTGATTTACTGCAACTAAACTTTGGCCAAAGCAATCAAAAATCCAGATTCAAAAAATCTCCAGCTCAAGCATATCTGAAACTAGCTGTTAGTCTAGAATCCTTCTTGAACTTTGCTTTTGTGAATGTTCTCACGGCACTGCTGATTCTTGAATTTTAAATATACTACATGGTGATATCCATCAGGTTCCTGGCTTCTGTGCTCCTGTTCTTTGGCCCACCTAACAAGGTTTTTAGCTAGTTACAATCCAAACTGGGTATGGTTCAGATCAAAAGAGGTCATACTGTCAAAATAGCTAAACAACAGAGGGAGCTCACTCAGTGTACACATTTAATCAGTTTCTTCTTCCAGTTTTTCTAGCCTGATATTGTTTCCTTTCATGAAGAGAAGAGAAGAGAAGGGAAGGGAAGGGAAGGGAAGGGAAGGGAAGGGAAGGGAAGGGAAGGGAAGGGAAGGGAAGGGAAGGGAGGAGAGGAGAGGAGAGGAGAGGAGAGGAGAGGAGAGGAGAGGAGAGGAGAGGAGAGGAGAAGAGAAGAGAAGAGAAGAGAAGAGAAGAGAAGAGAAGAGAAGAGAAGAGAAGAGAAGAGAAGAGAAGAGAAGAGAAGAGAAGAGAAAAGTTGGAAGGGACCTTGGAGGTCTTCTAGTCCAACCCCCTGGTCAGGCAGGAAGCCCTATACCATTTCAGGCAAATGGTTGTCCAATCTCTTCTTAAAAACTTCCAGTGTTGGAGAATTCACAACTTCTGGAGGCAAGTTGTTCCACTGATTAATTGTTCTATCTTTGTCAGGATATTTCTCCTTAGTTCTAGGTTGCTTCTCCCATTGATTAGTTTCCATCCATTGCTTCTTGTCTTGCCCTCAGGTGCTTTGGAGAACAGCTTGATTCCCTCTTCTTTGTGGCAGCCCCTGAGATATTGGAACACCGCTATCATGTCTCCCCTAGTCCTTCTTTTCATTAAACAAGACATACCCAGTTCCTGCAACCGTTCTTCATATGTTTTAGCCTCCAGTCCCCTAATCATCTTTGTTGCTCTTTTCTGCACTCTTTCTAGAGTCTCCACATCTTTTTTTCATCATGGCGACCAAAACTGAATGCAGTATTCTAGGCGTGGCCTTACCAAGGCATAGTGGATAACTACAGGTATGTTCACACGACATAGAAACTAGCCAATCCCATTTTAGGGTATGGTTGGAAGAACCTAGTTTATGGGATGGGCCTGAGGCTCAGAGTGTGATACCAACTTAGGAATTAGAATAATGGAATAAACTGTGAACATGTAGCCAATCAACATCTTTCAAAATCATCAGAAAGCACTAACCAAACAGCAGACAACCAAAACTGGGTTCAGATGGTTGTTTATGGCCTTGCAGGTTCACTACACGCCAGTGGTGGGTTTCCCCCGGTTTGGACCGGTTCGTAAGAACCTGTAGTAAAACCGGTAGAAGGCCCTGTCCACTGCCCCGGATGACGTCATCAGTGATCTGCGCATGTGCAGAAGCAAGGCACATGCGCAAGCGAAGCGAGCACATGCACACAATCCCGTTGTGAACCGGTAGTAAAGGTAAGTAGAACCCACCCCTGCTACACACAGCTTTTTTTTTTTAATTGCCCTTGTGACTGCACTGAAACACAAATGCATCACTGCTTCTAGACTTATCAGAGCTGCCAGGAACAGGAAGTGTGCCAATTTCCTTTTGGCCTACGGAACAATCAGATTAGTGGTAAACAATTACATTTTGAAAACCCCTAATCTGGTATTTTAACAAGGCCATCATCTGCATATCGTGCCACTTAGCCAGCATATCATAAGAGGATAATGACGTGGGTAGCTTTTATAACCAAAGCTTTATCTTTCTTGAGATCACAGACGGCAGATATGTTTCTCTTTTTGCTATCCCTCAGAATACATCAAAACACTTTGCAGACCTTAATTATAATTAATTGCTACTTCACACACTATAAGGAGATGAGCTGCTTTTCTTCTTCTTTTTTAAATTCCCCTGCTCTACCTTTTCTTTTTTCCTGTTCCTTTTTTTCTTTTGTAATATTTGTTCCCTAAAAATATTCTTTTTTTCCATCCAGCAGCAGAAGGGATAGAAGAAACATGAGACGATCAAGGGAAAACAGCTAATCCTTATTATACTTTGAGATCCTAGGATTGCAGGATATCTGAAACCCATTTTTTTCCCCCAAATAACCACTGAAATCAGGATTTCTTTCCTTCAGGATATAAAAATGCTATAGATTCCTTTCCTGTACTTATTGTTCTGACGTAGGCCCCCATTTCTGCCTCAACTTTAGGGGGCAGTTCTCATCTCTGTTTCCTAGCCAAGAGACCCAGCGTGGTCCAAAGACATTTCTGTGGCCCTGTGTCCAGCATGATAATAGCAATAGCACTTAGACTTATATACCAGTTTTCAGTGCTTTACAGCCCTCTCTAAGCATTTTAGAGAGTCAGCCTATTGCCCCCAACAATTTGGGTCCTCATTTTACCCACCTCGGAAAAATGGAAGGCTGATTAAACCTGAGCCTGGTGAGATTTGAACTGCCAAATTGCAGTCAGCTGGCAGTCAGCAGAAGTAGCCTGCAGTACTGCACTCTGACCACTGCGCCACCGCGGCTAAGACCACAAAGGCGCACGGAATGCTGTTACCTTCCCACCAAAGTGGCTTTTATCTAATTCCTAAATTGCAAACACGATGTTTATGATGCTAAACCGATCTGTGACTCGCCTTCATAATCTTATTCTTTGCAGGAAGGCTTAAAATAGAGAGCAAGGTTGACCTGGCTAACCTAAGACACCCTGTCCTTGGGTAGAAAAGGAAAGGGCAGCGGTATGACTCAGAGAAAAAAAAAATTGCAGGGGAGCTTCTTCTTTCATCCTGATCAAAAGGGAGCATCAGCTTGCAATCAGAGGCATAATGGCTAAATAGAAAAGATCAATTGGGAGCTATCCCTGATTAGTGCTGCTGTTGCTGGCCTTGACATCGGAGGAGGGGAAAATGAAACGGGCACATCAACACATGGCCCTTGTTGTACAAGAAACCTATCCATGGCAGGAAAGGGGTGAAGGAGAGGTGTTGATGTTTGCAAATTACCTTTCACTTTCTGTTCCATCACAACACTTGTCACCATCTGGCCCTGTGTGCATTCTGTCTCTGAAGACTATTATGCAACCATCTGGTCCTTAGACTGAGCCAGGTGACGCTGGGACTCTTTTCCTGCCAACGTTGCAAAGCAGGCCCTATCGCCTGCCTGGCTACTTTTCCATGACCCCAAATCTGTTTTGTTTTTCTCAAAACTCTGGGGAAGCCAAAAGCTAACTAAGGCGCCAATCGGAAGAGGGAATCACACAATCTGCTAAGATTCATACAAAAGGTTAGCTAAATCATGGCATAAATAGAGGAGGGGAAGGAGGAAGTGAAACCATGGTTTCATTCAGCAAAGCTGAGCCATAAAGAAGGAAACAACCACCTTGTGTTCTAGCATACTAGATAAACCCAGTCAGATTATTCTCTTTACCCCAGGCTTCACACCAGTGGTGAAATCCAATTTTTTTTAATTACCGGTTCTGTGGGCGTGGCTTGGTAGGCATGGTGTGGCTTGGTGGGCGTGACAGGGGAAGGATACTGCAAAGTCCCCATTCCCTCCCCACACCTGGGGGAAGGATATTACAAAATCTCCTTTCCCACCCCACTCTGGGGCCAGCCAGATGTGGTATTTGCCAGTTCTCTGAACTATTCAACATTTCCGCTACCAGTTCTCCGAACTGCTCAAAATCTCCGCTACCAGTTCTCCAGGACCTGTCAGAACCTGCTGGATTTCACCCGTGCTTCACACCCATTTATAGTCAAGAACATAAGCTGACTTTGTATAAATATACAAAAGGATGAAGGCTATTGCTGAGCACATTGTAAGCCGCCCTGAGTCTCCGGAGAATCATTTTTTTTAAAAAAAAACATGGATATTAAATTTTGCTTCTCCCCCCCCCCCCCATTTTCTTTATAAAGAATAGAGAGGAAAAATGTGTGGTCTGAATTGTTTTACAAGCCTACAAATAGTTACATCCTGCAAAGTTATGTAGCAATGGGTTGTTCCCGCAAGCCAAAGGCCATCATTTGCAGATTTTTCTGCAGTACAGTTTGCATCTCCAAAGAAATGTCTTTACAATTTGTATTTTAATGCCCCTTTCTCACTACAAGATGTGAGGGAAGTTGTAGTGATAGAAAGAGGCATAGCATGGTAGCTATACTAGCGACAGCAATCTCAATGTCTCCAACTTCAATCAACCCCCGAGAGGCAAAAAATAAATAAATAAATAAACTCCCCAGAAAATCAAATGACAAAAGGGACAGTGGGAGAGAAGTTTAGCAACAACACCAGCTCAAATCAATCTGTCTCACACAGCAGGAGATGTCTGGCTTCCCAGCCAATGAATAGCACTCAGAAGACCTTCATTAGCAAATCTACATAACCTCATAGTCCTTTGGCAAGTTCTTGTGTTTTGTTTTGTTTTCCAAATGGGAAATATATTGCAAGCTTTGTCTTTGTACTTGGCCAGTTCAGAATAGAATAGAATAGAATTCTTTATTGGCCAAGTGTGATTGGACAACAAGGAATTGGTCTTGGTGCATAGGCTCCCAGTGTACATAAAAGGAAAGATACATTCGTCAAGAATCATAAGGTACAACACTTAATGATAGTCATACAGAAACAATATAAATCTTAAGGATACAAGCAACAAAGTTACAGTCATACAGTCATAAGTGGGAGGAGATGGGTGACAGGAACGATGAGAAGATTAATAGTAATAGTAATGCAGATTTAGTGAATAGTTTGACATGTTGAGGGAATTATTTGTTTAGCAGAATGATTGCATTCGGGAAAAAATGTTCTTGTGTCTAGTTGTTCTGGTGTGCAGTGCTCTATAGCGTCGTTATGAGAATAGGAGTTGAAACAGTTAATGTCCAGGATGTGAAGGGTCTGTAAATATTTTCACAGCCCTCTTTTTGACTCTTGCAGTATACAGGTCCTCAATGGAAGGCAGATTGGTAGCCATTGTTTTTTCTGCAGTTCTAATTATCCTCTGAAGTCGGTGTCTGTCTTGTTGGGTTGCAGAGCCAAACCAGACAGTTATAGAGGTGCAGATGACAGACTCAATAATTCCTCTGTAGAACTGGATCAGCAGCTCCTTGGGCAGTTTGAGTTTCCTGAGTTGGTGCAGAAAGAACATTCTTTGTTGTGCTTTTTTGATGACGTTTTTGATGTTGTGTGTCCCTTTTAGGTCGTGAGATATGGTAGAACCTAGAAATTTGAAGGTCTCTACTGTTGATACTGTGTTGTTAAGTATTGTAAGAGGTGGTAGTATAGGAGTTTGATGGTATTAGCTAGTTTCTTCCCCTTGCCTTCTTCACTGGTTATGTACAGGCAACGGAGCTTTGTATCTTCATGAGAACTACCACTTTAGGGCAGTTAGGGTTCTAAGTAATCTTTAACTTTAGTACTCTACAGGTAGGTTGGATCAAGCTAATAGTTCTGCTTAGTAAGGGTGCTTTAGGGAGTGGAACCTGCTTAGCGTTCGGATTTTCTTTCCAGATACCAGGTGATCTCCTCTAGGCATAGTTTTATCATTTCTCTTCTGCTCTACTTAGATGACCATTTGAGAAGCATACTTTTATGATGGTGGGGAGAGAGAAGCTAGAATGTGTATTTTTGTATGCAAAAGTAAGGAATGGAGCAGTTAATTTGCATCGATCACTTCAAAATATGCAGAAAAGACATTAGTACCGAACTTTCTTTTTTAATTAGATGATGCCAAGAAAATATCCATCATATTATGACGTTTCCATGTGTACGAACTAGTTATTCAGTGGGGGAAAAAAAATCTGCTGTCCTCTTTCTCTTGCTGTTTGCTCTGCATATGTTCATCAACTTTTCCCAGTTCCAGGTTTTGAGGCCTGGCAGGGCACTAAAACAACCCAACTAAGGTAACGTACGATGGTAAACACCAGGCTTGGGTTCTACTTACCTTTACTACTGGTTCGCAATGGGGCCACACATGCACTCTTCTGCGCAGAAGCTCCCTGATGACATCGGGGTCAGTGGGCGGAGCCTTCTGCCAGTTTTACTACCGGTTCTATAGAACCGGTCTGAACCGGGGGCTGGTTCACCACTGGTAAACACCCAAGTGGTGTTTGCTGGTATTCCTGCTTCTTGTGAGAAGGAGTTGCAGACCAATCAGAAGGATGCAAACAAAGACAGCACTAGGCAAAAATAATGGAAGAAAAGTCTGTCGGCCACTGGCCCCTCCAGCAGCCAAATCACAGGAGGAGGAGGAGGCGGCATCGGAGTCAGGGACAGCATCAGGGCACCCTGGGAGCTCTGAGGGGGAAGAGGGAATGGAGCTGGCAGAGAGAGAGAGAGAGACAGAGGCAGAGCCTGGGCCTGGGCCAACTGTCAGCTCTCAGATGGAGAGTCAACAGCCCCCAGGTCTGGAGGTGGCTGATGAGGAAGAGAAGGAACAGCTGGGTCCAGTGTCTGATGAGTGGATGCACAGACGGCAGAGGAGAGGAGAGCAGTGGAAATCTGTGGGCCGATCCTGGGGAAGGAGGAGCCACCACTGCTAGCGAAGCCCCACCCTAGCTCTGGGGATAAAAGTCAGGGGGTGGAGAGGAATAGGTGTGGCAGACAACTATTCATCTTCCAGCCAGCCAGAATTGTTAGCTTGCGAGAGAAATTTTTTGCTGGGGCTGCCGGCATTCCTAATAAAGGAATCTTTTGAGTTCATGTCAGAGGGTTTCTCATGTTTGGGGAGCTGGATCAGAATGCTGAGTGCACAGTTGGGAGGCCAAGTGGTGGTGGTGGAGGAGGGGAACGTTCTGGACCCCAGAGACATCCAATTGCTCTCTGTGGCAAAAGTGGGACACGTCACGTTTGCCGACAGCCAGGTGGAACAAAACAATCCTCTACATTAGCACTTCTTAGAGTAGGATATACGGAAACAAACCGATGAGTTTTGCAGAAATGCACATTTGCACATGCACACCAGATGCGACTGCAGTAGTAGCAGTAGCAGTACATCAGTGCATTCAAAGCAAAGCCTGTGATCATTAATTATTGATGGAACTGGTTGTTGCCTAATTTGGAAAACATCTCAGTCACCAGTTGCTAAATGCCTCTTTTCTGCAGCTGAGACTTGCAAAACTACACTTAATCGTCTGGTTTTTCTTTTAATTTCAATTTGGGTTCTTTTTCTCTCTCTCTCCTTAATATGCATACACATGTATATACTTCCAAATGCCTTTTTAAAACGTTGACTTGTGCTTAAGTATATCATTCACAAATGGATTGCTTTGTTTTTGAATCAGTCAGTTACTGTATAATAAACAAACTGAATTAAGCCTCTGAATATGTTTCCGTTTGGTAGTCTGGCTTCAAACAATGCTGGGAGCTGACTTGCATCCTAAGTAGGGATAACTTTATGTATACTAAAAAGAGCCAGTTTGGTGTAGCAGTTAAAGCATCAGACTAGAAACGGACAGATTGTGAGTTCTAGCCCTACTTTAGGCATGAAACCAGCTGGATGACCTTGGGCCAGTCACTCTCTCTTAGGCCTGGAAAGCAGACAATGGCAAATCCTTTCTGAAAATGTTGTCTAGATAACTGCAGGGATGTGTCCAGGTTTACAGACCCAGTTTAGTATAGTGTTTAAAGCATCAGGTTGTAGAATCCAGAAATTTGGACTGCATAGTCTTCAGTATGATAATAAAAGCTGGATGCTTAATGGAACACTAAACTGTTTCATGCTTGCTAGCTATCTCAACGAAGTTCTCCAGACTTGAACATGGATGCAGGATAACATAAATTTTCCTTGAAGTTAAACTCAGTGCCTCATGACTCCAAGGAAGGGCATGTAAACATAGCCTCCATAAAGGCAAGCTTTATAGAAGTAAGTTTGTAAAGTCCTTGGGTTTAGGAGAAACCCTCCCACCTCTTACAATACTAAACAACACAGTATCAACAGTAGAGACCTTCAAATTTCTAGGTTCTATCATATCTCAAGACTTAAAATGGACACCTAGCATCAAAAAGGTCATCAAAAAAGCCCAAAAAAAAAGAATGTTCTTTCTGCACCAACTCAGGAAGCTCAAACTGCCCAAGGAGCTACTGATCCAGTTCTACAGAGGAATTATTGAGTCTGTCATCTGCACCTCTATAATTGTCTGGTTTGATTCCTCAACCCAACAAGACAGACACAGACTTCAGAGGATAATTAGAACTGCAGAAAAAACAATTACTACCAACCTGCCTCCCATTGAGGACCTGTATGCTGCATGGGTCAAAAAGAGGGCTGAGAAAATATTTACAGACCCCTCGCATCCTGGACGTAAACTGTTTCAACTCCTACCCTCAAAACGACGCTATAGAGCATGACTATAAGTCTGCATGACTATTACTATTAGTCTTCTCATCGTTCCTATCACCCATCTCCCCCCACTTATGACCGCATGACTGGAACTTTGTTGCTTGTATCCTTATGATTTATATTGATTGTTTCTTAGTATGATCTAATTGCTTATTTGTATCCTATGACTATCATTAAGTGTTGTACCTTATGATTCTTATCGAATGTATCTTTTCTTTTTATGTACACTGAGAGCCTATGCACCAAAGACAAATTCCTTGTGTGTCCAATCACACTTGGTCAATAAAGAATTCTATTCTATTCTATTTTTCAGCAGCAATATCCTAAAGAATCTCTGTTCCCCACCCACCCTACCTAAAAGCCATCTCTTCCTTTCTTTTGCTTATTTCATGCTAGAAAGAACCAACGGGGAAAGAAATGGCAATGGGGTGGAGAAAGGAGCGAAGGCCTCCATAACTGAATACAATACAGTGAATATGGGACTGGAATAGAGAACATGGAAGATCATTCAAAGGAACAAAATAATACAAAATGAAGCAAAGCATGAAAAACCATGCTTTTTTTTTCCTAATTGTGATTGCAAGAGATAGATTTTGGAAAGCATAAGACAAAGATCACATTCCGATGAAATGTGTGTAAAAATTGGGAGAAGAGTTATTGCATTTGATACGATTATTCGACAACCACCCCAAAAACTATATCCTTACATAATAAATAGAATTAAAACAATCCCTTACATTCTTGTTACCTGCATGAGTGTTCAATCATAAGCCTGTCGCATTTGATTTCTGCAAATATTGGTAGAAGCATAGAATGGTTTGTATGAATGCATTTATGTATGCCACTTTTCTCAAAATATGCATTTTGTATGCAAATCCACTCAATTTGACATATGTTTTCATGAGGTACTCATTCAGAATGCACCTTCCTGGATAGGTATCTATTCTTTAAATTAAAAACCGGACCCTAGTTTTCAGTAGAGCCCAATCTTAAATATTCATCTAAAAAGTGAATGGTCAATTGAACTTAAATATTAGGAACCAAACAAATATCTAGGGCTGTAAGACACATTGCATGTAGGTGCCATTCAACCAAGAGATCCTGGGAAAATAATTAACTCTTCACAGAAGAGAATTCTTGCATGAATAGCAGGAAAGAAAATGAAAACATCTAGATTCTCAACAGACCAATTAATCTAATTGTTCTGCCTCTTGTAGATATGCACTTCATTCATTCCCCAACCCCTTGTGATTCTGCTGCCATGGGGATAGGAATCCATTTAAAGGGAATAAAATCAAGGTAAAGTTAGTACCAACATAAGAGCTTTAGAGACACAGTTTCCAGTTTTCCATCACGGGTTTGTCTCTAGCTCAGGGGTGTCAAACTTGATTTCATTGAGGGCCGCATCAGGGTTGTGTTTGGCCTCAGCGGGCTGGGGTGAAGGTGGCCATGGTGGGCATGGCCAGCTCAACCTCACTCGTGTCGGGAGCACCTGTCATGGCCTGAGTGCCCTGCCAGCGAAAACGGATTCCCGAGCTCCATTTTCGGCTGTGATGGCCTCCTGCAACCCTCTGCCAGCGAAAATGGAGCTCAGGGGCTCTGCTTTCACCGGCAGAAGCACTGTGGGCCAGTTCTTTGCTATTTCCAGAGCAGCCCCATGGGCCAGATCAGAGGTGGGTTTCAGCAGATTCTGACCAGTTCTGGAGAACTGGTAGCAGAAATTTTGAGTAGTTCGGAGAACCGGTAGTAAAAATTCTGACTGGTCCCGCCCCCATCTATTCTCTGCCTCCCAAGTCCCAGCTGATCTGGAGGAAATGGGGATTTTGCAGTAACCTTCCCCTGGAGTGGGGCGGGAATGGAGATTTTACAGTATCCTTCCCTTGCCTCGCCCACCAAGCCATGCCACACCCACCAAGCCACACCCACAGAACTGGTAGTAAAAATTTTGGAAACCCACCACTGGGCCAGATCTAAGCATCCCGCAGGATGGATCTGGCCCCTGGGCCTTGAGTTTAACACCCCTGCTCTAGCTCAACATTATTATCACAACCTGTTCCAAACGGAATAAGGAGATGATGGTATATCGCTCACCCTTTATCTCACTTTTTTTTTCTTCTTCTGATGTATTGCATGTGATGCTGAATTTGGCTCAATGCATCTTCTTATGATAATATGAAGATAACCATGATAATAGGAAAGCTGATTATTACTTTTGGAATTACTTTGAGGTAGGGATAGGTGAAAAATGATGGTATTTCCAAATATTATCATGGCAGATAGGAATACTGTATGTAGTACTTTGGGGAGGGAGGAGAATATAATGCCATATATCTCAATTCTCAGGGGGGGCGGAAATCTCTTCTCAATTCAATATATAAATGCTTCTACAACCTCCCGCTATTCTTGAAGAGAAAAGTTCTTGAAAAGTGTGTGCTACCTGCTCTAACATATGCTGGTGAAACATGGACACTAACCTCATACACAAGCTAGGAGTGTTGCAATGGAAAGATACCTGCTCAGCATTAGAAGATAAGATAGAAAGACCCACACATGGATTAGATAACAAAAGAAAGCATATGATATCACCAAGAGAGTAAAAGAATTGAAATGGAAATGGGCTGGTCACATAGCAAGAAGAACTGATGGCAGGTGGACCAAGGCGGTCGTAGAATGGATCCCACTTGATCAACAGTTTCCATGAAAAAAACCTAAAATAAGATGGATCAATGACATCAGTAAGTATTGCAGGCACAATTTGCAAAAGAAAGCTCAGGACCGTATGGGTTGGAAACATGCGGAAAAGGCCTTCATCCTGAAGTGGATAGACAATGGCGAAGAAGAAGAAGGAGAAGGAGGAGGAGGAGGAGGAGGAAGAGGAGGTGGAGGAGGGGGGGAGGAGGAGGAGGAGGAGAAGAGGAGGAGGAGAAGGAGGAGGAGGAGAAGGAGGAGGAGGAGGACATATAGTTCTAGTCTGTATCATCTATGTCCACAAGCAGACTTTTTTTTTTTTGTTACTCCTCTAGCCTTGAATCTGACCAAGAATTTTCAGTAACAGCCAACCAACTAGCTCTCATATTTCAAAAAGGGATTTAGTTTCTGGTTCTTTGATCAATGCCTAAATGGGAACCTTGAGCTTGTTGATTAGATTTATATCCCGTGTCTTTTCAAGAACTCAAAGTAGTGTGCTCTCTCTTCTAATTTAATTCCTCCAGGCCTCTTTATTCATTAATACCCTGGCCCAGTGTCATTTGGTGTCCTTGTGTTGCTTGGAGAAGATTTGAATCAGATCCTCCTTGTTTCTAATCCAACGTTCTAACCAAAGTACTTCCAGAAAGAAATTCAAGTAACTAGCTAGAAAATGTACATGAGTGGAAAGAGATTATGAATGGTAACTAAGCTTGAATTCTTCTGGATGGTAGAATACTCTAGTATGGGTGGCATGAAATCCACATGAATAAATCAAGCCCCTCTCACAAAAACTTAACTCACTCATCCCACTGTTTCTCCCTTTCCCAACACTCCCTTCCTTCCTTCCTTCCTTCCTTCCTTCCTTCCTTCCTTCGAGAGTTTTGCCCTAGGCAACTGATTATAACACTGCCAACACCAGAGTTTCAAGAGTGGTTTTTAAATAATAACAACAACAACAATAACAACAACGGGGTGCTAAATTAACAATGGACAGGGAATTAAAAGCTCATTTATTATCAATCCTTCCAAGTAGGCCAGGTTAGGAAAACAATTGCCAGCATTTCACTCACACCCTCTTATAATCAAGAGAGTTAAGGCAGAGTAGCTTTCTAATGTTTTCTTCCTCCTTGGGCTTAATTCATGTTTGACTAATTGCCATAAAATAGTTTGTCAACATCCTCTTTACTGTTTTCTAGTATGCATATTTGGGGGGGAAGAAATGTGGTGATATCGGTATATTTAGTAAAAGAGCATGAAAGAATTGTGGCAAGATGGAAAATATTCTTTCTTTAAAAAAATAATGTAAAAGGCTAGCAGTTCTGTGCACTTGCACGCATGCGCACACACACATGTATAAACCCTAAGCAATAACAACAATTCCCTATGGAAGTAGGAAATGGCTCCCAATTAATTATGCATGCTGTGCAAGAGATGTAACCCAGTTTCTGAATGAAAACCCACAAGAAACAAAGGGAGGGGGGGAGTCATATAAGTTGGCGATAGCTTCATTGTCCTCCTAACTTTGAGAAGGAAACATGAGACCACAGGGCTTGTTTTAAAGTTGTCCTCAACTTTTCCTGCTAAAACGCTTCTCTGCTAACCTTCAGAAAGAAGGGAGAGCAGCAAAGTCTGTCTATGGTTTCCAGAGAGACTCACATATTTCGCAGTCTTTTCTATCTCTCACTGGTCATTGAATTTGCAGCTAGAACCAACACTCTGAAGGCAACATCAGGAAGACCATTATTGCATCTGCTCTGGGAAGCCCTTTTAAGCCGCTGAAGCCGTGGGCAAGCAGATGGTGGGAGGGAGAGAGCGGGTGGCCACAAAATAAGACATCCCCTCAAAGTAAGACATAATAGGTCTTTTGGTCCAAAAAAATAATAATAAGACCCAGTCTTATTTTTGGGAAAACACGGTATGTACATCCCCCTGGTGAGAGAATAGTCTAGTCCTTTTGATATTCTATGCATCCTTCCCAAGGAACCCCAGCAACTTTTATGCTCTTCATGCATACCTAAACTGGCAGGATTTGATCTTGGCTAAGACAGTATAATAGGGACGTGGTGGCTCAGTGGCTAAGACGCTGAGATTGTCAATCGAAAGGTCGGCAGTTCAGCAGTTCGAATCCCTAGTACCGCGTAACGGGGGGAGCTCCCGTTACTTGTCCCAGCTTCTGCCAACCTAGCAGTTCGAAAGCACGTTAAAAATGCAAGTAGAAAAATAGGGACCACCTTTGGTGGGAAGGTAACAGCATTCCGTGCGCCTTTGGCGTTTAGTCATGCCAGCCACATGACCACTGAGGCGTCTTCAGACAGCGCTGGCTCTTCGGCTTTGAAGCGGAGATGAGCACTGCCTCCTAGAGTTGGGAACAACTAGCACATATGTGTGTGGGGAACCTTTTACATATATATTTATACATACATACATATATACATACATACATACATACATACATACATACATAATACATACATACATAAAAAGTTAAACTCTCGGGTATTTTCCCACGTCATTAAAAGTCTGTTAGTTAAAATGCTTAAAATCTTAAAATCCTAGCTAAAATCCCAGCTCAAAATCCTCTAAAATCCTAACAAAACACTATGTTACATCAGCAGCAGCGAACAGAGAAAAGCGACAACTCCGACCTTGCAGCATACCCACAGCTTCTAAACTGAAAGTAGGGGCCCGATGATGACAAGTTAGAGAGCTTGTCGAAACCTTGCCAAAAAAACCTTTAAAGTGTTGGTTAGGATTTTAGCCAAAGTTTTAAAAGACCTTACAAAGTGTTTTGTTAGGATTTTAGAGGATTTTAGCCAGGATTTTCAGATTTTAAGCATTTTAACTAACAGACTTTTAATGACGCGGGAAAATACCCAAGATTTTAACTTTTTACATACACACACCCGCGAAGACTTGAGAAGACATATATATATATATATATATATATATTACACACACACACACACACACACACCTCTCTTTCTAGGTAGCTCAGTGGCTAAGGCAGTTCGGTGGTTCAAAACCCTAGTATAGATCTCCTGCAGGAGCAGGGGTTTGGACTAGATGACTTCCAAGGTCCCTTCCAACTCTGTTACTGATACATACATACATACATACACACATATATACTGTGTGTGTGTGTGTGTGTGTGTGTGTGTGTGTGTGTGTGTGTGTGTGTATAAATTTGGTATAAAATGGTTTGTCGTGAATGCGACTGCTTGATGGCTCCTGGATTGGAGCTGAAAGGCGAAAGGGATGCAGTACGCTCCCTCCCACATGCTGGGGTAGACCAGGTGTCTCGGCTAAGACAGTATATAAAGGTAGACAGGAGAAAAACAAAATGAAAAAGAAATGGAAAAGAAAGGAAAAGAACACCTCAATATTCCCCTGATTCTTCCCCAGAAAGAAAGCCCTATGTGTCTCTAAAAATAAATAAATACAAAAGCCAGGTCCATGTAATGATGTACAACAAGCAATCGACTTCAAAAATGCTGCTGTTCTGCTTAATTTGTCCTGGTCTAAGATGGCAATAAAGAACTCTTGAGTCTGAATCTTTTCTGCTTACCATTCAACTAAGCCCCAAATTCAGGAATTTTGCAAGGGTCCCCAGGGTTCATAAAATGTTCTCAATTCATTGTCCAGAAAAATCATAGAAAACATTGGATCGAAAATTCTCCTTTTACCAGTGGAGGAATGAACTTCTTTCTTCTTGGGGATGATTATTTCTAACTTTGTTTCCAAATACCATGTATGTATTATTGAATTATATTCTCTGCCTTGCTGTTGTTCCTTCCGACACTCTAAGGTGGCTTATAACCATTCAGGGATGGCTTATAACCATTTAAAATAATAGCAAGTGCAAATATTGCATTTTGGAACCGACCATCATTTTAAGTAGCCCCATCATCTGCACCATCTTTTCCACAATAGCAATTAAGAAGAATAAGTTCCAGAGGTGGGCTTCAAAAATTTTAGCAAGGGGTTCTCTGCCCAGCTGCTGGGTGGGTGTGGCCATGGTGAGTGTGGTCTAGTCGGCCTCCTGCATCATGGTGGGGGTGGGGGCATTTTTGTCCTCCCCGGGCTCCGGAGGCTTTTCTCGAACCTCCGGGAAAGTGAAAATGGCCCCCCCAAGCTCCAGAGGCCCTCTGGAGGCCAGAAACGGACCTGTTTCTGGCCTTCCCGAACTTCTGGTAGGCCTGTTTTTTGCCCTCACCGAGCCTCTGCACGTGCCCTACACTTACCTGCATCCAAAACAGGCCGTGTGGGGACTCCTGGGAGGGATGGGACAGGGTGGGAGGGGTCAGCCAGGAGTGGGATTTGGGGGTTCTCCAAACTGCACAGAATCTTTGCTAGAGGTTCTCCCGAACTCCTGCAAACCCCCAGCAGCCCACCCTTGGTAAGATCTCATCATGATTCTCCTGGCATTTTGCAACTAAGGTTATTTGGAGGTCCTGAACAAAGTATTGTGTTTAAGATGTAACCATTTCTTTGGTTTTGTGTATCATCTCAGATGATCAAAAATGATCAAACGTTAAGGAGGAACATCAAGACACAATCCACTCCTTCTTCCTCTACAAAAAGAAGAAATGGATATGGAACACCTTAGTAGCCTCATAGTTTCTTCTCCATTAAATGTTTTGTGTTTTCATCACAGGGGCTACCAGGATTCTTCCAAAGAAGTAGTAAGGCCTGGAATGGTTAGACATGGGATCTACCATCTTTTCAATATAAACCTAGCAAAGTAGGTAAATCCCTAAATTGGCTGGGAACTGGGAAAATAAGACTTTCGCTGACCTTATGTTTGAATTATGGACTTTCCAGTCTCAGGTGGTTGACCTGAATTTTAATCTACTTGTTGTTGACTTCCAATTTAAGAGGACTATTTTTCCACTAGGCATTGGAATCTGCTGTGCTGAGAATTTTTAGTGAACATATTCCTTGTTTTAAGGCAGCTTTAATTACCATGTATATTGGTTTCTTATGACATCTTCAGCTTCAAGTACGGTTTATGAAGCATCCAATTTGCAATGGGAAAGCAGGATGTCAGCTACCATAAATAAACAAATACAGAACTTCTCAGGAACCTACATTTAATTCCTCCCTACAAGAAAATAGCTTTATTGGATGCATTTATACCTGCCTTTTCCACCGAAAGCTTCAGAATATTTATATATATTACAGTGGTTGCTCCTAGTCAAGGAGACACAACATTAAAGAGGAAGCGGGGAGAAGAGAGGGAAAGGATTTAAGAATTGTATGGTTAAAAAATTGGAGGAATCTGGGAGTATAAAAATCAGGCTAGAGAGTTCCATGTGATCCATCTACACTTATTTTGCCGTATCTATATTAGACAGGGTTCAACTATGGACCCAGTATAGCTGATTTCAATTAGGAAGAAATCATTAAGAGGTAAACTTTGATTTTCTATGTCCATTCCATAGAACTGTTCACTCAATTTACTCCAACAAAGCTTGGTTGGCAGATCTTGAGGTTATAGTAAAAACAACATGGCAAGCCCGACTCCAGCATAACAAAAGAATAAAAACATCATAATTACCCCTTAAAAGAAGTAATCTGCAATGTTTAATACAATAATCAAAACTTGAGATAGCAATTATTATTCTAGCAGCGGATTCATCTTGGGAAGATAGTTTCATAATTACAGTGTACAGACAAGAAACATCTTTCCTTTGCAGTCACTAGTTGCCATAAACAGAAGTCTTAAGAGGAGGATAAGTAATCTAAATTGAAGTCTAATATACATGAAATAGAAAGAAGAAACTCACAGATGTCTTCCCCTTGGTTCATCAGAAAAAACAACAACAATTTTTTTATCTAACATTATCTATTATCTAATATTATCTTCAATATTGTTATTAAAAAGTTTTGGAGACTCTGAAAAGAATGCAGAAAAAAGCAACAAAGATGATTAGGGAGCTGGAGGCTAAAACATATGAAGAACGGTTGCAGGAACTGGGTATGTCTAATCTGATGAAAAGAAGGACCAGGGGAGAAATGATAGCGGCGTTCCAATATTTGAGAGGTGGCCATAAAGAAGAGGGGGTTAACCTATTCTACAAAGCACCAGAAGGCAATGCAAGAAATAATGAATGGAAACTAATCAAGGAGAGAAGCAACCTAGATCTAAGGAGAAACAGAGAGAACAATTAACCACTGGAAGGGCTTGCCTTCAGAAGTTGTGGATGTTCCATCACTGGAGGCTTTAAGAAGAGACTGGACAACCACATGTCTGAAATGGTATAGGGCAGTGATGGCTAACCTTTTTGCCATCACGTGCCAAAAGCGGGGGGAACGTGGGGGGGTGTCTCGTGCATGTGTGCCCACACCCATAATTATATGTGCCCTACCCCCCGTGCATGCATGCGCAACACCCCCTGTGCTCCCCCCGCTTTTGGCACGCGATGGCCCGGTGGGCCCGGTAGGCCTGTTTTTTGCTCTCCCTAGGCTCCAGAGTCTCTCTAGGAGCCTGGGGAGGGCAAAAACAGCCTTCCCCATCCCTCTGGAGGCCCTCCGGAGGCTGGAAACAGCCCATTTGCTGACTTCTGGTAGGACCAGAAGGTCCATTTTTTTGCTCTCCCCAGGCTCCAGAGCCTCTCTAGGAGCCTGGGGAGGGTGAAAACAGCCTTCCCCACTCCCATAGAGGCCCTCCGGAGGCTGGAAACGACCTGTTTCCCTACTTCTGATGGGCCCAGAAGGCCCAAAAATCAGCTGGCCAGCGCACACATGTGTGCTGGAGCTGAGCTCATGTGCCCACCAATATTGCTCCATGTGCCACCTTGGAGTAGGTTCACCATCACTGGTATAGATTCTCCTTTTTGAACAGGGAGTTGGACTAGACCTCCAAGGTCTCTTCCAACTCTGTTTTTCTATTACTCTGTTAATAGCACAGGGAAGACATAAAATGAGACACCCCCTGCTCCACCTTCAGATCAAAGGACTTGGCCTTGCAGAATTCATTATTTTCAGGTTTTAAAAAAGTAGAGCTTGCAAAAGCAGCAGACTGGATAGGATGATTTAGAATATTTCAGATTGTCTAACTTTATTGCAATCGCTTGCTTTCTTAGCAGTTTCCATGAAGCTTTGGCTACTGTTCCAAGTCACCAGTTCCAGTTCCAGTTCTTTCTTGTGAATGAATCAGTATCCCTATATGATCTTTGATATAATGAGATAGAAAAGGCAGCCTGGTGGAAAGCCATTCATGCGCAGCCCTTGGTGCTCCCTGAGCTTGGTGATTTTCTTGCAGATGTTTCGTTACCAAACTAGGTAACATCAAGAGTGCACTGCAAGAAAACCACCAAGCTCAGAGAACACGAAAGACCTCATCGTGCAACCCTGAGCTACAAATATTCTCTTCTACAGAGACATTAATGTTCAGGCAAAAATGGTGACATTTGTATGATGTTACAAACATGGTTGAATAAATTCAAGATATTCAAGCTGAGAACCAAGCCTAATGTCCAAAAAATTTTAGTCTGTTTTTTTTTTAAAACAACAACAACAACCCACTTATGGCCCATCTTTGTCTCATCAATTTGAGCACAAGATCTGTTCTAATTTGATGTCCAAAGTCACCCAACTATAAACTTTATAGTTCATGTGGATTTGTAGCAGATCTTTTGATTCGAAGTCCAATATCTGAAACATAATATGATACTGGTCTAACTTTCCTCTCACATTTAAATTTTTCATTCTCATGTGCTTCCTATCTTATTTACGAAGAGATGCATGCATTTTAGTTTATTTTTGTTTTTAAAAAGGCACCAAAGAAATTCTCACTGATTACTAGGGAGAATTTATTTATTATTTATTTATTTTATTTATTTATTTATTTAAATTTGTATACCGCCCTTCTCCTAGTGGACTCAGGGTGGTGCACAGCCAAGTAAAAAACATCCAATACAAAATTTAAAAATTTAAAAGAATTATACCCTTTGGCCAAAAATTAAGAACCTTACGACTAAAACCCATTAAACAATTAAAAAATCTAATATCTCAAAAACTGGGGGGGGGGGGTTCACGCCAGCCCTGTTTGATGGAAGAAAAACGTTTTTAGGGCACGGCGAAAAGCCTGGAGATCTGATATCCATCGTATCTCCGGAGGATATCAGATCTCCGGACTTATATGCCGCCTTTCTCCAGAGACTCAGGGCGGCTATGAATATCTCAGATTTCTCCCCTCCCCCTCCCCCCCAATTTAGCAATGAAATATTGATATTATTCTACCAGTCATGTACAAAATCCCAGTGAACAAACACACAATGTGTGCTGCAAAAAATGTCAAAGAATTCCATAACGTTGTATAAACCGGACAGCATTTGCCTGACAGAATAATTCTTACAGCTTCTGGGGAATTTTTGGATGTTATAACTTCAATTACCTTAAGGCAGAAAATTCCAAATTGCCTGAACTTTAGTCACTGGAAAGTCTAAATGCATTAGGTATCCTCTCTGTTAACCAAGATCAGCGATTCCCACTGTGCAAACAGAACTCACTTTAATTCCAATAAACAATTTAAATGAAAGCATGTGCTCTCTGAACCAATCAGAAATTAGTTCCCATCTAATATACACTTCTGCTGCCACCTACTGAGAATACAATATAATGGTATCTTGTCCTTTCAAACAGTGAAAATGAAACCTATATTGTCTGGAACCCGCACTGCATATCAGACATTAATACAATTGAGAGAGTCCAGAGATATTTCAAGAGAAGAGTCCTCCACTCCTCTGCTCACAACAGAATACCTTATACCACGAGGCATGAAATTTTGGGCTTAGACAACTTAGAACTATTCCGCCTTTGGTCTGACCTAAACGTAGTACATAAAATTATCTGCTACAATGTCCTACCTCTCAATGACTACTTCAACTTCAACTGCAATAATGCACGAGCACACAATAGATACAAACTCAAGGTAAACCGCTCCAAACTCGATTGCAGAAAATACGACTTCAGCAACAGAGTGGTCAAGGACTAACTTTAACCTTAGACTGTCTACTGTTGATTGTCGTCACCCCATTCCTAAGAGGTCTGTAAGGGGCATGCATAAGCGTACCAGCGTGCCTTCCGTCCCTGTCCTACTATCCCCATTTATTGGTATCCATTTCCTGTATTCATAATCATGTTTATACTTATATCTGTTATCTTATACATGTTTGAGAAAGAAAGAAAGAAAGAAAGAAAGAAAGAAAGAAAGAAAGAAAGAAAGAAAGAAAGAAAGAAAGAAAGAAAGAAAGAGGGAAAGAAGTAAGTGATGGGGAAGTATTTCCTGCTTATCACCTTAACGGTGTTTTTGGACAATACTGGTAAACATTGCCATACATGTCTTCACATGTGAGACAGGAAACACTTGAGATGGGACAATTTACATGTACAGAAAATTAGGTCAGTGCCTTATTATGCTTAAAATGTTGGCATTAGAATAGGGAGATCCATTTCAAATCCAAATGCTGGGTGACTTAGGACATCATTCTTTCTCAGCTGAATTTACCTGAGAGAGTACCTTTGGGCATAAAAATAGAGAGATATTGTTGCTTTATTACCCTTGTCATTTCAAACCAGGATTCATAGCCATAGTCAGTCATACTCACACCTCTTTTCTGCCACTAATGTTCTATTCCAACCAGAGTTGAATCAACTTAAGAATTCCCCCTGGGAGAACATATATATATATATATTTTTGAAAGCTCAGAGGGGCTGAGGTTTTCTGGGCAGGAACTGCTGGCTGCCAGACAAGAAGACAGATATCTTCAACAGTCCAGTAATATGCAAACAGAGGCAGACCCTTTAGAACAGATGTCTTCAAACTTGGCAGCTTTAAGATTTGTGGACTTCAACTCGCAGAATTCTCCAGCCAGCTATGCTAGCTGGAGAATTCTGGGAGTTGAAGTCCACAAGTCTTAAAGCTGCCAAATTTGAAGACCTGTTTTAGAAGGAAAGAGCCCCTTTTACCTAGATCAAAAGATGGCAAGATTTTGCAGGAAAGCAACATTGCTAACTCTGTTTCCAGTCGGCATCTCTTGTTTGTTTCTGAACTTCGTGGGGCTTTGCCAAGTAAGGTCTTTGGCAGGGTGTCAAAGAAGATAAAGGTTGCTGATTATCCCGAAGGACTTCTTCCAAAGGACTTGTTTTGCAACTAATTGGGACTCAGCTGGGAATGAATGTAATTCTCAGCTGTTACAATAAAATAGGTTTGTTTGGGACTAATTATGTCTTGTAATGACTCAGTAAGCCTAGGTCACAACAGGGTCTCGAACCTGGGCTGCTGGCTTTCCAGCCGACAAGCCCAGCATCTTAACTGCTGAGCCACTAAGCCATCCCTCAGATTGAAAGCTGGCAAGAAATGTCCTAATTTTAGGTGCACTGTGATGACAGAACCAATTTCCAAGAATGGGGATGCCACTGAATGGGTTCAAGCAGATAGCCAATGCTTTCATTTGGATTCCAAGCTGCCTGTCTCCAATTCAATAACATTGGGACTCTGTCATTGACAAAAGGAATCCTGAACGTATCGCTCCACAGCCAGACTTTAACTGATACACATTCTTTTTTTTCCCCAAAAGTAAGATGGGAAAAAAGTGGGTGGGTGGGTGGGGAGAGAGAGAGAGAAAGAGAGAGAGAGACTAAGAGTGAGGGTAAGACTGCCCATGTCTAGTTAACTATCATTTCATGGATCCCAGTATTCCATTTCCTATCTTTCATGTACCTTCCGAAATTGTTGATAGCAGAGTAAATGTCCAGGTGGCAAACACAAAAACTGGAGAAGACAAATGAGCCAGCAGCAAGATGAAACTGCACAGAGAATGGTTTCCTACAAAGTCTGATTAAACTTCATCCTTCTACCTCCCCCTAGTCTTGATTTATAGGATATACATCCCTGCCTCCATGTCCCTTGCCTGTCATTTTATTAAGGTGGCGACAATTTAGAAGACCCACAGATTTCTACATCTCATTTTCTCCTAATATAGAGGAAAGGAAGGAGGTGGTAAAATATTTAATCATTTTTGTCATCCTGAAATAATTGTTCTGTGTCTGAAAGCAGGTGTGTGTGTGTGTGAGAGAGAGAGGTTTTACAAGTCTACATGTAGTTGGAAAAGCAAAGGAACTAAGTCTTCTTTTTGACCATGAGTGATAGTGTATTTATTATGGCACCCAATGAGATAATGATTTTATAAGCTATCTCAATTCTTCCCACTAATGGGAATTATTTGTACAAATATAGAATAGAATAGAATAGAATAGAATAGAATAGAATAGAATAGAATAGAATAGAATAGAATAGAATAGAATAGAATAGAATTTTTTATTGGCCAAATGTGATTGGACACACAAGGAATTTGTCTTGGTGCATATGCTCTCAATCTACATAAAAGAAAAGATACGTTCCTCAAGAATCGTAAGGTACAACACTTAATGATAGTCATAGGGTACAAATAAGCAATCAGGAAACAATATCAATATAAATTGTAAGAATACAAGCAACAAAATTACAGTCATACAGTCATAAGTGGGAGGAGATGGGTGGTGGGAACGATGAGAAGATTAATAGTAGTGCAGACTTAGTAAATAGTTTGACAGCGTTGAGGGAATTATTTGTTTAGCAGAGTGATGGCGTTTGGGAAAAAACTGTCCTTGTGTCTAGTTGTTCTGGTGTGCAGGCTCTATAGCGTCGTTTTGAGGGTAGGAGTTGAAACAGTTTATGTCCAGGATGCGAGGGGTCTGTAAATATTTTCACAGTCCTCTTTTTGACTCGTGCAATATACAGGTCCTCAATGGAAGGCGGGTTGGTAGCAATTATTTTTTCTGCAGTTCTAATTATCCTCTGAAGTCTATTCTATTCTATTATCCTCTGAAGTCTATTTTATTCTATTCTTCTTAAAAATATCTTCATAGCGTTTGGTGTTAATGCAAGCTTTTTGGAACCTACCAATGGCTTTTTCAAGAAATGTTTAGGAGATGGTTACAATAAGGGAACACTGCTGTCATCTCCAATTAGAACACAGATATCCAACCTTGCCAACTTTAAGAATTGTGGACTTCAACTGTCAAAATTCTCCAGCCACCATGGCTGGTTGAGGAATTCTGGGAGCTGAAGTCCACAGGTCTTACAGTTGCCAAGGTTGTTCATTCCTGAATTAGAACATCTCCAGTTACCGATGCTACATGATGACCACAACCAACTGGTCAAGCAAGGTTGATTTCCCAGAAGCTTCAGCAGTTCCAACTTCATTTCAGCCAACTTTGACATATTTCTAACACAGAACCCAATTGATCAATATTGTTTTTCTACAGCATGCAAAACCTATTTATAAATAAATACAAGCCAGAATTCAGCAATCTACATTTTTATTTTGATTAGCTTCTTCTGATTACACCTGCCAGTCTTGATCGTGCAGTGGCCACAAATTGTTGCTAGATTGAGCAATTGCTCGTACTTAATAAAAATCACCCCTGCCTGATAAGAATTTATCAGGAAACTGTGCTTGTCATTTCCCACTATCATGGGGTTAGGGAGGTTGAAGCCAGAGGGAGATATTTCTCAATATACGGCTCCTATATTGTGAGGCAATTTTTCCCAAGAAAGTAGATTGGCTTTGAATCATTTTCCTTCCTGAAGCAATTAGAGTAGAGCTTCCCAAGAGAGCTTTTAAAGTTTTGGTAAGTTTTCTTTCAGTTTTAAAAATAAAATTAATTGATTTTAACTTTTAAAGTTAGTTGATTTGGGGAACGCTGCATATGTGAATTAAGTTACAGTTTTTAACTTTTATAATATATTATTATATTGTGGCTGCTTTACATTTAGTAATTATTAGAGCCATGATGGGGCAGTGGTTAGAGTGCAGTACTGCAGGGTACTTCTGCTGACTGCCGGCTGCCTGCAATTTGGCAGTTTGAATCTCATCAGGCTCAAGGTTGACTCAGCCTTCCATCCTTCTGAGGTTGGTAAAATGAGGACCCAGATTGTTGGGAGCAATATGCTGGCTCTGTAAACTGCTTAGAGAAGGCTGTAAAGCACTGTGAAATATATATGTCTAAGTGCTATTGCTATTTGTGTATGCTACTGAGTGGTGCTTAATTACAGTGGCTTAGGAATCTAATAAATAAACAATACATCCTGCCATTTTTGACATAGGAAATAATGAATATGATTGAGTTTATGTAAGAGAAGAACAGGCAGCACTGCGTTGGAGTTAAATATTTCATCAGTTCAGTCCTTGTCATAAAGGATCCAACTTCAGCCACACCCCTTGAATTCCATTGACCCTTATCTAGTGCCAATTTAGTGCTGACTATTAGTTGAGTTCAGGGGGCGCAGTGACTCATCAGTTAAAGGCTGGAAAGCTGACAACCTGGGTTCGAGAACTGAGTGCCATGCAATGGGGTGAGCTCATGTTGCTCGCCTCAGCTCCTGCCCACCTAGCTGTTCAAAAGCATGCAAAGGCAAGTAGATAAAATAGGTACCACTTCAGTGGAAAGGTATTCCATGCACCTTTGGTGTATAGTCATGCTGGCCACTTTACAATGGAAAGTGTCTTTGGATAATGCTTGCTCCCTTGGCCAAGAAACAGAGATGAGCGCCGCTTCCTAGAATCGGACAGAACTGGACAGGGAAACTTTTACCTTTAGTATTAGTTGACTAGAAGCTTGTGTATAGTAAAGGTAAAGGTTCCCCTCGCACAAATGTGCTAGTCGTTCCCGACTCTAGGGGGTGGTGCTCATCTCCGTTTCAAAGCCGAAGAGCCAGTGCTGTCCGAAGATGTCTCCGTGGTCATCTGGCCAGCATGACTCAACGCCAAAGGCGCATGGAACTCTGTTATCTTCCCACCAAAGGTGGTCCCTATTTTTCTACCTGCATTTTTTACATGCTTTTGAACTGCTAGGTTGGCAGAAGCTGGGAAAAGTAACGGGAGCTCACCCCGTTATGCGGCACTAGGGATTCGAACCGTTGAACTGCTGACCTTTCGATCGACAAGCTCAGCATCTTAGCCACTGAGCCACCGCGTCCCTTTTATTGTGTATAGTAGGCTTCAGTAAAACATCTATGCTGAAACCTTAGGAATGGCCCTGATTCTTTACGCCTGACCGTTTACTAATTAAAAGCGGCAGGAAAAAAATTATATCCATTGGGTTAAGGGGGGCTGAACCAAAGGAGGGAGGGAAAATAAAATCAAAAGCAGGAAAATGGAAAATCCTAGTCTTGATCACATTAGAGATTTGGCTCCTAGCCACCCTGCTGTAAAGCGAGAACATAAACCAATAGACAAGCCAATAATTGACTACATGCCAAAATTATGTTCCTATGATGTCTTTAGATGAATTGCATATGCAGCAATTCACAGAAAATCCAGAACTTCCCAATCACAGAGAGCTGCATCCAAATTCATAATGTCAGGTGGTAGCGCCATGAGTGAAGAATGCAGTATGATGTGAGAAGGAGCATTTGTATATTTAGAAAAGGGTCTGAAAGCCACTTTTTAAAAACCACAGATACACAGACACAGACACAGAAAATCTTGGCTATGGCCATCAGATATATCCAAAGCCACGACTGGCTCATCATTTTTCAAGGGTTGGAAAATTTGAAAAGATCTCAGATTGTAATCATGCAAATGTTGCTATATGGCTCTTGGCTTAAGAAGTATAAAAATGCACTGAGAACCAATTTTTGTCTGGTTAAGGCACCAGGCTCCCTAACTGGGAGACCATGAATGGTAGTCCTGCCTTAGGCATGGAAGCTGGCTGGGTGATTTTGGGCCAATCACTAGGAGATTGTGGGTTCTAGTCCTGCCTTAGGCATGAAAGCTAACTAGGTGTTTTTGGGCCAATCACCAGGAGATTGTGGGTTCTAGTCCCACCTTAGGCATGAAAGCTGGTTGGGTGACTTTGGGCCAATCAAAAGGAGATTGTGGGTTCTAGTCCTGCCTTAGGCATGAAAGCTGACTGGGTGATTTTGGGCCAATCACCAGGAGATTGTGGGTTCTAGTCCTGCCTTAGGCATGAAAGCTGACTGGGTGATTTTGGGCCAATCACCAGGAGATTGTGGGTTCTAGTCCTGCTTTAGGCATGAAAGCCAGCTGGGTGACTTTTAGGCCAGTCTCTCTCTGGAGGTGGTGACCCTTTGAGAGGTCTATGCAACGAAATTTCATTTTAATGTTCTGCTGATCAGTGTACATTCATAGTGACAATAAAGTTATTCTATTTTATTCTGTTCTCTCTCAGCCTCACTAGGTTGTCATGGGGAAAATAAGAAAGAGGAATAGGTGTGGTTCTCCACCTTGGCTTATTTGTTAAAAAAAATGATATAAATGTGATATAAATAAATGAATAAATAAAATACGTGTAGGGCAGCCTATTTTTTTTCCTAATTCCAAACACGTACCTTTTGAGCAGACAGTGCTCAACACCCTCAGAATCTTTATTTGTGATAACGTTCTGTTTCCCCACTCGTGTTTCAAAAAAGGCAAGCACACTGGGCATGCACAGTTCCTAAACTGTTGGTGTCACAAAAAGAGATTTTTGAAACAATCACAGATTGCACACAGCCTGGCCTGCCCCCTCATTCTCTCAGACAAGAAATCTCAAAGAAGACAAGTGAGGGAAGAGAGGATAATGGTTTAAATAAGATCCTCAACCGGTTTCTCGTATTTTCACGTAGGTTGCAAACATGTATTAAATCCATTAACAGTTCCAAGTTGAAGAGATCTTAGGGCAGACTCCCTGCACGGAGTTAGAGATGATTAGACACTCAAATACGCTAATGGACAGGTAGACGTTGTTTTTTTTTATTACTGAAGAGATCCATAACTCTCCTCAGAATATAATCAAGGCCACTTCAGAGGGAAAACCTGGATGTAAGTTTTTTCCCATCCTTCAGCTTTGCATTTTGATCTCAAAGAGGCTACACATGCCTTCAGCAAAGGGGGAAGTGATCCAACAGCTTTTGACACTTTTGTTGTGGTCCGCCAGCAGCCTGTGGAGCTGGCAGCGGAGTCAAACATCGATGAGGCTGAGGAAGAACATGGGCCAGTCCTGGAGGCTGGGGAAGGCCCGGATGAGGGCTCTGCGTCGGAGGCAGAGATGGGGCCAGGGCCATTGGGGAGTGAGGTGTAGACTCCAGAGCCTCCAGAGACTGATAGGAGTGAGGCAGAGGAACAGGAGGAGCCTGTTCCTAATGCACGCATGAGAAGAGTTGCCAGAAGGCAAGAGCAGCTCAAGCAAAGAGGACAATTTGGGAGTAGGGCCAAGAGATGTTAAGAACTCCACTGGACCAGACTGAAAGTTCAATAAGTTCATCCTTCTTAGCCTGTACAAAAGACCAGAGAAGTGTTTTGGAGATACAGTAATGACCATCAAAGCAGCAGTCTTTTCAGCTGCTTGACCCTAGCATCCAATATTCAGCCTTGCACAATATTTATTTTCAGCCATTGAGATGAACATAAGTTATGCATTTTCCCAATCAATACCCCACTACGGCAGATACTCAATTTCCTTCACTGCCTCAAAGGTGACAGTGATGACTGGTAGAGAGAAGTCTAGCAAAGCTCAATATTCTGTCCATCCTGGAGACCTCCCATTGAGCTGTGATGATCCACGACATCTGAACCATTTGATGGAGAAAGTAGGATGGTAACAATGGCAACTCCATGTGCTTGAAAGAGCACATGCAAAAACACACACAAAAAAAGAGATGGCATGTGTGCAAGGTCAAGATCTTTTGAGTTGGGTCCCACCATAAGACTTCATTAACAATGTATTTGGCAGACGATTTATTCAAACTTGACAAATGTATCTTTTATTTTTATGTACACTGAGAGCATATGCACCAAAGACAAATTCCTTTTGTGTCCAATCACACTTGGCCAATAAAAAATTCTAATTCTAACTATCTGTACTTTGGAAAGCTTCTGGCTACAGCTGTGTATCAATCCCAGCTATTTCCCATCAAAACAGAGAACACGTGATTTACAGAGCACTTTCTTAATGAATTTGACCATGGGTTTCCTTGAGCAGAAACTTGAACAGAGAGAAAAAGAAAGAAGAGTGGTAAACTCAGGATGCAGCTTTGGAAACCATCATAGCTATTAGTTAGAAGATTTCAATTAAAACGACTCCCAGGAACCAGTTAAATTAATTTTATGTCCTTAGCACCTAAGGAAGATGCTCTTTCCTGCTTGGCTTGAGTTTCCTTGTCAGCATCTGGCAGAGTTCAAATGACCCTGCAATACCCTCAATATTTGCTATATCCCAAGGGGGGACAAAAGACCTAAAATTAAGAGAGAAGTGTTCATAGTCAGCTGAAAACTGAGTTCACATATCATGCTAAGCTATGACACGATTTTCTTCTTTTGATACAGAGTGTTGTTTCAGCTCAACCACTAGGCTCTATAAACCAAAGTTAGCAGTTTAATACATTGTGCAAATGAACAGCTGATTCTTCATAGTTGATCATGGCTCCTTCCAAAACTTGAGTTGGCAGAGAAGTAGTTAAACATAATTTGTGCTGGACCCATGGCTGGGAAATGAAGTGAGTAGGGCTCTTCTTACAGATTTAATTTTAATGCAAGAAATTGCTGCATTCCTTGGTTTCCTTTCCTTTCCCATCCAGTGTCATCTACACTTGGGGGAAAACAACCACCGATAATGTGTAATGAAAAATAGAGTGGGATAGAGAGATGGAATTGGTGGAGTTCCTTCAGTTTTATTCCATGTTCTATGTTTGCTCTATCAATTGCCCATATTTTTTTTTAACTACATGGTGAACAATCTCTTTGGAGATCAATAGTTCTGCCAAAGCAAACAAATAAACAATCAACTTGGGTGGGTGGGTGGGTGTCGATCTGATATACACATTAGCTATTTATATTGTTACATGCCTTATACTTGGTGTATACTTCATCCCACTCCTTTCACGTACTCTGCCAACTGGTCAGGCACAAATTTTTGCCATTAGACTAAATAACAATAGCTGCTTGGACTGTCACTGAAGATGGAACTTGCATGGAGATTGACAAAGCTCTCATTGCTTTTTCTGCTCTCCTTATACCCACCACCTAGTCAGGATGGGCGCCTAGTCAGGTCTGGTTTATTAAAATAATTGCACTTAATTGATTAATCAACCATTCTTCAGCAAACCATGTGTTAACAGAAGAATTTGAAGAAATACAATATTTTAACCATAGACGAGAGAGAGACAGAGAGAGAGGGAGAGAGGGAGAGAGGGAAGGAGGAAGAGAGAGAGGGAGGGAGGGAGAGAGAGAGAGGGAGGGAGGGGGAGAGAGTGGGATGGGGAGAGAGAGGGAGTGAGAGAAAGAGGGGAGGAAGAGAGGGGGAGGAGAGAGAGAGGGGGAGGGAGAGAGAGGAGGGAGGGAGAGGGAGGGAGGGAGAGAGAGAGTGGGAGGGGAAAGAGAGGGAAAGAGAGGAAGAGGGGGAGGGAGAGAGGTAGGAGGGAGGGAGAGAGAGAGGGAGGGAGAGAGAGAGAGACAGAGAGAGATTACATTTAAAACAGTGTCTGATTAGATTGAATCCAAAGAAACATAAGATTTACTCCACCATTCATTCATGCAGCTCACGAACCGTAAGTGCCAGTCTTCACCCTTCAACTATCAGAATGTAAAAGAGACAACCCATCATGGCAGGGATTACAAACATTGATTGAAATGAAATCAAGTGCCATATGTCCTGTGTAAACCCAGGACTAAATTTATAGTTACAGTAATTGCATCATTAGACCTAAGCATTGAGGGCCTCACATGTTCCAATTCCCACTCAATAAGAAATATTGATCAACCACTTTGCCAGCACCTGTAATCTTCATAAATAGTAGACAGCATTTTGTAGTGTGTACATGCGCTCCGGTCTACAACTTGCTCCTTTCTGCTCATCATATTGCAGTTATATTGTTAGAGCTGTTGTTTACAGAGCTTGCATAATGACTGCATCATAGCTTCCAAGCTGCTGGGAAATCAGGACAATAAAACGTAACACATTTTTGGCTTTTTGATTGAGCGAGGCTATTCCGATCCAACAAGATTTTAATATTCGTTCTTTGTATTTTGGATTTCTAAGTTGCTACTGTAGTGTAGAGGGGAAGCACGGTGGCTCAGCATTAAGGAAAGCCAGCAGCCCAGGTTCGAGACCCAAGTGCCATAGGATGAGGTGAGCTCCTGTTATTTTCGCCAGCTCCTGCCAACCTAGCAGTTCGAAAGCATAGAAATGCAAGTAGAAAATTTACTTTCATATTTTATATTTTATAATATTCTATAAGCTAATAAATTTTTTTTCACAAAATGCAAGTAGATAAATAGTACCGCTTTGGTGTGAAGGTAACACTGCTTTGTGACATCATGTTGGCCACCTGACCGCTGAAATGTCTTTAGACAGTGCTGGCTCAATGACCTTGAAACTGAGATGATCACTACCCCCTAATGCTGGCAATGACTAGCAGAGTAAAATCCACAGGGAGTCCTTTACCTTTTACTATAGTGTAGAAGAGATATGTCCTTTAAAAAGGTAAAGGTAAAGGTTCCCCTCGCATATATGTGCTAGTCATTCCCGACTCTAGACAGTGGTGCTCAAAGCCAAAGAGCCAGCACTGTCTAAAGACATCTCTGGGGTCATGTGGCCGGCATGACTCAATGCCAAAGGAGCACGGAACGCTGTTAGCTTCCCACCAAAGGTGGTCCCTATTTTTCTACTTGCATTTTTTACATGCTTTCGAACTGCTAGGTTGGCAGAAGCTGGGACAAGTAATGGGAGCTCACCCCGTTATGTGGGACTAGGGATTCGAACTGCTGAACTGCCGACCTTTCGATCGACAAGCTCAGCATCTTAGCCATTGAGTCACCGCGTCCCTTATATGTCCTTTATCAAAGGATAAAAGAGATAATGACTTGACCCTCTGATTCTACTTCACTTGCATTAAGCCAAGGAGACTTCATCCATGAAAGTATTATAAAATGCATTGCTTCAAGAGTAGACCAGATTCATAAAATAGAGGATAAAGCTCCCCAGAAGGCAGTTCAGGACAGATGGATGCAAGCGTCTTCTGAAAGCATCCGTATGGAAAGGTGAGAAAACAGTAGCATGATTAATTCACAGATGGCAGTTTGCTAGCATGAATAAAAAGCTAGAGGTGTCCATGAGTTTGCCTATTGGCTTTTTTTTTCTGCAGCTCTACTTTTTATATTTGCATATTTATTTTATAAAATGTCAGTCCTGATTGTCACCGATCAAAATTTTTCCAAGCACAGATGCAAAACTTTGGAATTATTTACACATTAAACATTAAAGTGATTCCACCCCCTCCCCGAAATGTTACTGCAAGGAAAGCCCACACTTTCAATATACTCATACATTTAAAACTATAAAACTACTGTAAAGTCCAGAGAAAATGCCATAACAGAGATCATCAACAGAAATATGGAAACCACCATAGCACCAGTTTAATTAAAGGTCTTGGTGTACAGATGCAGCTTTGCTTGAAGCTGAAAGTTTATGAAGCTTAGTACCAACTAGAGTCATGATGGCGAACCTGTGGCACACGGAGCCATATCTGCGGGCACATGAGCCGTTGCCCTAGTTCAGCTCCAGCATGCATGTGCATGCCAGCCAGCTGATTTTCAGGTGGTCCCACCCATGCCACCCGTCCCCTCTCAGGAGTCTCCACATGGCCCGTTTTGGATGCCCGGTAAGTACAGGGCTCATGAGGAGGTTCTGGGAGGGTGTTTTCGGCCTCCGGAGGGCCTCCGGGGAAGTGGGGGAGGCCATTTTCACCCTCCCCAGCCTCCAGGAAAGCTTCTGGAACCTGGGGAGGATGGAAAACAGGCCTACCGGGGTCACCGGAAGTCAGGAAATGGGCCATTTCTGGCCTCCGAAGGGCCTCTGGGGGCGGGTGGGGAAGACCATTTCCAGAGGCTTCAGGTAGGCCTGCTAGACCCAAAAGGGGGATGGGGGACTCATGTATGCATGTGTGGGGGAGCGCAGGGTGGGTCGCGCACGCATGCATGGGGGCGGGGCACAGGGGAGCATTGAATTATGGGTATGGCCATGTGCACACACGACCTCCCCATGCTCCCGCCTGCTTTTGGCACACGATGGCATAAAGGTTAGCCATCACTGAACTAGAATATCTTTGAATACAGAGGAGATTCCACAACTGGGGCACTAATATTGTCATTGCCTTCTCATCTGAGTAACTACTTTCAAGAGACCATCATCCTTACACTGTAATACCTAAGAAGTGTCAGAGTTTGCAGCAGCAATCACATCCAGAAAGCACACACAGGTAACTGATTCAGCAAGATTCATTAATTTCTCTTTATATACATAAGACATAAGTAAATATACAATACCAAAACAGGTTTTCCAACATGGTAGCAAGTACAAGCAAACACAGGCAGAGGAGAGAACAGTTTCAATTTCAATTTTCAGCACAGCACTCAGAGCTAAGGATAGCTAAGCCACGCCCAGGCTCCTTACTGTCTCAGCTCCCATTGGCTGACCTTGTTACTAAGCCCTATGCATTGGCTGACCTTGTTACCATGTCTCTGCTAGTCACGAATACATTGACAAGAACGTAAACTGATGTCGGGTAAGGAAGATATGGGGGGCATGATAGCTCAGTGGTTAAAGATGCTGAGCTTGTCAGCTAGAAAGCTGACAGTCCGGGTTTGAGACCTGAGTGCCACGCAAGGGGTGAGCTCCTGTCCCTGCCTCAGCTCCTTCCCACCTAGCAGTCAAAAGCATATAAATGCAAGTAGATAAATAGGTACCACTTTGGTGGGAAGGTAACAGCCTTCCATGCCCCTTGGCATATAGTCATGCTGGCCACATGACCACAAAAATATCTTCGGACAACAGTGGCTCCCTTGGCTAAGAAACGGAGATGAGTACCACCCCCTAGAGTCAGTCATGACTGGATAGGGGAAACTTTATCTAGCTATACATAAACATGTATTTGTCCCATGATCTAAAGATGGTTTGTAACAACGTATTGCAAAGCCATTTATTCACAGAAAATGGGTTGTTTCAGTTTGTTGCATTTTAAACGAAATAATATTTTTTAAAAGGACTTATCAGAAATGGAAAATGTCCAAAGTTAATGCAAGGACTTAAGTAATATTCCCCATGCCAAACTTGAGGAAGAGTGGATGAGTAAAGTAACTGGAGTTTTAAAATGCTGTTATATGCATATTTAATATAAAATATGCCCTGCAGAGTTTAATTAGTTTATTCCCAAGTGAATGCATAAAAGACATAGCAAAATGAAATGTTGACAAAATGCATCTGTGTGTGCGGTTATATATAAATATAATGAAATTTAATAAAAACAATACTCTCTGTGTCACTGGGCCAATTTCATCAGTATTGGATTGAACTGCTTCTTTTTTAGATATATGCACATAATTCCATGCACATGCTTACTTTATTAAAAATGTAATAGCTACCCGAAAAAGATGCATTCCCTTTGTTCCACATATACTGTAGGATACACACTTCTTCTAAAGTGATACCTTAAATCATACCCACAGATTCTAAAAGTGATAGCTTCTGGGGTTTTCTTGCTTCAGAACAACAGGTTTATTCATATTCAAATTTAACAAAATTAGTTCATTGATTGGCTCTAACTCAAAATGGCTAATAAGCTAGGAATCCTTTAATCAAATGCCTGTTTCCAAGCAATGTCACTGAATTTGGTTAGAAACAATACATGGGGCGGACTTAGTATTTTAAGACGCAGAAAATATTTCCGTAAGGCTTGGAAGCAAAACCAATCCAGATATGAAGATTTTCTACAATTCTAGGCTGCCACCCAATTCCTCCAAAAGCCATGAATTTAGAAACGATCTGTACATTTTTGACCTTTTGTAGAGTTTTGATGGAAACCGACTCAAAATGAAACTCGAAATGACTGTTATTGAAATTTCTAGCTCAAGTGAAATATTTGTTATGAGATTAAAGAAAAAAAATGCCTTCCATTTGGAAGTTTTAAGCCAATCCTCTAAATTTAAAGTCCTTCCCTTGTGCAGGATTTTGACTCTCACCTTGGTCTCATCTTACCTTGATCTATCGGCTGAGCAAAAGCGGGCCTCTGCCTTTAAAGATTTATGCTCTTGTATTGCACAATTACTTTATGGCCCAAGCTCCCTAGCAAAAGTTCCTTGATTTATCATTCTTGCAGTGGTGATCTTTACCCTGTGCCATAACCATGAAGGTCATAAGAGGAGATATTTTGGCCAGCTCATGGAACACATTGGTTGCCAGGATTATTTAATTTTCTGTACTGTCAGAACACAAGGAACATGGGCAGGAGAATCCACACTTTGTTATATATCCTGATCTGGAGCCTCCATTTATTTATTTATTTATTATTTATATGCCACCCATCTCACTATTGTAGTGACGCTATTGTAGTCTTGGGTGGTTTGTGAAATGATAAAAAGATTTTAAAACGGTAATGCAAAAGAGGTCAGAAGGAGGGCTGAGAAAATATCTACAGACCAGGGGTGAAATCCAGCAGGTTCTGACAGGTTCTGGAGAACCGGTAGTCAAAATTTTGAGCAGTTCAAAGAATCAGCAAATACCAACTGTGGCTGGCCCCAGAATAGGGTGGGAATGGAGATTTTGCAATATCCTTCCCCCAGGAGTGGGAAGGGAATGGGGATTTTACAATATCCTTCCCCTGGAGTGGGGTGGGAATGGAGACATTGCAGTATCCTTCCCCCAGGAGTGGGGTGGGAATGGGGATTTTGCAGTATCCTTCCCCCAGGAGTGGGGAGAGAATGGGGACTTTGCAGTATACTTCCCCTGGAGTGGGGAGGGAATGGAGATTTTGCAGTATCCTTCCCCTGCCACGCCCACCAAGCCACACCCACCAAGCCACACCATGCCTACCAAGCCATGCCCACAGAACCGGTAGTAAACAAAATTTGGATTTCACCACTGCCATCAGGACTTTATCTAGGAGGCTGACTACAGAAATTGGGAACAGACAGAATAGAGGCAGGATGGGGATCAGCAATGAAGGATGGCAAATTTCATGCCAATATTATTTTCCATCAACTTAAAGATGAACATTTCAGCTCAGTAATGGGAAAGGGCTCTGCCATGCACTAGGAAAGCAGTTAGTCTTTGGACGCAGTCCATCTCAGAATTTGCAATGCCATTGTTGGCTCCAAAAAGGCATTAATAAATTGCATAATGTCAATTCATGATACGAGCACCTGACTATTAAACAGTGTTCTAGTACATACTATTAAGAAAAATAAACTGTGAATTAATGCCAAAAAAAATTATTTGGAACAGACTTTGGAACGCACACAAAACTCGACTCAACTAGGAAAAGATTGATACATCTATTAGTACCAGAAAGGTGAGCAGGTTTTACCAGGAACTAGACTTAAAATGTGATTTTTCCCCCCCCCAATACAAGTTCTCTTGCAATCAAAGCCCCTTGGGTCAAAAGAAGGCTAAACTCTCAGCTTGTAATCAAACCTGGAATACAGCAGGAGGTAGCTATGATAATGCCCCCAAAACAGATACCTTTGAAAAGATAATAACTAGAGCCATGGATATTATTACTAGGGTAATAGGCTAGACTGAGAAGTATAAAAGAAAAATCCAAAAGAAGGCAATGCGAAGTAACCTCCATAGTGTTGCAAATAAACAAGAAACACATCAACGGATGCATTTATATAATCATTAGGAGCTGAGTATACTCAAAGGATATATTATTAATTATATACTACTGTCAGGCCTAAGGCCAAAAACAATACAGTAAAATCGAATCAGAGCCTTGATAGTACAGGGGTTTAGTGCACCCTGTTATTAACACAGCTGCCTGCAATTTCTGCTGGTTCGAATCTCTCCAAGGCTCAAGGTTGACTCAGCCTTCCATCCTTTCTAAGGTAGGTGAAATGAGGACCCAGTTTATGGGGGCAATAAGCTGACTTTGTATAAAATATACAAAAGAATGAAGGCTATTGCTTAACGCATTGTAAGCCGCCCTGAGTCTCCGGAGAAGGGCGGCATATAAATCAAATTAAAAAAAAAAATAAATTCTTTATTTGCTTATACCTAAGAGACAGAGGGGCCACAGTGGCTCGGTGGCTAAGATGCTGAGCTTGTCAATCGAAATGGCGGCAGTTCAGCGGTTCGAATCCCTAGTGCCGCGTAATGGGGTGAGCTCCCCTTACTTGTCCCAGCTTCTGCCAACGTAGCTGTTCGAAAGCAGGCAAAAAATGCAAGTAGAAAAATAGGGACCACCTTTGGTGGAAAGGGAACAGCGTTCCGTGCGCCTTTGGCGTTTAGTCATGATGGCCACATGACCATGGAGACATCTTCGGACAGCGCTGGCTCTTCGGCTTTGAAACGGAGATGAGCACCACCCCTTAGAGTCGGGAACAACTAGCACATATGTGTGAGGGGAATTGCCAGACTAAAGCTATAACCTTCTAACTTAATAAATATACCTTGAGAGATTCTAGGGCATGGCTACTCTGAACCTTTTTCTTCTTTCACCATCCAAGACCGTGCAGCCTCTTGTCTTGGACCCTGCTCTGAAATGTGTTGCCTCTTCCCTGGGAAGTCGCAGTGCAATTGATGAGATTCCTCCCGCCCCCCCCCCCAAAAAAAAACCACACATATACTTCTTCTCCAGCTGCCTATTCCTTCACCACTACCTCCAGAAGCAGAGACACTAGGTCTTAGAGTTCAATTGCTACTTTTAGAAAGGGGAACTCTACTCGTATCCTATTTCTAGAGTTCTGTGACATTTATTTGGGCTTTGAGAGAAATGGGGTATTGAACTTCTGCCGATACTTTCTGTCTGATCCACAGTGAACTTCTGAAGGCGTCTAAATACTGATTTCAGTGTTACAACAACCTAGTGTAATTTGTTCAGCTCTGCCTCCCTCAAGAGGGAGAGAGGAGCTCTTATCATTATGAGTGGTATGCAGTGGTGGGATTCAAATAATTTAACAACTGGTTCTCTGCCCTAATGACCGGCTGGGTAGGTGTGGCTCGGTGGTCATGTGACCATGTGGGCGTGGCCAACTCAACTTCACTTACGCCAATGGGCGCTTCGCCTTAGCTGTTAAAATGTAATAAGGGTTAACCCGAGAGGCGGTTTCTGTAAGCAGGGCAATAAAGATTAGGCTAGAAACAACACCAAAATGTTTCCTTCCTGCCTTCCTTACAGGATTAGCTCTGTAAAGTGGAAAAAAACAAAATGAGATTTTGAGAGAAAAATGAATTATTCCTGTAAAAAGCATAACCAAAGTAACGCCATATTTAACCTTCATATAACCTGATTTATATAACCCGGTGAACAGGACTTGAGTAAACATTATATTCTGGAAAGGAAAAGGGAACTGTGATGCTTGTTTTAAGGAAATAGGTGTTTTGGTACATTTTGAGTTGGTGAGGCTGACCTAAGCTCTATTGAAAAAGAGGAAGAGCCTAATGATCAATTAAGGAGAACAATACCCATAAGAATGAAAACATATGTAAAGGGTATTTTTGGAGGGTACTTTTGGAGGGGAACTCCAATACCCTGCAACGGCGTTTTCATTGTATTGCTGTACATCGAAAATTGTATTTAAACCATGTAATCGAAGTGGTCAGACGTTCTCTCTCTTCTATGGGAGAACCCTTTTGCAAAAACTTATAATATATATAATAAATCTGTTTTTTACTTGTTCATGGTCTCTGTTTCACTTTTTATGAGGTTTGCTGTTTTTTTAAATCTCACAGATTTCTTCCCACAACCAGTTCTCCGAACTGCTTAGAAAGTTAACAACCGGTTCTCCCGAATAGGTGTGAACTGGCTGAATCCCACCACTGGTGGTATGGAATGACCAGCTTGTTCCATCCCAACAACACTGTCTTCCAGCAAGGAACAATGCACCTTGTTTTTCTGCCCCCGTGAATGAAACTTTCAGGATTCATCAAGGATGCAATAAGCTAAATAAATGTACATTATTGCTATTATTGTTTTCTCCTGCATTTATCCACAGAATAAAAGGTTAGGTAAGTTAATTATCCAGATGCTTTGGCTTATTAGTTGAACAAAACTATCTGAGTGTCCAGCTATTACTTAGCACCAAATTGAATTTGGTGACTAAAGCAGTCTTATCAACCTCTCCAGGCAAGATTCCCATAATCAACTTAAGAAGCCATCTATCCACTAAGTACCAGTCAGGGGATATTCTTATCCACACAAGGATCCAGACTTTTCAGCTTTGAGGGACTTTGCAAGGGCTTTGGGGCTGATTGGATTCAGTAAGGTTTTTTTTTTTTTTAAACTCTTCTCATACATTTTTTTCAATGCGCAAATTGTGACCATTCATAAGAATGTTTGGTACCAATACGTTGGATTAGATGAATCACCAATCTTACCCAGTATTCTGCTTAAAGCTAAGGACAACCAGATTCATCTGGGAATCTCACCAGCTGATGAATCATCTTTAGTATTTGCCTTCCATTTCCGGCGCTTAATTCAGTTGATACAGAAATGCATTTCATGATTTATTTATGTGTTGTGGGGAAACCTGTTATAGTTGCCTGTAAGGAAGATTAGTTTCTCCCCCAAATAATTTACCTTTAAAATGGAGGAGGGCGGAGGGATCTTATTTTTCCTGAGAATGCAGTAAAGTGTAATCAGCTTTTTTTTTTTTTTTTTTTTTTTTTTTTGGAGAGGGGAAATCATCTTCAGTTCAGCATTGTCTTTCTTGTATGTAATTATGGATATTCCATTTCCCCCCTGGATTTCCTGCCATTTAGTTGGGTAAAGCTGTATCATCACAGCAGATTGCCAGATACTATAATCATCAAGTCATCTAGCCCAATAATATTGATTCTGTCAAATCAAATCAAATCAGGATAGATTCTCGTACCTTAGATATGCCATTTTATTGTCCTAGTGATTTTTTTCCAAATTACTGAATCACTCTCTCTCTCTCTCTCTCTTTTAATTTTTTTTCTGTAAAGGCTGGTCAAAGACCATAATAAATCTGACTGTTGACCTGATAGAAAGTAACTCTTCTAGATTTTAAGCAGGAATCAGGGTTTTTGGGTTTTTTTCCCAGTTTTCCTGTGATCCTGGAGATCACAGAGTAATGGAATTGTAGAGTTGAACGGAACCATAAAGATCATCGAACAAAATGCTTGGAAACATGCCAGAAAACCAATTAATCCATCCAAAATAGGTGACTGTTCAGTCTCTTTGTAAAAAATCTCCACAGGTAGACTGTTCCACGGCTGTAGAGATCTTACCATCAGGAGGTTTTGTGTTATGTTGAAAAGAGCTCTAAGTAATTGCTCCTTGTTCCTATGACTTCTGATTTTGGGAAATAATTTTTCTGTCAGTGCTACACCAGTAACAAGATAGGGGAGCTTGAAACATACAAAATGAAATTCAGTATAGAGAAAAGTAAAGTTTCACACTTAGGCAAGAAAAATCAAATGTACAGGTACAGATTAGGTGAAACCTTGCTCAATAGCAGTAACTGTGAGAGGGATCTTGGAGTCCTAGTGGATAATCACTTAAATATGAGCCAGCAGTGTGTGGCAGCAGCCAAAAAAAAAAAAGCAACACAATCCTAGGTTGCCCCAAAGGTGCTTTTTCAGGAGGCAACTGGGCTTCGGTGTTTTTTCTTTGAAGACGTTTTCGCTTCTTATCCAAGAAGCTTCGTCTGAGCTGAAGAAGCTTCTTGGATGAGAAGTGAAACGTCTTCAAAGAAAAAACACGGAAGCCCAGTTGCCGCCTGAAAAAAGCACCTTTGGGACAACCATGACCTGGATGACTGAGAATCTCTACAGAATCCTAGGTTGCATTAACAGAAGGATTGAATCAAGAACACATGACATATTAGTACTGCTTTATAGTGCCTTGGTAAGACCACACTTGGAATACTGCATCCAGCCTTGGTCACCATATTATAAAAAAGATGTAGAGACTCTGGAAAGAAGTGTAGAAAAGAGCAACAAAGATGATTAAAGGGCTGGAGACTAAAACATATGAAGAACAACTGCAGGAAGGAGGTATATCTAGTCCAGTGAAAAGAAGGACCAGGGGTGACATGATAGAAGTGTTCCAATACTTGAGGGGCTGCCACAAAGAAGAAGGGGTCAATCCAGTGGTGGAATTCAGCCAGTTCGCATCACTTCGGGAGAACCAGTTGTTAACTTTCTGAGCAGTTTGGCAAACTGGTTGTTTGAAAAAATAATTAGGGCAGAGAACCGGTTGTTAAATTACTTGAATCCCACCACTGGGTCAATCTATTTTCCAAAGCACCAGAAGGCAATGCAAGAAGCAATGGTTGGAAACTAATCAAGGAGAGAAGCAACCTAGAACTAAGGAGAAATTTCCTGACAGTGAGAACAATTCACCAGTGAAGCAACTTGCCTTCAGAGATTGTGGGTGATCCATCATTGGAGGCTTTTTAAGAAGAGACTGGACAGCCACTTGTCTGAAATGGTATAGGGCAGTGATGGCGAACCTTTTCGGCACCAAGTGCCAAAAAGGGAGCATTTCACGTGTGCACTTCACATGCACGCTCATCAGGGCTGCGACCAGAAAGAAGAGCTGTCCAGGGGGCATGCATGCACTGGATAAAATATTTCTGGTTTCCGGTACGTGCATGCACATCGGCCAGCAAGTCTTCCAGTTACTGCCATGCATGCACATGCACCAATCAGCTGGCCGGCATGCATGCTCATGCCGAAAGATGGAAGACCAGCTCTTCCGGTTTCTGGCACTGCCACACACACAAAGGCCAGCTGATCATCGAATGCACATGCACGCAAGAAACCTAGAAGAGTAACGGGCAACACCGCACGTGCCAGGCGACATGGCTTCGCGTGCCACTTCAGGCACATGTGCCATGGGTTTGCCATCACGGGTATAGGGTCTCCTGCTTGAGCATATAGTTACCATGTTCTGAATGAAATAAATAAAACCTTTTCTAGCTAAGCAACCCTTGAATCCGCAGTGAATCTGAACACCTCAGAATTTATTTGTGCAAAACAAACTAGAAGACTGCCAAGGTCCTGTAGGAAGAAATATACTTCTGGGTTCAGGTCCAAGTGGGGAAAAAGACACTGGAAACATGGAGACTGCTTGGAAAGATGGTTTAATGGTGGACAGGATCACATGGCTTGAGTTCCTGAACAGAAAAAGGGGCGAGACACAGCGAGTCCCCGGGTTTTATGCCCTCTCTGGCTTTGAACTTCCTGGGGCCCAGAAAGAGTATCCTGATTGGTTGTCAGGCTCCCAGGAGGTGGGGGTCTTAGCTAGCCTTGCTGGCTGATGTAATCTTCCCAGGTCCCATGTGGTGAGTTTCTGTTGCTAGATGGGTCCTACTGTGTTGCAGATGATGGTCCATTGACAAAGATTGAGTTTCTGCCTCTGGCCCCTTGACAAAAGATGGGGGCAGGAAGATGAGAGCTGCTTCATCCTTAAAACATGCTTCTCCATTTCTCATCCAGGGAAACATACTATTCTGCCTTTTTAATATTTCCCAAAATATTTCATTCCTCTAGGAAAGGGGTGGGTGCTAACTTCTTACAGTCCCTTCCAATTCTATTATTCTGTTATCTAGACAGGAGAGCAGGAATGCAGAAAATGTAAATATGCAACTATCATCAGTGGATGGGATGAAGATAAGGGGAAAAGGGGAATCCAGGACTCCTCTTGGAATTATATATTCTATAATTTTCTTCCTGCCCACTCAGAAACTTTCAGCTGCCTGATACGGTTACCATGTTCCGAATGAAATAAAATAAACATTTTCTTGCTAAGCGATCCTTGAATCTGCAGTGAACACCTCAGAATTTGTTTGTGCAGAACATGGGTTCTGCCACTGAGTGAGAATGCTTGCCCTTACTGATTAATTGCTATATCCCTAGTACATTGGGAAGTTTCTTAATGCTGAGCCTAACAACTGGTTGTTGATTCTGGCAGTATGCAGCTTTTAAGGGATTCAGAACAAGTTCTTTCCAACTGCTTTCTAAGGCAGTTGATGGCGAACCTTTTTGGCACAGAGTGCCCAAACCGGAACGCACGTGCATGTGTGTGCATGTGCACATGCCGGAGTGCCGGAAACCCAAGGACCACCACCAGCTGGCCGGTGTGCATGGCTGCTTTTTGGGCATTTTTGGCCAGTTTTTGGCCAGTTTTCAGGCCAGTTTTTTAGGCTGTTTTCAGGCCATTTTTGAGCCATTTTTGGCCTGAAAAACAGCCTGAAAATGGTCCGAAAAACGGCCTGAAAAACAGCCTGTTTTTTGGCCATTTTTTGGGGCAGTTTTCAGGCCATTTTCAGCACTCCAGCACTTGAAAAAACCAGCTGGCTGGCGCTCATGTGCACGCCGGAAACCAGAAGCGCAGCTGGCAACAGCGCGTGTGTCCACAGAGAGGGCTCTGTGTGCCACCTCTGGCACACGTGCCATAGGTTTGCCATCACGGTTCTAGGGCATCAAGCAAAGAAGATGCCCTAGTATTGAACCATAGCTCCAATTTATTTCCTACATATTTCGATGTTGTCTGTAATTTTCAATGTTCCTGTCATGCCTTTGATTTGGCTTAGCCCTAGGTATATACATGTAAATATCCTAATGACATCTTTATTTGGGTCTAGATATGAGGAAAATAATCAATCAAGGTCAAAGTGTTTAGCTCACATCTTTTCTTTCTTTCAGTAAAAAAGCCTGAGGTTGTATTTAGCATCTGGCATTCTTGGATAGTCTCTCCAACTTTCATTAGCTCTGATATATCCTTTAAATATTTACTTTTGTCTATTTGCAAATACGTTTCTCAAAACACACATTTCTAATTATTTCTGCCCGTACCTCTCTGCTGTTGTTAATATTAATTGCAACATTTCTATGCACAATGAGAAATAGTAAAAACTATTGTTATTTCTAAACTATTTGAGCCGTAAAAATAGGACTGTGTGTTATTTTGGCACCTTGCATTGTTTTATTTTTATTTATTTTAATTTTTTTAGCAGGAGCTTCCTTTCCAAAACTGGAGAAGCATTAAAGCAATTGGATAATGGAATTGGTCATTAGACCAGATGGACTGTGTGTTGAGTCCATCCTAAAATAAAGCATTGATATCTTAATCTTTCTTCTCATTGATTATTTTATAACTTTGGTGGAAATGGTTAAGGCTAAAAGTAGCACTTGTTCAAAAGTCAAGCCGCATTTTTCAGTCTAAATGGGATTGGGGTTTAGGCATTGCTCTCACTTTGTCCATTAGACAAACCACTCAGGGGAATAATATTTGCTAAGGATAGCATCCTGAGCTTAAGTAATGGAAACATAGGTACAGCTATGAATCTTCGTTTACGGGCAAGATTGTGTGAAGATGAAGACAGCGTGCATGCATCCCCAGGTGTCTGGATGTCAAGACAAACACAGTGATCACAAGCACAATTCTCCAATTATTGAACTTGGACACTCTTGAGAAAAGAGCTTGTCAGAATATTCATGATTGGGAAGACATGGTAACAAGGTCAGCCAATGAATAGGCATAGCAACTAAATCAGCCAGTTGGGAGCTGAGACAGATTGGAACCACGGCGTGTCTTAGTCTGCAGCTTCTGATTCTGTACAGAGAAAGAGAAACTGAAACCAGTGTGTGTTAAGCTCTCTACTGTACTCTGTGTGTGTGAACATGTCTGCTGATCTGAGCTGAAGAATCAACTATTGGTATTGTAAATACTTTATGTGTTATTATGAATATAAAGAAGTTAATGAATCCAGATGATTCAGTTATCTGTGTGAGCTTCTGGATTGGAATTTTGCAAGAAACTCTGACAGAGCTTCCTAAAGGCATTGCAGTGCAGTGGTTAGAGGGCAGTACTACAGGCTACTTCTGCTGACTGCCGGCTGCCTGCAATTTGGCAGTTCAAATGTCACTAGGCTCAAGGTTGACTCAGCCTTCCATCCTTCTGAGGGCAGTAAAATGAAGACCCAGATTGTTGAGGGCAATAGGCTGACTCTGTAAACCACTTAGAGAGGGCTGTAAAGCACTGTAAAGCGGTATATAAGTCTAAGTGCTATTGCTATTGTAGAAGGGAGTCCTATCTTCTGCTCAATCCAATTTTTTTTCTGGGAAAATTCTCTGATGGGATCAGATTACCAAGTAGTCAACACTGGGCTTCTGCCAGACCGTAGGTAGTCATCCTTTCCCAATGCCCATGCTTTTGACTCTGGCTTTCTGGGCTGTCAACCAGACTGTCGGCAGTTCAAGAACCAAGCCCTGTGTGATGTGGTGAGCTTAAAGACTGGCCCAATGGCCCAATATAAGAAAATGCATGTGCTAAATCCAATTATTGATCCATGTGGCTGAGTATTATCAATAGTGGTTGACTAACAACTTTGTGTAGTGGGCGTGGTGGCCTAGTGTTTAAAGTGCTTTGATGACTCGAAGGCCAGCAGTTCGAGACCCAAGCACCATGTAACTGGTTGAACTCCCGTTTTTGCCCCAGCTGCTGCCAACCTAGCAGTTCAAAGGCATGCAAATGCAAGTAGATAAATAGGTACCACTTTGGTGGGAAAGGAGCAGTGTTCCATGCGCCTCAGAATAGGGTCATGCCAGCCATATGACCATGGAAGCATCTTCAGACAATACTGGCTCCGTTGGCTAGGAAACAGCAATGAGCATTGCCCCCTAGAGCCAGACATAGCTGGGTAGGAAAACCTTTATCTTTTTTAAAAAACTTTCTACAGGTTAAAAATGTAATTTCCTATGGAGCATGAAGAGTTACAATTTAAACATCTTTGTAAGATGCTTGAATTCTCTACATCCTGACCTGAATTTACTATCCATGGAACAGAATGGATCCCGAGCAATGAATTATGGATTGCCACTCAGGGCTTTAATTATACAACTTATCACAGATTGATTTATTGATCTGATTTGCAAAGCATTTGTTGGCAGTGAAAAATAGTCTTCACTTATAGTATTTTTTAACATCAGCTTACCTGGACCAAAAAACACCCCACAAAAACAACCAGCAGTAATTTTGGCTGCAATCCTATTAGTACTTTACTTGAGAGTAAGACACAATGGTATGCTTCTGAAGAATTGTATGTAGGTTTGTACTTTTATTCATTTAAACTATGCTTGGCTGAATATTATCAGGCAGCTAATTTGTTTAATTATGTAGCAGGTTTTGTCCTGTGGAAAAAATCAGCTGCCCATGTAAGTTATTGCATTTCCTGCCTGATTTCTCTTTGAATGAGATTTTCCATGCAATTAATACAGGCTAAAATTTGCAAATGCAAACAGTAGAAACTAGATCAGAAAAAATATTGCTTAGCCAATATTAACCTGGCAGGTAGACCTATTGGTCAAGATTTTTTTTATCTTACCTTTAATGTTTTTATAGATAACTCAAGGCAGCAAACAACAACAAACTTGTGAGATGGGTTTGGCTGAGACACATTGACTGACCCAAAGTCACTCAGCTAGCTTGCATGCATAAGGTAGGACTAGAACTCACAGTCTCCTGCTGATTGGCCCAAAGTCATCAACCGGCTTTCATGTCTAAGATGGGACTTGAACTCAGAGATTTCTGGGTTCTAGCCAGGTGCCTTAACCACTAGACCAAATGGACTCAATTTCAATTTATTTTACAGTAGTGGCCAAAATTGTGGAAACCTTTTGGGAAAAGTGTATTTTTAAGGTTTGATGGCTAATAACACCACTTTTTTTTTTTTTTGGAGTTTCAAGATAATCATATTCCACTGCTGGAATGGTCTGGGAATAGCCCAGACTTTAACCCAATTGAAAATCTATGGAGTCGACTAAAGAAACTTGTTAGTTAGAAGCGACCCAGCAATAAAACCCAGTTAATAGAAGCAATCCTTCAACCTTGGTTTCACATTATAACAGCTGCAGAACTAAAAAAAAAAACTTGGTTCACTCCATGGGAAGACGTTGGAAGGCCATAATTCATGCTAAAGGTTACCCAATGAAGTATTAACTGACATAGTGATCTTTTTTGTATATCTCGTTTTTTCTATGGAGATAATTTTTGTATATCTCGATTTTTCTACGTGTCACTTTTCTTCTTTATACTGTATACTGTACTAGCAAATTCTTCATAAAAGTTATTGCATTATATTCTTGATTAAATTATCTTCCATTGATATATAATTTTATGGTACTACTCCCAAAAAAGTGGTTTTATTAGCTAGTTTTAGAAAATACACTTTTCCCAAAATGTTTCCACAATTTTGGCCACTACTGTAGGTTCTATTTGGCCTGTTTTCAGGACTTTAAGTATGGGCTAGAAGGGGTGGAGGCAAAAAGGTTGTATTTTTGTGTATTTTCATGCACATTTCTTTCTAGAACTGTCCCCATGCACACATTTTGCAAGCATTTTTTTTCTAATGGATTTGGCTAATCTATATTATTTTCATTACTACATGCAATTTAGAGCTCTTGTTTTAAATAGTGAAGTTTTGCTTAGCTTAAGGTACCTTACAGGGGTGGGTTCTACTTACCTTTACTACCGGTTTGGAACAGGAGCGCACGAGCTTCTGCGCATGCACAGATCACCCATGATGAAGTTGTGGTGGGTGGGTGAAGCCTCCTGCCAGTTTTACTACCGGTTCGATAGAACCAGACCAGACTGAACCGGAGGCAACCCACCACTGGTACCTTATCTTCCCAAAGCTTTCAGTGAGCAGTGCTGAAGATACATTAGTGGTTAAGGCACCTGGCTAGAACCCAGAAAACTCTGAGTACAAGTCCCACCTTAGACATGAAAGCGGGCTGATGACTTTGGGCCAATCAGCAGGGGACTGTGAGTTCTAGTCCTACCTTATGCATGCAAGCTATCTGAGTGACTTTGGGTCAGTCAATGTCTCAGCCAAACCCATCTCACAAGTTTGTTGTTGTTTGCTGCCTTGAGTTATCTATAAAAATAATAAAGGTAAGATAAAAAAAACATCTTGACCAATAGGTCTACCTGTCAGGTTAATATTGGCTAAGCAATACTTTTTCTGATCTAGTTTCAGATGGGCTGAAGAACATCTCTCTCTACCTTTGGTAATATGCCATTCACCAAAATTTAAGAGCAGACTTGGCTTTTAGTTAATGGTAGAGAGAAGACAGGGAGAAACTTGACTAAACCAAACCATGTTGCTTTTGTGATTCAATGAAAAGGCATCACAGTGCCTCCCCAGTACAATTTTGTTCTGGGAAAGAAATCTGAATCATTTTGCAGAGGCCTAATGCATTTTTGTAGATGCTTTTCACAGACTTCTTCAGAGAACTTTTAAACTTCAATATGTATTCAATGTGCCTCAGTTCTGAGGCACATTTTTCAACAAAATGTATTGCAAAATTTGAATAATGTATCATCCAGCAAAAAAGGTAAATACGTTTTAATTAGTGTCATTAGCCCCCCCCCCAAAAAAATGTTAGAATGGGTAGGCCTCTATTAAAATTCAAGACCTCTTTTGCTATTGCTATTTCTTGAAAGATAATTCAATTCCACTAAATTAACAAAGTTTCACTTTGAAAAATCTAACATGGAGCGCATTTGGTACAGACTTAACATTAAAAATACAAGTATTTCCCCGAAGTATTTGACTTTGGTGGAGGTTCTATATAATCATTTTCTGAATTTTTGTGTATTTATTTTTCATGACTCCCTTGTTGAGGGTTTCAGCTTCCCTAAAGTGCTCTTTGTATTCTTGAAAAAATAAAGATTATCCATCTGGATACTGGCAATGGTAACTTAAGAGAGAACAACTGTGTATTTTTCTCTGGATAAATGCCGAATCCTAAAGCAGATTTATCTTGTTATTAGTTTCTCATTAGTTTGATGCATTCCTAGAGAACCTTTAAACATGTAATTTATAGGTTATGATCTCATGTGTACACTGGTAGAAATTTTCCCCTCCTTTTTATTTGAGGGAAAGTCTGAGTTATTAGTCATTCTATAGAAAGCACAAAGGTAAGGTTGCATAATTGAAGTACTTTCTGCTGTGAGTCTGAAACTTTCATTATCCTCTGATTATTGTGCAGCCTAGCTTATATTGGTGAAATGTACTATTTGCAACATCTGATAGGCACAGTTTGCTTATCTCTATTCAGATAGAGTCATAGATTTTTGACATGTCTATCAACCAGATGACCACTCAGTAACCCACTGGTGAGGATAAAAGTTTGGAAGTGGGAGCAATTTTTAATACCGGGTTTCCCTGAATATAAGACCCTGTCTTATATTTTTTTGAACCCTGAAATAACTGAAATAATTGCCATGCACTCAAAAGCCCGATTGGGCTTATTATCAGGAAATGTCTTATTTTGGGGGAAACAGGGTAATAATAACAAAGTATCATCAGTCTGAAGGAAGAAGTAGACAATTTAAATATATAATTAAAGAAAGGGAGAGGAAAAATACAATTAATAGATGGAACTTTGGAAAGTTTTTTGTTTTTTTGGAACCAAACTGTATACATCACACAATCACACCAGCTGCAAGAAAAAAAGATGGAACGTTTTGCTATTAAAAAAGCCAAAACTTTCAGCTACTCAAAAAAGGAGTAGAATACTTTCCTCGGCCCCTCTGACAATTTTTTCTCTCTGAATATTTGATTTAAAATTTGCAAGACAATAAACTGTGCTGCAAAGTAGGTATGGGAATACATCAGAGTGATCCCAATATAGACATCCTTACTTTCTGGGGATTATAAATGTACTCCAAATTAGGGGACCGAAATGCAGTTTCCTTGCTACCTGTTTACTGGCTTAACACGTGGAATTGCAACTGAACAGATCCATCCATGAATTTCATAATTAGTCCCTCTTTTAAAATTCACCTCCCAGAGGTGGATCCCTCTGTAAAGTAATCAGACGCCAACTCTATCAAGTTTCCAAGAGAGAAGAGGTTGTTTAAGAGGCTTATCAGAGCGAGCCAGCTGGGCGAACATGGATGGTATCACACAAGCCTGCAAACCATCACTTTAACTGCAGCACTAAATTCTGAACAGCTCCAATCCTTTTGTCACACAGGTGGCTAGAACCTTTAGAGAAACAAAATGTCAGGAAGATCTATATCCCTCCACTTTACCCGGATGGATCAGAGAAGCTCAAGGAAACTTGTTTGAACTTTTCTTTCTTTCTTTCTACGTACTTCTCAAAAGTATTTAAAAAATCCAGAAGAGTTAAGAGTTCTGCCAGACGTGAATCCATATTGTTAAGTTTGTCTTTTGTGTACACGCAAGGATTTCGACGGGGCTGAAAAAAAACCTGCTTCACTTTTTTCAGAGTGTTTTTCCTCTCCCCCCTTTCTCACGGCTGATGAAAATGCTCACTTATTATTCATGAATGCCTATTCTTGTAATAATTACATTGCTTTCCATCCTGACAAGCTGAATGCTTACAAAGAGGATTCTGCATTTACAACTCCTCTGTTGCTTAGTTAATTGTCCCATCTCTTGCTTTGAAACACAGCTTTTCCGATCAGAAGGTCTAGAAACTTCATTCATTCATGCATGCATGCATGCACGCCTCCCCCTCTTTAAAATGGTAAATATTAAATGTTTGGGTGAAAACGTATTAAGAGCTGAACAAACTTCCTTAACACAATTATTTACATTAAACCTAGGCTGCATCTCGTCTTTCATGCCTAAACTGATTTCTGTAGATGAGGTTTCTCTTCAATGGCATTCGGATACCCAGTGATGCAATTTCCTTTCCAGTGTGTCGATCCATAGAAGACTTGTAAAGAAACAGCTTGGCAGTGGAAATCTAATCTAATGGTGAATCGGGCATAGTAATAGTGGCTTTTCCCAATAAACCTGGCATCTATAGGGACAGAGCACAAGGCAACTGCAAATCTTGAAGGAGCTTCCTGTTTGAAAGGCACACAGAAATGGTTGGCTTGAGCGATGCGCCTTTTATATTCACAACTTTATGACAATGATTTTGTTGTCATGCTTTGCTGGGCCTGTTTCTTTCAGAGCAGTGAGGAATGTTGGCAGTGAGAGAAATTGAAACTCCTTTTTAAAAAAAATAAAAAAGCGAAAACTCACCTCAAGTGTTATTATTTAATGCTGTCACAAAAAGCCAGGAATGTACAATTTGACATACCAGTAAGAAGTACTGCGTGTTTGTGATTTTCCATTTGGTAGGATAGTCAGGATCTCCTAAACTGTTTAACAGTCTAATAAAATATATAGCTCTTTACAAGAACAATGCAATTTTTAACCTCCTTAAAAGGACAATGCAACAGAAATAGGGAGATTTACGAAATATGTTTCTTTTCTTTGTTTTGCAAAGAGGGAATCCAAATACAAAGTCAAGACACAGAAGGGTGCCAGTAATGGACATGAGACCGAGTTGCCAGTAAGCCTTTTGACAGAACTACATCATCAAGTACACTCTGGATGCAGACTACGAGAAAGATTTATGACCTATTATCATCTCATTTGTTCCTTGATTCCATACCAGCTCTCTATAACCAGCCAGAGACCTTCTCCAACATTTAATTACTGATTCCAGTAATGTGAAGTACTAAGGATTGAATCTGAGATACTCAAAATACAAAGGATAACCGCTTTGTAAAAAAAGAAAAAGAAAGAAAAGAAATTACCAACTGGGCCACGCAAACAAGCGAAGCCCCAAGAACAGATTGGACTGTCATCTGTCAGAAATGGTGTAGGGTCTGCTTGGGAGACCCTACAAGGTCCCTTCCAACTCTGTTAATCTGTTAATGCCTTCCTTATAAGGACTAAAGTTTGTGAGATGCAAACCAGAGTGGCTTAAATTGGACAGAACCATTGTCTCAACATTGTAATTCAGTGCCAAGATTGGAAAAAAAAAACATAGTTGAGAAACCACCAAAAGGCAGAAAGAAACAGCTGAAGACTTAAACTCTGGAGTTTCATTCATTTATTCTTCTTAGGTCTTGGTTTCTGTGTTCTTGTAACAGGCAGAACTTCTCTGCACAAAGAACATTTTTTTCCAACCTGCAGATTCTTGATGTTTCTACTATTATCAAGTTCCTGAGTGTAAGATTGAAATTCTGGAAATGTGTAAGCTGCCAGGAGTGATATTAGATTCTCCTCACCAGGTCTATGAGCTTTCCAGAGGTACCTGGGGTTTCTCTGGATAAAGAGTTGGATTCTTCTAATTTTCTTTTATGTGGATGAAAGGCACAGTCTAAAACCCAATGATTTCAAAGGCAAAACTCCCACTAACCTGAACAGAGTTTGTCACAGGTTCTTTTATATATATATCCAAGTCAGTGGACTCCTCCTGCTCCTCCAACTACTACAGGTAGTTCCTGACTTACAACAGTTCATTTAGTGACCATTCAAAGTTACAACGGCACTGAAAAAAAGTGACTTCAATTACCTTTTTTTTCACCCTTACAACCGTTGCAGCATCCTGTTGTGGCCCGCCAGCGGCCTGTGCAGTTGGTAGCTGATTCCGACAGTGAGGAGGCTGGTGTGGTGATTTGCCAGCAGCCTGTGCAGTTGACACCCGAGTCAGACAATGAGGAGGCTGGAGAAGATGTGGTGCCAGAGGCGGGGATTCAGCCAGGGCCTTCAGAACCTCCAGAACCTCCCATAAGTGAAGAGGAAGAAGACGAGGAGCCTCTTCTCAATGTATGGGTGAGCAGAGCTGCCAAAAGGCAGGAATGGTTCCTCAGGAGGAGGTCTCCTCGAGAGCAAGGCTTGGGGCTAATTGGCCACTCCCCTAGCCTATTTAAGGAATGACGACGGCTGAGGCAATTTGCAGAAAACAACTTCATTCATGTTCCTTCGCGTATTGACTTCAGAAACGTTTGATTGACTCTTGCTTCTCTCTTGTCATTTTTCCTGCAAATTGCTTCTGGGCATTCTGCCAACCACAGTAAGCTTATGGTTAAAGACTGTGCCTCAGAATTGAGTTATTATTCCTTGGACTCTTGTTGGCTGTTAATGAAGTTAAATTAACAGCCTTTGTTCAGAAAAGACTGATTTAAACTGTACTTGTGTTTGAACAACTACTAAGAAAGCTCATTAGTAGTCCTCAATTAGTAAACTAAGGTTTATGTGTGTGCTGCATTCTTTGTGGTCCGTAGCTGGGGCAGAACACCTGCGCTGTCTACAGAGGGGCCTTACAGGGACAGGACAACAGCAAACTTGGTGCCGGTCATTTTGTAGGCAGCCTGTCCTCTCAGAGAGCTAAATTGCATCGCTATGTTTATAAAACTGCCAGCGAATCTACTAATTTTTTTTCCTTCCACCTCCACGAATCCATCTCCCATTGAACCTTCTGTTTGCAAAATGTGTCTCTGTTAGATGAAAGATGGGAAATGAATCTCTCCTACCTTTTTTAGTTTTATGAGTTGCTCACCAGTTGCTCACTAGGCTTCTTGCTCAACATTTAATTATCTTCCTTTATGAAAATGAGAGAAAGCTGACAAAACCTAATTGAGGTTCCGGTGGTAGCATTGCCAGTCTTATCCCCACCTCTCTCACTTTGATTTAAAAAAACAAACAAACAGAAATATTCCCTCTCAATTTGTTACCAGCGCTTGCCTTTTTTTTCTTTTTTTCTTCTTTAGAATCTGGCTCATCTTTTACGATCTATTTCCTTGTCTGTCTGTCTTTTGCTGATGCTACATGAAACCGGTATGGTAATAATGGGTCCAGAGCAGATGTGGGTTTCAGCAGGTTCTGACCAGTTCTGGAGAACCGGTAGGAGAAATTTTGAGTAGTTCGGAGAACCGGTAGTAAAAATTCTGACTGGCTCCGCCCCCATCTATTCTCTGCCTCCCAAGTCCCAGCTGATTGGGAGGAAATGGGGATTTTGCAGTAACCTTCCCTTGGAGTGGGGAGGGAATGGAGATTTTACAGTATCCTTCCCCTGCCACGCCCACCAAGCCACACCCACAGAACCGGTAGTAAATAAATTTGAAACCTACCACTGGTCCAGAGGTTGGACTGAGGCCAAGAACCCCCAGATTCAAATCCCCATTTGACCAAGAAATTCACAGAGTGGTGTTATTAAATAAAGAGAAGATAAAGATTAGCCTTCAAACCTCAAAAATACACTTTTCCCAAAAAGGTTTCCACAATTTTGGCCATTGTTGAAACTAGGTATTAAACATCCTATAGCTCTGAGATATGGCCCCTCAAACTTGGACTAAGAATATGTGTTTTTCCATCTGGTTTTTCTCCAGTGTTATATTTTTATAAGCTTAAAAGCAACAGAATCTTTTTTGGCTAGAACATGTAATAGAACATAATGCAATACATAATAATCCTTCATTGTTGATGATTAGTAGACTAGAAACTAGTCCAGTAAGGGAATTAGAAGTACCTATTACTGTTTGTTTGTTTGTTTTTTGTTGTAAACCTTGAGAAAAATAAGGGAATGGGACCGAAAAGCAATCTTCAAATACTCAAAATGTCAGATTATTCATGAACTGGAAGAGACATGGTAACAAGGTCACCAATGAATAGGCATAGCAACTAAATCAGCCAATTGGGAGCTGAGACAGACTGGAGCCTGGGCGTGTCTTAGTCTGCAGCTTCTGAGTCTCTGCAGAGAATTGAAACAGAAACTAAACACGTCTGGGCTTGCTTCTCTGCTAGCATGCTCTGTGCTGAGATCTAAAATGAAACTAGCCTTGTCTATCTGCTGAAATGAAATTGGAAACTGATCTCTCTACTTGTTACCACATTGAAAGAACTCTACTATTGGTATTGTAAAATTTACTTCATCTGTTATTATGTATATGAAGAAGTTAATGAATCCAGCCGAGTCAGTTACCTGTGTGTGCTTCTGGATTTGATTTTTGCAAGAAACTCTGACACAAAAGAATGCCACATAGACAAGCTCAAAATGTGCTCTCTATCGTTCCAGCATGCAAGATATGGAATAATGGATTTCAGTTAAAGGAAGACCAATTCCAGTCGAAGGTTGGAGACCCCTGCACTATGGTGAAGCATGTTGAAACCAACATGCAAACAGAACTACAATTATACCCTGAAAGTCATCCCTTGGAGACTTTTGAAATACCATTCCCCGATGGAAAACTGCTTTAAAAAAATATGTCTTTTGGAAAAGGGCCTACAGAAATGCACTTAATCGTGAATATAACTTGCAAAATTCGTATTTCCAGATTAAATGATTGGCTTACAAAACGTAACTGGGATTACTATACAAAGAATCTTTCCCTAGCAAAAGAAAGAAAGAAAGAAAGAAAGAAAGAAAGAAAGAAAGAAAGAAAGAAAGAAAGAAAGAAAGAAAGAAAGAAAGAAAACAGAAAAGTGTTAGCTTTGTTCTATGGCCTGTTGTACACTGAATTTAAAAAACCCAAATCATTTAATCAAGAGCAGCAGGGGGAAAAAAAGGAGACAAGTTTCAACAGAAATTAGATCTAGAGCCATACAACTCTGGTCAGAAGAACAAATCTTTTCAACGGACAAAAAAGTGAATAAAACTTTCATCATTTTTTTTTTTTTTAAATTCATGGCTAGGAAAAAGGCAAAAGAATGAGAGCTCATTAATTACCATCTTCTTGTAAACTGGGAGGTCGACTAACTGGAATATGCATATTATAGCTGTAGCCCCTGCAGAGAAGGTAGCCAAGAGAGCATCTTCTTCTAGGGTGGGGAGGGAGAAAAGACATATTAAAAATGCTGTTTGGGGGATGTTTGGCTCACGTCTACGTTGGCAGATCGCCCAACTCAAGGTCATTGAGGAATCAGCCAAGGGAAACAAGATTTCTACGTTATGCAGATGTATGTGCATGAATCATGTCCCTAATGTACTCCCTGTACCAAGCTTATTCGTTCCTCTGCCAATACAATGACATGATTATGGCAGTCTGTTCCCTGAAGGCCTTCAAAATGAGATTTGCTTGCCAGTTATCGCCTCTTGCATACAAGTTTTTTTAAAAAAGAAGAAGAGTTACTAAGTACTGCAGATACCATTCTTTAAATTGCACTTGGGGCTTCAGAGCCTGCTTCACCCCGAGAAAGATACAAAATATGATTAGATGCGAAAACACGATGAGCAGAGAAAGCAGAAGAAAAAAAAAATATATCTTGAAAGATGAAATGGAGGCGGTAGAAAGGGAATTGGAATGGAAATCTCCATGTTTGGATTAACCATCGTTTCATCTCCTTCGTTTCTCTGGTTTGATATAAAACCTATTGAAGTTAATGTAAAGTTCCCATTGATTTCAGCAGGCTATTAAATCGTTCTTCTAATCTACACACAGGCCTGAGTTGCAATAGCAATAGCATTTAGACTTCTATACCACTTCACAATGCTTTACAGACCTCTCTAGTCACCATATTGCCCCCAGCAATCTGGGTCCTCATTTTACCCACCTTGGAAGGATGGAAGGCTGAGTCAACCTTGAGCCTGGTGAGATTTGAACTGCCAAATTGCAGGCAGCCGGCAGTCAGCAGTAGTAGGCTGCAGTACTGCACTCTAACCACTGCACCACCATGGCTCTTATGATTGGGCCTTGCTTTTTTTTTTTAAAAAAATCACACCTTGCTAAGTTTACATCTTTAGTAGGGAGGGAGGAAGGGGGGAAGGGAAGGGGAGGGAAGGGAAGGGGAGGGGAGAGGAAGGGAGGGGAGGGAGGGAGGAAGGAAGGAAGGAAGGAAGGAAGGAAGGAAGGAAGGAAGGAAGGAAGGAAGGAATCCCAACCGTGTTCACTTTGCATTATAACTCCGCATTCTACAGCTTTAAGCATTTTGGGGAGGTCCTAACTCCAAAGTCTTCTCAATATAATACAGTGCATGTGAATAATTAGGAAACTTGTGTGAGTCTAACAAATTATTTTCTGTCCTCTAGCTACTATATATGCTTGGTCATTTCTGCCCTGCAGCTTCTGGGCTGTCACATTAGGACCGCTGGAATTTCTGCCAACTGAGCATTCCAGACACATCAAATCCCCTTCCAATTTCTTATATTTTGTGTTGATTCAGTTCTCCGTTGATTAGATCCAGTTCCAATTCCAGGCAACTGGAATTCTTGAAATTAGAAAGTCGACGGCACCGGAGAAGCATGTCTTTGCGGAAAATCAGCATTTGAATAGGGGCGCGGGTGGGTTTGTAACTCATAAATTAGGCCAGTACTGGCCTTCTTTTCTTTACTTTTGAGTCCATTTCATGATTAATTTAGTTCCAGTGAATTATTTTTATTCGCGCTGGAGCAGAAAACACATTTCCTAGCCTATTAATCTCCACTCCGGACCCATTTAGAGAAGTAAATGAGGGAGAAGTCATTTGAACACTTTGTTCTAAAAACAAGACACTTCTGGAATTCTAAAGCATCCTAAAACATTATTGTCCCCTGAAAGGGACAATAAAAAATCATCAAAATAAGGAGCAAGGAATCTGCTGATGCGGTTAATTCTAAAGGTATGTGTTGTTTTTTTCCCCCTTGAGCAGCAAAAGCAATGAGCAAAATTTCTGGAAACCATTTCTTTGAAAACACTTTTTTTGTTTAGAAGAGAAAGTACTTTTCATTCTCTCAGCCCTTATAAACTTACCTACCCTGTTTCCCTCAAAATAAGACATCCCCTGATAATAAGCCCAATCGGGCTTTTGAGCGCATGGCAATAAGGCCAAGCACTTATTTCAGGGTTCAAAAAAATATAAGACAGGGTCTTATTTTCGGGGAAACACGGTATCTATTTATGCTGCAATACAAATATTTGTGTCAATCTTTTCAGGGGGTGAACAGGCTGAGCCTGAGGGTGGGGTCAAATGAATCATCAGTTTGGAGTCTTCTAGACCCCCATAAGAAACCCAAGTCCTGCATTCAATAAAATAGTTCTTTGAGAAAGCTGAAAGTCTTGGAGTGCTGAATTGGTTGGGTTCATTAGTCGGAATCTTGATACCTGCCTCCCTTGAAGACTCTTGACTCTTACCTGGCAACAATTTGCCGTGACCTTAGATGAGATTCTTGTGTATTGTTGTTCAGTTGCTACATCATTTTTTTTTAATTAGATTTATATGCCGCCCTTCTCCGGAGACTCAGGGCGGCTTACAATGCGTTAAGCAATAGCCTTCATACTTTTGTATATTTTATACAAAGTCATCTTATTGCCCCCACAACTGGGTCCTCATGTCTGTTTTTTGTGACACCAGGCCTCCCTGTCTTCCGCTGTCTCCTAGAGTTTGCCCAAATTCATGTTCAGCAGCTGTGATGGTGCAATGGTTAGAATGCAGTATTGTAGGCAAACTCTGCCCACAGCTACAGTTTGATCCTGATAGCTCAAGGCTCAAGGTTGACTCAGCCTTCCATCCTTCTGAGGTTGATAAAATGAGGACCCAGACTGTTGGAGGCGATAGGCTGACTCTGTAAACCACTCAGAGAGTGCTGTAAAGCACTATGGAGCAGTGTATAAATCAAAGTGTTATTGCTATTCATTGTGTCAATGACAATATCTAACCGTCTCATCCTCTGCCGTCCCCTTCTCCTTTTGCCTTCCATCTTTCCCAAGATCAAGGTCTTCTCCAATGAGTCCTCCCTTCTCATTAGGTGGCCAAAGTATTTCAGCTTCAGCTTTGGTATCTAGCCTTCCAAAGAAAAGCCAGGGCTGGTATAGTATAGGCATAGCAACTAAGTCAGCCAATTAGGAGCTGAGATAGACTGGAGCCAGGGCATGTCTTAGTCTACAGCTTCTGAGTCTGTGCAGAGAAACAAAACTGAAATCAGTGTGTGTGTGTGAACTTGTCTGCTGCTGGAACTGAAAGCAATCTCTCCTCTGCCTGTGAATCTGTTGTTGGTATTGTAAATTTACTTCATGTATTATATGTATATAAAGAAGTTAATGAATCGTGCTGAATCAGTTTATCTGTGTGTGCTTCTGGATTTGATTTTTGCAAGAAACTCTGATACCCTCCCCCCTCATTTAGAGGTGAACGATCCACTCTATATTCTTGCTTTTGGCTAAGTTTACATTTTTTTACTTCATTATCAATAGTTTGTAAGGGAAGGGCTGGGGAGAAGAAACACTTTACCAAGCCTCTAAAAACATGCTTGTTTGGAAAGCTCCCAATTATTATGTTAATAAAATACAGGGCAGTTATAGTTGGAAAGGAAAATGAACTGGCATGTAAGTCTCCACCTAACATGTAATAATCATCTGGTAATCCTTTGCTATTTCATAATCCAAAGGAGGAGGGGGGAAAGTCAATCAGCTATCACAGTCTGCTAAGAGTTGCAAAGCTCATTCATTTGCAGCCGGTGTATAATTTGAATAACCTTGCAGACTGCATTAACAAGCAACACAATGGTAGGGGGTACCCATCGCCAGCTTTGATGTCTTCCATTTCGGTTTCCAAATTAACCCCCCCACACACTCACCTGCCCTGTCCTCAGATGCATTCGGTGTTATTTGATAAATTAATTATCTTGGTGACATAGCCAGGAGAAAACCTCGCCTGGCCCTTGAGCCTTGCTTCAATGTTGGATAACCAACTCAGGAAGCCACCCGGGGTGAAATGCTACCAGTTTGGGGCGGTTCCCTGGAACCGGTAGTGAAAATGCTACTGGTTCACCCGAACCAGTAGTTAAAAACTGCTTTAAAAAGTAAAAAAAAAAAAAAAAAGTTCCTATGATCGCACAGCACAGCTGATCATCTGAACTTTTTTTAAAAAAAATTAAAGTATTTTTTTACTACTAGTTTGGGCGAATAGGTAGTAAAAATTATGCTTTAACAAGTTTAAAAAAGGTTCCGACAATCAGCTGTGACAATCAGCTGTTTTTTACTACCTATTGCCCGACCCGGTATTTTTGTGTAAAGTGTGATAGTTTGTTTTTGAGCTCTCTGTGACTCTGTCAGGTTCCTGCTTGTTGCAGGGGCCATTTTGTGTGATGTCCAGTTGCTTTTGCATCGTGTGAGCGTCAGTTGTGTAGCTTTTGTGTTATTTTTGGGTAAAGTTGGATAGTTGGTTTTCCAGGTCACATGACCACCAAGCCACACCCACCCAGTCACATGACCACCAAGCCATGCACACAGAGACAGTAGGGAAAATTTTTGAATTTTATCACTGAGGCCACCTAAATTTCAGAATCCAAAAAAAAAAAAAAATGTTAGTTGGGTAATAAGAGAGAAGAGCAATGAGTGGAAAGTGCAGACAGCTCAGGAAAACATTAATGGAAAGGAGATAAATTAGAATGGGCCACTTATTAGGTGCAATGTGGTGTCCATTTGAATAATGGGCATATTCATTAGTGCCAAAGAGGCTGTGAAGAATGTGTTGAACGGAGCTGGTAGATTGAGGCTGACTGTTTGCCAAGAGATGAAGGGAAAGAAGAAGCGAGGAGGGGAAGAGGGAAGGCAAATTCACCTTTGAGAAATTCTCTCTCTCTCTCTCTCTCTCTCTCTGTCTCTCTCATTTTTTTTTTTTTTTTTTTTTGCATTTGAATGATGCCAGCAACATAGGGCATCTTGTCATCTCTTCTAGGGCCACAAATTAAGCACAAGAGGAGATTCAAGGGAAGATTAGATTATACTCTTGCAAACAGAGCCTGTGATAGAGATGCAAAGATCACTCCTCATCCTGTCTATCTCAGCATTTCTATGCATACAGTCATTAATTCATTCCAAAAATTCAACCTCGGTCTGCACATTTAAAGCCTCCACACCCAGATGGAAATAGGCATTGGCCTTATGCGCAATTTTCTGCAATGTGTGCATTTAGTTAAGACAGCTCACCCTGACATCCTAACATGGTCCTTTGTTTTTGATGCAACCTTTTGCATGTGCGTGCACTTTGGTACCCAGATTTTCCCCACCTGCAATGTCTTTGCTGAGAAATATTCTAAGAACTAGAAGTATTCTAAATGCTAGAAGACTCTGAATTAGACGGCTTGTTCATATCTCCCCAGATGCAGTTTGGGTAGATCACACCATTCCACCTAGAAAGAAACATATAGTCGGTTTCTCTGAAAGGCCTGTCTTGGTTTTAATACAACCATCACAGCATCCCCATGGTCACGTGGTCAAAATTAGGAATAGCATGTATTTATAATGGTTGCAATGACCTGGGGCAGTGGTGAAATCCATTTTTTTTTACTATCGGTTCTGTGGGCGTGGCTTGGTGGGCGTGGCTTGGTGGGTATGGCTTGGTGGGTTCCTACCCCAGTCTGGGACCAGCCAGAGGTGATATTTCTCCAAACTGTTCAAAATTTCTGCTACCGGTTCTCCAGAACCTGTCAGAACCTGCTGGATTTCACCCCTGTCCTTCTATCATCTAATGCTGTCTGTTCAAAAATTTGCACTAACAAGTACCGAAGTTCCACCATGGTACAAAATAGCAACATCTGCAAGATGGAAATATTCCCACTGATAGCCTGATAAGTGTAGTTAATTTAACAGTGGCATCTCTTAATTCAGAGATAGGGCAGATCTCTGTACAGCCAACTTGGGATGCACCTTGTCCAAATATTTCTTCCATATAATTAGCCATTGGTACTCTTTGTAAGCTTCGGGTTCTCTTGATTTCCCCTGCCTAATATCAACAAGATGAAATGTTTTCATTTCATTTCTTACTAACCAAATCAGCTCGATTTGACTTTGAACCTCCTGGAATGAATATGCTACTGATGTGAACGTTCGAAAACACATCCCAAGTTCAAATCTGTTCCATGTTTAATCTAGCTTGCCAAGATCTTCAAATCTGAGGATTCATCTCAAGTAAGAGTAGATTACTTTGCTTCCCTGTGATCCGAGCAATCTTTTTTAACACAAAGGTCTGTTTTGAATGCCTTCTGACAGTTTGCGTATCACCCCAACCACACGTCTTCACTTCTCGTTCATGCACAAACTCACTGCCCACAACCTTTTCCTTATCCTCCAGCACACAATTAATTAAATGAGCACTTGTAGGAAAAATAGATAGAAACCATCTTGCTTTCTTGTCCTTCTTTGTACTCTAATGCTCTTTTTGAACTTTTGTGGTCCCTCTTCTTTTAGCCATCTGATTGCCTGACCTGTTGCACAGGTCAGGGTCTTCACACTTCTGCAGGCTGTATTCATTTGTTTGTGAGGGTCTGCAGGGCAAACTCAGTTGCAGCTCTGATTTCCTACCCGTGTCTGAAGCAGCTACAAATCCTTTTCCTTTGTGACTCTCCAAGATGCTGTTGCATGTTTTAGTGACATTGATATAGTGACACAATCAAGGATCACTTTCCTGAGCCAAGCCTTTCAAGATATATGATACCCAAACCTTAAAGAAGAGCATCCTGCCAAATGAATTGCTCAACCCCTTACTTGCCTCCCAGAATTGTGGGTGCTCAATTGCTGGAGGTTTTCAAAGTAAAGACTGGACATTCATTTGTCCACAGTGGTATAAGGACTCCTGCCTTGAGCAGGGGGTTTGCGCTGGAAGACCTCCAAGGTCCCTTCCAGCCCCATGAATCTATGAAATTACTGTTGACCCTTGATTCTGACCACATGCCTTCAATGGTTGCTCTGGTCCAATTGTTGAAGCAAAATGCTCCTCTCTTAATGCAAGGTTTACAATCTTAGCGACAGGCAAAGGTGTCAGAGATGTGTTTTTAAGAATAGAATAGAATAGAATAGAATAGAATAGAATAGAATAGAATAGAATAGAATAGAATAGAACAATAGAGTTGGAAGGGACCTTGGAGGTCTTCTAGTCCAACCCCCTGCTTAGGCAGGAAACCCTAACCACTTCAGACAAATGGTTGTCCAACATCTTCTTAAAAATTCCCAGTGTTGGAGCATTTACAACTTCTGGAGGCAAGTTGTTCCACTGCTTAAATGTTCTAACTGTCAGGAAATTTCTCCTTAGTTCTAAGATGCTTCTCTCCTTGATTAGTTTCCGCCCATTGCTTCTTGCCCTGCCTTCAGGTGCTTTGGAGAATAGCTTGATTCCCTCTTCTTTGTGGCAGCCCCTGAGGTATTGGAACACTGCTATCATGTCTCCCCTAGTCCTTCTTTTCATCAGACTAGACATACCCAGTTCCTGCATTGATGTCCAAAATCCTACCCTTATTTCTTTGGTAGCTTCAGCACCCAGAAAGTTGTCTTCCGCCTTTTTCTTGGACCATTACCTCTTCTCCTGAAGTCTTATCAGGTCATCTGATGTTGCCTTCATGAACTGTCCTCACAGTCCACAACCCCCAATCCCCTTAAAATTTAGGAGTTGTCTCACCTGGGAAGATAAAGTGCCAGCAACCACATTGGGCATCTTATTATTATTATTTTTTGACAATAACTTTCATGCCTCATTTGCCAGAAACGCTAATAGATCCTACTCAAAGCTCTCTGCATTCTTTCGCATTTGTCATCACCAGCAAGGAGATGGTAATTGGGACCATTTCCTCTTTTCAACAGAATCCAGAGTGAAACAAAACCTCTTTTTAAGTATGTCTCTCTACTTCCCCCACCTCCCTACTTTCTCAGCTTGGCTGTCTAATATACCCCCTCCTCTTTTTTTGCTCCCCTGTTGTTCTTCCAGTGAATCTAGACTTGAAAATCTTTTCTATGCACTGCAGGGAATAATATGCTATTTGTTTCCAGGATGATGCTTATGTATTGGGCTCAAGTTGGCTCAAATGGATTTTAAGGTGGATTAGTGGCACGGGAGAGAATAAATTATTCTAAGTGGAGACCCCCTGGAAACAAAAGCCCTTCTTATCAACTTAGTGTCCCCCCCTTTTTTCTTATAGCCAGCAATGGCTGAACCTAGAAAGAGAGAAGGCCTTGGAGTCTTAGGTAGGTGTCTACCTATCTACAATTTAGCTTCCTCCACAGAATCCTCATTGTTTCTTCCATGGGTTATTATTTATTATTTAGCGTATGGTGGTGATGCATGAGCCAGGAGACTACAGTGTTAATACGAAGTAGTTTTTTGGTTGCTGACGATTGTTGATCTGTTCAGTACATGCCCATGCACTATCCAGAGTGCACCACAGGGGGCGATCTAGCTCCGTACTCAGAAGACTTGATGGCATTCTGCAGTGTCATTTGGGGCTTTTTCCCATCACCAATGTCACCTTACATTCAGGCATCGCTTTCAGGCAGGTCCGGCACCGATTGAATTTGTACTGCTGCTTGAAGCATTGTTTTGTTCTCACCAAAGTGGTACCTATTTATCTACTTGCATTTGCATGCTTTCAAACTGCTAGATGGGCAGAAACTGAGATAAGTGATGGGAGCTTCATACAGTACTAGGACTCGAACTGCAGGAGCACAGTCCTTCTCTGGCACCTTTAAACCACTGAACCATTGTGTCTCTTTCTTTCACAGGCAATAACTAGGGAAGCATACTCCAGCAACATGCAAAGAGCCACAACAATACTACAATTAAAATACATGGATTTAGAAGTAGAATTCCTTTTCCAGGCATTGTCCCATTCTGTTTGACATGTATCTTTGAGCCATGGTAGATTCAACTCTCTTCCCTTTTGTTCTCTCCTGCTTTTGATCTTTCCCTATTGCCCCCTCTCCTTTCTTTCTTTCTTTCTTTCTTTCTTTCTTTCACTCTCTTCCATTGCTTTCGACTTTTCTTCATCTATTGAAAACGAGTGACAGAAAATCACCTGATTGGAGTGTTCAGGGAGGTTCAAACAGTTAATTGATTTGGCTTGTTTATTTTAATCAATTAGTCAGCACAGAAAACCCAAGTATATGAAGTATAAAATATAAATGTATGGCATTCAGTCTGGATTCCTGAAAGACCAGTTACCTCCACTTGTTTCTGCCCACCAAGTACGTTCCAGCATTGTGGGTGTATTCCAGGTTCTCTCCTTTTAAAATTGCCATCTTGTCTGACCAAGAAAATACTCCTTCTCTGTTGCATCTCCACTCTTCTGAAACAGCATCCTTTGAGAGATTAAGGATGCTACCCCATCCTGTGGTGTTCTGAAAGCTTTGGAAACTTGGCTTTGGTTCAAGGCAGTGGTGGGTTTCTACCAGTTTGCACCGGTTTGAGCGAACCAGTAGCCGTAAATTGGCCTGGGTTGCCAAACCGGTAGCAACCCCTGGCTGGCCACAGCCCCGAACCAGTCACCGCTCGCTTGCTCCGCCCACACGACTGCTGGGAAGTGGCTGGCGAAGAGGCAGCGGCTGGGAAGCTTCTCACAGTCGCATCAAAAAAGAAAAAGTGTCCCAGCCACCACAGGCCACCAAAAACTACTGGTAGTCACTGAAAAAACAGCTGCCATCACATCCCATTGCCTGCTGTGTCGCACTCAGACTGACACATCCCATTGCCTGCTGCGTCAGTCCTACCATTTTCTGTGGGCGTGGCTAGGTGGGGGGGAGGTCATGTGGCTGAGTGGCCATGACCGTGACATCAAGTTGGCCACACCCACTCAGTCACATGATCACCAAGCCACGCTCACCAAGCAAGTCACGCCCACAGAACTGGTAGTAAATTTTTTTGAAACCCATCACTGGTCCAAAGCTTGCGGTTTATGCTTATTACTTTTTAGTAGCCCTCAACCTACGACCACAATGGAGCCCAAAATTCCTGTTGCCAAGTAAGACAGTTGTTCAGTGAGTTTTGCTCCCGTTTTATAACCTTTCTTGCCACGATTGTTGAGGGAATCACTGCAGTTGTTAAGTTAATGACATGGGTGTCAAGTGAATCTGATTTCCCCCATTAACTAGCAAAAGAGGATCATGTGTCCCCAGGTCAGGGGTGAAATCCAGCAGGTTCTAACAGATTCTGGAAAACCAGTAGTGGAAATTTTGAGTAGTTCGGAGAACCGGCAAATACCACCTCTGGCTGGCCCCGAGTGGGGTGGGAATGGTGAGTTTGCAATATCCTTCCACTGAAGTGGGGTGGGAATGGGGATTTTGCAGTATCCTTCCCCTGGAGTGGGGAGGGAATGGGGGTTTTGCAGAATCCTTCCCCTGGAGTGGGGAGGGAATGGGGATTTTGCAGTATCCTTCCCCTGGAGTGGGATGGGAATGGAGATTTTGCAGCATCCTTCTCCTGCCCACCAAGCAACACCACGCCCACCAAGCCACGCCCACAGAACCGGTAGTAAAAAAAAATGGATTTCACCACTGTAGTAGGCACTGATCAGAATGTGTGCAATACACATAGAGAGTTTTTTTTAAAAGAGGCAATGCTGCTGTTAGTAAGAAAATGGGAGACACTAATTTAAATAATCCCAATCTTGTTGGCTAGAAAGTTATCTTGCAGGCTATAAAAGTAATCTAACATTAATCACACTGAGAAATGACAGATTTGGCCCACAGACTGCCAGCTGCCAACTTTTCAAAAGACATTTTGCAAAACCTTAATAATAAAAAGAAAAGCACTATGGAAACATTAGCATACTGACTCAGTTCTGAAAGATATTTTCTCCAGTTGATCTGTCTATTAATACAGAAGGAGGCAGAAGTTGCCAGAATTTCAAAGAATTTCAACTAAGGACTATAACATAAGAAATATAAATGGGTAACAAACAGCACGGATGGTGCAATTCTTTTCCAAGTGCAGACAGACTTAATTCTGAATTTCTTCAGGAAATTTAGGTTCTGAAACTTTGGCCCTCTTTTGTTAATCTGACACATGTTTTTATTTGTTAGATTTCCAGTGGGTCTGAAGTTTGCCTTCTTTCCTCAAAGTTATCTTGTTCAAAGCCTTTAGCAGCTCCAAATTCTAAAGCTGGAATCCTGATTTATGTCTTATATGCACCCATCTAGCCAGATCCTAATGATTCCCTTTCATGACACCAATCACTTGTCAGGCTAGCTTCGGATTTGAAACTCACATAAATGTATCATTTCTACATTCATCTGTAATAGTCAGCATAAGTAAGCTAAAGAAATCCCTCTATTTCCCTTCTAGTTTCCTTCCTTCCTTCCTTCCTTCCTTCCTTCCTTCCTTCCTTCCTTCCTTCCTTCCATCCATCCATCCATCCATCCATCCTTCCACCTGCTAGAAACATTAAACACAATAAGCAAGACAGTAAATACGGTTTCCAGCATCAAGAACAGGTGGTGCTAATGACTGCTAAAGCATCCCTGAAGAGCAAGACTAAGAGCCCATCATAAATTATGGAACAGTTTTGATATGAAGAAGGAAGAGCCAATGCAGTCTTGTGTTGGAGGAAAAACATGGGAGAAGAATTATTTCAACAACAACAGCATCCCCCCAAAAAAATAAAAATCATTGAGTGAACTGGAATGCCTTGCAAATTGATAGCAATAGCACTTATATACCACTTCACACTGTTTTACAGCCCTCTCTAAGTGGTTTACAAAATCAGCACATTTCCCCCCAAAATCTGGGTCCTCGTTTTATTGACTTTGGAAGGCTGTAAGGCTGAATCAACTTTGAGCTGGTCAGGATTGAACTGCTGGCAGTGGGCAGAGTTAGCCTGCAATACCACATTCTAACCACTGTGCCACCATGCCTCTTGATGCTTTACCTTTCTCCACCCTTTGTGGAGGATTTAAGATAACTGCTTATTTGTTAGTCACCATACTCCTGTTTGGACTTATAATACAGGACTGTCATCTGTTCCTACAGGTCTATTGTAAACAACTAACCTGGAGGTTTTAAAACTGGTAAAGACTTGAGTCTCTCAACCACACTTGGACTGATGGGCAAAGGATATAGCAAGGAAGAGTTCACATGAGGCACACCTTTGTGGTTAGATTGCAATGATTAGGAATTACAATAAGAGCAATCACGCCCAACAAGAAAACAGTCTCCATCAACAGGTGATAGCTGATTTGGCGATGCAACTCAGTTCTTACAAGAACCTCCGACTTAAGGTTGCTTCCTGCTCTGATCAATTTGAATGACTGGTTCTGTTAAATACAGATGGTCATTCTTTCCTCTCAAGTAAAACAAGTTGAGTCTGCTGGGAACAATGGACTGAGATTTGCATACATTGTGGTCAGTGTCAGAAAACAGGGAATGGGATCAACAACCTTGCTTATTAGATTTTGGCAAGCCTGATTAGAAAAACAAGGTTCGGGTTTAGCCTTAAGGATGTTGAACCACCACATCATGAGATTTTAGATGAAACCTGGTTTCAGTTCTTCGTTATCATTTTGAAATTGCTAATCATGTTATCTTATATACAATACAATGCAATGCAATGCAGTGAGGTGTGGTATTCATTTACCTTTGCTACCGGTTCGCAAATGTGAGTGTGCCATCTCCGTACATGTGCAGAGCTTTCCACGCATTCACAGAGCGTCAAAAACGGGATATGATGACTTCTGGGCAGGTGGGCGGAGCCTCCCGCAGCCACCGCTACAGATTCGCCTGAACTAAATAGAACCGGCTGAATACCACCACTGAATACGATACGATACGATACGATATGATACGATACACTACACTATAATATATAATTATATGTATAAAATATAATTCTCTTTTCCTATACCTTTCCCATTAATCATTAGATAAACATGTCTGTTATTGTATTAATACATTACTATGGTTATTTTTGTTGATTTTTTGTTCAAATGTATTTTTGCCGTTGCTTGTTGTGGTGGTTACGGTTGTTGTTTTTCTGATACACCACTCAGCGCCGGTTTGAAAAGTAACAGCAAAGCAATTTTCATAATCAGATACAAACCTCCAATAACTTGCACAGCTGGATGGAAAATAGCTCAACAAAGCAGCCGAAAATGATATGGCTAATGATCGCGGATGCTCATCTCAGGCTAAATACCAGCACACACACCATAGATAAACCATGACCCTATAACACACAGAAATGCAGAGAACCACCATCAAAACTACATTTCTAAAACAAGCTGAAAAAAGGAAAACAAAACTCCAAATCAAACTGCTCAAGCAAAACTCCAGAAGAAAGAAAATAGGTTCCTGAACTCAAATGGATGGCCAACATGTCCAGCTGTCCACTCGCCATTGTTAGAACACAGTATGCTCCCGAAAGAGCTCAACTATAGCACAGATGATACTCGTCAGTTAGAATCTTTTGCAGCAGTAAAAACAGAATTTAAAACCATAAGGATTTGCCACAGAGACCCATGGAATCGTAAGGCAGACAACCCAGAAGATCAGAAGAAAACCAAATCAGAAGCAATTCAAAGAGGAACATCCCCCAAAAATTCAAAGCAGAACATCCCCCCAAAACCTAAAGAAGACCAAACCCTCACCATCCTCCCTGAAGGCAAAGGATGAACCATAATTGTCCTGGACAGAACCCAAAACATACAAAAAACCAAAGAACTATTGGAGGGCATAGAAACCGACATCCTAGTAAACATCAAAGCAATACAGAACTGAGACAACCTGATCAAGAGAATCCTTCACAACCCAATCAAGAAAGTCAAATCACAAAAGGAGAACGATGGTAGATACAAAGCAGTGGACCTGTCCTCTCACACTTCTATGGCTGGCCAAAAATACACCTAACTGACATACCTCTTCATCCAATTGTATTATTACTAGGGACCTCAAAATCGAATAAAGAACTTACCCCAAAAAAATAAAATTCGGGCATCTCAATGCTACTTTTGTATTTCCATCCTTATCTTTCTGTTTGCACAAGATATCCCCTAGTAGCTAAAATGTAAACCCAGCCAACACCTTATAGTCTATGGAACTAGAAAGCTCCTTTTAGCAGCTGACATTAATTTCTATGTCAGATTACATAAGGCCGAAAAAACATCAACACACACACACACACACATACCCAAACCACAGACACACAGACACATAGCATGCAAGAATAGTGCACAAAGGTCCCATTTTCTGCTACTTCGAAAGCCAACCGCTAATTTGGTTCCAGATAAATTGTTACTGGCCTGACCTTTGAGACTGGAGATCAGCAATTTCCTCTTCCAGGTCCAATAGAGTCTCTGCCTGGCTCATCACCTTCTTGCTGCACGGCAGGGATTTAAGCTGAAGGACCAGAAGTCCAAGGCAGAATTTGGCACCCATCTCCTCCAGTTCCGAAGTTCCTATCTGAAGACCCTAGAAGCAAAAAAACAAAAAAGGGAGAGAAAGTAATGTTAGAACCTAGAGGGAAATCCCATAATCAGAGGTAGCTTGGTTCATTCCTTTTAGCTGCACTGCTCCCGAGAAAGCAAAAAAGGCAAATGATTGTTCCCAAAATTTTCACAAATGGATATGAAAGTGGATGAAAACAAAGAGCCTTTGGCAGGCTGTGGGAAGGAAAACATGCAGGCAGTGATTTTTGGATACAAAGAGAGATGTCTTACAACGTGCAAGCCAGTGATCCTTCAGAGTCCCAAACCTCCGCTACCTTGGTCTTCTCAGTAGACTCTCTCTTTACTTTCTTGCTACAATGAACTAAGAGAAATGTTGCCCCAGGCAGAGTTGAAAAAACATTGAAATGAATTCCCTCAATTGTGATTTCTTTTCTCCAAACACCGCAGAAACTTAATGATCACTAAATCGCTCGTCTTCCACTTGTGTATGTAGATCTGTGTCGGTTCCCTTCCTTTTTACATCTGAGCCCTCCTCTCAACCCAGCCTGTCCCTGAAAACGTTGGCACAATGCCCGGCTTTTCAACCCTTATTAAAATTATTCCTAAGTAAACTAAACTTTAGGTGCGCTTCGATGCAACAAGGCTTCAATCAAAGCGCCTCTTTGAAGGAAGCCACCTCATCAAAGTAGTGGCAGATGAGAACCAACTACCCTGCTTTCATCCCGACACTAAAAGGGGCTTCTGCATATATATTGAGAGAATGAGACTTCATTCTGCCAGATGGGAATAGCCATTCATGTTGAGTTATCCCACTGTGAATCAAAGGGTAGAAATAGACTTTTTTTTTTTTTTTTTTTTTTTTAGCAAGAGGGTTGGCAATGATTCTGATTCGGCCAATGCCATAGAGTTGAGCAGAGTTGCCTCACACAGATTTACTAAATGAACACTTGACCTTCTTGTTAATTTTATTTGTTTGCATTCCTGCCTTTAACTAGACACAAAAACAGTTTTTTCCCCAAATGCCATCACTCTGCTGAACAAATAATTCCCTCAACACTGTCAAACTATTCACTAAGTCTGCATTACTATTACTATTAGTCTTCTCACCGTTCCTATCACCCATCTCCTCCCACTTATGACTGCATGACTGTAACTTTGTTGCTTGTATCCTTACAATTTATGTTGATATTGTTTCCTAGTATGATTTGATTGCTTATTTGTACCCTATGACTATCATTAAGTGTTGTACCTTATAATTCTTGACGAATGTATCTTGTCTTTTTATGTACACTGAGAGCATATGCACCAAGGACAAATTTCTTGTGTGAACAATCACACTTGGCCAATAAAGAATTCTATTCTATTATTATTTTTTACAAATACCTCAAGGTAGCGAACATATGGAACACACCTTCTTCTTTCTATTTTCCCCACAACAACAACAAATACCACACTGTGAGGTGGGTTGGGCTGAGAACGTAGAACAGAGGAGACCATGTGTTCAAGTCCCATCTTAGCCATGAGATACAGCTGGCTCAAAGTCCCCCAGCTGTATCTCATGGCTAAGATGGGACTTGAACACATGATCTCCTCTGTTCTACTTTAGTGCCTTAACCACTAGACCAAACCGGCTTCAGAAAGTATGCCCAGTATGGACCTCAGCTCATGGTAATTGTATGCATTGTGCTTTCTTAACAGCGTCACTAAAATGATGTGCAATTGCTTTTTTCCAGTCTCATTCTGAGTCTCATTCCACATCCAAGGACTAAACAAACATGTTTATCCACATGGTGCTTAAAAAACAACCTGCACCTGAACATCAGCAAGACCAAGGAGATGGTGTTGGACTTCTGGAGGAAGAGAAAGGAACCTGCCCCACTTTACATTGAGAGGGGGCTGTGTAGAGAGAGTCTCCTCCTTTAAAATCCTGGGAGTCCATCTCAGCGAAGACCTCACCTGGAAAAACAGCACAATCCAGGTGGCCAGGAAGGCCCAACAGAGACTCCGTTTCCTTAGGGCCTTGCGTAAAAACAGGGTGGAACAACAACTGATGACCTTCTTTTACTGGTCCACAATAGAAAGCATCCTCACTTATTGTATCACGGTATGGCATGCTGGTCTGACAGCCGCGGATGCAAAAACATTACAAAGGGTGGTGAATACAGCACAAAACATCATGGGTTGCCCCCTGATACCACTAGACAAGATCACTAGGACTCGCTGCTTTAGAAGAGTGAGGAAAATCCTTAGGAATGACACTCACCCTGGTCACCACTTCTTTACCCTCCTACCATCGGGAAGGGGATATAGAAGCATAGCCAGCCGCACAAACAGGCTGAAGAACAGTTTTTATCCATGGACTGTCAGGCTCCTGAATGCAAAATAACTACATAGTACGATGGACTGCAGGGCCGGCGCAACGTGTAACATGTTCACACTGGTGCAATAGAACTCGGTGTTTTGTTAATATGATTTATTGGGTTAGGGATTTTCTGTCTTCATTGTGAGTTGTATTGTGTTGGGGGTGTGTGCACTGAGGGAGCTCCACAATCTCATTGTACATATGTTGTGCAGTGACAATAAAGGTTATCATTATTACTACTAAACAAACCCATCTCAGTTTAGCTTCCAAATCCAGACAAACTTGGCTAGCTGCTGCTTAAGGATTTCCGTATTTCCTCCACCCCTCCTCAGTGTGGATAAGTGTGTTTTCCTGATTATAAGTTTGCTAAAGAGGCATAAACATTGGAGGAGCAGAGTTAAAAGCAGCACCGATTTATAGATTCAAAAAAAAAAAAAAAAAAATCTGAGCCAGCTTCTGGGTTTGTTCTTTGCACTGTTCACGATAGCTCCAATTAATATGCTGTCCAACCGCTTGCTGCCTGAATTAGTAAGGAAAGGAGACCGTCAATTTATTTATACCCAGCCGCAGGGCATCACCACTGTGTGTTTGTAAAGCTATTATGATGCAGAGAGCATTCTGTGAGCATACATGGGCAGAGGAGCTGGTAACAAGGTAGATAATGCCAACTATTATCCCCAGAGAGAGCACCTGGAATATTCTATTGCTCGGTGGACTTAATTTTCTTTCCCTCATTTTGTCAATAAACATGTGGGCTTTAAAACCTGGTGCTTCTTATTATTATTTGTGTGGGGCTAATGCATCAGCAGCTCCTATCTACGTAGCCTCTCCATTTACAAACAAACCTTCATTGGCAATAGTTCGGCTAGCCAAGTTGATAACCAAAGGCCTAGTCATGTCTTTCTCTGTACTTCTATGCATCCTCTGGAGGAAAGCTCATTTAATAATGAAAAGGATTAGCTTCTGAAGACAATGAAACCAAATATTAGACTTTCCCAGATAATAATTTGTGCAGCTCTGCTTTCCTGACTCTTGCTTAAGGTAAAGGTAAAGGTTCCCCTTGCAAATATGTGCTACTCATTCCTGACTCTAGGGGATGGTGCTCATCTCCGTTTCAAAGCCGAAGAGCCAGCGCTGTCCGAAGAAGACGTCTCCGTGGTCATGTGGCCGGCATGATTCAACGCCAAAGGTGCACAAAACGCTGTTACCTTCCCACCAAAGGTGGTCCCTATTTTTCTACTTGCATTTTTTAGGTGCTTTCGAACTGCTAGGTTGGCAGAAGCTGGGGCAAGTAACGGGAATGCACCCCATTACGCAGCACTAGGGATTTGAACCGCTGAACTGCCAACCTTTCCATTGACAAGCTCAGTGTCTTAGCCACTGAGCCACCGCATCTCTTCCTTGCTTAAGGGATGGCTTTTCATTGCCCTGCGTCTCCTTCCATAGTTTTCCTGAATAGCTTCCAAGATATTCTCTTCTTTCACCCATCCTCTCTCACCCATCACTAGCTATTTTCTAAGGAATGCATTTACACTATGAAATATATGTCTATGGAGATTCTCAGTCATCCAGGTCATGGTTGTCCCAAAGGTGCTTTTTTTCAAGAGGCAACTTGGATTTTGTTTTTTTCCTGAAGATGTTTCGCTTCTCATCCACGAAGAGCTCACAGAAACTGAAGAGCTGAAGAAGCTTCTTGGATGAGAAGTGAAACGTCTTCAAAGAAAAACCAGAAAGTCCAGTTGCCTCTTGAAAAAAAGCATATTTGGGACTACAAAACACAGTCCTCAAATCAGTGGTGGGTTGCTCCTGGTTCAGTCTGGTTCTATAGAACCGGTAGTAAAACTGGCGGGAGGCTCTGCGCACCCACCGCATCATCATGGGTGATCTGTGCATGCGCAGAAGCGCTCTCTCTCTCGCACGCTCACACGCTAGTAAAGATAAGTGGAACCCACCCCTGCCTCAAATGTTTAATTGGCTTTTGGTTCAAGCTATTTAGGATATTGCTTTGTATCCACTGCTTAGTCTTTTGTCTCTCTGTTCAAAATTTATCCTCAATGTTCCTTGGGGCAAGGACACTGCATGGTGACATGCTGTTTGCACATTGGTGTTGCTAAATTCATAAAAGTGATATTCTTCTCCTTTTAACTTCCCTCTATTCCAGCAAAGGGAGGGAATCCAAAAGAACAAACAGTCTGGTGATTTTGTTGAGTTAAAAACTAAAGTCCTGACTTGATTTGAAGTGAATTCAAGTGTGCTAAAAGTAATCCTCCAGCTATGGTTTTTTTTTTTCCTCTCCAGCTCTTATACCTGAGCTGTCAGGTTTACTAAAGCAACAGATGGGACTCTTGAGCAGGTTAAACAAAGTGGAAGCAATTACAGTGGGGTGTTTCCCAAGGCTGTTACTTTGATTCCCCCCCCCTTCATTATGATGTTCCTGCTCATAAAGTTGGTTTCCTTAAAAAAAAAAATATTCACACATTCATAGAATGCTTAAAGGAATCATGAAGCTACAGAGTTTTTGTATGGTTGCTTCCTTATGCCTTGGAGATCAATTGGAACTTTTTTTTTTTCTGATTGAGAAATTGCTGTGGCGAAGAAAATCAAATTCTGGGATGGCTCTTGGTGGTAACTTCTAGGAACTTCTAGAATTATCTAGCCCAGGGGTAGATGCAACCTTAAACACTCAAAGAGCCATTTGGACCTGTTTCCCACAGAAAAGAAAACACCGGGAGCCACAAAACCTGGGTGGGCATGGCCAACTCGATGTCACTCACTTCCACCAGTCACATGACTCCCTCTCTGTGTATCTCTCTATGTCTCTCTCTCTCTCTCCCCCTCTCTCTGTATCTCTCTGTCTCTGCCCCAGCCGCTTCTCCGTCACCCGCTGTCGCCCTTACCTTTTCAGGTCAGGCGAGGAGTGACTGGGAGGGGAGGGCGAGGGGCGGGCCCAGCCAGTGGTGGGATCACACAACAGGGAGCCACAGCAGAGGGCCCAAAAAGCCACATGCGGCTCCGGAGCCGCAGGTTGCTGACACCTGATCTAGCCATTGGTGAGGTAATATAAGCCTCTCATTACTACTGTTCTACTACCATAGAACAACAATAGTTGGATGTCTAAAGAAAACAGAAGTTGTTTACATGTAATGGCCAGAATAGAACATCATCTAACTTTTGAGTTTGGGAATAAAGATTAAAATAGAAATTGGGTTAAGATAGAATTACATCTGAAGATTGGATTTCTACAAGAGGTGTGAAACTGTTCTCCACAGAACTATCTTCTTGGCTAAATATCTATGGAGATTCTCAATTATCCAGTCCATGATTGTCCCAAAGGTTCTTTTCCAAAAGACAACTGGACTTTCTTGGGGTTTTTTTTTTTCCCTTGAAAATGTTTCACTTCTCATTCAGTTCAGTTCAGAACTGAAGAAGCTTCTTGGATGAGAAGCAAAATGTTTTCAAGGAAAAAACGAAGAAAGTTCTGTTCCCTTTTTGAAACTTTTGGGGTATCTCCTTGGCTGTTCCTTTAAGACATCAATCTAATTTTAATAAGAGCCAGTATAGTGAAGCAGTTGAGATGAGTTTGGAAAATCCCAAGTTCATGTCTATCCTTGGCCACAGAACCATTGATGACTTTGGATTAGTTTTAGATCCCTTAGATCAGAGGTCTCCAGCATAGCTGGCTGGAGAATTCTGGGAGTTGAAGTCCACAAGTCTTAAAGCTGCCAAGTTTGAAGACCACTGCCTTTGATCGTTGATCTGTACAAGATCCCTTTAAGAGAAAATTCCCCTATGACAGCTATTTTGAGTTCTCACAGAAAGAATGGACCATAAATATGAATGTGTTGGCACTGACTATTCAGCACTTCATGAGCAATTGACCACAAAGGAGCAGTAGATAAAGAGTTAAAAAAAAATTGTTTGAACTCATTGGCTAAGTAATTGCTAATCTGGGAGTCACTTTTTTCTGCCTTTATTTCTAGGCACATTTTTTGGCTCTCTTTTTGGCAAGATATATTTAATCACGGGCTAAGTTTTGCCTATTCCTATATTGTATTTCTTGTAAGTAAATCTTTTTCTACTTGTTGCTACAAACCCTGCTTCACTAATTCTTACTCGGGTTAGATTTATGCTCTCATTCAGGCACAAGAATGCCTCCACCTCCATCAGAATCATTATCACCAAGACATCACTGCAGCTTCACCAAGCTAAGTGCCTCCAAATGTCTTTGATGCTAAACCCATCAATTCTATCCTGCATATTCCCTGGTTTGAAATGGATCTCAAGTCAAAAAGCATTTAACAGGATCAAAGTTGACAACAGTCAATATAAACCAATTAGCGTACATGATATAGTCAACCAATCACTTTCAGCTCTGTCATCTAACCATGAATAATGGATGCAGCTCAATTTCTTAGGCTCACACTCCACACTCGGCCATAAATTATGATTTATAGATTCAATGGCTGGATTCATATACTATGCTAAGTGATTGGATTAGCGCACTACAACCAGAGCCTATGTTAAGTAGGATATACGGTAGACTATATAAGTAAATACTCAATTCTGTTACAAAACTTCCTTTAAAACTCAACAACATATGGCGCACCTCTGATGAAGGCTGATAACCTGTTCTGTACTCCTTTGATCTTGCTAAAAATGTTACATAGAAAGGACAAACCTCTCATCCTTATTCTGGTGAGAGATCTTCCTCCGTGATCCAAAGGCAATCTGAGTGCTTTAGCTGATCTAGTTGGCTAAACAGATATCCCTGACCTCCTTCACTGGTTTATGTGCTTTTCTCCTAAAGGCTTGTTTGATAAACCGGGAGTTGGGTCTAGACAGACCATAGCTGCAGATAGTTTTTGGAATTCGGAATGAAAGCATTTGCTAAGGCTGAGTTGCACTACGTTGCACTTCAAAGGGAAACCATTTCCTATATACTGAAATGTTGCATGAGAACCAGTAGTGAAATCCAAATTTTTTTACTACCGGTTCTGTGGGCGTGGCTTGGTGGGTGTGGTGTGGCTTGGTGGGCGCGGCAGGGGAAGGATATTGCAAAATTCCCATTCCCACCCACTCTGGGGCCAGCCAGAGGTGGTATTTGCCGGTTCTCCAAACTACTCAAAATTTTCACTACTGGTTCTCCGAACTGCTCAAAATTTCCGCTACTGGTTCTCCAGAACCTGTCAGAACCTGCTTGATTTCACCCCTGATGAGAACAGAGGTCTTCAAACTTGGCAGCTTTAAGACTTGTGGACTTCAACTCCCAGAATTCTCCAGCCAGCTATGCAATTGACCACAAAGGAGCAGTAGATATGCTGGCTGGAGATTTCTGGGTGTTGAAGTCCACAAGTCTTAAAGCTGCCAAGTTTGGGGACCCCTGCCTTAGAACCTCAATTGATACAACTGAACCAGACATGAGAGAAAACCAAGGTGCAAAATGACAGGCTTTAAACATTGGCTGGTCTTATCCTGACTTTGTTTTAGGGACAATAGCATTAGCACTTAGACTTATATACCGCTTCACAGTGCTTTTACAGCCTTCTCTAAGCGGTTTACAGAGTCAAAGTATTGCCCCCAACAATCTGGGTCCTCATTTTACCCACCTCAAAGGATGGAAGGCTGAGTCAACCTTGAGCTATCAGGATCAAACTGCTGGCGGTAGGCAGAGTTAGCCTGAAATAGCAATAGCACTTAGCACTTAGCCTTATATACCACTTCATAGAGCTTTACAGCCCTCTCTAAGCAGTTTACAGAGTCAACCTAATGCCCCCAACAATCTGGCTCTTCACTTTACCCACCTCGGAAGGATGGAAGGCTGAGTCAACTTTGAGCCTGGTGAGATTCAAATTGCAGGCAGTCGGCAGTCAGCAGAAGTAGCCTGCAGTACTGCACTCTAACCACTGCACCACCGCGCCGCCGTGATTATACAACAAGGTTGTATAAGGCAGGATTATGGGTTCAATGTTGGTCTTGTGAGCTCATTTGTGCAGATGTTGATCACGTGCCGGGAGGTTTCCTACACCGATCCAGGCTCTTGAGATGTGTTAAAGGTAATTCATTAGAGAAAAGGAGAGATAAGGTGTTTTAGAGGGGAATTTTCATCCAGGCTTTGCCTCTTTCTTTGGAACGCATTCCCCGGGCCTGCTATTCATTCACAGGATAACATCCCAGATGTATTTAGTTTTTCTCCCCTTAAAATTTCATTGAGCTGGAATAATGTGTTACTGGGTTTTAACGATGGAGTGGGATGGGCGCACTGAGGTCAGAATAAAAAGGTTTGTGGGCTCCAGCTGCTCATCTATGTGATACATCATGGATGCTCTAATGATACTCCAGAGAGCTAATAATTGATTCTAGCCATTAGACGTGGGAGGGAGGGAAGAGCCGGAGGTAAAATCCTTGTTCCTCTGGCTGATGAATGGGGATAGAATCACTTTTCTTCTTCTTGCAGTCCCAGGGCAGTTGGTAGCTAATTCTGGGTTGGTTAGGAAAAGAAAAGTAAGTTCCATCTCAGAAAAAGGTTAAAGACTTCATCTTCAGGACAAAGAGATACAATCCTGCCCTCTTTCATCCTTTGTTCATCTTCCTAATGGCAGGATATCTTTCCTCATTTTTATTACAATCCTAGGGCAGCTGGAATCGGCACAGTTATCTGAATAGGACACGTACAGGCACACAAGGAGCTTCTTTGTTAAGAACGGACAAATGAAACTAGAGGGCAAATATTAAGGACAGGCACTCTGTGACGTGCAATCAGCTCTACCTACTGCTTTCAGAAGCGATCGGATGCTCTTTGAGTTGAGCACAAGCCATGTTTCCCACTGAGATTCCTACAGAAGTATCTGCAAAATCAAAAGGCAGCACATTTTCTCCCCTGCTGTTTCCGCACCACTTATTAAAATAACACTATTTTTAAAAGCAGGATATCACACGCATCCAAAAATGCCTTTTGCATGTCGCTCCTTCTGTAGAAGGACCAATCCATTGGGGAAGGAGACAGAGTCAGAAGTGACGCACGCTGTATTTGAATGTCAAAGCCTTAAACCATCGCCTGTATCCTCTGTGCTGAATCCCACAAAAGAAATGGCTGAAAAAAAAAAACCCAGAAAGGTTTTGCTGCCCTTCTCTTTAATTCATTTGATCACTCATCGTTTCCCTCCTCCTCCTCCTCCTCCTCCTCCTCCTCCTCCTCCCCCTCCTCCTCCTCCTCCTCCTCCCTCCCTCCCTCCCTTAAAAAAATGCATGGGATTATCCAGAAGGCCTTATGTTAGATACATGTACTTGGCACAAATTGTTTAAAGAACGAGAAAGCAATTCTTACATTTAACAATCCTTTAGTGATCTAAATTACATATCAAAATAGGTCCAGGAAAAAAATTGCAAGGTTGCAGGAGGGATTTATAGGAAGTGTTTAATCCTGCCAAAAAAAAAACCCCTCAGAGGTCTATATAAACTGGAGTTGTGCCTATGCTCTCTCAATGCCGGGACGATATTCGTACCTGGATGACCATCAGCCAGGTAAAGCTTAATTCTAATTAAGATCCAACTGGTGATGATAAGCAGGATGAAGTGTCTGGAAGGACAGAGCCAGATGGTCTCTTTTAGGTCATTCTCAAGAATCTGATCAAAATATGTATTTGAGGCTTAACGTAAAAGTTAGTTTTCATGCAGACCAAAAAAATAAAAATAAAAATTGATGTAAATAAAATAATTAGAATAATATATTATAATGGTATATATATGATATATTAGAAATATATTTATAAAAGATATATTAAGATAAGAAAGAAAAAATATATAAATATGGACCACTGATGCAAAACTGTTGAAAAGAAGAAGATGTAAATATCTGTTTTTGTTTGTTTGTTTTTAAAAAAACTGTTTAATAAAATATTTATTTTAAAAAAATTGATATTGCATCAGGCTATTATCAAACTAAGGAATAGAAGGAAGTGGTAATTCCTGCCTCAAAGAGAGTTGCTTATAGCCCTTTACTTAAGCTGGTGGGAGAAAAAAAATTACCATAAAATATTTGAACACGCATTATTATTTGATAATGAATAATAATGCCCCAACCACTGTCTTTCATTTTTGGCTCCAGACTATAACTGCATTACTTAGATAAACCAAGCACCTTGGACCAGGGGTGGTATTCGCTTACCTTCGCTACCAATTTGCAAATGTGAGCATGCACATGTGCAGAGTGTCAAAAATGGGATGTGATGACATCCGGGTGGGTGGGCGGAGCCTGAACCGGATAAAACCAGCTGAATGCCTTGAACATGTTTTCTTTTTTTTCGGATGCCACCCATTACCCAGGATACCTGGCCAAATGGGGATGGCTCCTTCCATGTATTTAGGAAGTATTTGGAATGATGCATGCATCCTTTAAATGTTTTGCTCATGCTTGTTTAACTTGGTGCCAAGCTAAGCACCAAGTCTGACACATTCCTAGGAAGCCTGAAGCCTCCTTCCTGCTGTGACAGTTAGTATGAAAACCACTTGAGTTTCACGAAGTCTGATAAGCTGCTGGAGAAACTGTAAAGATGCTCGCACAACATATGGGCAGAAGGGAAAAGAAAGGAAATGGATTTCAATCAATTGTCAGGATTTGTTTTGATACAAGAGCAATGTTGACATATATGCTTGGATGGAACAAGACCACGTATCGCAGAGTGTTGCATGACAAATTAAGAGCTTACCACAAACACCTCTAACGAAAACAAGAGAAGAAACAGTGTTTGTACTTCTGCTCATCAGATTTCTGGATTTCACCCCAAATAAAAATGAAAGGAGAAACAATTCTCAGGGAAACGCACTTTGCTAAAACAGCAAATATTAACGTCTCTGTGAAGGAAATCCCCACAGCACGTGATTAACAGGGCATTGCCTTCCGTTAGTCATAGTGATGATTTTCTGCATCATTAAAAAAAAATACAAAAGCAATGCTTGTTTATCATTAAAGATTGGGAAAAAAATGTTTTTCCTCCTTGGCCCTTCCAAACAATGTCAGTCACCTTGGATGCTTGACTTGAAGAGGATGCTCCATCTCAAGCAACAACCCAGCTGTGGATGACTCAAACAAGATTTTCAAAACCAAAAAGAAAGGAAGAAATGTACTTTCTTCCTTTCCATGTTTTGGAATACCAGAAACAACCAATTCATTGTTATATATATAAAAAAATAAGGCAGTAACATCTGGACACTTGGTTTAGATTGCGCATAGGAAGATACACTGTTGAGCACAATTTCTTCTGAAGCACTATGCATTGGAGATTTTGAAAGCATCTCATGGACACTGTCACAAAATACCTACCGCATTGTGGCTTGCCTGTTTGCAAAATAGTATACAACTTATTGTCAGGGTTCCGAAGGATGCCCTAATTAAATCATGAGTCTCGAGCCAAACTTCAAAAGAAATCCAGTTATTTATTAGACGCTTCATGTCGGCATATTCCCAAGCAGAGCCAGCTCTAACCCTACATAATTTACGCTCCAATTATGACCCTGTTTCCCCCCTCCCCCCAGGGTGTGTCATCAATCACATTCGCCAACGGAGCAATTTTGAGGGTTGTAGAGGTCACTCCCCTCCGGCTGCTGTAGGTAACCCTGGGATACAGCCTTGAGAGAGATAAGCATGGAATGTGCTTCTGTCTTTGACTGCTGTGCTATTTCACTTATTCTGCCCACTGCCAGCAGTTCGAACCTGACCGGCTCAAGGTTGACTGAGCCATGCATCCTTCCAAGGTCAGTAAAATGAGGACCCAGATTGTGGGGGGCAATATGCTGACTCTTTAAACTGCTTAGAGAGGGCTATAAAGCACTATGAAGTGGTGTATAAGTCTAAGTGCTAAGTACTATTAAAACATGCCCCCCCCCCAAAAATTGTGCCACCAAAAATTGAATGTTTCACAGGGCAAAAGGGTCTTGTAGGGAAGAACAGAATGGGAAGCAGAGGAATTGTGGGTTGCCCACCTCTGAGTTACCAGCAGGTAAGAAGGTGGCATTTTCTTTGCCATGCCCTCTCTGACTCTTTATGGTTCAGATTTAACAAGGCTGTGGTAGGGAACAAATAAAGCAATAATTCAGTCCATTTATTATCATACTTAGTCCTAAAATGGTCTAAAGCACCCTGTTATTAAGACCAGCTGCCTGCAATTACTGCAGGTTCAAATCTCGCCAGACTCAAGGTTGACTCAGCCTTCCATCCTTTCTAAGGTAGGTAAATTGAGGACCCAGTTGTGGGGGCAATAAGCTGACTTTGTATAAAAATATACAAAAGGATGAAGGCTATTGCTTAGCGCATTGTAAGCCACCCTGAGTCTCCGGAGAAGGGCGGCATATAAATCAAATTAAAAAATAATAATAATAATGCCATAAATTGGTCCTCGGTTTTTTTATCAGAATTGGAGGAAACAGATGGTAGCAATAATCAAGGTTTCTGCAGCTAGCAAATCTAACATGAAGGATCAAGGAGGAAGATGGTTGCCATTATCGGATCCAGGGAATAAGGAATTCACATGAGTTGGCCCAAGACGAGTAACTTTATGGTAAGACAATTACCAAAGTTGTTCCAATAAACAACCTCCTTTCTGAAGCAGCCTTAAATACTCAAGGTTTCTACAGTCTTCACCAGTGGTGGGTTGCCCCCGGTTCAGACCAGTTCACAAGAACCGGTAGTGAAACCGGCGGGAGGCTCCGCCCACTGACCCGGACGTCATCAGGAAGTTTCTGTGCATGCGCAGATGCATACGTGCGTGACCGATGCTAGCGCATGCGCGTGGTTCCATTCAGGGGTGGGTTCTACTTACCTTTACTACCGGTTCGCAATGGGATCGTGCATGTATGCTTGCTTCGCTCATGCGCGCGCCTTACTTCTGCGCATGTGCAGATCGCCAATGATGACATCCGGGGCAGTGGGCGGGGCTTCCCGCCGGTTTTACTACCGGTTCTTATGAACCGGTCTGAACTGGGGGCAACCCACCACTGGTCCCATTGCGAACCAGTAGTAAAGGTAAGTAGAACCCACCAATGATCTTCACCCAGGGGTAGTTGAAGCAAAGCAGTCATTACTATTATTATTATTATTATTATTATTATTATTATTATTATTATTATTATTATTATATAAAATACAAAAAGAAAAGTAAATAGGAAATTAAGGGAAGGAAAGGGAATGGGAAAAGGGGGTGTGAAATACAAAGGGGAAGAGAAAAAGAAAGAAAGGGGGGCATTGGCTTTCAACTCTTCCTAGCACAGTACAAGATAAATACACTCCAACCTCAACTTTTTGCTTTTACGTATTAATATATAACTAGCCATTTCTATAACACCAAATCTTTCTAATCAACAAAACCAAAATCAAAGTTTCATTTTTTTTCCCTTCACAAGCACACATTCCAGAAATGATATCCAAATAAGAACACGTTTTCCTCTTTAAATGAAGTATTCGATTTAACCATTCCTGCTTTATCTTCCTCACTGTGGAAATAGTATAAATTTCTATTTACACCTAGAAGTCTTTGAAAGCAAAACAGCCTTGATTTTGCTAGCATCCAGACCGCCAAAGCTTCAGAAGCTTTCCCTGAACAGCAGCCACTTTTTAACCTGGCTAATCTCTGGTTCTCCCTCTGTTACTACCTGAGTTCTCATGGGAGAGGAGGGACTTGCTTCCAGTTTTAGACCAGAATTCTGTGAATCAGGGCAATACAATCTGCTTTAAAACTTTCCGTGCTGGTATCAGGACTTGGTTCTTTGCAGTGGTGGAATTCAAATTTTTTTACTACTGGTTCTGTGGGCGTGGCTTGGTGGGTGTGGCTTGGTGGGCGTGGCAATGGAAGGATACTGAAAAATCTCCATTCCCACCCCTCTCCAGGGGAAGGATAATGCAAAATCCCCATTCCCTCCCCACTCCTCAGGAAGGATATTGCAAAATCTCCATTTCCTCCCCACTCCTCGGGAAGGATATTGCAAAATCTCCATTTCCTCCCCACTCCTCGGGAAGGATATTGCAAAATCTCCATTCCCACCCTATTCTGGGGCCAGCCACAGTTGGTATTTGCTGATTCTTTGAACTGCTCAAAATTTTGACTACCGGTTCTCCAGAACCTGTCAGAACCTGCTAGATTTCACCCCTGGTTCTTTGACATCAGAAAGGCTGCCATCACCAGCTGCATCGTCTTCAGAAGATGACATTTCTTGTTAGGTCTTGACATCATCTCAACATGCATTGACCTATCTTTCTTTTCTTTACTCACACACATCCCTAGCCAGAAAGTTTGTCACCTCTAGAAAGAGCGACTTTATTGGGTCATTTCATACAATAGCCAATGTGATGGAAATAACTTAGGAGGTGATGCATGAACACTTTAGAGGAAGTCCCAATGGGTGCACCTCAAGCATAGAAACTCTGTTAAGGTCATCCAGATTCAATATTAACGTCAAGCCATAGGGGACTTCCCAAAGTCTCTCTTCACTCCTGATTAGATTAGGAATTGGCGTTGCCTCATTGCGTTTATTAATGCTTGGCCAGATGTTGGCGAGAAATCAATGATCTTCACAGGTTCTGCTTGTGAGATCCTTTCCTGTCACTCATAATGTGTACGATAGATATATATCCTTCATCATAAAGATCTCCAGGATTGCATAGCTTGGTTAAAGCCTTTTTTTTTCCCCAAGGCCATCCTTATCATTACGCAAAACCATGCAGATGCTTCAGTAGCTATTCTAGGGAGTTATAAAAGATCAGCCAAATGCTTTATATAATTTACTATTATTTTAGCTTTACTACCAGGGAGGAACGAAGTTGTTTGTGGCATTGACTGCCCCAGGTGTCCAAACACTAGGTGCATTGATGTGGGGAGTGAAGTGGGGAGGCTGTGCTTCACAGGCTTCTAATTTCCATATTTCATATTTAACTGCCTGACTTCACACCAGAGCTCAGCAGTAAATCTCAGCTCTCCAGACACTTAACCCCTTTTTCAAGAATAATCTTGCTTGGCAAGAAGATTCCCAGACAGGACTTGGCTACGCTAGACTCCTTATTTCAAAAGACATACCATACAGAGAAGATTTGCTCTTTGTATCGCAAACAAGTGCAAGCTTTTGTAAAACTCTGGGCTCCAGAATGTTTCTCCTACCTTTCTAAATGAACGGATAACTTGGCAATCTGCTTGGCAGGCTGGAGTGTTTTAGATCTGTTTATGCCACATTCTCTTTAGCCCAAGAAATGCTGTTTGCTTGCCAAGTCTCAGCCCTTACACTGGCTATATTGCCAGCAATACAGACTGCACAACAGTATCACTCTTGCGGTACGAGCCATCCCAGACATATAAGGTATATTTTTGTCCGTTCTGTCTGACATATTTTGCAAAAATAAATAAATAAATCAGAACAGGATCTTCAGCTCTTTGGGTTGAATCTTCTAAAGAGAAATACTTTCTACACTTTCTACAGGCCAAGGACCAAGGATTCGGGTTAGGGAGCTGCATTACATGTTTGTGTGTGGGGAGGGGAGGGCGGGGGGGGGGTTGTGGGGAGGAGTTCTAGAACTTTTAATTGTAGAAACTCTGGAAATTGGTTACACCTGTTTTAAGAGTTGCATCACTCAGGTGATTCCCACCTCAAAGATGGCAGGAAACTGTGCTGTCCCTTTTGAGCTGTGATAATTATTTATTATTTATTTGTATCCTGCTTTATTATCTTTACTAATAACAGTAGCGAACATATCCACATACCTCTTCCTCCTCACAACAACATCCACGGGAGGTAAGTTGGACTGAGAGAGAATGAGTAGCCCAAAGTCATCCTTTCATGCTAAGGGTGGACTACAATTCACAATCTCCTGGTGATTGGCCTAAAGTCACCCAACCAGCTTTAATGACTAAGGCAGGACTAGAACTCACAGTCTCCTGGTGATTAGCCCAAAGTCACCAGTCAGCTTTTATGCCTAAATCCTGGTGCTTTAACTACTAGACCAGACTGGCTCTCAAAGAGTCTTCCAAGTAATGCAAAAAAAACAAAAAACAAAAAAACAATGCAAACCCATCCATGTTATGATTTCTTCTGCAACAATAATAAAATCTTCTATTTCACATTTCAATAACTATTGATACGTTTTAGCAATAACACATTCATCATTTGTACACAATTCCATTTCAAATCCAGTCTTACAATGTTCAAACCTTAAAAAAAATATTTTATCTACTTTAAATCTTTCTAACGAGGGGACGTTTGGTGCTCTCTGAGCTTGGTGGTTTTCTGGCAGACATTTCATTACCCAACTAGGTAATATCATCAGCACTGATGTTACCTAAGTCAGGTAATGAAATGTCTGCAACAAAACCCACCACACTCAGAGAGCACCAAGGACCCCTCATTTCAACCCTGAGCTACAAATGTTCTCCTCTATCAGAATCTCCCTACAAATTGCACGTAAAAAAACCATAAAATGTCTTTTCTACTATCTCTTTTCTTGTTTCTATGCTTGCAGCAATAATGAAACCAACCATAGCTTAGCAGGATGTATGAATCCACTCTACCAGTGTTAACTAAGCTTTCTGCTCTGCAAACCTCAGCCGTCATGGGAAAACTGCTTTTGGAATGCTCAGGTTGTGAACAGCTGATCAAATTCTCTTTGTAGTTATAACCCCAGAGGTCCATAGGAAACTAGATATGAGTCAAACACCAGGTTTTTTTCCTCATCCCTACCTCCAAAAGGTTCAGAGATCACATAACATTGTCACAGTGCTACAGAGTCCATTAGGACTGATCACTCCCACATGTCACTGCAGGGGCAAGCAAGCACAAAGAATTAAGAGTACAAGCATTTGTGCAAACGTTAACAAAAAATTACTAAAAATGGGTTACAAAGAGTGGCATCTTTTGACCCAGTCAGAAACATCAACACAAAGAATAGGTGGTACCTGGCTCAATAGTAGTAACTGCAAGAAGGATTTTGATGTCCTGGTAGACAATCACTTAAATATGAGCCAGCTGTGTGCTGCAGCTGCCAAAAAAGCCAATACAGTCCTAGGTTGAATTAACAAAGAAATAGAATCAAGATCACGTGAAGGGTTGATATCACTTTATAATGCCTTGGTAAGACCACACTCAGAATATTGCATCCAGTTTTGGTCACTATGATATAAAAAAAGATGTTGAGGCTTTGAAAAAAATACAGGCAAGAGCAAGAAAGACTGGAGGCTTAAACATATGAAGAATGGTTGTAGGAAATGGGTATGCCTAGTTTATTGAAAAGAAGGACTAGGGATGACATGAGAGCAGTGTTTTAATATCTAAGGGGGTGCCACAAAGAGGAGGGGCACCTTATTCTCCAAAGCACTGAAGGTAGAGCAAGAAGCAAAGGGTGGAAACTAATCAAGGAGAGAAGCAATTTAGAACTAAGGAGAAATTTCCTGACAGTTAGAACTGTGCAGTGGGACAACTTGCCTCCAGAAGTTGTGACTGCTCCAACACTGGAAGTTTTTAAGAAAACGTTGGATAACCATTTGTCTGAAGTGGTGTAGGGTTTCCTCCTTGAGTAGGGGGGTTGGACTAGAAGTCCCCCAAGGTCCCTTCCAACTCTGTTATTCAGTTAAAGAATCAATTCCCTTTCCTCTTTGCTTAATGATAATGCAACTGATATTACCTTTTATCATGAAGACAATTGTGCTAGGCTCTTAGGCTGCACATATATGAAAGTATTAACCATTTTAAATAATAAGAACCAGAGCTGAAGCAGTGCCTGTTCAGTTGCAAAAAAAAAAAAAAAACCTCCATGTGATTGGTGTATTTTATTAGCTCAATACAAATTAGGGCTGCTAATTAGAGATACAACAGGAGGGCAATATCCTTGCACTAAAAAACAAATCTGTCCCTTTCTGGAATTGACTTGATTATGCCCAGGCATAATCAAATGGCCTGTTTACCAGCCCCCAATAAATCCTAAAACAATGACCAGTCAAGATTGACTTTGTAACTCCCAGGAATTTCCTTGAGCATTGATGTGGATTTATTTGAGGGTGAAGGTTCAGTCTCCGAATGTGTGGGTTGGTTTTTGAATATTTCGTTACCAGGCTAGGTAATATCTTCAGCGGAGTTTAGGGGAGGGCAGTGTCGATTTTTTTTTCTGTTTATAAGGGCTTCAGGTGTGGATGTGTCAAGTGAGGTTCTTGTGATGGGTCAGGTGTGAGTCATGGGTGAGTCTTGTGATGGGTTTTGTGATAAGGAGATTACATCAGGTCAGGGACATTGGGAAGGAGAGGAAATGCACCATAATAAAAATAAGCTAAGTGATTAAAAAAAATATCAAATTTTTGGAACCATTTGGAACTCATTTGGAACAGTTCCTTGTGGTCAATCTTTCCGGCATCCGAACTGTTCCTTTCTGCCTCTCATTGTGAAGAGGAGTTGGAATATTTGGAAGATCATCAACCATGGGGGTCTCTCACTTCACAAGATCTGCTGTTGTTCTCCCTGATATTGATAAGCTTTTGGGGCTGATGACCATCCCATATATTTTATGGAGAAACAAAACTCAAGCTGTAGTGTTCACACAACGTGATGTTGACAACTGCTACCTTGGGGAAAACCTTAACCGGGTCTTATAAACTCTCAAGAATCAACAGTTGAGTCCGTTTGTTCCTTTTAACTATCATTATCATTATTCATTTATTTCATAATTACCCCATTGTTATTTTCTAAGTAACTCAAGGCAGGGAGCATATGTCTTCTGCCTCCTATTTTCCCCACAACCACCATCCTGTGATGTGTATTGGATTGAAAGAGAGTGACTGGTCCAAAATCACTCAGCCCAGATTTCATGCCTAAAGTGGGACTAGAATTCATAATCTTCTGGTTTCTAGCCTGGTGCCTTAAACCTAATCCAAACTGGTTGTATAGAGATTCATACACTAATGCAAAACCCATGCCATGCTACATTTATTTGATTTATCATAATCATAATCATACGTTTATTTGTCAAGCATATATAAGATAACAGGTAAAAGTATAAACATAATTTGAATACATGAAAACAGTAAGTAAAAAGGAATATTAGGACAGGGATGGTAGGCACACTAGTGCACTTATGCACGTCCCTTACAGACCTCTTAGGAATGGGGTGAGGTCAACAGTAGACAGTTTAAGCTTAAAGATTTGGGGGTTTGTGGAAGAAACTACAGAGTCAGGTAGTGCATTCCAGGCATTGACCACTCTGTTACTGAAGTCATATTTTCTGCAGTCGAGTTTGGAGCGGTTTACCTTGAGTTTGTATCTATTATTTGCTCATGTATTGTTGTGGTTGAAGCTGAAGTAGTCATTGACAGGAAGGACATTGTGGCAGATAATTTTATCTTATATTGTACTATACTTTATACTATGCTTAGGTCAGACTGCGTAGTTCTAAGTTGTCTAAGCCCAAAATTTGGAGTTGGGTGGCATAAGGTATTTTATTTCGGTTAGAGGAATGGAGGACTCTTCTCATAAAATATCTCTGGACTCTCTCTATTGTATTTATGTCCGATATGCAGTGCAGATTCCAGGCAGATGAGCTGTATTCAAGAATTGGTCTAGCAAATGTTTTGTATGCTCTAGTTAGTAGTACAACATTACCAGAGAAGAAGCTATGCAAGATTAGGTTAACAACTCTTAATGCCTTTAATTAATCTTAATCCAATTTGGGTTCTGCTTTCCTTTTTTCCTACCTGAAAACATCAGACAACCTGCACTTACAAACATTTTTGATACATGATGTATCAAACATTTCCAAACATGTATCAAACATGTACAAACATGTCATATGTTTTAGCCCATGCCCATAGAAGACCCAAACTATGTATCTATCAAAAATAAATTATATAATAATGATAATGATGATAACAACAACAACAACAACAACAACAACAATAATAATAATAATAATAACTGCTTTATTGTCATATGTATGCATTATATGCATACAACGAAATTTACTTAACACCCAAAAACCAGGTCCAACACACATAACAATCCCTAAACACAATCCTACCCACCACAAATTCCCACCCCTAAACCACCCAAACATCCACACAACAGACCAAGTAATGCTGTCCAACAGCTCACTTGATGGTGGCCCTTTAGTTCATTGTTGAGTGCACTTATAGCTCTTATTATAGCATATAAATTACTAGAAGAAAAAGTAAGGGTCTAAGAGGCAATTCTAGCCACTCTGAAACTCAATGAACAAAGCCAGAAACCCCAACCCCAAAGAAGACTATATCAGAATTAAACAAAACAGGGACACCCCATATATGAGCCTAAAGGAGAAAACCGATACACCAAAATTACATGATGGCAAGTATTCCAGTATTTGATGGCTACCACAAAGACGAAAGGGGCAACTTTTTTTTCCAAAGCACCAGAATACAAGACCAGAAACAAAGCATGGAAACTAATCAAGGAGAGAAGCAACCTGGAATTAAGGAGAAACTTCCCGACAGTGAGAACAATTAACCAGTGGAACAGCTTGCCTCCAGAAGTTGTGGGTACTCCATCACTGGAGGCTTTTAAGAAGAGAGCGAACAGCCGCTTGTCTGAAATGGCATAGGGTTTCCTGCTTGAGCAGGAGTTAGACGATCTCCAAGGTCCCTTCCAGTTCTATTCTTTTTGGTTGTCAGGGATCCGAGGGATGCTCTAATTAAATCATGAGCCAAGCTTCATAAGAAATCCAGTTATTTATTAGGAGCTTCATGTCGGCACGTTCCCATGTGAAGCCAGCTCTGACCCTACGTAATTTACGCCCCAATTATGATCCTGTTTCCCTCCTTCCCCCAGGGTGTGTCATCAATTACATTCGCCAATGGAGCAATTTCGCGGGTTGTAGAGGTCACTCCCCTCCGGCCGCTGTGGGTAACCCTGGGATACAGCCTTGAGAGAGATAAGTCTGGAATGTGCATCTGTCTTTGGCTGCCGTGCCATTTCACCTGTTTCCCATCCCCCCTGGCCTATGGCAACTCGAGAGCAGGCCAGGGATTGCTTTGGAAGTTGACATTGATATCATTAGCATGTAATCAATAGGCAGTTTAAGGAGCTGCCTCTTATTTATTTATACCCCATCTTTCCAGGCAATAGATGATCAAAGTCACTCAGAAAAGCAAAGCCTCAAATTAAAGCACAGAAAGACACAAATAAAAAATTTAAAACAATATTGGTACAGTTATCCCTAATAGACGATCCTTCATCATTCCCAGAGAGGTGCTTTGTTTAAATGCAAGTCAGACTAATCAATCACTTGGTATGCATCAGAGCTATTTGCAGTAAGAACTGTGAATGCCACATGTTTTTTTTAAAAAAAATCCACCGTGGATTTCTTTTATATCCCTTTTCTGCCCTCTTGAATATTCACAAGCTGCAACAATAGTTCTACCATATACCTTCCACTCTTTTAAAAATAATTGTCTCCAGTCTCCAGCCAGAAATGAAGAATAATAGGCTGATCAATGACGGCATATTCCTTCCACTTTCTCCCACCCCCAAGTTCTTCAAACTTTTCAGCTTGCAGACTTCCCAAGGTCCTCATGGAGAGGATGCTGCACTCAGGGTTACATACAGAGAGACCATCATTGTTACAACATTGTGTGTTGCTCTTTAGGGAAAGCACAATACGCTTAGTAGCTTGTGTCTAATTACTTGCAAATGGAAAAGAGCTGAAAAGGACATATCCCATCACCCACCCCCAGCTCTGCATTTGCTAAAAGGTCATGGTGGAAGTGAGATTTTTTTTTCCGCTCCCCTTTCTCTTTCCCACTGAAGAGCATTATCAGGAGTTAATCATATTTGAACTTCATCATTAACTGCATGTTCTTCTTTTGCTATTTTCATTTTAAGAATTTCTCTCTCTCTCTCTCTCCTGTTCTGTGATTATCATTTTCAGAGGCAAAGACTTCCTGAATTTACTGATCTTACTCCCCAATGTTATAGGGGTTTTTTTTGGCCGCAGTTTTTTTAAAAAAATCTTCAAAACCCCAAGGCAAGGTAAGTCCTTGGGACAGAAAACTGGAGAGCAAAAGATAGGATTCTCTATTCACCCATTTGGATGTTGAGACCATCTTCTTTCCCCATATTATGCCTTTAACCAAATCAGTTTGGTGTGCAATCTGATTATTTTTTTTCCTTTTTATGACCCTTCAATTCCTTTCTTTGGGATGGGAGTGGAGCTGAGCATTTACTGTCCGGATGCCCTTCCTGATGCCTATGCAGAGTTAGCAGCAGATATTTTCTTTTTGCACTCTGTTAGGCAAACATCTGTCACTGCCTAGGATTGAACTCTTAACCTTCTGAGTGGGAGGCAAGAGTCTTCACCACTACGCCATTTAGTGGCCAGTATCAAATATGCAATCTGATACTGGGCATAAATTCCACTGTATTCAAGGAAACATAATTCTGTCATCCACAGATACCCACCCATTATCCCAATCTTTGTCTGTATTCACACAACATAATTCCCTACAATTTGCCAAAATGACGTTACAGCTTAACATCATTAACCCAATGAACTAGAGTCACATGACCTTCTAAACCAGGGGTTTCAAACTCAAGGCCCGGGGCCCAGATCCGGCCCACTAGGTGCTTAGATCTGGCCAGGCCCAACCCGGCCCTCCGAAGTCAAACACAACCCTGATATGGTCCTCAATGAAATTGAGTTTGATATCCCTGTTCTAAGACATAAACTAGTCATTCGCTCAACTTTGCACAATATGCTAGAGCAGGATAAAATGTGGTTAGCTGATTTATTGTCAGGTGCAAAAACCAGGACCGCAGGTGAAGTTCCAATTAAACTAATTCATTACTACTCATGCCTATGCCCCAAAATCTACTCAACTAATGGTTAGCATTATTTTGATGCTGGATGAAGATCAACAGAATTCCAGAGGCCTGAGACTTAGTCTATTTATAGTGCCATAGAGACTCTAGGCTGATTCTTCTCTTGACTCCTCCCCCAAGGTTCTGCCACTTTTTCTCCTACATTTATAGGTTCAATCAAGAAGTTTTGAAAACATTGTCTCTCTTAAAGAGAGGGATCATAGTTTTAGGAACATATTTTTTAAAAAAAAATAATTGTCTCCTGAAAAATAGAGTGATGCCCTTGTGTTGAAGGCAAATGTGGTATTGTTTACTCTCCTTCCATCATTCTTTCTCTAAAAATGAAAATTTTCACTTGGTTCTTTTCCATACAGAAAGAGAGGGGGGGAAAGAGAGAGAGAGAAGGAGAGAGGGTGTGTGTCAGTCAGTCAGTCAGTCAGTCAGAAGTTCTAGCAAACATTCCGGGAATCACTCAGTGGTGGGTTGCCCCCGGTTCAGACTGGTTCTATAGAACCGGTAGTAAAACTAGCGGAAGGCTCCACCCACTGACCCCGATGTCATCAGGAAGCTTCTGCGCATGTGCAGAAGAGCACGCGGGCGAGAGAAGCGCGTGCACACGACCCCATTGCGAACCGGTAGTAAAGGTAAGTAGAACTCACCCCTGGAACCACTGTAAATTATTGAAGATCAAAGTGAAACAAGCCACTAATCAGTGGTGAGCAACATGTTCACTCTCCAAATTCTGAAGCTCTCTTAATCCCTATCACTGGTGATGCTAGTTAGTGTTGTCCTGAATTCCACAACATCTGAGATAGGCCAGATTTCAAGAGCAGTTGGGTTCCTTCTTCCTATTCCGCTTTTTTGAAATGAGAGCAAAAGCCAGACAATTAGGGGTTGTGTGATAGAAATCATAATAAAACAACTGTGTGTGGTATGCTTACAACAACTACAGAGAAAGAGAAGGAGAAAGAGAGAGAGAGAGGGAGGGGGAGAGAGAGAGAGAGACCCACTCCATTCTAGCACTGATGATGTTACCTAGCTGAAACATCAGCAAGCAAACAACCAAGCTCAGAGAGTACCAGAGGCTCTACCCTGAGCTACAAATATTCTCTTCTAGCAGAACTACAGGTCAATAGGAAGCTAGGAAACAGTGGGACAGGTGCTGAATGAGATTTTTTTTCCCCTGTTACCCTGGTGGAGGCAGGACATAAATAGCAAAGCCTCTATGCTGCTCTTATCTTTTTTTTCCCCCTTTGTAAGTCTATGAGACAGGGACATGGTGGCTCACTGGCTAAGACGCTGAGCTTGTCGATCGAAAGGTCGGCAGTTCAGCGGTTCAAATCCCTAGTGCCTTCACGGAATGAGCTCCCGTTCCTTGTCCCAGCTTCTGCCAACCTAGCAGTTTGAAAGCACGTAAAAAATGCAAGTAGAAAAATAGGGACCGCCTTTGGTGGGAAGGTAACAGCGTTCCGTGCGCCTTTGGCATTGAGTCATGCCAGCCACATGACCACGGAGACGTCTTTGGACAGCGCTGGCTTTTCAGCTTTGAAAATGGAGATGAGCATCGCCCCCTAGAGTCAGGAATGACTAGCACATATGTGCGAAGGGAACCTTTAAATCTATGAGCAGACTCTATCTCTAATACAAGACTGATTCTTTTTGCCCCCTGCTGGCAATAGGCATAATCCTGGATCAATCTCTCAGCCTCTCCTCACTTATAAATGTTTTCCCTGATTTTTCTGCCGGTTCCTTTCCCTGCTCTAAGGAGCCTTCTTCCACCTGCTTTCTGACTTGCAGGCCCCTTGTTTCTGCCTCTGCTTTGCTGGTTTCTTTCCAAGCACTTAAAGCTCTGGTTCTTCACTTTTCTGCTTTCTGAAAAATAGCTCGCAGCTTCAGGAAGCTTTTGGGTGCAGATCAGGGGTGAAATGAGAAGTGGCAGGGGAAGGATACTGCAAAATCTCCATTTCCACCCCACTCCTGGGGAAAGGATACTGCAAAATCCCCATTCCCTCCCCACTCCAGGGGGAAGGATATTGCAAAGTCTCCATTCCCTCCCGACTCTGGGACCAGCCAGAGGTGGTATTTGCCGGTTCTCCAAACTACTCAAAATTTCCGCTACCAGTTATCCAGAACCTGTTAGAACCTGCTGGATTTCACCCCGGGTGCAGATGGCCTGTCAGATGAGCATTCTCTGTTCCGCGACATTCTTTTTTTTGGGGGGGGGGATGGAAGAGCAACCAAAGGCTTGCATTTTTTAAATCAACTTTCTCCAGTGCCTCAGGAATTTAAGGCATTTCAGAGCAATAATCCCAAATGCCCTTCAATCCAGCTCTGTCAGCTCCATCCTCTGGCATATGCAGTGACCAGAATGTTGACTACAGAAGACAGGGCCATCAGTATGCAAGGGGTGTTAGGCTAGAGAGTTAGCATCTAAGCTTGCTATCTGTAGCCAGAGCTAGGAGAAGCCTTTGGAAAATAGCTCTTGTACCTCTTTAAAAGTTGCATGCAGCAGAATGCTTCTCGAGCAGTGCGACATTTCCCATCACAAATTAGAGTGAAGCTGGGGATAACGGAGCATCTTCTTCGGTGCATCCTAAGAGCCTAAAATCCAGATTTGGCCATTCCCAAACACAATCCTCCGAGCGAATGAAAGAAAAGGGTTCTTGCACCTCAGACTTAGAACAATGCCAAGGAAAATAAAGCAGGGTACAGATCCTACATCTTGTTCAGATCAAGCAGGCCTTGAACTGATGGCATGGATTCAAGCAACATATTCCACAATCAGGTTTCATGTTAGCAGAAAAGGAAAGGAGAGAGGGATGAAAACAGGGAAGACAACGTATGGGAAGGACTCTGAACATTTAAAATTAACTAGACAACCCTCAACAGGGACGTGGTGGCTCAGTAGCTAAGACACTGAGCTTGTTGATCGAAAGGTCAGCAGTTCAGCGGTTCAAATCCCTAGTGCTTTCACGGGGTGAGCTCCCGTTCCTTGTCCCAGCTTCTGCCAACCCAGCAGTTTGAAAGCACGTAAAAAATGCAAGTAGAAAAATAGGGAAATAGGTAACAGTGTTTCCGAGGGCCTTTGGCGTTTAGTCATGCTGGCCACATGACCATGAAGATGTCTTCGGACAGTGCTGGCTCTTCAGCTTTGAAACGAAGATGAGCAGGAATTGGGTATGTCTAGTTTGATGAAAAGAAGGACTAGGGGAGACACGATAGCAGTAACCAATATCTCAAAGAAGAAGGAATCAAGCTATTTTCCAAAGTACCTAAAGGCAGAACAAAAAGCAATGGATGGAAACTAATCAAGGAGAGAAGCAGCCTAGAACTCAGAAGAAATTTTCTGACGGTTAGAACATTTAACCAGTGGAACAACTTGCCTCCAGAAGTTGTGGGTGCTCCAACACTGGAGGTTTTGAAGAAGAGATTGGACCACCATTTGTCTGATATGGTACAGGATTTCCTGCTTGAACAGGGAGTTGGACTAGAAGACCTCAGAGTTCTCTTCCAGCTCTCTTATTTTGCTATTCTGCTGTACTTTCCCTGTGCCATAAGACTTTCCCAGTTCTGAGTAACACTCAGCATAATTCCTGCAACTGCATGCTGCACATTTCAAGCACCAAGCTATCAGCGTAGCTAATCATGTAAAACTTGAGCACTGTTCCAAAGACAAACTTTTAAACAATGTTATCATACTGCCGATTTTCTTCTTTCTAGTTGGTTTGGTCTTGGCTCATGTTTTGTCTTCCAGTTTTTAAGATTACAACTGTATATGATCCAGCTGCTCCCCCCCCCCACACCTTAAAGTGAAGGATGTGGCTAGCTTGAGATTTTGATTCCTTGCCATTCTTCACATCTGCTTTGATGCCACCCCTTCCAAACTCCAATTTAGGTATCCAACTTTCTTAAACTTCATTCCAGAACAGTAGCATGTACAATAAGCGTCAGCTTTCAAGTTTTTTCTTTCCAGGTGATTTGCATGCCCATAATCACCATCACATTACTGATGCCCACGTGTGAACTGATAAAAATGCTGCAAAAAGCTACTTCGATGTTATTAGCTGTCATTGTACGAATGCATCAGGACAAGGTTCTTTTTGGGATGCGATTCACTGCTGAGTGCCTTTGCACATTTGTGGGTGTGAGGTGTTATCAGTGGCCCCATAAGCTCAAAAGCACCGCATGAAAGGGACTTGATATAACTGTGCAAGCAATTTCATAGCTTGTTTGTTTGTCTTTTTTCATTTCGGTTTTTGTTCTGCTTTGCTCATTAGTAATGTGGAGGAGATGAAAAGGAACTGCAAGATGTGGGAAACTGTCCAAGACAATGATTGTTCATTATTTCAAGTAGTTTTTCAACATTTTGGGGAAAAAAAAGAAGCGAGACAATGGAGGATTCCTAGAAAATAAATTCTTTTTGGGAAACCAGATAAATTTCTAATTTTAAAGGGAAGTTCTGTTGAGAGTTTAGGAAACAGTTTTAGATTGAGACAGTGGAGTGAATTTTCTCTCACTGACTCCCACGCACAGGAATATGCCATCTAGGAAGTCCCATCTTCTCCATAGCATAGCTCAATTCCTACTCATTAGAAAAGGCTAGGACAGGTACAAAATCTGATTTGTATGATCATCAACGTCTATGAATTACATCTGAATCTGACATTTAGGATCAAGATGCGCTCTGAAATAAATGAGTTCTGCAATTCCAACCTGGGATTTTTCTTTCTTTCTTTCTTTGTGTTTCAAATTCATCAGCGCCAGCATTTACCTAACTACCTTTTTATGCTAACTATGCATTATATGAAGAAGTCATCCAATGGAATATTCTAGAGCAGCTGAGCTCTTTGCCAGCCAGAGTAACTGAATTCCAGTTTTGAAGTCATTCTGGCATTTCAGAAAGCATTGGTCCTGCTGGTGTCCGCAGGGTAGCAGCTGGATGTCAATTATGTAAAATGAGGAAGAACGGCTAACCAAAGTTAAGAAGAAAGAAATCAGATTGTAATGCAAGGCAGATCTGAAATTTGAAAGAAAAGAACCAAACTGCTTCAACCAACTGAACCCTTACACAGAGCAACCAACCATACAGCCAAAGTTCTTGCTCTTAACAAAGTTGTAACAAAGCTGACTTCCTAGCTGTAAATGAAATTTGCAACGTCTTATCCACTGTTTCTGAGGGTAAGGGAAGATGCTTCTTCTTCTCCTTCTCCTTCTCCTTCTCCTTCTCCTTCTCCTTCTCCTTCTCCTTCTCCTTCTTCTCCTCCTCCTCCTCCTCCTCCTCTTCTTCCTCTTCTCCTCCTCCTCATTCTCCCCCTCCCTCTTCTTCTCCTCCTCCTCACACCTCACACTTCACACCTCCTCCTCTTTTCCCAAGCATTTAAAGCATCTAAATCATCTCAATCATGACTCATTAACCTGACATCACCCACACTGTCAGATCCAGATGTCAAATGTTTATGTCAGTGATCATGGCAGGTAGCAGGTACATGCTGGTCTCTTGATTGGCATGGAGTATCTTCTGTCATTGCCTTAAACTACGTACTTGAAATGATTATGTTTTGTATTGAACAATGGGGGTTAGTTATACTTATTTATCATGAATGAAGGCAAATATATGTGTCCCAGGATAATATTGCAGGATCCAATCTGGGTCAGTCACTGGGACCAGATTTAGTCTTCCAAACTTTTGGACTCATGCTAGAGCCCATCCTCAGGAAATTTCTCTCTATCAGAATACTTACTTATGTAACCTTGAATATGCATGTACTTTATATGATCTTTGACCAACTAAAGTGGTTTGGATTTCTTCTGATCTGCACAGATCCAGGAAATCTGATTTTGCTCAAATTCCAAACATCTCTAATCTCTGGGCAAGTGGCTCACGAAAAGGGCAGCATGGCTAACAGCCTTTAAACAGACTCTTTCTTCCCATGTCTCCTTTAAGCATTGAATGACCCTAATATGGTGGTGATTTATAACATTACACTATTCACAGTGAGTGCAGCTGAAATTCAATCTCAGATTGTTATTAACAAGGTAACAGACTGTAGCAATGACAATCATAAATGACTGAGAGTCGGAATGTGTTTTAGATGTATATGGGCTGTGTGTGGATTTTATTTGGATTTATAGAACTGCTTTTTGAATTTCAATTTGTCTTATTAATCTTGTATTGGATTGCTTGAATTTTTGATCTTAGGTGACAAGTATTGCGTTCACTTAGGAATCAGTATAAATCTGTTCCATTTTATCCTCTGTATAAGTAATAAAACATTTAAATCCACGGTAAGCTTTGCATAAAATTGACAATACATGTCAATTCTGAAATGCGTTTTCCTACCCAAATGCTTATTCGCACAAGTTGTTCCAGTGTTCTTTTTATTTTCAGATATGGATCACCAATGCAGGATTTTTAAATGTTCATTTCTCCAACATAAGTTCTTTTTTAAGAAAAAAAAATGTAACTTGTCCCCACCTTGTCCACTTTTTGAAAAATATATTTATTCTACCACAGATGCATGTTTTGGGTGTGGCAGGGGAAGGATACTGCAAAATCCCCATTCCCACCCCACTCCAGGGAAAGGATACTGCAAAATCTCCATTCCCACCCCACTCTGGGGCCAGCCAGAGGTGGTATTTGCCGATTCTCTGAAATACTCAAAATGTCCGCTATCAGTTCTCCAGAACCTGTCAGAATCTGCTGGATTTCACCCCTGCTCTGAATCATGACCTTGAGTTAATCCAAGATAAACCAAACATTTGATGCAGAAACAAAAGGCAAAAATCTACTTCAGTCAAATATGAAAGATGATAAAATGTGGTAGTATGACAATGAAGGAAAGGTGCAAGAGGAGAGAATCAACGCACACACACAAAAAACCTTATTATACCGCCACATTCTAAATGTTCTTTTTTTTTCCTCTCCCACTTCTCCTTTAACGAAAAGCTTCCCTCTCTTCTTTTGCCCTTACACTAGCACTTCAAACCTAATGTTTATCTTCCCTTAAGTCTCATTTACCATTAAAAAAAATAAGTTGAAATCATTGTATAAGCTGTTGCTCAATGAATGCTGTTCTGTGCCGGTGCCTCTTTGTGTGGCTATGAACGTGTTAAAGAAAACACTCCACTGAAATATAAATTGACTTTCTGGTTAGGCTGGCTTTAGAAAAGATAATAGAAACCGGTAGGAAAAGGACCCTTAAATCAGGCTAGAGCTCATAATGTTCTCAGTCACTATCGTGCTTCGCTTAATCTGTTTTATTTTGCCTTGTATTTTGCCTTTTCTGTTTTTATTCACAGAGAAGCAGTATCGGGGGGGGAAATGCTACCTGTTCGATCTGGTTCAGGCAAACGAGTAGTAAAAAAATATTTTAAAAAGTAAAAAAAAGGTTCTGACAATCACAGCTGTGCCGCACAATCATCGGAACCTTTTTTTTTTTACTTTTTAAAAGCATTTTGTTTATTACCTATTCACCTGAACCGGTAGTAAAATAAATGCTTTAAAAAAGTTAAAAAAAAAAAAAGGTTCCGACAATCACAGCTGAGCCATGCGATCGTTGGAACCTTTTTTTTTTTTTTTTTACATTTTTAAAGAATTTTTTTTACTACCTATTCACCCGAACCGGTAGCAAAAAAATGCTTTAATTTTTTTTTAAAAGAAGTTCAGATGATCAGCTGTGCCGTGTGATCGTAGGAACTTTTTTTTTTTACTTCTTTAAAGCATTTTTTTTTACTATCGGTTTGGGCGAATAGGTAGTAAAAAAAATGCTTAAAAAAATGTTGGCCACGCCCATCCAGTCACATGATCACCCCACAAGCCAGGCCCCCCCACAAGCCACGCCCACAGAACCGATAGCAAAATATTTTGCATTTCGCCACTGAGCAGTATAGTTTACAACAGGGATGGGGGACCATGGCCCTTTTATGACTTGAAAGGAATTCTGGGAGTTGAAGTCCACAAGTCATAAAAGGGCCATGGTGCCCTTGCCTCTGGTTGCCTCATGGACTCTAGAGAACTGGAGTTTCCGTCCTTGTGTTTTCCATCCCATATTTTTACAACTTCGTGACTGCTTGGTGGTCCCATTAATGCACTTCTTAGAGCAGGACAAACATGTCACCATTTCCCAACATTGTCAGAAGGCTCACTGGAGTCTTTAAATAAAGGGCATTCAATAATTGAGAAAGTTGACAGATATTGTTTTCTACTTCCTACAACATCTCTGGAGTGACTTCTATTGAGTCCTTGCGTTCTTCAGTCATGGATGGTGATCCTGTCCCCTATCCCTCTTCAACTGTCTGAACTGGATTAATAATGAAAATAAAAGAAACCAAATATTTTCATAATCCTGAGCCCGGATAGAAGCAAACTCCAGGTTGTAAAGCCTGCTATAGTGTAAAAACAGCTGGTTCTAAATTAAATGCGACCAGGACGTCTTCTGGGATAGGACTTGCAAATGAAAACCTAATTGCCCCACTCTGAGGAAGCACGTATTTATATAAACTAGATTTTGTGTGGAGTAAACTTCATACAGCATGAATTTATAAAGCAATAAACGGATAGATTGAGAAATTGGGGAGGGGGGGTGACTCATCTCTTTAGTTTAACATTTGACTACAGAAACAAATCAGATTGGGCCTATCCAAATCCTTCTTGGCAATGAAAAACATTCCCACTTGCACAGTATTTTGGCGAGAAACCATACGAAGGAGAACATCTGCACTGGTTTTTGGCATTGGGAGTGATTGATGGCCCCAATTATATTATGTTTGTTTAATTAAGCAAAGTTTGGGAAACATTTGGGGACTGCCCTGGGGCTTTTTCCAGGATTAGGCAGGGAGACAGGTTGCATATCGCTGGGAAAAATAAATCTATGAGTTCCAGGTTTTCCGGGCTCCATGACTCCTTTAGATATTCTACTAGATGAAATAAATGCAATAGAGAAAACACATTAGCTCTATTCACATTCATCTCTGTTCTCGTGACTTTTCACTTGTGAATGATCATAATCATAATCATAAGTTTATTTGTCAAGCATACATAAGATAACAGGTAAAACTATAAACATAATTTGAATACATGAAAAGAGTAAGTAAAAAGGAATATTAGGACAGGGATGGTAGGCACGCTGGTGCACTTATGCATGCCCCTTACAGACCTCTTAGGAATGGGGTGAGGTCAACAGTAGACAGTTTAAGCTTAAAGGTTTGGGGAAGAAACTACAGAGTTGGGTAGTGCATCCAGGCATTGACCACTCTGTTACTGAAGTCTTATTTTCTGCAATCGAGTTTGGAGCGGTTTACCTTGAGTTTGTATCTATTATTTGTTTATGTATTGTTGTGGTTGAAGCTGAAGTATTCATTGACAGGAAGGACAATGTGGCGGATAATTTTATGTACTATGCTTAGGTCAGACTGAAGTCGGCGTAGTTCTAAGTTGTCTAAGCCCAAAATTTGGAGTCTGGTGGCATAAGATATTTTATTGCGGTTAGAGGAATGGAGGACTCTTCTCATAAAATATCTCTGGACTCTCTCTATTGTATTTATGTCCGATATGCAGTGTGGGTTCCAGACAGATGAGCTGTATTCAAGAATTGGCCTAGCAAATATTTTGTATGCTCTAGTTAGTAGTACAACATTACCAAAGAAGAAGCTACGCAAGATTATGTTAACAACTCTTAATGCCTTTTTGGCAATGTTGTTACAGTGGGCTCGGGCACTTAGATCTTTAGAAATGAGTACTCCAAAGTTCTTGACAGAGTGAAGGTCATCTACAAGGTCATGTCCATCTAATTTGTATTTTATGTTTTGATTTTTTTTTTTTGCCAATGTGCAAGACAGAGCATTTGTTGGTTGAGATTTGAAGTTGCCACTTGTTAGACCAATCTGACACATAGTCAGGTCTTTTTGAAGGGTAGTTGCATTGTTGGTGGTGTTCAATAGTTTAATATCATCAGCAAAGAGAATACAGGTGCTTTTAATATGATCACAAAGGTCATTTATGTAAAGTATGAAGAGTGTTGGACCTAAAACACTGGCTTGGGGAACACCGCTATTAACATGTACAGGATTTGATAGAGCGCTTCCTATTTTGACCACTTGTTGTCTGTTTGACAGGAAGACAGCTATCCATTTATGTAGGAGTCCAGAAATGCCATAGGATTTTAGTTTTAGAAGTAATTTGTCATGTACCACTGAATCAAAAGCTTTACAGAAGTCTATGACTGGATGCAACGAGGAGCAGAGTCTGTTTCTGAAACAAGAGGTGGACTCTGAGTAGGTACACTGTCAAGTATTTGCAAGCCATTGGCACATGTGTCATATAGACATCAGTGGAGGCAGAGAGTGTCTCCACCCCTATGTGGAAAGGAGGGGCTTACCCTGAGTATAAAAACCCCTCCAACCTTTTCCACCTTGCTCTCTCCATCTCTCTCTTTTCATGTTTGTTCCTCATGAGACTTGATCTCTGTTGTACATAGTTAATATGATTTATCATATGAATAAATATGTTTAAGACATTTATTTATGCATCTGCCTCTGAACTCTTCTATGCTCCTGGTGTTTCTACGATCCCAATTCCACATACACTTCCAAATTGTAAATCCAGTTACATCAGCAAGGTTGCATACTTAAATGAGCTACTGCGGTTCTGGTGCCAAGTACAATTGAAAACAATACCATTTGGGGTTAAACAAGAGGATGCCAACACATGTCTAAAACAAAATAAATTCAGAAACTGTAAGCATATATGTGCTTGGCCATCTGTTAGAAATTTTACATTTTATAGCAAAAGAAAGCTATAATAAAATCATACTTGTGTGTTGTGTTGTGTCTTTTTTCAACCATTGGGATAGTTTAAGACCCCTGCCTTGAGCGGGGGTTTGTGATTTGTGAGTCTACCCTATCATCTCCTATCATGCTTATTGGCAACCATTGTAAAGTTGGGTTTCAGCAGGTTATGATCAGTTCTGGAGAACCGGTTGCGGAAATTTTGAGTAGTTCAGAGAACCAGCAAATACCACTTCTGGCTGGCCCCACCCCCATCTAATCTCTGCCTCCCGAGTCCCAGCTGATCGGGAGGAAATGGGGATTTTGCAGTATCCTTCCTCTGGAGTGGGGAGGGAATGGAGATTTTACAGTATCCTTCCCCTGCCATGCTCACCAAGCCATGCCCACCAAGCCAAGCCATGCCATGCCATGCCACTTCCACCAAGCCATGCCCACAGAACCGGTAGTAAAACATTTTGAATCCCACCACTGAACCATTTGTGGGAAAAGCTTATGCAGCATCTAGCAAAAAATTTGCTACTTTTTGAGAAATAAACGTATCTTGATTGTCTAACAAATAACAATGATCAGAATGCCCTGGAAATTTAAATAAAAGAGGGTTAATCAGTTGATGGCAAATGTCCTCGTACAACTGGCAATACAGAAGAATATGAGCTGTGGTTTCTACGGCATCCATATCCAGGGGCAGTACTGGATTTCATATAGGGTTTATATTTTCCTTCCAGGACAGCTATAAGGGAGACCATTAAGTCAAGCTAAAGATACGGCTCTCCTGAATTTGTGATATGGTTTGAATTTGTGAGGTTGGTTTAGGTACTAAAATGTGGATATTTGCAATTATATTAGGAGAGAAAGCAGCAATTTGTTTGACCTTCTATATTCTAAAAATCCTTTGCCTTAGCATTGATGTAGCTTGAACTGACTCTAAGGTTAAGATGTCATCATCGAAGAAACCATAGAAGGCTCATAACGTCATATATCTGGTCTAATTAAATTTCCAAAGGCAGATCAGTGATGGAATTCTTTTTAAGTCCTCCTCTTTCCTGCATCAACGATACAACCCATCATTGAGAAAGTGAATTTTTAAATTATAATATTAACGTAACGTAACAACAGAGTTAGAAGGGACCTTGGAGGTCTTCTAGTCCAACCTCCTGCTTAGGCAGGAAACCCTACACCACTTCAGATAAATGGTTATCCAATCTCTTCTTAAAAACTTCCAGCATTGGAGCATTCACAACTTCTGAGGCAAGTCGTTCCACTGATTAATTGTTTTATCTTTGTCAGGAAATTTCTCCTTAGTTCTAAGTTGCTTCTCTCCTTGATTATTTTCCACCCATTGCTTCTTCTACTGCCCTCAGGTGCTTTGGAGAATAGTTTGACTCCCTCTTCTTTGTGGCAACCCCTGAGATATTGGAACACTGCTATCATGTCTCCCCTAGTCCTTCTTTTCATTAAACTAGGCGTACCCAGGTCCTGAAACTGTTCTTCATATGTTTTAGCCTCCAGTCCCCTAATCATCTTTGTTGCTCTTCTCTGCACTCTTTCTAGAGTCTCAACATCTTTTTTTACATTGTGGAGACCGAAACTGGATTCAGTATTGCAAGTGCAGCCTTACCAAGGCATTATAAAGTGGTATTAACACTTCACGTGATCTAGATTCTATCCCTCTGTTAATGCAGCCTAGAACTGTGTTGGCTTTTTTGGCAGCTGCTGCACACTGCTTCTTTACTGCCCTGGAATGCTGCAAGGAAAAACAAAACTACCAGCCAACTTTCCTTGACCCACATCCTGAACAGATAAAGCAAATACTACAATCCAATGAAAAGTTACGTCGGACTTTTGAAAATGTAAAAGAAAAAAAAATCAAAAATCAAAAACGTACACATGGTAGAGTCTTTGAAATGTTGCAATGTATCTCAAAAAATCCATAATGAATGGAAATACAAACTGTGATTTTTTTTTTCTTTCACTCTGGTATTTCATCACCTCCCTATTTTTCTTTGCTATGCCTCAGGAGTTCATGATTATACTATGATCTTCATCAAAGGGCAATTTTCAGCTGCGAAATATATTTATACAATAAATCTACACCAGATTGTACTGGGCCATATTAATGAGCAAGGATGACATCCAAAATAAATAACAACAAAATCTGAGCTGCTATAATTCCACAGTAAACTCAAAAGAACATAGAGATGAGATTTAAGTGCCTTATGGAGATACCATCAATATTATGCAGTTCATATTCTACCCTTCCTTCCCTTGTTGTCTTTCCTTTTCCATTATTCCTACTTTGCTGTCCCTTTTGTCCATTCACTGCTATCACTGTTCTTTCACTAAAGGTAAAGGTTCTCCTCATTATCACTCAACCTGTGCTGGACTTCTTATTAAATCAATCCTCTTGTTATCAAAGCATAGAGGAAATGGTGGCTTTCCCTTCCAATTAAAGGTAAAGGTTCCTCTCGCACATATGTGCTAGTCGTTCCTGACTCTAGGGGGCGGTGTTCATCTCCGTTTCAAAGCCTAAAAGCCAGCGCTATCTGAAGAAGATGTCTCCATGGTCATGTGGCTGGCATGACTAAATGCCAAAGGCGCACGGAACGCTGTTACCTTCCCAACAAAGGTGGTCCCTATTTTTCTACTTGCATTTTTTACATGCTTTCGAACTGCTAGGTTGGCAGAAGCTGGGACAAGTAACGGGAGCTCATCCCATTACACAGCACTAGGGATTCGAACCTCTGAACTGCCGACCTTTCAATCAACAAGCTCAGCATCTTAGTCACTGAGCCACTGCATCCCTTTTCTAGTTCTTTCACTAGAGCTCAAGAAAATAAACCAGTGGTTGAAGATTCAAAGATAATTGAAATTAGATTTCCCCAACTTGATATGTGAGCCCAATCAGAAAGAAAATTTGACAGCATAGTGCCACTTGTTCTTGTCTGGCTCAACAAAATTTATGAGTTCTGCTCAGGATTAAACCAAAAAAACTGGTCCCTTCTCTGTGACTCACTATCTTATAGCGGAGTCCTTTGAAACCACCAGCAAAGTGTAGCTCTTTAACATGCCTGGAAGGATAAATTGCCTTAACCTAGGGTAAGATTTACTACGACATTTCCATGTTTTAATAACCTCTGAATTTCATCAGTGTTTCAAGAAAAAATATGTTCATTAGAGTAAAACAAATGTTACAATATTAATCAATTGATGATATCGGTGTTGTTGTACCCAGAAATTCTCAGGTAGATGTTTTCTGCTTTCACTTACCTAATTCCCCCTTTAACAGGCATGTAGTGTTCAGGTTTTGGACTAGTTTGTTACATGTTATCTAAGCCTAACCAGCAGTGGTGGGTTTCTCCTGGTTCGGCCCGGTTTGGCCGAGCTGGTAGCATTGACGATATGACGTCACCGAACCAGTTCTGTTTGTTCGGGAGCTGCCCGCCCCCGTGTTATTCTTACCTTTTATTTGGCCCCACCCCTAATCTATTCGCTGCCTCCCGAGGCCCAGCTAGAAGGAAAAAAACTGTTTAAGCTCTTGCCGCAGGGCTTCAAAGGGCCACCCTATACCCTACAGCTGATCAGTGTTAAAAGGCAGTGTGGTGGTAGACCAGTACACTTGAAAAACAAATGGGTAGACCAGTGCGCTCCAAAAACAAATGGGTAGACCGGAACGCTCCAAGAACAAATGGGTAGACCGGTGCCTCCAAAATCAAATGGGTAGACCGGTGCGCTCCAAAAACAAATGGCTAGACCGGAACGCTCCAAGAACAAATGGGTAGACCAGTGCCTCCAAAAACAAATGGGTAGATCGGTGCCTCCAAAAACAAATGGGTAGATCGGTGCCTCCAAAAACAAATGGGTAGACCAGTACACTCTGCAAGCAGTTAAAAGCCTGGTAATCAAGTACCTCTGCTAAATCCAAAAGAATTGTCACATGACCATCAAACCACACCCACAAAATAAGCCACGCCCACAGAACCAGTAATAAAAAAAATTAGAACCCACCCCTGCTAGCCAGATATGGTTGTTCAGTGAATGATGGATTATTGTAGTACCTTTCAGATTAATAATAAACACTGGATCAAACATGCTATGCCATCCTTTGCTTAATCTGCCCTATTAGATAAACCATAATTGTACCAGGCAGTATTATATGTAGGGATGTCTAAATCTAACTCAACGTTTTAAAATAATGGCTTGGTGAAGGAAACATAGCAGCTTTGTTTGCATATAATGTAACATTGAAAGTTCAGAACTGGTTTGAAAGTCCCAAATGATGAGTCCTCAGCTCTTGCTAAATATCTAGGTTCTTCTAGAAATGTAGCATTCAAAGCCTCCATATTACCTCAGAGATTTTTACTGCTAATACTGCTAGTACTACTGATTAGTACTGCTGCAGAAATACTAGCATATTGTCCCTAGAAAGAACTGACTTTTACAGATTAATTTGGTTTGCCCTAGTCTTTCTAAATATTCATCTTTCTTTGGTAGTTCTTCACAGATTTAGCAAACAGAACAGATAATATAATCAACTTAAATTTAAACCCAAAGATACCACCTAATGTGACCAAGATCAATATTGCTCTATTTTTTTTTGGGGGGGGAGGGAGTATTTCAAAATTCACAGGAGAATCAGAGAAGGTATGTCTAAGGAAAATTGTGGTTTAAAAGTGCAAGGAGTGCAAAAATGGTTGGAAGAAATTACAAAGCAAAAAATAGATTTGAAACCTGAATTGTTTTTATTAGGAATACTGGACCCGAAAATGAAAAAAAAACCTTCAATACATTATATTGCACATAAATATCGCAGCAAGAATCACATTAGCAAGAAATTGGAAACAAAAAAATGTACCCTCAGACGAAACAGTAATTAGGAAAATTCTAGAATGCGCAGAGATGGATAAAATGACTATGGAGTTGAAAGAGAGAGAGATTTCGGAGTATTATGAAATATGGAATAAAATGTACAGTTTTATTGGTTGGTTCAAAAATAGAAATCAGAACAAGAAATGTTAAACTTAATATTGATGAAACTTAAAGTACAACAACATTAAAGAGATGTAAATATAAACAAATGTAAATGTGTAGATAAGAACAATGAATATAATGTGTATATACGGTATATATGTTGGAATAATGTGATTATCCTACTATTGAGTAGTAAATAGAAATGATAAAATAGAGAACTACAAAAGCAAAATACATAAGTCAATATAAAATGCTGTAAGATTACCATTAATGTTATGTAATGTTCAATACGTTATGTCTTGACATATTTTGTTTTTATATATGTGTGATTGTTTTTTGTGTTGTTTTTAAAGACAAAAATAAAACATATTTTTAAAAAATAAATAAAAGTGCAAGGAGACCATGGAAAATAAGTCCTAAAACAGTCAGACAGTCAGGATGATTATTTGAAACTTATTATTTATTGGCATGCTCAAAGAAATGTCTACCCTACCGTTCAATCACAAAGTTTTCACTGATGAATGAAAGAGAAGGCAAGTGTTAACATATGCATTAGAAATAAAGAATCCAGATGCTATTCTCACAAAAGGGTGGGGGAGAAAGGAAGGAAGGAAGGAAGGAAGGAAGGAAGGAAGGAAGGAAGGAAGGAAGGAAGGAAGGAAGGAAAGAAGGAAGGAAGGAAAAGAGGGAGAAGAGAGGAGAAGGACAGAGAAAGGGGATGGAAGGAAGGAAGGAAGGAAGGAAGGAAGGAAGGAAGGAAGGAAGGAAGGAAGGAGAAGAGAGGAGAGGAGAGGGAGAGGGACAAAGGAAGGAAGGAAAGAAAGAAAGAAGGAAGGAAGGAAAAGAGGGAGAAGAGAGGAGAAGGACAGAGAAAGGGGAAGGAAGGAAGGAAGGAAGGAAGGAAGGAAGGAAGGAAGGAAGGAAAAGAAGGAGAAGAGAGGAGAGGGAGAGGGACAAAGGAAGGAAGGAAGGAGAAGAGGGAGAAGAAAGGAGAGGGAGTGGGACAGAGAAAGGAAGGAAGGAAGGAAGGAAGGAAGGAAGGAAGGAAGGAAGGAAGAAAGAAAGAAAGAAAGAAAGAAAGAAAGAAAGAAAGAAAGAAAGAAAGAAAGAAAGAAAGAAAGAAAGAAAATTAATTAATTACAGGCTGAAAGGATGAGTCTGAAAAAGACTGGCTGACTTCCACATCAACAGTTTCAGAACTAATCTGATCCCCTTGTCGTTTTTCTATGCATGTACTGTAATTTAACCATATAGCCTGGGGTTTATTCTCTAGTTACAAGCTTGGTGAGGCCCAAAATGTCAGCCTCAGAAAGAGAGGAACGGATTTAAGACACGTTGTTCTTGCTAAAAGGAGAGTTAAGCCTTTTGCTAATGGTGCAGCAGAAACCGAGGTCTCCAGATTTCGCGAGGAGAAAACTTTGAAGTAGCTTCCAAAAACCCCAAGCTGTCTTTATGATCTGTTGTTAAAAGCCATTTCCCTCTCTTTCCCACCCACCCCCCACTCTCTCCTCCCCATTTTTGTAACTTTATTATTGTGGTTCTTATATAAAACAGGATGAGAGGCTACATCATCCACTTGTTGCCTCAGCTCTAATTCAAAATCCAATTTGCAAGCCTGACTGTTGAGTAAAGCCGGGAAAAGGTCAGGTGTTGATGCAATGCAGAAAAATCAAAAGAACGCTTTGTTTCCAAAATTGGCCACACCGGGTAGCGCGAGGCATCCTTGAGGTAGGGGGGCTTTGGGTTGAATAAGGCGGAAATTCTATCGTACCAATGAGGAAGCCCAAAAAATAATAAGGGTGACAGCAAAACTGTACAAAGATAGCCTAAAACATCAGGAAATCAAGAAACCAACTGCAAATCAAAGAATATAAACTGCCATCCCGTGATCCCCAATAATCTCCAAAACTCATAATTTTATCTGTTTGAGACAGACTTTCACAACTTTTAACCAAAGTTGGACAAATCCTGTACCATGTTTTATATATAAGCAAGATATTTGGACAGAGGTTTTGAAAGAACTTAATGCAAACCTCCTCCTCCTCCTCCTCTTCCTCCTTCTTCATTTTCTCTTTCTCCTTCTCCTTCTCCTTTTTCTTCTCCTTCTCCTTCTCCTTCCTCTTTCCTTTCCTTTTTCATCTTTCTTCTTCTATATCTTTCTTCTTGTTGTTGTTTCTCCTCCTCCTCCTTCTTCGTCTTCATTCTCCTCCTCCTCCTCCTCCTCCTCCTCCTCCTCCTCCTCCTCCTCCTCCTCCTCCTCCTCCTCCTCTTCTTCTTCTTCTTCTTCTTCTTCTTCTTCTTCTTCTCCTTCTCCTTCTCCTTCCTCTTTCCTCTTTCCTTTTTCTTCTGTTTTCTTCTATTTCTTTCTTCTTGTTCCTCCTCCTCCTCCTCCTCCTCCTCCTCTTTACTCCCTTTTTTTTAACCACTTCAGGTGTTGAGGGAAATACAAAGTTCCAGTTCTTGCTCTTCTGGCGACCTCACCCATTATTCACTAATGTTGTGGTAGTGGGTCTTTGATGCTGCCTCTCCATCTTCTTCTGGATCTGCCTTGTGTTCTTTGACCTTCTCCTCTTTTTCTATATCCCATGACCTCCTACTCTCCAGATATCACTTTATTTGCTCTTTTTATATGTAGTTTAAGATTGGTTCTATCCAATTCTGGTCCTTACACTCTCGTTTCTGGTTTTCTCTCTTCTGGTCACTAAAGCAGCTTTCCTCAAACATTTCTTTTTACGGTGAATGTATACCATCCACTAAATTATTAAATTCAGAATTTTGGAGAAGGGCTATTTCTAGAAAAGGCAAGCAAGATACATTTCCTGGGACCCATACATCAGGAAGGCCAGATTTGATTTAAGTTTATTATCTGAAAACATGACTTGAAATAATACTCATTACTGATTTAACTGATGCGAAGAATCAATTAAAATCTAATCCCGATAATTAATTCAGTATTCCCCTCTGTGTGTTCCCATTTCTGGACCTTTGATTTCAATGACCAAAACGCAGAAAGGGGAAAACACAAAACTGGTATAGATAGAGCATGCAGTGAGGATAAAGTGTAAAGGAGAGATAACATGAATATTTAATGTTTCTAAAGGCCACGCTAAGACCTCATTTAACCCAGAAGAAATGTAGCACTTTTATGGAATTACTATGCTTTGAAATAAGGAGAATAATATGTGCAAGCATCTAAAGAAGAAGAAGAGGCTATAGCCGTGATGGTGAACCTATGGCACGCATGCCACAGGTGGCACATGGAGCCATATCGGTGGGCACGCGAGCTCAGCTCCAGCTGTTTCCTGCCTCCGGAGGGCCTGGGGGTGGGGTGGAGAAGGCCCATTTTTCACTCTCCCCAGGCTCCAGAGCCTTTCTAGGAGCCTGGGGAGGGTGAAAACGGTGGGACTGGAAGTCAGCAAACGGGACATTTCTGACCTCCGGAGGGCCTCTGGTGGGTTGGGAAGGCTGTTTTTCCCCTCCCCAAGCTCCTAGAGAGGCTCTGGAGCCTGGGGAGAGCAAAAAATCAGCCTACTGGGCCCACCATGCCAAAAGCAGGGGGAGCGCAGGGGTGTCACGCACACATGCGTGTGGGGCGCGGTGCATAGAATTGTGTGTGTGGGCACACGCATGCATGACCCCCCCTGTGCTCCTCCCGCTTTTGGCACGTGATGGCAAAAAAGATGAAAAGGTTCATCACTGGGCTAGAGGATCTCAGCATCTGAAATCTAGAATTTACTTAATTTTCAACTTAGATTGCTGTCCAAGAATGCCACAATGCAAGAAAATTTGAGCCGGACCTATTCATCTCAATAACTTGCCCATATCCTCTCCATTTCATTTAACCCAGGTAGGTTTGTAATAGGCTCTACAAATAATGAAGCCACTCAGCAAGTAGTCCTTCTAAGGAGAGTAAATATTACAAAGCAGACTGTGTTTAGATGTTCACGCCAGATTATTTTCGAATGGGAGAGATCCTGTAATTCCGTCTTGTGTTACAGGCCAAAATTGACTTCTAATGCAATTTTGAATAAAACTAGGTATTACTTTTTGAGTTCCGATATCCCAAAGGAAATAAACAAAGCAAAGGCAAAATAAACCGAGGTGGATTCTCCTCTATTAAAAAGGAGTTTCAAATAAATATCCATGCTTTTGATTAAATCAGAGCCCATGCTTTTCTCTTTGTTTATATTGCTTTCCCTCCCTCCCTCCCTCAAAAAAAAAATGGTATTCTAGTGCTGCAGAGATTTGAATGGATGGCTTCAACTTAATATTGAAAGCTGCAGGAAAAAAAAATAGCATTCCAGAACCCAAACATTTACCTAGATGTAAACTCTGATGATCTTGATGGAACTCTTTTCCAAATAAGTCTGCAGTGTTATGTTATGAATTACATATACTGGATTATGTTCCATTTAGCACTTGATGCTGAGTAAATATTCATAGAATCCACTGATCCATGTTTTAGTTTCATCCATATCTGAAGCAGGGGTGAAATGCTCCCAGTTCGGACCGGATCACCCAATCCGGTAGAGATGGTGGTGGGTGGTTCGGAGAACCGGTAACAAAAATCCCTGCACCCCCCCTCACCATGCCCAGCTGAGCCGCGTGATTGTCAGAGGCTTTTTTTTTTACGTTTAAAAGCATTTTTTCTACAACCTCTTCGGCCGACAAAATGCTTTTAAAAGTAAAAAAAAAAAGCCTCTGATGATCGCACGGCTCAGCTGGGATCGTCAGAGGCTTTAAAAAAAATTTTTTTTTACAACCTGTTCAGCCCAAGAGGTTGTAGAAAAAATGCTTTTAAAAGTTAAAAAAAAAAAAAAAGTTGACCACCCCCACCCAGTCACATTATTCCGCCCCCACCAAGCCACGCCCACAGATCCGGTAGTAAAAAATTTTACATTTCACCACTGATCTGAAGGGATTCAATTAAAACTTCCATCAGCAGGTTCTCCCTCACTCTCCCTCCTCATAATGGCGAGAAAGTGGTCATACGATGGAGCAGAAGGGAGCCTGCAGTCCCTTTCAACAACTCTTTCGAATCTCCCCAGGCTCAAGGTTGACTCAGCCTTCCATCCTTTCTAAGGTAGGTGAAATGAGGACCCAGTTTGTGGGGGCAAGAAGCTGACTTTGTATAAATATACAAAAGTATGAAGGCTATTGCTTAACGCACTGTAAGCTGCCCTGAGTCTCCGGAGAAGGGCGGCATATAAATCAAATTAAAACAAAAAACAAAAAAAAACACCCAAACATTGACTCAAGCCTAGGGATGGCCATCAGGATTTCTGTTTAAGATAGAAAGGTGTCAGATTGTCTTCCTTTACCTTGAATTAAGGGCTGGTTTTATGACCCAGAAATGGTATTGAAATCATTTGATTGATCTTCCTTGGAGTTACAGACATCACTTTCAAGATCATGATCTCACTGCATCTCCATTACGGGATCTTGACAGCTTTCGTTTGCAAACTTCGCAGTGTCACTGTTCTCCTGGTTTGCTTGCCTTCTCTCCGTCTTACCCAAACCACAGCGTGCTGAGAACACCAATGGTGCTGAAGTGATCCCCGCACTACTATCTGACTAAAAGCTCCTGCAAATGAAGCAACTATCCCAGACAAGGGTATCTGGAGAGAGGTGGGCATCAGTGGTGGGTTGCTACCAGTTCGCCCCGGATCGGGCAAACCTGTAGTGGTGACGGCAGAAGGCTCCACCCACCCGCTCGGATGTCTCTGTGCATGCGTAGAAGCTTCCGCACACGGGCCCATAAGCAAACCAGTAGCAACCAAATTTGAAACCCATTACTGGTGGACATGCCCTGCACTCTCCGGGATGGCATCAAGTCAAGCCAACCCATCAAAGACATGGCTAAAATTAGAATCAAGACAACAGAGGATTGAAGAAACACAGAAAATGCTATGTAGAATGTTTCAAATCACAGCCCCAGGCCATTTGGTATGCCTTAGCTTTTTTCATGTTCAAGATACAAGCTGTTTAGAAGTCAGACCAACTTGCAGATAGATTAATACTCCCACAGAGCTTTTATTCACAGCTGGCTGCTGTGCCAGTTGCACTTTTGGTATTTAAGCTATGGATTAGCCCTGTTGCCTTAGAGGTTGTGCAGATGAATCCACATGGAAATCTAAGAATAAGGGTTCTGCGGTTGTGGGATTGGGACCAGTAGTGAAACCCTAATTTTTTTTACTACCGGTTCTATGGGCATGGTGTGGCTTGGTGGGGCGTGGCAGGGGAAGGATACTGCAAAATCTCCATTCATTCCCCACTCGTGAGGGAAGGATACTGCAAAATCTCCATTCCCTCCCTGCTCCTGGGGGAAGGATACTGCAAAATCTCCATTCCCACCCCACTCTGGGGCCAGCCAGACATGGTATTTGCCGGTTCTCCGAACTGCTTAAAATTTCCGCTACCAGTTCTCCAGAACTGGTCAGAACCTGCTGGATTTCACCCCTGGTTGGGATTTGTCTAATTCTAGTGCTGGAACCCAGATCAGTGAATTTAGGGAGTTCCAAGACCTTTACTAGTACAACTTACTCTTCTGAGAAACAAGCTAACTAAAAGTGTTAGCAGAATTATACCCTAACCCAGAGCCCTGCAGATGCATTGGATATGTTGGCTGAGAATTCTGGGAATATCAAAACTGTCCAAAACTGTCCCAAAAGCACCAACATAAGGTAATATGTTGTATAATCTTGGTGATTTGAATTGTGTATTTAGAAAATGTATTCATATTCTGAAAAGTACAATTTTTTTTAAAGTAACCTAGTTTTCCCCCCCTTTTTTTTTATCTCCTGTTTACAGCTACAAAATGCTAATGGAGAAGTAGTTTCATTTGTACATTCATTTGTCATTGTCTTAATTTGGGAATCAAACTATCTCTTCTGATAGCGTTAGGTTTATGTCAGTTAGAGAAAAATTCAATACTTTTATATCTTACGTTTGTATAATTTTCTTTTTAAAAAATCACACCATGCACAACTGTAATACTTCACATAAGATATGGAAATGGAGAGTCTAAATTGGTTAGCTTATACTTTTAAAATCCCACTTGCTACTTCTGTTAGCATTATACATTTGAGCAGAACAAACCTTCCCCTCCAGCACCAAGTGCCAAAAACTTTCAATGTGGAAGCAGAAAGCAGATGTTTTGTATGACAGCTGAAATCCACTAAACCAGGGGCCTGCAGCCTTAAAACACTCAAAGAGCCATTTGGACCCGTTTCCCACAGAAAAGAAAACACCGGGAGCCAAAAAACCTGGGTGGGCGTGGCCAACTTGATGTCACTCACTTCCACCAGTCACATGATCTCCCCTAGCTAGACCTACCTGGTCATTAGGACAGAGAACCGGTTGTTAAAAAACACCAAGAACCACAAAACCCTTTTGACACATCTCTCTCTCCCCTCCTTCATTCCTCCCTCCCCCCTCTCTCTCCCTCTCCCTCTGTATCTCTCTATGTCTCTCTCTCTCTCTCCCCCTCTCTCTGTATCTCTCTGTCTCTGTCCCCGCCGCTTCTCCATCCCCTGCCATCGCCCTCACCTTCTCAAGTCAGGCAATGAGTGACTGGGAGGGGAGGGCGAGGGGCGGAGCCAGCCAGTGTTGGGATCACTCAACAGGGAGCCACAGCAGAGGGCCCAAAGAGCCACATGTGGGCTCCAGAGCTGCAGGTTGCTGACACCCGCACTAAACCATGTGTCAGGGGAAACCTTTCACCAAGGTAGTTCCATAAGGCACCCTAATAGATGGATCACCACTTCGCCATCATCTCGCAAGCCTGTCAGACATATTTTCTTTCTTTTTTTTTAAAAAAAAATAGTTTTTATTTAGCATTTTTCACCTTTAAAAACAGAAAAAAACAATAAAAAACAAGACAAACGTAACAATGTTTCGTACTTTTACAGCCTTCCACGTCGGCATGTATATTCTGCTTTTATTTATTTATTGGTTCAATTTATATGCCGCCCTTCTCCAGAGACTCAGGGCGGCTTACAATGTGTTAAGCAATAGCCTTCATACTTTTGTATATACCTGCTTAGTAGGGCTTTGCCCCCCCGCAAAGCGGTGTTCTTTTTTATACAAAGTCAGCTTATTGCCCCTACAAACCAGGTCCTCATTTTACCTACCTCGAAAGGATGGAAGGCTGAGTCAACCTTGAGCCTGGTGAGATTTGAACTTGCAGTAATTGCAGGCAGCTGGTGTTACTTAACAGTGCTTTTGTCTGCTGTGCCACCAAGGCTCTTTTGTAATTAACTCTTCTACTTTATCTTTCTAGCCTCTCAGACATATTTCCATACCATTGGAAAGAGATTATAAAATGGGGGTCCTACCAAAGAAGCATGGTCTTTAAAATCAAATTATTTATAAAAAAAAAAAAACGGCAATAGATCCAACCAAATAAAATCGAAGAGTTAAAAAGAGAACGGGGGAGAAAGAATTGTCAAGTTACGCTTGAAGCTAGTTCTTGCTTCATTTTATCTGCTGCACTAATAAATTTGGCTACTGTGTAGGTGGCTTTACAGTTGGAGTTGAAAGTATAAGGTGGGTGTAAATATCATCCGTTCTCTTAGGTGTACTTAGTAGAAGGGAGGTTACGGTGTCCTTCTGAAGTTCCTTATAAGCATTACAATAGGAAAAGAACATGTTGAATTGTCTCAAAGTCACAAGGTAAGTGTGCTGAATAGGGGAACACTGTCATATATGCCAGGTAATAGAATGAATGATTATGATGCTTGGCCCCCCTAAAAGGTGCTTTTTCTTAAATTAGAGGAAGAAAAGGCATGCAAATATCTTTCAGGTTCTGAGACGCAACACCAGCTTTTTGGACTGAACAAGTCTGATCTTAAGGAATCTACAGGTATTGCAGGTAACAGAATATCAGTTGGAAGGGACCTTGGAGATCTTCTAGTCCAACCCCATACTCAGGCAGGAAACCCTATACCAGTGATGGCTAACCTTTTTGCCATCGTGTGCCAGGAGCAGGAGGGGGTCGCGGGGGGGATCACGTCCCCACACCCATAATTCTATGTGCCCTGACCCCATGCATGCGACCCTCCCCCGCTCCTCGCACACAATGACCCGTTGGGCCCATTTTTCTCTCTCCCCAGGCTCCAGAGCCTTTCTAGGAATCTGGGGAGGGTAAAAACGGTCTTCTCCCCCCTCCCTGGAGGCCCTCTGGAGGCTGGAAATGGCCTCTTTGCCAACTTCCAGTGGGACCAGAAGGCCCAATTTTTGCTCTCCCCAGGCTCCAGAGTGGGACTAGAAGTTGGCAAACAGGCTGTTTTCAGACCTCCAGGAGGGTGGGGAAGGCTGTTTTTGCCCTCCCCAGGCTCCTAGAAAGGCTCTGGAGCCTGAGGAGAGAGAAAAACGGGCCTCCCCCCCTCCGAGGCCCTCCGGAGGCAGGAAACAGCCTGTTTCCCTACTTCTGGTAGGCTGAGAAGGCCCTAAAATCAGTGCACATGCCGGAGCTGATCTCACGTGCCCACCGATATGGTTATGCGTGCCACATGTGCCATAGGTTCACCATCACGACCCTATACCATTGCAGACAAATGGTTATCAAACCTTTTCTTAAAAACCTCCATTGACGGAGTACCCACAACCTCTGGAGGCAAGCCAAGCCATCCCACTGATTAATTGTTCTAACTTTTGGTTCTCTCCTTGGTTCTGCTGTATTGCTTTTATCAACAGTGAGATGAAATTGTTGGCTAAGCTTAACTGTAATAGTCCTGTAGGAATACATTTGATCTTTAACCAGTATAAAACTGACAGTCCCCATGCCCTGTCTTTAATTTTGAGTATCCCAGACTCAAGACAGACTACTGGTTGGGCATGGCTTTCCATTACAAAGTAACCAAGTTTTTATATATATATAGTTTATAAAAAGTCTCATTGCCTTCGAGCTTCTGGATATGAATGTGTAACATGCTGTAGTTAGACCATAATGGAATATTCACTGCTCCTAATTCTATAGCCAGCTTACCAACTACTATTAACTAATTATGTGCCATCATCAGCCTCAAAGACTGATTGTCTCCATGAATTTAATTTAATTTAATTTAATTTCCAATTTATATACCGCCCTTCTCCCTGAGGACTCAGGGCGGTGTACAGCCAAGATAAGAACATAGAATACAAATATTAAAAACAGTTAAAAATATATATAAATTTGGCCCGAAAGTTAAGAAGTCACAAACTGATTAAAAGAATTTAAAAATTTCTTCTTAAGCCAGCCCGGCTTGCTGAAAAAGATGGGTTTTAAGGGAACGACGGAAGGCATTGAGGTCATGGATTCTCCTTATCTCTGGAGGCAACTGATTCCAGAGGGTAGGAGCCCCCACAGAGAAGGCCCTCCCCCTGGGGGCCACCATCCTACATTGTTTGGCTGATGGCACCCTGAGGAGGCCCTCTCTGTGGGAGCGCACGGGACGATGGGAGGTCGTCGGTGGCAGCAGGCGGTCTCGCAGATAGCTAGGCCCTATGCCATGGAGCGCTTTAAAGGTGACAACCAACACCTTGAAGCGCACCTGAAAGACCACCGGGAGCCAGTGCAGCTCGCGCAGGAGCGGTGTTATGAAGATCTGTCTCTAATCTGGTTTTTAATCCAATGAATGAATCAATTAATTGAGTCTTTCCAAGTTGCTGCTGGTTGTCCTCTCCTTCGGTTTCCTTCCACCTTTCTCAGCAATAGAGTTTTCTCCAGAGAGATAGACTTTTACACAATGTCCGTGAAGATGATTTGAGCCTGGCCAATTTGGGCTCCACTGAGAACTCCAAGTTCATTTGTTTAATGATTCATTTGTTTGTATTTTTGACCGTCCATCATATTCTTAGAAGTCTTCTCCAACATACAAATTCAAAAACATCAATATGGCTAAATAATTTGTCCATTCCCCATGTTCCCAGAAGAAGTAATTTGATTCTCAATTCTCATTGTATTTAAAACTAATTCTACATTCTGTCCTTCTCTTTACAGATGCTAAAGACTCTGACCCGAAGTTTAGTGATCGCATAATACAAATCATGAGACTTTAATTCTTACATATCTTGCAATCCACCTTCCATAGCTTTGTTCAAGCGCTGCAAATTAACAACTTGTTGTCTTGGGATAGCTTGCAGGATCAAAGAATTATGCTGCCCAAAATTGCACACCTCATTTATTTAGTTGTTTTCAAGGAGGGAAGAGCACAGGTAAACCTATCCACTTTCAAAAGCTTTTGGCTGTCTGGAATGCCACCTCTGCAGCTTTTCAAGTTTTCCTTAATAATCAGAGGATTGTCAAAGAAGTCAAAGGGAAGAAATCAAAATTGTTCCTTCATGCCTGACTCCAAAATGATGAGAAAAAACAGGACCTGCTCAGCTCCCCCAACTTAGCACAATTATAGCGGGCAGTGCAAAGCTTGTGTTTCTGACTCTCCCTAAGGCTCTCTTCAAAGAGAAATCCATATTACAAGTAAAATCCACTTCAAAAGAACCTGCCAAGTATCTGCAATCATTTAAAAACTCATTTTCTGTTGTTCCCTGTATAGAACATCCTTTTGTAGCTTGATCAGCTTTGCTGTCAATTGCTTTCTTCGGGGCAAGAACCATGCTGTAGCAAAAATTCTATTTGGAAGACCATCAAGGAGAGCATCAGGCAAGAATGTGCTCAGCAATCCATGGTGTGCCTCATCAAAGAGCAACATAGAGCAATAGAATTATAGAGGCCTGAACAGGAAAAAAAATTAACACATTTGAGAGCTAGGAAAACACCAAGCTTGGAAACTCTCCCATTGCCATATTTTATTGACAGATCAATTTCTTCTCCCAAATTCTAATCATGCTTTGCAGGCTTCCCAGAGACATCCAATTGGCCACTGGGGAAAAATGCTGGACTGAATAAGCCTTTCATTTCATTGATTTCAGCAGGATTCTTATATATATATATATTTTATAGCGTCTATTAGATGGCGTAGTTTGTGCCAGGAAAAGTAGAGAGGCATCCGAAGAGAAAGGTGGGAGATTTGTTGCCATGATAATTTATTAAGGAAAGAAACATTGGGTGATCTCAGCAGCATTTCAGAAATGATGGGGAAATTATTTTTCTGCATTTACTAACAGTTTTGCCATTTTCAAGCAAAGAGACTGAGAAACGATCACTATCCTGGTCATTTCTTTTAGGAAAAAACTCTTTGCTAATGATTCAGTTGGACTTTGAAGAGCAGAGCAGATATTGTTCTGGGGAGGATAGTGGAGGAATATGGGTGGGGTTTTTTCCCCCCTTCCTTCAAGAAGAAAATAACCATGCATAAGATCAATAATTTCTTTGGCTTTATGATTCAGTTTCTTAAAGCCAGTCAGTTTATTGCATTTCCATTGATCAGACATACATACAGGGCAGCTCAATTGGGATCAACCAAGTGTTGCAATTGTATTTTTCGGAGTATAAGACGCACCTACCTTTTTTGGTAAGGAAAACAAGAAAAAGAAATCTGCCTCTGCCTCTGAGCAATTTTGCCTCCTTGCAGCAAACAGCAAACAGCCTGCTTTACTTTCATTTTCGTTTTCAGCATAGCTTGATTAGCACAAGGAAAAAAAAAATCTGCTCCAGCAATTTACCTCTTTGCAGCAAGCAGCAGAGCCCTGCGTAAAACAGTGAGAGCAAATCAGCTGAGAGTCGAGAGTCGGATAATTAGCACAATCAACTTGTGCTAATTAGGCTGTGCTGAATCTGAAAGGTGCTGTTTTTTTTTCTTGCTGTTTGCTTGCAAGGAGGTAAACTGCTGCAAGGCAGAGGGCAAAGGGTGGGGGCCAAGTGGGTGGGTGGGGCTACATTCGCTGTATAAGACACACCTAAATTTTCACCCCCTTTTAGAAGGAAAAAAGGTCTTATACTCGGAAAAATATGGTAATTCTCTCTGCACTTTGAAGCAAAATGATAGAGATAACGTAGTGGTGGAAAACTGGGCAGGGTATGGTCAAGGTTTGTCTTCTTTTCTTCCTTGGAGGCAACATCCACATCATCCGAACCAAAATCGGATTCTAAATTTTGATTTCTAGTTTCAAAACTGGAAGATTCAGCGCACAACAGCTCTGTGGGAGAAATGACCTACTTCAAATTGCAGAAGGGGAGAAGAATCAATTCTATAAATTCATTTCCGGGAAAATGCTCCCTGATGTTCAAGTATTAGGATTTAAGGGAAAACTTTAATCTATAACTTCTGAAAAGAAATGCTTGAGAAGTTTAATTTTGGAGAATTCCACCGTGGGTTGAATTGATTTGGATCTTTGAGTGTTTGTAAACCTCAAATTAAAAGATGCAATTCAATGGTGATTCAAAATAGAATTGGAAAGTCAAATCCAATTGTCAAATGAGATACCTCCAAATTGATCAGTCAAGCTGGAATGGCATTTGTCAAGTCCAAAGGCACATTTTCCCAAATTAGTTCAAAAATCAATTAGAATTAATTAATTGAATTAATACTTTTAACGGACTCCACTTCAAGTTGTATCCAAGCTGCTGCATATGCCCTAATACCGTGTTTTCCCGAAAATAAGACCCTGTCTTATAGTTTTTTGAACCCTGAAATAAGCGTTTGGCCTTATTGCCATGCACTCAAAAGCCCAATTGGGCTTATTATCAGGGGATGTCTTATTTTGGGGGAAACAGGGTATTAGCACAAAGTTAGTGAGAAGGAGGAGCTATTTCCTTACTCATTAGTATATATATGTTTCCAACTTATACAGTTATGAGGTTTCTTTTGCCAATTGGGCCTGCCTTACTTGCTGATCCATCTTGTTTTTGGTCTCTTTCGTGGATGCTTTTCATTCTTGCCACAGTGACACTGTGGTTAGAGTCAGTGGCAGGTTTCAAAAACTTTTACTACTGGTTCTGTGGGTGTGGCTTGATGGGCGTGGCATGGCTTAGTGGGCATGGCTTGGTGGGTGTGGCAGGGGAAGGATACCATAAAATCTCCATTCCCACCCCACTCCAGGGAAAGGTTACTGCAAAATCCCCATTTCCTCCCAATCAGCTGGGACTTGGGAGGCAGAGAATAGATAGGGGTGGGGCCATTCAGAAATTTTACTACCGGTTCTCTGAACTACTCAAAATTTCTGCTACCGGTTCTCCAGAACTGGTCAGAACCTGCTGAAACCCACCTCTGGTTAGAGTGCAGTACTGCAGGTTACTTCTGCTGACTGCCGGCTGCCTGAAATTTGGCAGTTCGAATCTCACCAGTCTCAAGGTTAACTCAGCTTTCCATCCTTCGGAGGTCAGTAAAATGAGGATCCAAATTGTTGGGGTCTCCCTTATGCTGACTCTGTAAACCACTTAGAGAGGGCTGTAAAGCACTGTAAAGCAGTATATAAGTCTAAGTGCTAAGTGCTATTGCTATTCTATGACTGCCTTGGTCCACCTGCCATCAGTTCTTCTTGCCATATCAGCAATCCATTTCCATTTCTATTCTTTTACTCTCTTGATGATATTCTATACTCTTGTTTGTCCTCTAATCCAGGTCTTTCTATCTTGTCTTGTAATGCTGAGCAGGTATCTTTCCATGGCAGTCTAATCAAAACAAAACAAAAACAAAAAAGTGCAACCAACTTTTTATTCCTACTGAAGAGTCAAAACCTAGTCCGAACATCCTTGCCTGGAGTAGAGCTGCACTGCGAAATAACATCATAACTACATAGTACGATGGACTTGCAGGGCCGGCGCACTGTGTAACATGTTCACATTGGTGCAATAGGACTGTGTGTTTGTTAATATGATTTATTGGGTTAGGGCAGGGGTCTGCAACCTAAAACACTCAAAGAGCCATTTGGACCCGTTTCCCACAGAAAAGAAAACACCAGGAGCCACAAAACCTGGGTGGGCGTGGCCAACTCAACGTCATCACTCCCACCAGTCACATGACTCTCTCTTTCTCTGTATCTCTCTATGTCTCTCTCTCTCTCCCCCTCTTTCTGTATCTCTCTGTCTCTGCCCCAGCCGCTTCTCCATCACCCACTGTCGCCCTTACATTTTCAGGCCAGGAGAGGAGTGACTGGGAGGGGAGGGAGAGGGCCCAGCCAGTGGTGGGATCACTCAACAGGGAGCCACAGCAGAGGGCCCAAAGAGCTGCATGCGACTCTGGAGCCACAGGTTGCTGATACCTGGGTTAGGGATTTTCTGTCTTCACTGTGAGTTGTATTGTGTTGGGGGGGGGGTGCCCTAAGGGCGGCTCACCCAATCTCATTTGTACACATGTTGTGCACTGACAATAAAGGTTTGCGTTGCACTCCCCAAATGTCGCCAGTTGTTGCCTCTTCTAACTCTTTCCAGTCTGTCAGCCCCGCCCCCTCGTCTCCCAGCCAAGCTGAATAAACTCATCATCTGTAGGTTATTTTTTATTTTTTTTTATTTTTTATTTTTTTGTATTCACTTTTGCTACCTTTCTTCTTCCTCCCTTTGGGGACCATAACGACACTCTTTCAATCACCAAGCACAGATGTAGCCTTCACACTATTAAACAAGCTGCACAGCGACTGCATAAGTAAACCACATTCATATTTTAACATTTCCCCAGTTACATTGTCTGCTCCCGCAGCCTTCCCATTTCTCAATACTTTCACAGCCATCTTCTCATTAATTTTCTTTTCCTTTTTTTTTTTTTTATGCAGTTGGGGCCGTGGCAAGGAACATTTGTACCAGTTGTTTCCGTTCTGTTCTTTGACGCACTGTGAAAAATGGTCATGAGTCAGTTTTTTCACCGCTGTTTTAACTTTGAACGGTCACTAAACATACTGTAAGTGGAGGGCTACCTGTAATGTCATCACTTTTGTTCTTAATTCCTCATAGACTAGGTTTGGATTATTTATATATTTACTCATCTATCGTGATATCCATGCTCCTAAATGTCCCGTTGCTGAAACTCTCCGTGTAGGAACTTATTTATGTCCTTAATATAAACAGAAACAATCTATTTGTTTTTTTAAAAAAAACCAAATAGAACACAGTAAAACTTTAGGTCAGAAAATCAGCAGCAACAATAAGCATACTGACAAATGCAGTGGATCAAATCACAGAGAAACAAAAACGAAGTTTGGATACTTAAAAAAAAATCTGTAGATTTTTAAGACCACCTATAAGCAAGAAGGTAGAAAGAAAGAAAGATGGAAGGAAAGAAGGGAGGGAGGGAGGGAGGGAGGGAGGGAGGGAGGAAGAAAAGGAAGGAAGGAAGGAAGGAAGGAAGGAAGGAAGGAAGGAAGGAAGGAAGGAGGCAGGGAGGGAGGGAGGGAGGGAGGGAAGGAAGGAAAGAAGGAGGAAGGAAGGAAGGAAGGAAGGAAGGAAGGAAGGAAGGAAGGAAGGAAGGAAAGAAAGACAGAAAGATGGAAGGAAAGAAGGAAGGGAGGGAGGAAGGAAGGAAGGAAGGAGGCAGGGAGAGAGGGAGGGAGGGAAGGGAGGGAGGAAGGAAGGAAGGAAGGAAGGAAGAAAGACAGAAGGAAGGAAGGAAGGAAGGAAGGAAGGAAGGAAGGAAGGAAGGAAATCACCAAAGGGTCCAAGAAAAGTTAAAAAGTTAAGAAAAAATAGAAAAGAAAGAAAAATTGTTTCACGAAGAGGGTTCCATATTCTTCAGAGCAGTTATAAGTACAAATACACTTTAACCTCTTTCTCACCAACAAAGTAACATGATGCAGATACTGGGTAAGCTCCCTTAGAAAGACATCCTAAAGGTGCTTTCTCTAATGTGCACCTGTCACACTTTTTGTTTGTTTGTTTGTTAGGATGGTTAATAGCACATATTCCATCCCTGGAATAATGCAGAAATAATTATGCACTATTTCCCCTGTCAAACAAGAACATTGCTATGATTAAATTTTAGTCCTCTGTCTATTTATTCTTCAGCACTCACTCTTCCCAGTATGCATATGTCAATTTGCTTAGTGCTTCTGCTGATTAAGGTAAAAAAAAAATCTGAAAGAAGCTATTTCTTTGTAGAACAACTTAGGAAAAGCTCTCTCTGCCTTCTCCCAAGAAAATGACATATTGACTTTCAATCGCTCACCCATGGGAAAAACCTTAAAGCTATAATCTATTTTCTACTAGATCAGAGTCTGTATCATATCTGGAAGCCATCTTTTACGTTTGGGCCTTCAGGCCTGCCACATCTTCTTCTGTGGGAAAATGGGAGGGGGGGATTGCATAGAGTGTAGATGATATGTAGTCAAAATAACATTCCTTTCTCAGAGAGTCAAGGACGCATTGCCCTGGCACCTGGAGTCCAATGACTGGGAAGCGTCTTCAGTTTGGACGGTGGATGATTGGACCATGTGATGGACATGAGGGTGCTGGGCAGGGACTTGAACTTTCACTTGAGTGGGGAAAACCTGGAAAGTTTCAGATTTGGGTTTTCCTAGATATGCCAATATGACATCTCCAATAAATTGTAGCTTTGAGGAAATCCAAGCCTCAGAGTTTCTTTTCGCTGGGGGTATTACTTGAAACCCTGACAGACTGTCAATGTCTAGGATAGGGAGAGAAAAAGAGATACACTATTCTGAAGATAGCATGCTCTGAGCTTCGGCTGCAGCTCCCTGTCACTCTAAATATGCGTCACAACCGCCGATGTGCGAGACCTGCTGGCACATGATTTATTGAGCTTTTCAACCCTCAGTAGGCCAACCATGGATAAATCCAAGAAAAGAAAAGTTTCAGAAGAAAGCAGAACGTTTAATTCAACTACATATGCTAGTTTTGTGGCCGCTCAAGAAATAGTCAGGCACGAGCAGGGTTTTGTGGCTCCCGGTGTTTTCTTTTCTGTGGGAAACGGGTCCAAATGGCTCTTTGAGTGTTTAAGGTTGCAGACCCCTGCTCTGGGCCAAAGGACTGCTCAACCACCAACTCGGTCCCATCAGCAAGGTTGCATGCCAATGTTGCATGCCTTGTGGGTCATGTGGGTCATTCTTAAAGCCAAGCCCAAACCAGAAACTTTGGTTGCTGTGCCTCAACCATGGCCTGTGGTTACAAGAGGCTCAAAGACAGGTTTTAGTTGTAGTAGAGAGAGCTGCACAAGATAGAAGGCCCTTACTCACTTGGTAGGTTGGATGGCTTGGAAGACCCAAAAACTGCAGAACGAAATTCAGAAGTTGTGGGTGCTCATCATTAGAGGTTTTTAAGAAGAGGTTGGACAACCACTTGTCTGAAATGGTATTGGGTCTCTCACTTAAGCAGGCGATTGACCTAGAAGACTTCCAGGGTCCAACTCTGTTATTCTGTTAAATTATTGTGCTTCCCCTGATCATTCCCATGCCACACATTCTTCATGTACATATTTACAAAGCAGTTCAATCTTTCTCAGATCTTTTTCTAAAATTTTTGGGCCGAACCTCAGACAAAAGAGGTTTCTAGAATTGAAATAATCCAAAATATGATATTGTTCATCCAAGCCAGGAATGCTAATCAGTTAGTAACTCAACTCATCCAGTCTATGGATGTTCTGCACTTTCCCATCTACTGAATTATTGTCTTCAATAAACAAGGATTAAAAAAAAAGGAGGGGGGAAATAAACAGGCGCAGTGAAAAAAAAGTTGATGAGGTTCAGCTTCTTCATTCGTGAGGATTATCGGCATTGGCATTGTCTTCGCTTTAAAACAGTTTTGCAAATCTCCTTTTCTTTCTTTTTCTTTTTTTCCCCCGTGAAACTGCGATAGCCTTTTTGCTAAGATAAGTACTTGCAATTCATCGCCATCCTCATCTCCTGCAAGAAGTGTGCAAAGTTCCCCACATATTGTCTCCCGAGAACTTTGATTTTTTTTCTCTCTCCTGGATCAAGCTCCACATCAATAAATAGACAGAAGTATTCCCAGTCAGTCTTGCCCTTGTAGTGATTTATTTCAGCTAATACAGCAATAGTTTCTGGCTGGTTGATTTCTCTGTAATTTAGAGGAGTGAAATGGATTTTAAGCATTTACTTGGCATTTTGACAGGGAGGGGGCAAAATGTCCATGCCATCTTCATCCCACAAAGTCGCTCAACGACAGAGAAAATGGGCCATGTTTTTAAATCTTCAGCAAATGTAAAGTTTAGGAACAACCAGATTAGATTAGGCCAAGCAATTATCTAATAAAGCATACTTTTTTCGACGATGGATTGCCAGCATTTAAAGGCAATATTCTTTGCTTAATTGTATTCCTCCTCCCTCTATGTGGAAGTCAGTCAGGAGCTGCCAACCGTACATATTAACCATGAACTCCAGGTCCTTAGACAAGCAAATCACATCATCAACAGAAGAAAAGGGACTTTCAGCAAGCTCAGGAAAACCTTGAGATTTGCTGAAACACAAAAGATAAAAAGAGACCCATGAAAGGGAAAGTCCAAAAGCACGAAAGTAAACATGGAACAGGAGCCGTGGTGGTGCAGTAGTTATTTGCAAGTTAACTCTGCCTGCTGCTAAGAGTTCGATCCTGACATGCTTAAGGTTGACTCAGCCTTCCATCCTTTCCAAGGCCAGTACAAGAGGACCCAGATATGCTGACGTTTGTAAACCACTCAGAGAGTGCCCTAAAGCACTACGGAGCGGTATATAAGTCTACAGTAAGTGCTATTGCTCTTGTTATGCTTGAGTGGCCGATTGTTAGAGGGGAAACACACAGACAAAAATATTGAAGGGATGGATGCTCAGAAAGAGATTACTAAAATTGATGGGTCCTCAAAAGTTGCTCATCCCTGAATTGCTCTTAGATAGACTTTTTTAGATATTAAGATTTAGATATAGATATTAAGGCAGAATCCCTCCAAAATGCTTTAAATGTGTTTACTTTGTTTTCTTTTTATGTTTCATTTGTGTGTGTGTGTGGAGGGCGGGTTGCTTCTTGAAATTCTTTGCCGTACAGGTGAGAGAAAATTGAGTGGGAAGTGAGGGACACTTCATTTCAAAGTAGTGTTGCCTCTACCAGATCAATCACAACAGTTATCCCTTTTATCTAGATAATGCTTTGGTTGCGGATGTGGTCTTAAATAGGTTGAAGGCCATGACATCAATAGCTAGTGCTCAATGCCTCAACTTCATCTACTACCAGTTTGCAGGATTAGATATCCACACATAAGTCATAAGTCACAAGTCCCTTCGTGCCTGCAAGTGATCTAAAACCAACCCACCTTGAATTCCTTTCTATTCTTAACTTCCATGCATTTCCTTTAATGGTCACTTGGCCAGATTCTTGGACAGAGGACTTAAGCTTTCAATAAATCTTTATACTCATTTGAACTGCCTGAATCTCCTGATTTCCCAGGTGCTTGATGTATATATACCATTAACTGTGGACCAGCATTAGAGAGGTGAACAACTGCCAGCACAATAGCAATAGCACTTAGACTTATATACCACTTTACAGTACTTTAGAGTCCTCTGTAAGCAGTGTACAGAGTCAGCATATTTGCCCAACAATCTGGGTCCTCATTTTACCCACCTCCAAAGGATAGAAGGCTGAGTCAACCTCGAGCCTGGTGAGATTTGATCTGCCAAATTACAGGCAGCCAAGCAGTAAGTAGAAGTAACCTGCAGTACTGCACTCTAACCACTGCGCCACCGAAGTACTTGCCTGCAAGAAAATAATTGACCTGTTACATATGTAGAGATAAGGATGGAGGTTAGAGATGATGGGATACAAAGCAGGGAGGAAGAGGAAGAAGAGGAGAAGGCCATGGGGACAAAATAAACTTTTGGAGAAAGACAACTGAAGAGGTAAGGGAGTCACCTTGTAGGGAGATGGGGGGGATAAAATTTTAACAAAGAAGTAAATAAAAGAAAGTTGGGCTTTTGTCGAGTTACTTGCTGTAGTTTATACTATAGCCACGCTTCTACAAATTTCCATCATTTGATGAATATTTTGTGAGGAAGTTGCAAGACATTAAAATGTCACCTATTGGAAAGTAATAGCTTTAAGCTCACTTCTGGAGCACCAATATAAATATCAGGATTTAAGAACTGATATCTCTTTTTGGGTTGAGACAATCAAATCAGTGACTAAGTATTTTGGAGTGCAATGACTGAGACTGTTTGAAAGCTGCCTGACTCAGAAATACTGCAAACATTTTTATGTTCCTAAAGCAGAACAGAGGGAAATACACCCTTGGGCCTATTTTAAGCGTCCTCCATTTTTTGACTAAATGGTAATGTTGAAGAAAAAGGAATAAGGATTTCTTTTAAAAAAAAAGAAAAGAAAAGATGACCCTACTGTTATTATCTCCTAATCCATCTGGGACCGAGCTTCCTAACATGCAAAAATCATTTGCAATATGCTTGGAGAGGAAATGTTTATATAATTGTATAGCTCATTTGTTTCTTCTTTAGACCATACAACATAAAGGCATAATTTTTTTAAAAAAATGTTTTTTTCCCTTTTCCCTGATCACAGTTCATATGTACCACTACAATATATCTTATTTACAACTTACTCCATACTGAGCACTCCCTCTCCCCTAATCCTGCAATGGCAGAGAGAGAGAGAGAGGTTTTATTCCTGGGAGGAAGATGTAAAGAGCACAAAGAGTGCACATTAAAAATATATACTCCCAGCAGGGACAACCAAAGGCATGAAGGTCATGCCAGCTGCCCAGCTAAAGTAAGCAAGCAAGCATCCATAACGAGCAGCAATGAAATAGGAAGATGCTGGAGGCAAATGGCCACTTTAGTGATTTCATAAAAGACAGCAATAACACTTAGACTTACATACCACTCCACAGTGCTTTACAGCCCTCTCTAAGCGGTTTACACAGTCAGCATATTGCTCCTAACAATCTGGGTCCTTGTTTTACCCACCTCAGAAGGATGCAAGGCTAAGTCAACCTTAAGGAATTCAGGATCGAATTTCTGGCAGTGGGGAGAGTTAGCTTGTAATGCTTGCATTCTAGCCACTGTGTCATAAAGACACAATGCATCGTCTCTGTATTTTACTGAGAAAGCCGTATCAATGGACAAGATAAAGTCCCAGCTGAGGCTCTTTAAAGACTCTAACCAAATTATGCCAACAACTCTGGAGAACAATGCAGTGGTCAACAGATAGAAAGAAATCAGGCTACATACCAATACGAAAGAAAGATAACTTGACCGAATGGGCTAACTATTGTACAATATTCTAGTTTAGAAAAGGCTTAAGAATGAGATATGTTACTGCTGATAACATGCTACCCTGTTTCTCCGAAAATACGACCTACCCCAAAAACAAGCCCTAGCCCGATTTTCACGCCTGCACCTAATATAAGCCCTAACCCCAAAATAAGCCCTATTAAGGTTATTAGGGCCTTATTAAGGTCCCACCCACCTGGTTATTAGATATGGGGGCGAAGTACAGGCATAAAAATCAAGCTAGGGCAGGGGTGGGAGGTGGAGCTGCGCCATGTGCCCTTCACCTACTTACCTTAGGACCGCTGCAGCCAGGCCTCCCATGCCCCGACACTTGTCGCGCCATTGCTTGACTTTTTTTGTAGTCACAGGATGTCGCATGGCTTGTCATGCCAGTGCTACCGCTTATGGCAGAACACTGTGAAAATCATCACACTGGTGCCACCGCTCTCGGCTGGACGCCATGTGGCACATCGCGCCGGTGCTGTCGCTCACGCATGCAAGGGCACAACATACCATGCAGCCTCCTGCCGTGAGTAGCGGCACTGGAGCAATGAGCCATGCAACATCTGGTCTACGAGCGGCCGCAAATGGCTGCAGAAAAGTCAAGCAGTGGTGCCACAGGTATTGGGGTGTAGGAAACGTGGCTGGAAGGTAAGCGGGTAAGGCATCCCCCAAAAATAAGACCTGGTGCTTATTGTAGGGCTGATAAGAAAATAAGACCTGGTCTGAGGAGCCTTGGTGGCGCAGTGGACTAAGTGCTGTTAAAGTAGTACTTAGCTGCCTGCAATTACTGCAAGTTCAAATCTCACCAGGCTCAAGGTTGACTCAGCCTTCCATCCTTTTGAGGTAGGTAAAATGAGGACCCGGATTGTGGGGGCAATAAACTGACTTTGTATAAAAAAGAACATCGCTTGGGGGGGGTGGCCCAAAAGCCCTACTAAGCAGGTATATACAAAAGTATGAAGGCTATTGCTTAAAGCATTGTAAGCCGCCCTGAGTCTCCGGAAAAGGGCGGCATATAAATCGAACTAATAAATAAAATAAATAAAATAAGATGGTAGATCATTGAAAAAGTCAAAGAATACAAAGATGAAGTCCATATCTGCTTCACTTATTACAGAAATGTATTGTGTCAACCATCTCAGTCTGTGGGACCACCCTAAAAAATGGGAAATCCACATCTTATTGTCCTCTTATGAAACCTATGCACTGAATAAGTTGTTACCATCTGGATAAAAGATGGAAAAACAGACTACCTTCAAGTCAGCATCATAATACATTATATAAGGGATATGGCTTGTTCCACCATAGTTTATTGAATAAACCAAAGCCACCTATACATTCTAGGCATTACATCTTGGTTTGCTATGCCCAAAGGCCAAGTTCGCACAACATATTAAGCCACAGTCAAACAATGATATTATAGTACAATGTGGAATGTGAACTAGCTAAAGAATAGTGGCTGATTTCAACCTACGCTCCAAAATTTAGCGAAGATTTATTAAAATCCAATGAGTAACATGCATATGCATTGACCCCGCAGGTTTCCAATAATTCAACCACGTAATTGCAATAATTATAGTAATCACTGTAATTATTGTGACCCGCATATAAGGTCAAGTGTTCACCATGAATTAAGTCAAATTATTCCTTTTTAATCCCACACATGCTTTAAGGAACTTGAAATGTTCTAGAGGATTCTCATTCAACCCAATTTATCCTTATCCTAAACTTGTAAAATATATTCATCCAAGAAGCAAGATGATTCACCAGACCAGAAGCTGACTGCAAGAAGACTTCTATTCATGCTTCTAACCCAGAAATGGAAGTGAAGCTGACAGCAGGATGTGCTTACACTATAATCTGCTATTATCAGTTCAAACTTATTTTTTCTAGTTAGCTGCAATGAAAGCACTGGATTTATAGAGACCATAGTTTAGTAGTAAAGCACCTACAAAATTTCCAAGGACTTGAGAATAATCATGTATGACCCTCTAAAGAGTTGTTAGTCAACCAATATTGATAATACTCAGCTATATGGGTCGGTAATCTGATTTAGCACATGCACCTTTTTATAATCCCATTTGGCATATATACCTTCTTATAATCCCATTGCCTTTATGAATCTTTGCATAAAACTTTAGAATTGGGAAGGGGCATCTAAAAACAAGGTTCTAAGTTTTATCCTAAGATAGTCATGAGGTCTGATCTCACAATGTCTGCTTGATTACTGCCTTCAGCAAAGCTTGGTGGTCTTGGGAAGTCTTGAGCAAAATTTTAAACTGGGTGTCTTACATCTGCCAAGATCCAATAGGTTGAATATCCGTGAGGTTTCTATTTTGTTTCTGAAGAAAGGAAGTGAAAATGTTGATCTAGGCCAACTTCACATTTACTGACATCCTTTCATTTGAAAACATCACTCATACCAGTGGTGGGTTCTTCCCGGTTTGGTCCGGTTCGGCCGAGCCGGTAGCGGTGACGATATGACGTCACCGAACCGGTTCTTCTCCCACCCACCCCCACCCACGTTATTCTTACCTTTTATTTGGTCCCACCCCCAATCTATTGCTGCCTCCTGAGTCCCAGCTGATGACTAGAGGGAAAAAAACTGTTTAAACTATTGCCAGGGGACTTCAAAGGGCCGTCCTACAGCTGATCAGTGTTAAAAGCAAACAAATGAGTCGGGTTGTAAGTGCGAGGACTGGTCGTAAGTGCGAGGACCTTCCAGAAATGACTCTGACCAGCTAGCCACGCCCACCTAGCCACATGGCCTCCAAGCCACACCCACAAAATAAGCCACGCCCACAGAACATGTAGTAAAAAAAATTAGAACCCACCCGACTCATACCATCATGAACCCATAAATAATGGCTTGTTCACAACCCACAACTATTATGTTCCTACAAGACATCAAGCCAGTTTTCAACTAACCCAAAATGTGGTCTCAGCTTTTGCATTTCTTGCTAACTTGCTTGAGAAGGTCCCATTAAATAGCCTGCCTAAGGCGCTAAAACATCTCTGGTTTAGACAGGAGGCTGGCGAGAAAGGTCACATAGTTATTCATAGGCTGGTTTTACTGAAGCTGCATAAGAGGAAAAGCAAGACAGACATAAAACAGACTGCTCAGTTCTACCTTTCCTTCCACTGTCTCCAATATTATCTGTAATAAATGAGAAACTCTTTGGCAGTGCCTGTTCTTCTAGACCCCAGGTGTCTCTGCTTGTTTGTTCCTTTGAAGTGGAATATATTTTGTGCACCGTTCCAGCCAAAGAGAACAAATCTATTTGCCTCCCAAATGTTCTCTCCATATTACTCCTCTGTTTCCCATTCCAAACAGTTGTCCTGGAATCCTCTGCATACTTAGAACAGCTGTTCTGGTCCTTTTTTTTGCTCTGCTTCACTGATGCATGGAGTGACAACTCTATGGAGGTGGGAACAAGGACCCTAATTCTAATTGTAAACTTGATTGCTAAATAATTATTTGTCTGGTTGCTTGCATCTGCCAGGAAGGAAGGAAGGAAGGAAGGAAGGAAGGAAGGAAGGAAGGAAGGAAGGAAGGAAGGAAGGAAGGAAGGAAGGAAGGACGGAGAAGGGAGGAATGAAGGAAGGAAGGGAAGGAAGGGAGGAGGGGGGAGGAATGAAGGAAGGGAAGGAAGGGAGGGGAAGGGAAGGAGGGAGGGAGGGAAGGGAGAAAGGGAAGGAAGGAAGGAAGGAAGGAAGGAAGGAAGGAAGGAAGGAAGGAAGGAAGGAAGGGGAGGGAGGGGGAGGGAAGGGAGGGAGGGAGGCAGGGGTGGGTTCTACTTACCTTTACTACCAGTTTGCAACGGGGCCACGTGCGCACGCTTGCTTTGCTCACGCACGCACGCACTCTTCTGCGCAAGCGCAGAAGCTTCTGCACATGCACAGAAGCATTTTGATGATGTTGGGGTCGGTGGGCGGAGCCTCCCACCAGTTTTACTACCGGTTCTATAGAACCGGTTTGAACCGGGGGCAACCCACCACTGGAAGGAAGGAAAGAAGGAGAGGAAAGGAAAGAAGGAAGGAAGAGAAGGGGAGGGAGGGAAGGGAAGGAGGAGGAAGGGAGAGAGGGAAGGGAGAGAGGGAAGGAAGGAAGGAGAGGGGAGGGGAGAGAGGAAGGGAGGGAGGGAAGGGAGAGAGGGAAGGAAGGAAGGAAGGAAGGAAGGAAGGAAGGAAGGAAGGAAGGAAGGAAGGAAGGAAGGAAGGAAGGAAGGAAAGATCTCAGCATTACTTTCTCCAAGGAGCTTGGAAACATTTCTTGTGATGCCCCACCCAGACTTCATCTGTGCTTAGATTTTCTGCTTAGAAGCTGAAATTCTGAAAAAGTAGCCCAGGAATGGAAGACTCATCCTTGTTCAAACACATTGCTGTCCAATGAATTAACAATTTCCAATGTGACCCAAACAACCCCTCAGCAACTAGTACGGAGGTGGAGGGCTGAATTGATTAAAGAAAGTAAGACAGTGAGTCCAGAACATTTGTTTTGCTTTCTTTTTTCGTACCTTAGAATAACGCAGCGCTACCCCAGTTGTTGACTATACAAGTTGCCTTTCCTTCTCCTGCTCATGCTAAGACACAATTACACAACCAGGAGTGCATGCCTCTCTCAAAAACCTGTGGCCCGCAACAATCAAATACACACCTTTCCGCATGCAATAGCTCCGTAGGAGGCCTCTAGAGATAGAGATTCTCAAAATTAAATGTTAATGTGCTAGACATGGTAAACTATTAAATGCATAGAGAGTAATCACCAATCATTAATTTAATTTTAAATCAGTTTCTGGGGTTCTGGAAACAGGAATCACCTCGGATGGGAAGATAGAAAACCTTTTGGAAGAGGAATTGAGCGTAAGAGAAATTCACAAAGAAAAATCACACACGGATGCAAGAGCTTCTAACCCAACAGAGGAACCGTAACCTCAAAAACCTGCTATTGGAATAGTGATTAGTAATTTTTAGCTGAAGCACAGGTAATTTAATCAGGGGAACGAACACGGCACGTCCGTAAGAATGAAGGTTTGTTCTTGCAAAGGCTGGAAATTTGTTTTTGGTTCAATGTAACGGAAGTATATAATTACTGCAGTTTTTCTGAATTTAACAACCTTAAGCTAGCTGGGAAACATTGGGAGTTGAACTCCACACATCTTAAAGCTGTTGAAGTTGAGAAATACTGCATTAATGGGACAGTCTTCTGCCGTGCTTTGGTCTCCTCCTGAGGTGGTGATGCGCGATGCAATGAACTTATTGCCATTTTTACAAGCAGCTCCCGGCTCCTTTTATACTCAGCTCTTAAAAGAGCAGATATTCGTTTCCAGTCGTTGCTAATTGAATATGACACATTGGCCTCCTGGTTTCTTTCTTTCTCTCTCTCTCTCTTTCTGTTGTTCGCTTTTTGAGTGAGCTAACATTCAAAATAATCTGTGCAGGTTATTTTGTGAGCTTCTTAGCCAAAAGATGGCTCACCAATACATTAGCAAATGCATAAATAAATTCATTTGCGTACACAACCTGAAGCAATGGAAATGAGGAGAGAGTGAGCCGCGGTGCTTTGGAATAATGCTATATGTCACAGAAATTAAAGAAACAGGTCCTTCAAACAAATATTGGTGCTCTCCTCAGTGCTGAACTCAAGTGTTGCTGATTTGTCTTTAGAAAGATCCTGCAGCCCCAGGCTATTCAAACCAAGCGCACCCTACCTTATAGAGTCCATGGCTACATCCAGAATAGGTGCTTTCCATGGTGTAGCTCCTCAGCACTCCAATTTCCCGCCAAACCACCACTCGGGCTGTGGAGTCACGGGACTTCTCCAGCAAGAAGTTGCAGCTACTCATGAGAAAAGCTGGAGCCACTTTATCCAAGATCTTTGGCAGAGTCTGCAACATATCAAAGGATAGCACCGTTACATAAATGTGGTGCAGTGGTTAGAATGCAGCATTGCAAATTCTGCACCACAGCCAGGAGTTCGATTCTGATCGGCTCAAGGTTGACTTGGCTTTCCATCCTTCAGAGGTCAGTAAAATGAGCGCCAAGATTGTTGGGAGAAATATGCTGACTTTGTAAACTGTTTAGGGAAAGATAAAGGTTCTCCTCGCACATATGTGCTAGTCGTTCCTGACTCTAGGGGGCAGTGCACATCTCCATTTCAAAGCCAAAGAACCAGCGCTGTCCGAAGACATCTCAGTGGTTTTTCTACTTGCATTTTTTATGTGCTTTCGAATTGCTAGGTTGGCAGAAGCTGGAACAAGTAACGGGAGCTCACCCCCTTATGTGGCACTAGGGAACCGCTGATCAACAAGCTCAGCATCTTAGCCACTGAGCCACCATGTCCCTCTAAGTAAACTGCTTAGAGCCGTGATGGCGAACCTATGGCACACGTGCCAAAAGTGGCACCACATAATCATATCAGTCGGCACGTGAGCTCAGCTTCCGATGGGACTGGAAGTTGTCAAATGGGCCATTTTTGGCCTCCGAAGAGCCTCCGGAGGGTTGGGGAAGGCTGTTTTCACCCTCCCCAGATGCCTAGAGAGGTCCTGGAGCCAGGTGAGAAATAAAAACGGGCCTACCGGGCCATTGTGTGCCAGAAGCGGGGTGAGCGTGGGGTGGGTGGGTCGCATAGAATTATGAGTGTGGGCACATGCGCGTGTGACCTCCCCTGCCCCTCCTTCCTGGCACGCAATGGCAAAAAGGTTAGCCATCACTGGCTTAGAGGGAGCTATAAAGCACTATGAAGTCTAGGTGCTATTGCTGTTAGATTTTATTTTATTCTTTACTTTGACAATGGCTTCTTACTTTTCCCCTTTAAAAAAAATCTTGGGTTGATTTTAAATGGAACTAGGAATAACGAGCCAATTTTGCTGGACTTAGTGGACTTTTTTTTTCTTTCAAATTTTGAACTGCTCATCTCATCTTCTTCAGAGAGGGACCACTCTGGGTGGTGACTTTCTTAGCACTTGAATGACAAACCACAAAGAGACCACAGATTTGTAGGCTAGACTGAGAATTTGGCGGGGGGGGGGGGGAAGAACTGAGTTCTAGGGGAATGTGTTTATTTTTAAGCCCCTTTAATGCTAGGGGATGCGGTGGCTCAGTGGCTAAGACGCTGAGCTTGTCGATCGAAAGGTCGGCTGTTCAGCGGTTCGAATCCCTAGTGCCGCATAACAGGGTGAGCTCCCATTCCTTGTCCCAGCTTCTGCCAATTTAGCAGTTCAAAAGCACATAAAGATGCAAGTAGAAAAATAGGGACCACCTTTGGTGGGAGGTGACAGCGTTCCGTGCACCTTTGGCAATGAGTCATGCTGGCCACATGAGCACAGAGATGTCTTCGGACAGCGCTGGCTCTTCGGCTTTGAAACAGAGATGAGCACTGCTCCTTAGAGTCTAGCACATACGTGTGAGGGGAACCTTTACCTTTACCTTTTAACCGACATGCTGATGAAAGTAAGCAGTGAATTGTGTTAGAACAAATTTGCACTTATTTCAGGATAGAGTCATGGAGTAGTCTAAGGTGAAGCTTTGTCCCTTTAACCCTAGTCTTTGCTTGACTAATAAGAATTTACTTATTTATTTGGTTTATTTATATTCCCACCTTTCTATTCAACTGAATATTGAACATCTGAGATTACAGGATTAGACAGAGAGATAATACATTGGTATATCGATAGAGACTTAAACTGTGCTGTCAATAATATAGCAATTCAGATAATTATAAGAATTCACTCTTGTACATTGAATGATAGTCATAAAACAAGAAAATGGAAAGCTAGGAGACAAAGATCTCTTGAATATCAGAATGAAAAGCTGGGAGTGTTTAGTTTTTTTTTTTTGTTTGTTTAATTAGAAAGATGTCAGGCAGATACCAAATTTGTCTTTTTAATAACACAAACAATATGAAATAGCACTCATCAATACCATCAAAATCTGAATGGGCAGCAAATTAAAAACAAATAAAAGGCAATACATTATGCATAATAGATTGATGGAATTTCATGCCACATTTGGATGATATTAGATCAGGCGGCAGAGTAAAAACTTTTTATCTATCATATTAAAAAAAAAATCAGAACTGAAAAAGTTCAAAAGAAAAAAAAAAACAGCCTGTAACGAAAGATATAAGTAGCCAAAAACTAATATATGATAGAAGACTAAACCTAAAGGTTGTGGATCAAATATAAAACCTGTGCAATGAGGTTCCTTCAATACTGGTTCACAACCAAAAAAAATCAGGTACAATTTGCCAATTTATTTATGTAAGTTTTTTTTTCTTTTTAACCCAACTTTATTTTCTTCAAACTCTGGTTAATCTGGTGAAAAAAGTAAGGTTCTACATTTAGGGAAGAAAAACAAAATGCAGAGGTATCATATATGTGGTACCTTGCTCAATAGTAGTAACTGTGAGAGGGATCTTGGAGTCCTAGTGGACAACCATTTAGATATGAGCCAGCAATGTGCAGCAGCTGCCAAAAAAGCCAACACAGTTCTGGGCTGCATAAACAGAGGGATAGAATCAAGATCATGTGAAGTGTTAATACCACTTTATAAGGCCTTGGTAAAGCCACACTTGGAATACTGCATTCAGTTTTGGTTGCCACGATGTAAAAAAGATGTTGAGACTCTAGAAGGAGTGCAGAGAAGAGCAACAAAGATGATTATGGGACTGGAGGCTAAAACATATGAAGAACGGTTGCAGGAACTGGGTATGTCTTGTTTATTGAAGAGAAGGACTAGGGGAGACATGATAGCAGTGTTCCAATATCTCAGGGGTTGCCACAAAGAAGAGGGAGTCAAACTATTCTTCAAAGCACCTGAGAGTAGAACAAGAAGCAATGGGTGGAAACTAACCAAAGAGAGAAGCAACTTAGAACTAAGGAGAAATTTCCTGACAGTTAGGACAACTTGGAATAAGTGGAACAACTTGCCTCCAGAAAATGTGAAGGCTCCAACACTGGAAGTTTTTAAGAAGATGTTGGCTAACCATTTGTCTGAAGTGGGTTTCCTGCCTGGGCAGGGGGTTGGACTAGAAGGCCTCCAAGGTCCCTTCCAACTCTGTTATTCTATTCTATTCTATCTGATTGCTAATCATGCTTTTATCATGATAAAGATGGGAGATGCCGGTGACAAAATGGCCGGTGACTCCAAATCCATTTGCAAAATATATATATCTTTTATTTTTACCTAAGTAAATAAAACTACCACTGATTCCCATAATTGAAGATAATCCATTTGATGGATCAACTCTGTTTCAAATCACCTTTCTGATGGTCCAGGAATTTTCATAGACTTTTCTGCCAACTTTGTTGACCAGTGTGAACAAAAAAAAACCCCTGCTTAAGGTTGACTCATCCTTCCAAGGTGGGTAAATTGAGGACCCAAAATTGTTGGGGGCAAAAGGTTGACTCTGTAAACTACTTAGAGAGGGCTGTAAAGCACTGTGAAGTAGTATAGAAGTCTAAGTGCTATTGCTAAGTGCTATTGTTATTCCATTCCACTCCATTCTGAAATCAAAATATGTTCAATGTTTTTTTTCTCATTTTAAAACAAAAGAAAAGTTGCCTTGCTTTATGCCATTAGCAGCAGCTAAATCTCCAGATATCAGCAAGATCCCTTTCTCCCCCCAGGAGAAAGCTGAGCTGATGTTTACAGATAACAGAAGACATCAAGAAATAAAACAAGTGGATGGCATGTTTTGGTTGTAGCTTGACTGCTTTAAATTCGTGGGATATCTCTCTTCAAACACCATTGGATTTACTGGAAAATTCTAGGTGATACAGAATGTTCTGATATATGATGCTGGGTCTTAGCATTGGCTGTGTAATTTACTACTCAGTTACAGTGGGATATCTAAGGATGTTTCATATGCTTGTATCTTTATCTTTAACACTATGTTAAGCTATGGACTGTTATACTATAGGTCAGTGATGGCTAACCTTTTTGCTGTCACGTGTCAAAAGCGGGGGGAGCCTGGGGGGGAGTCGTGCACGTGCGTGCCCACACCCATAATTCAATGCTCCCATGCCACGCACCCCCCGCACATGCATGTGCGACCCCCCCATGTTCCCCCCGCTTTTGGCACGCGACGGCAAAAAGGTTACCGGCGAGCCCAGTAGGCCTATTTTTCACCCTCCCCAGGCTCCAGAAGCTTTCTTGGAGCCTGGGGAGGGCAAAAATGGCCTTTCCCATACCTCGCATGCCCACAGATATGGCTCTGTGTGCCACTTGTGGCACGCGTGCCATAGGTTCGCCAACACGGCTATAGGTTGTTTTTTACAACATGTCTAATGGAGATTCTCAGTCAGATCCAGATCAGGGTTGTCCCAAAAGTGCTTATTCAAAAGGCAACTGGATTTTATTTTTCCTTGAAGACATTTCGCTTCTCATCCAAGAAGCTCCTTCAGTTCAGACCGAATGGTGGAGGATGGAAGGATTTATAGTGTGTTTATAAATGCCTTGGTAAAGCCACACCTAGAATACTGCATTCAGGTTTGGTCGCCACGATGTAAATAAGGTGTCAAGACTCAAGAAAGAGTGCAGAGAAGAGCAATAAAGATGATTAGGGGACTGGCGGCTAAAACATATGAAGAACGGTTGCAGGAACTGGGTATGTCTAGTTTAATGAAAAGAAGGACGAGGGGAGATAGGATAGCAGTCTTCCAATATCTCAGGGGCTGCCACAAAGAAGAGGAAGTCAAGCTATTCTCCAAAGCACCTGAAAGAAACAATGGATGGAAACTAATCAAGGATAGAAGCAACTTAGAACGAAGGAGAAATTTCCTGACAGTTAGAATAATTAATCAGTGGAACAACTTACCTCCAGAAGTTGTGAATGCTCCAACACTGCAAGTTTTTAAAGAAGATGTTGGATAACCATCTGTCTGAAGTAGTGTAGGGTTACCTGCCTAAGCAGGGGGTTGGACTAAAAGACCTCCAAGGTCCCTTCCAACTCTGCTATTCTGTATTGTTGCAACAACACATTCTTTTCAGCAGTTCCAAGAAGGTTCCACATCCATTTTCACTATCCATTACAAGAGCCTTGGTGGCTCAGCAGACTAAAGCACTGTTAAGTATCATCAGCTGCCTGCAATTACTGCAAGTTCAAATCTCACCAGGCTCAAGATTGACTCAGCCTTCCATCCTTTCGAGGTAGGTAAAATGAGGACCCGGTTTGTGGGGGCAATAAGCTGACTTTGTATATAAAAAAAGAACACCGCTTTGGGGGGGGGCGAAAGCCCTACTAAGCAGGTATATACAAAAGTATGAAGGCTGTTGCTTAACGCATTGTAAGCTGCCCTGAGTCTCTGGAAAAGAGCGGCATATAAATTGAACCAATAAATCGAAATCAAACCAATAAATTGAACCAGTAAATCCAGGTGACCCCGAGGAAAGAAATAAACCCCCAAGTGGCCTCAACAACTCTCAGAGAGCCTGCTAACAACCAGATGACTGCAAGGAATATAAATCCTTCTGTCCTCTACCATTCCGTCAGAACTGAAGAAGCTTCTTGGATGAGAAGCGAAATGTCTTCATGGAAAAACAAAGTCCAGTTGCCTTTTGGAAAAGCACCTTTGGGACGTTTTCACAACACATTAAACTAAACACAATGGTTTGTTCAATAGCAATTCCTCAAATCCAAACAAACCCTACATATCATTGCTTGGTAAAAAAAGCCACGCACCCTATTTTAGTCCTGCCCAATCCATCTTAAACAATGAGAAACTCTACGTAGATAGCTGGGTTGACTCCAGCTTCATAATGAAATAAACATCACCTTTCCAATCAACCTTTTATGTTAATTAAAGAACAATTCTGGTAAGTAAATGGTGGGTAGGCATGTGTAGTCCTCCTTTGTAAACCTTAGCAAATACCAATTTAATATTCTATTTGTTCTAACCGTGTTTCTTGGATCTAAAGATAATGATTCTCTCCCCTGTTTAGTTTCATTAATTGTCTTTTAATGGTACATTTTCAAAAAGAAAAGTAAAAGACCCATTTACAATATTGTGCTAAGATCTTGGAAAATGAAGACTCGCCCTCTCTCCAGGGGTGAAATCCAGCAGGTTCTGACAGGTTCTGAAGAACTGGTAGAGGAAATTTTGAGCAGTTCGGAGAACCGGCAAATACCACCTCTGGCTGGCCCCAGAGTGGGGTGGGAATGGAGATTTTGCAGTATCCTTCCCCCAGGAGTGGGAAGAGTAGTAGTAACTCTACATCTCATCAAATTGCCTAACCCAAGGAATTATATCTAAGAATAATGACAGTTAGGAGAATTATTTGTTGGAAATCCTTCCAGGGATCATGTCTTTCTCAAGGACGATGAAAAAAAAAAAAGATTAAAAAGAAAAGAAAAATCTCATCATTTTTCTTGAAGGGGGAGACCACTCCTGAGAAATTCTAGCTGGGCTCTAGTGAGAAAAAACAGGAATTCTGTGGTTTCAGGAGCTTGGTTGTATTAGGAGAGAGGCAATGGTGAAATCCAAGTTTTTTCACTACTGGTTCTGTGGTTGTTACTTGGTGGGCGTGGTGTGGTTTGGTGGGTGTGTCAGGGGAAAGATACTGCAAAATCCCCATTCCCACCCACTCCAGGGGAAGGATACTGCAATATCTCCATTCCCCCTCCACGCCAGGGGAAGGATACTACAAAATCCCCATTCCCTTCCCACTCCTAGGGGAAGGATACTGCAAAATCCCCTTTCCCTCTCCATTCCAGGGGAAGGATGCTGCAAAATCCCCATTCCCTCCCCACTCCAGGGGAAGGATATTGCAAAATCTCCATTCCCTCCCCACTCCTGGGGGAAGGATATTGCAAAATCCCCATTCCCACCCCACTCCTGGGGGAAGGATATTGCAAATTCTCCATTCCCACCCCACTCCTGGGGGAAGGATATTGCAAAATCCCCATTCCCTCCCCACTCCTGGGGGAAAGATATTGCAAAATTCCCATTCCCTCCCCACTCCTGGGGGAAGGATATTGCAAAATCCCCATTCCCACCCCACTCCTGGGGGAAGGATATTGCAAAATCCCCATTCCCTCCCCACTCCTGGGGGAAAGATATTGCAAAATTCCCATTCCCTCCCCACTCCTGGGGGAAGGATATTGCAAAATCCCCATTCCCACCCCACTCCTGGGGGAAGGATATTGCAAAATCTCCATTCCCACCCCACTCCTGGGGGAAGGATATTGCAAAATCCCCATTCCCTCCCCACTCCTGGGGGAAAGATATTGCAAAATTCCCATTCCCTCCCCACTCCTGGGGGAAGGATATTGCAAAATCCCCATTCCCACCCCATTCTGGTGCCAGCCAGAGGTGGTATTTGCTGGTTCTCCAAACTGCTCAAAATTTCCGCTACCGGTTCTCCAGAACCTGTCAGAACCTGCTGAATTTCACCCCTGAACTGCAGTGATTTACTTAACAATTGTGGCAAGAAAAGGCATAAAATGGGGCAAAACTCACCGAACAAATGTTGGTGATTGTAAGTCAGAACTTCCTGTACCTAATGGTAAAGAGGACTTTACCCAAAGAATTAAGAATTATAAACCTTTCAGAAACTATTATAAGTGGGAAAGACCTTGGGAGGCGGGAGGAAGATGACTATCACGTTGAAATATCTCAGTCCACCAAAGTCAAGGGGGATTTGGGTGAGAAACATGTCAGAATGGAGCCTCCCTAGTTTTTCAGAGACTAAAAGGAAATAGATGAAGAAATCCTTTCAGATTCTGTTAATCTAGCCTTAGATTAAAGATGAAGTTAGAATTCACTCTTGGGCTTCTCATCTTGACTACTTTGAAGGGGTAACAAAAACCCTGTTCTGCTTTGAGGCTGTGTTTCTGGTAACAAAGATACAGATCAATAGTGGGTTGCAAAACCCATCGCTACCAGTTTGCTCGTGCATGCGCTTGCGCTCGCATGCAATGCTTCTGCGCATGTGCAGAAGCGTCCGACGTGGGTGGGCGGAGCGTCCTGTCACTGCCGCTACCGGTTCGCCGATCTGGGTAGAACCGGTAGCAACCCACCACTGATACAGATCTTGCTTGTATGCCAACTAATCATGGAGAATATTGTTTGCCATCTATCCCCTTTTAGAGAATCCTACATTGCCCATTATTGTGGACAAAGGGGTGTCATTTATATGATGGCGTGAAACACAGTTCATGGATTCAAGAATACGAATCTTCCAGAGATTGTGGAATCACAATTGTGGCATCCTATATGATGCTTCTTGTAGCTTCAGTGTGCATATTCCGATAGTATCAGAAGGATCGTATCCTTCCCCATCCCTGTGTAAGAAAATAGGTTACATAGCAAGACTACCGATAAGAGCAATTTGCTCCGGGGTCATCAGCTGTTGATTCGAAAATTCCTGAAGGAAGCATTAATTCTTTGAATGACATTGCCAGCATTCTCCAATTCTACCAAATTCAACAGAAATGCATTTTCCAACCAGAACCATGAACAGGTTTAGTCAATGCTGCCCTTTCAGGACCCTGCCATTGGATTAGACCACAACAAGAAATAAGAAACAATGAGAGTGGATGACGTATTCTCTCCTATACATATTACTAGAGTCTGGAGCCATCCAGTGGAAAGAATTGATCAATTCCTTGCAAAAGGCAGTAGATAAAAGGTTAACATCCATGCTCTGCATAACAAATACGCAGAACTCTCTGTGCCAAAATATAGTAAATGGCCACCACCTTCAATAGCTGCTAAAAGAGATTCAGCAGACAACCATACTAATCATACTTAAATAAATACTTCAATAAGGTACGTAATATCTATGGAAGAATTAACTCATAAAATAAGATGCATTGTGCAGTAAGAATATGCAGAACAAAAGGATTCTCTGATAAATGACATTATTAGTTAAAAAGATAATAAAGAGAAAATTCCTGACAAGTGTAGAAAAAGTCTGAGAATATTTTTAAAAATTTGCATTATGGGTACTGGGTATCTTTTTTATGAGTTGTTTTATTGTTTTTTTCAATGAATTAATTAAAAAATGTTTCTTCCTAACAAAAGTTTGGACAGAAGCATTAAATACCAATGTTTTGAAAAGTTTTTATCATTCAAGCACATATAACTCCAATTAATATTGTCCCCTATTAGATTCATCCTTTCTGGTTTTTTTTTTTTGCAATTCTATGGCTCCATATTATCATGATTTTATTATGTATGGATTTATCTTAATTTAATATTTCATCTCCTATATTGTATTGTCCACATCTCTCTCTGTGTGTGTCTCTCCCTCTCACTTTTCTTTTTTTCTTTTAACAACCCTGTAATTCCTTGCATCGGGGTGGAATCCGGGCAACTGAAGGAAGCTTGTGCATTTGCTGGCCCGATGCCCTTCCCGATGCCTACATGGAGTTTGCAGCAGACAATTAATCATTGTGTCCAAAGAGAGAATTCAATCAATCAATCAATCAATCAATCACTCACTCAATCAATCTCTTTCTTTCTTTCTTTCTTTCTTTCTTTCTTTCTTTCTTTCTTTCTTTCTTTCTCTTTTCTCTTTCTTTTTCTGCTTTTTAATTATTATTATTTACTGCTGGTTTTGCCTTGAGTTACTTTTCAATTTTACAGTATTACTACTACCTTTTAGATGGTTTGTTAAAATTGGGGGGGGGGAATGGGGATTTAAAACTTTGCTGAACAGGAATGTGATAGCTCTGCGCTGTGACAGAAAATACCTTCTAAAAAGGTCATATCCCAGTGCTGAGCTAGAGACATAATCTTAGCCAGTGAGACTCTACTTGTCTTCTTTATCACATCACTTACACAGAGAAATATGCAATCCATATTTTCCTGGTCCAATTGACAAGGAAATCCCTTGAATTCTGAGAACTGTTACCTGAAAAATAGCTTTAATGCATCAGTATGCTAACCTATTGATGGATTTGCAATGCCCTTGCCTCTTTTTTCTGAGTTGTTCCAAGGGATTGAGGTAACAATCAGTCTCCAGTTTTCCTGACAAAACAAGTCATACAATAACAACAATAAAAAAAAAAACTTTCTACAAATCATCCAATGGCTGAGTAGCACTTTCAACGTGAGTCTCCCCAGCTTAATATTTGCCCATTTCAGGGCATGTGGCTTATCAGACTGAGCTGAGCAAGTGGGAGTTGCAATGGAATGGAATGGAATGGAATGGAATGGAATGGAATGGAATGGAATAGAATAGAATAGAATAGAATAGAATAGAATAGAATAGAATAGAATAGAATAGAATAGAATAGAATAGAATAGAATAGAATAGAATTTTTATTGGCCAAGTGTGATTGGACACACAAGGAATTTGTGTTTGGTGCATATGCTCTCAGTACACATAAAAGAAAAGATATGTTCATCAAGAATCGTAAGGTACAACACTTAATGATAGTTATAGGGTACAAATAAGCAATCAGGAAACAATATCAATATAAATCGTAAGGATACAAGCAACAAAATTACAGTCATACAGTCATAAGTTGAAGGAGATGGGTGGTGGGAACAATGAGAAGATTAATAGTAGTGCAGACTTAGTAAATAGTTCGACAGTGTTGAGGGAATTATTTGTTTAGCAGAGTGATGGCATTTGGGAAAAATGTTGCAGACTATCCCCAGTTCTCAAGAGAAGTGCATTTATTCAAGATCCTTCATGCTAATCCATTATAAAGGATGCAATAGACAAACTCAGCTCAAGCAGCCTTTCCCTATTCCACCAAATGTGATTTTCCTTTTCGTGCCTTTTCCAAATCAACACCCATTTTCTGATGACTGAGGCCAGTCACTATTATTTCACATTCACCTTATTTATTGCTGTTTGCCTTTTTAGGCTAAAACATTTCTTTCACTTCTTTAAATGTTTCTTCCGGAAATTTCAGGGCATCTGGGATGATCTCACTGCAGCCATACCAGAAGCAGTGAGATGGTTGGCTTCCTCAGATATCGAATTATAACATCTATTCCATTTGCAATTCTATCGCTCTATATTATGGTGATTTTATTATGGTTTTATCTTAATTTAATATTTTATCTCCTATATTGCATTGTCCACATATCTGTCTGTCTGTCTGTCTGTCTGTCTGTCTGTCTGTCTGTCTGTCTATCTATCTATCTATCTATCTATCTATCTATCTATCTATCTATCTATCTATTCTTTTTTTCTTTTAATAACCTGGGTGACTGAACAGAGCTCAAGCGTTTTCTGGCCGGATACCCTTCCTGATGCCTACATGGAATTCGCAGCCAACAATTACTCATTATGCCCAGAGAGAAAAATATCTGCTGCTACCTAGAATTGAACTCATAGCCTCCTGATTGTGAGGTGAAAGTTCCAACTCTAGGCTATCACAGCTCTCATCAATGTATTAGCTTTTAAAACTAAATTTGTATATCAGTGATCACATGACCCTCAATAGATGCCATACGCTAAATAAATGAGTAAAACTACTTTTAAAAAGTCATCAGACCTAAAAAGAAAATTGCATTTGCCAATTTCCCAAAGTAGTACTTGGTTAGATTTTAAGAAGGGATTTTAGTAAGGGAGTAACTTTTATGGGGGGAGGGGAAGAGAGAGAGAGAGAAGACAACAAATGTAAAGAATAAAAAAAGCATGATCATAACAAGAAAATAGAAAAATAGTAAGACTAAATATCTGACACAGATTCTTTTTTCTTTCGTTCAATCTTGCCTAATGCTCAGAGACTACCTGGACAAGTCCCTGCAGTTCTCTTGGCAATGTTTTTCAGAAGTGGTTTGCCATTGCTTCCTTCCTAGGGCTAAGATACAGTGACTGGTCCAAGGTCATCCATCTGACTTTGTCTGCCTAAAGCAGGTCTAGAATTTATAATCTCCTGACTTCTAAACCTGGTGCATTAACCAATGTAGTCTCCTCTGACAGACAGATTTATTTGACCATATTTCCACATGTTTATGTAAAATAAAATCAATACAGTTTTTGCCACAGATCTACCCTTTTCACCCACTTGGCTCCATCCATTTTGGGGAGGGGGAAGCCTAACAGCCTCTTCAAAGCAATTAGTACCTCTTGGCCTCCCACCCTCATATTATATTTCCGCATTCTAACAAACCTGGGTTCCTTTAAATCTTTTTCCCACCATTCTGCAGGCTCTGTTGCTGCTCGTCATCTGATTTTTCTTCGATTCGATGTTAAAGGTTGAAAGATTAAGCCAGAGATGATCAAGACAATTTAATTCGGGAATATCTATGCAGATGAAGAGGCTATAAGAAGCATGCCTTACCCGATAGCCAACATCCTCGGTCACCTTGGACGTGTCTACGGTACATCCTGCCTGCCAGAGAGTCTCCTTTATGCTGCATCCATATAGAAAGACATTCTTTCTCTGAGAATGTCCATGGTAATCGCAAAACACCTGGGGATGGAAAAAAAAGAAGGGATCAACCCAACATTGAACTCTCAGGGGACTGGGTTGAGTAGTTGCTAAGAAAATGTCCCAGAGTCAAAAGAAGTTAATTTTATTTTATTTTATTTATTTATTTTGTTGAGTACATATTAGATAATATATATAAATATAAGCATGAATTGAATACATAAAATGAATACAATTAAAAGGAACATTAGGACAGGGACGGTAGGCACGCTGGTGCATACCCCTTACAGACCTCTTAGGAATGGAGTGAAGTCAACAGTAGACAGTCTTAGGTTAAAGTTTTGGGGGGTTTGGGATGAGACCACAGAGTCTGGTAGTACATTCCAGGCATTAACAACTCTGTTGCTGAAGTCATATTTTCTGCAATCGAGTTTGGAGCGGTTCACTTTACGTTTGTATCTATTGTGTGCTTGTGTATTGTTGTGGTTGAAGCTGAAGTAGTCATTGACAGGTAGAACATTGTAGCAGATGATTTTATGAGCTATGCTTAGATCATACCGAAGGTGGCGTAGTTCTAAATTTTCTAAACCCAGAATTTCAAGTCTGGTGGCATAAGTTGTTTTGTTGCGAGCAGAGGAGTGGAAGACTCTTCTGGTGAAATATTTCTGGACGCGCTCAATTGTATTAATGTCCGATATGCAGTGCAGGTTCCAGACAGATGAACTGTATTTGAGAATTGGTCTAGCAAATGTTTTGCATGCTCCGGTTAGTAGTGTAATATTACCGGAGAAGAAGCTACGCAAGATTAGGTTAATGTTTTGAGATATCTGAGCATCAGCTGTAGGCAAATACATTTTGAATCAAAGAGAATCAATATGGAGGGTATTGGCAAAGTACCATGATTGGAAGTTATGGGCATTGACTTCCTAACTTATAACATATCTTATTATGTTATTCTAATCAGTTGAAAAACTTGCCTCCAGAAGTTGTGAGTGCTCCATCAACAGAGGTTTCTAAGAAGGGACTGGACAACCATTTGTCTGGAGTGGTATAAGAACTCCTGCCTGGCCAGGAAGTTGGACTAGAAGACCTTGAAGGCCCCTTCCAACTCTGTTATCTTGCTAAGTCTGTTAAACCTACCTTGATCCAAATAGTATGCCTTCAGAAATTGTGAGCGCTCCATCACTGGAGGTTTTTAAGAAGAGACTTATCTGAAATGGTATAAATTCTCCTGCTTGAGCAGGGGGCTGGACTAAAAGACCTCCAAGGTCCCTTCCAGCTCTATTCTATTCCATCTCAGCAAAACTGGACAATGAAAGAGATTTAAAAAGAGATTTAAGATTTATGTAAAATAGTTGATTTGTAATAAGAGTTAGGGACTACTTCACTTCCTTGGCCTATATTTATCAGTTTTTATAGAGTATTATCTTGCTTCCATATCCTCCTCTCATATGAAGAATGAAGCCATTGAGTGCAGTTGTCTGGATAGGAGCAGAAGTCATCAATAGGTATGGGGGTTAGGGTCTACATTAAGATCAGGAGAACCCACTTTAATCAACATTCAGACATAGGTGGTTTTGATTTTCAGTCTAGTCTACATCAAGGGCAGTGTGACTGCTCAGTGATTAAGATACTGGACTTGTTGGCTTGTTGGGTTTGAGACCCAAGCATCGTACAATGGGGCAAGCTCCCATCTTCACCTAGCTCCTGCCCAGCTAGCAATTTGAAAGCAGGCAAATGTGAGTAAATAAATTGGTAGCACTTCAGTGAGGATGAAACAGCACTCCACAATATCATGCTGGCCACATGGCTGCAGAATTGTCTTCAGACAGTGCTGGCTGAATGGCCTTGAAATGGAAATGAGCCCTACTCCCTAAAATCGGCAACGATAGCAGAGTAAAATCCACAGTGACTCCTTTCCTTTTATTTTCTACATCACTGCAATAGCACTTAGACTTACATACTGTTTTACAGTGCTTTACAGCCCTCTCTAAGCGGTTTACAGAGTCAGCATATTCCCCCTAACAATCTGGGTCCTCATTTTACCCACCTCGGAAGGAGGGAAGGCTGAGTCAACCTTGAGCCTGGTGAGACTTGAACTGCCAAATTGCAGGCAGCCAGCAGTCAGCAGAAGTAGCCTGCAGTACTGCACTCTAACCACTGTGCCACCGTGGCTCATGGATATTTAGAGAAATGATTAGAGAAGTGAAATACATTGCACACTCCCTTGAGTTTTGTAAGCAAAGCTTGAGTATACACCTAACCGAAGAAGTAATATGAGTGCATAATTATAGGTTCTAACAATGACATCAAATATTCCCATACCTGCTCATTGCACAATACAATTTGGGTTACAAATGATGCTCTACTTGGTAAGGCAATTTAGGTAGTTTCTAAATACAGTTGGGGGTACATTGCTCTGCTTTATGCATAGATTTAAAAAAAAACAGTTTTACCCCGATAACGGTGGGTTTACTTCAACTACAGATCCATATTAATTTTATTCACTCAAGCATCCCACTCTCATTCTCATTTACCATTCACAGAATCCCTAGGAAAATGAAGTCCTTCTTAACCCAGATTAAAACTAGAGTACCCCATCTACGTTTTAAAGACCAGTTCTGGGATAACATACTGAGCAATAACAGGCTTTTTTTTTTTTTTTTTGCTTTTAAACATTCCTTGTTCTCCATCTTGTAAGGATAAAAACCTGTAGTTTGCAAAGCAATTAAATACCTCTTGCGTTTCTTTACATTCATAGCATACAACATACCAATTTGAAGCATTGCTTAGGCAAGCAATTATGCGAAAACATTCTTTTACACTGTTATTTCATTCTGTAAAAATCTCAATGGCATAAAAAAGAGAACATGACTTACCTTCCCAGCTTAACTGTTGTGTTTTTCCCCTTAAGGTAAAGGTAAAGGTTCCCCTCACACATATGTGCTAGTCATTCCTGACTCTAGGGGGCGGTGCTCATCTCTGTTTCAAAGCTGAAGAGCCAGCACTGTCCGAAGACATCTCCGTGGTCATGTGGCCAGCATGACTCAATGCCAAAGGCGCACGGAATGCTGTTACCTTCCCACCAAAGGTGGTCCCTATTTTTCTACTTGCATTTTTTACGTGCTTTCGAACTGCTAGGTTGGCAGAAGCTGGGACAAGGAATGGAATCTCACCCCATGAATGCACTAGGGATTTGAACCGCTGAACTGCCGACCTTTCGATCTACAAGCTCAGCGTCTTAGCCGCTGAACCACCGTGTCCCTTCTGTTTTTCCCTAGTCATCTCCTAATCTAATCCATCTGCCTAGCTTCTGTTATTACAGGCATAGAAAATAGTCACATCTTTTGCTACACCAAATTTAGATTGCCTTTATAAGCAGTTATTGACTCTCATCACAGTGAAAAACTGGGGTTTATTCACACAGGGAGCTAATATTTACCCCGGCTTTTAAAGAACAATCTATTGTCCAGTTTTGCTATGATAGGAAGTCAATACCCATAACTTCCAATCTCTTCCCTCCTGGATTTGTAATCTTTGATACAAACACAGATTGGGTGTCTTTAAACCTACATCCCCATAAGAAAAGGGAAATACTATGTAAAGAAAGCAGAGGTGTAATTAACCTTTAACTCCCCATCACTGCTTTACTTGATCCCAGAACTTGCTTGCTAAGTTTTCCAACTAGCAAAGGGGAAAGAAAATAATACATTCTTTGGAAATCTATTTTACTGTACAGCTTCAAATGATATCTAAAATAAAATGCAACTATCCCTCAAAATACATACTTTTCCACATTTTTGTAACATTATTAATATATTGGCAAAGTAAAACATGGTTAATACATTAAAAAGACAGCAGGCAAAGCAGATAATGAGACATAGTGATGGCTGAGAGCAGGAAATTTGAAGAAAGAATCTGAGGGAGTAATTCTCGTTGAACAAAACCAAGACTTAAGAACAAATGAATACAAAGCCAGAAAGTGAGAAACAGCAACAGACAGTAAATAATGCCTGTGCAAAGAAACTGAAGATACGGTGAGTCACCTAATTAGCTGCTGCAAGATCGCACAGACTGACTGCAAACAATGGCATGACAAAGTGGCAACAATGGTGCATTAGAAGATGTGCAAGAAATACCATTTGCCTACAAGCAAGAACAGGCAGGACCACAAATTAGATGAAGTATTAGAAAAGGAAGAAGCTAAAAAGCACCTGCCACATAACACCCCAAACTTAATAACTGTGGATAAGAAAGACAAAAAGTCTGGAGAATGGACATTGCAGCACTTGGAGACAGCACAACGGAAGAGAAGACCTAGAGAACATCACAAAATACAAAGATCTGTAATAGAAGTCATGTGACTGTGGCAAAAGAAAACAAAGTTAGTGCCAATGATAACAGGTGCCTTGGGTGCAATCCCAAAACATCTGGAGCATCACTTGTGCACCATTGGCATTGACAAAAATCACCATCTGTCAATTGCAAAAGGCAGTTTTACTTGCAAAAGCTAACATCTTGTGACAATACATTTAATACCATCAAATATCTTTCTGTCCCAGGCCCTTAGAAACAACTCAAAAGGTCGATAAAAATGCCAAATGCCAAAGCCAGTCTAAACATCAGGCTGATCGTGCAATGAACCATAGCAATAATAATACTGAACAAAAATGCTTGCTCTGTCTGTCTGTCTGTCTGTCTGTCTGTCTGTCTGTCTATCTATCTATCTATCTATCCATCCATCCATCCATCCATCTATCTCTCACTGTCTGTCTATCCATCCATCCATCCATCCATCCATCCATCCATCCAGCTATCATCTATCTATTTATCTATCTATCTACCTACCTACCTACCTACCTACCTACCTACCTACCTACCTATCTATCTATCTATCTATCTATCTATCTAAATGAAGGTCTGATTATGTATATGCACACACACACACACACACACACACACACTCATACAAATGGCATGTCCTCATTTAAATATTTGCCTCCCATCTATCACTAAATAGATATAATTCTTTATATTTGACAAAATTCTTTGCAAAAAAGCTGAATATTATGCAAAAGTTCACAGAAAATTTATATTTGGGAAAATAAATATAAACAAACATGCAATACACATTCTGTGTCTTAAAAAAAATCACCACTAATCCTATATCTGCAAAAATAAAGAGAAGAAAACTAAAACAGAGATTTGGGCATCTCCAGTACCAGCAGTATTTGACCGAATGATTAGTGCAGTAGAGAATAATTAACTATTTAGTAAAACCACAGTGATGCACAAATCACTTCCCAAATATCCAATGTGACGTGGTGTGTGATCTGCATCTAAATAATTTTTAATAGAAAAGTAGAATTGATTCGGTGTTTTCCCACTGTGAAACTGAGAGGTTGAATATCGCTTACCTGATAACTTATACTGTGGTTGGACACATCATCTTAAGACAGTATTCACATACAATGTCACATTATTATTGTGAATTCTAGATAATCACATCACAGGGAAGAGGATCTCACACCCAAAAGACTACATCAAAAGAGATCCCAACACATACATGTGTATACACTTCCCAAATTTGAACAATTCAAATGTCACTATTTGAAAAACTGTGATGGGTCAGTGCTTAAAAATGATGAACTTGTCAGATGGAGAGCAGATAGACTGGGTTCAAGCCTAGCTCCATGCAATAGGGTGAGCTCCCCTTACTTGCCCAGCTCCTGCCCAACTAGCAGATCAAAAGCATGCAAATCAGGGGTGAAATCCAGCAGGTTCTGGAGAACTGGCAGCGGAAATTTTGAGCAGTTCGGAGAACCGGCAAACACCACGTCTGGCTGGCCCCAGAGTGGGGTAGGAATGGAGATTTTGCCGTATCCTTCCCCTGCCATGCCCACCAAGCCACGCCCACAGAACCGGTAGTAAAAAAAAATTGGATTTCACCACTGATGCAAATGCAAATAGATTAATAGGTACCACTTCAGTGGGAAGGTCAGTGTGTTCTGTTTGGCGTATAGCCATGCTGGCCACATGACCATGGGTATTTTCTTCAAATAGTGCTGGCTCCCTCAGCCAAGAAATGGAGATGAGCACAGTGCCCTAGAGTCAGACATGACTGACAGGAAAACTTTTACTTCAATATGACTGGCAGACTATTCTCTTATGAGTGCAATGTGTGCCAACTAAAACCTCAAGAATCTTCCAAATCAGTTTATAACAATTGTTACTCAAGCATAGTCAGAAATGAGGCACAGCTTTAATAAACCTCCACCTTGAATTGGGCACATTTTTTTCTATCTGTTATACTACAGAGAAAGCCTCTCTTTCATGGATCTAATAATGATAGCAGTTAAAAAGTTCATCTTATTTTAGGTGTTACGTTCATTTATTGAGTATATGGATCTAATTGAGGCCTTTGAACTCTGGTGCTAGAGAAGACTCCTGTGAGTCCCTTGAACTGCAAGGCGATCAAACCGGTTAGTCCTAGAGGAGATCAACCCTGACTGCTCTTTAGAAGGCCAGATCCTGAAGATGAAACTCAAATACTTTGGTCTCCTAATGAGAAGGAAGGATTCACTGGAGAAGAGCCTAATGTTGGGAAAGACTGAGGGCAAAAGAAGAAAGGGATGATGGAGAATGAGGTGGCTGGATGGAGTCACTGAAGCAGTCGGTGTGAGCTTAAATGGACTCCAGAGGATGGTAGAGGACAAGGAAGGCCTGGAGGAACGTTGCCCATGGGGTCGCAATGGGTTGGACATGACTTCACAACTAACAACAATAATAACATGGATCTAATAAAGAGGCAGTTGGGTTAGCAAAACTGACAACCTGCCTGCTTTTTCAGGAGTTACAGATTCAAACTTCAGCTAACAACACAATATTATGCTTCTATCACGTTGGTAGACTCACCCAATCAGAGTCCAAATAAATCAAGGAATTTTACCCACATTCTAATCTAAGTCATAGTTTAATTTAACCATTTTTTTTAAAAAAAACGGTACAGCTTGTTTTTGGTTCCTCCTCCTCTGCATATTGAAAGGATTTCATAACTTCATTTCTGTACCTCACTACAATATTTATATTGGTGAATTTTACTTGGATAATCTGGGTGGGGGAGTGTACTTCCAAAGCAAGGAGAAAGCAGAGTGGGAGAAAGAGGTTGAACATGTATTAAATAAAATCAATGAAGTCTTCAAAGACAAGGAAAATCCAGTTCTCCTATAGCTTGTCAAGTTCTGAAGGCTGAGAAAGAGTGAAACAGAAGGATCAATAAGCAAGTCTAAAGCAAAATTTGCTGATAGCTAGTACAGACCCATGGGGAGAAAAATACACAAATCTCTAGGTCATTCTGGATTCTAGGTAGCAAAGACTTCATTTGGTATGGATGTTTGTTGAGAATTTGCTACTTTTCAGTTCCCCTGAATACAGCTTTCAAGATTGTGCTTATTCGTGGGCATTCTGGGCTAGCAGTTTATAGTATTTTCCTCCGTAAATGGAGCCTGATGTTCAGCAAACAATTTTTTTTCTCTCTGAAAAATTATTATCCTCTCCAAGAGGTAGGAATATTTTTGCAACACCCTAATAAGCATTTCTAAGAAAACAAGACCCAAAGAACTTGATTGCAGTTATAAGCTGAAATAAGATATTTCCTCAGTGTTGTAATGTAGTCCAGAACTTAAAAAAAAAAGCCATGGATACAAAGTACAAAAAAAAAATCACAAAAGAGCACATTAAATATATTACATTACATAAATTGCTTGTAAAGAAGTGAATGTATTAACAAACAGGATGTATTTTACAGTAGGCTAGAATTATAGTCATGGTTACTTATACTAACCATAGTTGCTTGAAAAACTCTGAAACAAATCAAAGCTATTCTTGCAGACAATAATAATAATAATAATAATAATAATAATAATAATAATAATAATAATAATAATAATAATAATATGTTTGGCCAATCCCTGCCTTGTTTTCCAGCTCTTTTATCTGCTCTTCCTTGGCAGGTTGGCAGAGGTTTAGGGAGGAATAAAACAAACAAACAAACAAACAAACCAAGAATAAGCCAGGAAATTGCAAAATTCCATGTCCTAATTAGCATATCAGAAATAAGCCACAGCTGCAGTTAGTTATCCTCAAAGCCATGGTTTCAAATTATTATTTACCGCTTTAAAACAAAAAGTGGTTTATCCACTGGCAAGACTGCACATCACACGCTCAAACTAAAGCTAAGCAAAACCCATAATAATATAAAGCTAAATGGGCATTCAGCACTTAACAGGGAGGAAAGCTCAAAACAAGGAAAACAGAGTGTCTTCAGGGAAGGAGACAAGAAAACCGAGGCAGCCCCAAATCCTGACTGAAACTCCACCTTTTTTAACATGTATAAGCAACAGAGTGGAGCTTTCACTGCATGAGCCGCCATTTTGATTGCCCCAAAAACAAAAGTAAAAAATGATAATCTGAGGGACTGTCTCTTGCCGATTAGTATATTCATTTATTAGATGACTTCTTTTATTAGTTTTATCATTTTGATATGGGGTTTAATATTCTGCCATGTGCGACTCAATATAAATGCTCCAAATAAAAAATAAATAAATAAATAAATAATGACTCACCACTGGAACTCGGCCTTGGCTCTTGAGGTAATAAAGGAGACCTTTGCTGTGGTAAATGGTGGGGTGGTACACAGGGCTGGGGTTCAACCATTGCCTGTTCAAATCATCGCCACTCAAGGAGCACCGCTGGCTGGAGTCAAAGAAGAAGAAGAAGAAAAGCCTAAATCAGTGTTTCTCAAACTTGGAAGCTTGAAGATGGGTGGACTTCAACTCCCAGAATCCCTCAGCCAGCAGCGCTGGCTGGGGGATTCTGGGAGTTGAAGTCCACCCATCTTCAAGCTACCAAGGTTGAGAAACACTGGCCTAAATCATCATAGAAAATCCCTACTACAAACAGTGTCAGAGCCAAATCAGTTCTGGATTCTTCTCTTTCTATTCCTTTGTTCCTTTGATGCCTCCATTTTAGAAAGCAGTAATGGAAGTCAAACCCTCCAGAGCTGTTTATTTGAGAAAATTCATTCCTCACTGTATTCATTATCACTCTCTTTGTCAACGAACCCCTGTGCAGACGGATTTAACAAAATTAGGAGCAATCTTATTTTACAACGAGAGACAGATAGGGAGCTATTTTACTTAAAAGCGATTAATAGTGGGGACCTAGGAGAAAGTACACAATGCATGCTGCTTTAAATAACTCACTGATGTTAATATAACTGGAGTGCAGCAATCAACAATATACATCCCCTGAAACAATGTGGACTCAGGCACGACAAAACAAAGCAGATTTTTTTTTTAAAAAAAAAGAGCATCTAATCTCAAGCCATATATATTAATAGATAATAAAATGATATGGTTATGCAACATTTGCTTGTTAGTTTCCAATAATTAGAATGAGATGGAGAAGGAAAGATTAGATTCCTTTTATAGAGGCTGAGGGTCGTATAAAGCACCAGAAGGCCAAGAAAAGTTGAAAAACAGAAATAAAGTTGCAAAAGTGCCAGGGGCACTTCTAGGAACCATGCAGCAGCACCTGGTTATTCTAGATTCTAGAATCTAGAAAGTGCTGGAAAATTTCTACCCTTTTAAAAACCTTGATCTCGCTATAAGCAAACCACGCTTTTTAAATAAAATAAAAGAAAGAAAGAAGACATTTGGGCCAGTGGTGAAATCCAATTTTTTTTTTACTACTGGTTCTGTGGGCATGGCTTGGTGGGCATGGCAGAGGAAGGATACTGCAAAATCTCCATTCCCACTAGTGTGGGTTTCAAAAATTTTTACTACCGGTTCTGTGGTTGTGGTTTGGTGGGCATGGCATGGCTTGGTGGGGGTGGTGTGGCTTGGTGGGCGTGGCTTGGTGGGCTTGGCAGGGGAAGGATACTGCAAAATCTCCATTCCCATCCCACTCCAGGGGAAGGTTACTGCAAAATCCCCATTTCCTTCTGATCAGCTGGGACTCGGGAGGCAGAGAATAGATGGGGGCGGGGCCAGTCAGAATTTTTACTACCGGTTCTCCAAACTACTCAAAATTTCCACTACCGGTTCTCCAGAACTGGCCAGAACCTGCTGAAAACCACGTGATTCCCACCCCACTTCAGGGGAAGGATATTGCAAAATCCCCATTCCCTCCCCACTCCTGGGGGAAGGATACTGCAAAATCCCCATTCCCTCCCCACTCCTGGGGGAAGGATACTGCAAAATCTCCATTCCCACCCCACTCTGGGGCCAGCCAAAGGTGGTATTTGCCGGTTCTCTGAACTACTCAAAATTTTCACTACCAGTTCTCCAGAACCTGTTGGATTTCACCCCTGATTTGGGCCATCCTACACATCTTAGAAATTATGTGTAATCCTTGATTTACAACTGTACATTTAGTGACCGTTCAAAGTTACAACAGCACTGGGAAAAGTAACTTATGACCGTTTTTCACACTTACAACCATTGCCACATCCCCATGGTCAGGTGATCAAAATTGAGATGCTTGACCACTGAGTCCTATTTATGACAGTTGCTAATGTCCTGACCTCATGCGAACACCTTTTGCAACCTTCTGACAAGCAAAGTCAATGGGGAAGCCAGATTCACTTAACAACTGTGTTACTAACTTAACAACTGCAGTGATTCACTTAACAACGGTGGCAAGAAAGGTCTTAAACTGGGGTAAAATTCAATTAACAACTCTCTTGCTTAGCAACTGAAATTTTGGGTTCAGTTGTGGTCATAAGTAGAGAACTACCTGTATAAAGGTGAATGGGGAAGCCAGATTCACTTAACAGCCATGTGACTAACTTAACAACCGCATTGATCCATTTAACAACTGTGGCAAGACAGGTTGTAAAATGGGGCAAAACTCACTTAACAAACGTCTCACTTAGCAACAGAAATGTTGGGTTCAATTGTGGTGGTAAATCAAGGACTACTTGTAAATACAATCTCCGTTTCCTCCCATCCACCCACCCATCTACCAAATCTTAAATACAGTTGGGTAGTTTTTAGTTTTAAAATGGTAGGATTATTTCCCAGGTTGCAAGGCTGTTCATTCCAGCCACAGCAGACTCTTGAAAAGCAGAACGTTCCCATTAAGATTACTCTCCAAGTCTCTTTATTGCTCTGTTACAAAGCCATCATCAGTTCTACAATGCCAAAGGGATAAATGTTTAAGAGGAATATTTAGAGTTTGGAATGAGTTTGCTTGGGACAAAATGTCAAGTTCCCCTTGGCAGACAGAGCTTCGTGAAGCCTCCCAAAGATGTGAAATGACACGGGGAGGACTAAATATCAGAATTCAAGAATGGTGGCCATTACTGACAGCTGTTAATAATTGGGAAGGGAGGGCCAATTCCAGAATGTCTTATTTCTTCTGCACTCCTTTCCCCCATAGCTCCCCTCTGAGTCCCAGAGTTATGAAATTCTGGTTTCCCTCCATTGCTAATTCATAACTGCATGGTTTCGTTCATCGCTTTCTTACTCTGAGAATCTCCAGTTGCCAACAATGTTGAATTGTACCGGATTAACAAAAATTAAAACCCAACATCCAGCCACAAAATAATGCCTGTTGGGCTACTCCTGCCAAACGGAAGACCGTTCCAGAAATGAACAATTCAAGCTGAAGCCTTTTTAGCCGAACTTTTCAGAATCCTACTCAAGGGCTCAGGGATTGTTATTCATCAGGATGGCCTAATTATTATCCTTGCAAAAAATAATTTCCACTACTTAGCTGAGTAGCATTCTGCTTAGATATCAACTGAGTTTGGGACTCTGCTCTTGACATTCAGAAGAGCAGGGTGGCAGTTCAGTAGACAGTTTTTTTTTGTTTGTTTTTTAACTGGTGATGAGAGTTTTGCAACCTGAAATACCAATCCAAACAACTTTCCGTCAAGATCAAAGTAGGTCCTTTCATGCACTGGAGTTAGAAAAGGTTAAAAAATCTCTTTGAAGCTACAGTAGTGGCCAAAAATGTGGAAACCTTTTGGGAAAAGTGTAGTTTTGAGGTTACATGGCTAATAACACCACTTTTTCTTTGGAGTTTCAAGATAATCCTATTCCACTGCTGGAATGGCCTGGGAATAGCCCACACCTTCACCCAATTGAAAATCTATGCAGCTGACTAAAGAAACTTGCTAGTCAGAAGCGACCCAGCAATAAAACCCAGTTAATAGAAGCCATCATTCAGTCTCGGTTTCACATGATAACAGCAGCAGAACTAAAAGACTTGGTTCACTCCATGGGAAGACGTTGTAAGGCCGTAATTCATGCTAAAGGTTACCCAACTAAGTATTAATTGATATGGTGATCCTTTTTGTCGTTTTTTCTATGGCGATCATTTTTGTATATCTCGTTTTTTCTACGTGTTTCACTTTTCTTCTTTATACTGTAACTGCTATTCTAATAGCAAATCCTTCCTAAAAGTTATTGCATTACATTCTTGATTAAATTATCTTTCCATTGATATATAATTTTTTATGGTACTACTCCAAAAATAAAGTGGTGTTATTAGCTAGTTTTAGAAAATACACTTTTCCCAAAATGTTTCCACAATTTTGGCCACTACTGTACCAATAAAACCAGACTGACTGTGCTGGTTCTATACAGCAGGATGGCTGGATATATAAGGAATTGCCCAGTGGTGGGTTTCAAAATTTTTTACTACCGATTCGGTGGGTTTGGCTTGGTGTGTGTGGCATGACTTGATGGGCATGGCTTGGTGGGCGTGGCAGGGGAAGGATACTGTAAAATTTCTATTCCCTTCCCAATCCAGGGGAAGGTTACTGCAAAATCCCCATTTCCTCCTGATCAGCTGGGACTTGGGAGGCAGAGAATAGATGGGGGCGGGGCCAGTCAGAATTTTTACTACCAGTTGTCCGAACTACTCAAAATTTCTGCTACCGGTTCTCCAGAATTGGTCAGAACCTGCTGAAACCCACCTCTGGAATCGCCTTATTAAGAGTTCCAGATCCCATCCCTCTGGGAAGTGAAAGGTTAGAAGACAGATCTTTTCTGTAGTGATAAATGATTAATTATATGACTTGATTGTGTTCAGCATACAGTTTTTGTGGTAGGAACAAAACAGCTAGTGCTTGACTTACAACCATTCGTTGTAACCATTTGAAACACAGATGACATATGACCACTTTTCACACTTACAACCGTTGCAGCATCCCAATGGTAACATGATCAAAATTCGGATGCAACTGGCTCATCTTTATGACAGTTGCAGTGTCCCAGGGCCATGGGATCCCCTTTTGCAAACTTCCAAAAAGTAAAATCAATGGGGAAGCCAGATTCACTTAACAACCATGTGACTAACTTAACAACTGCAGATTCACTTACCAATTGTGCCAAAAAAAAAATCATACAATGGGGCAAAGCTCAGTTAACAGTTGCCTTGCTTAGCAGCTAGAATTTTGTGCTCAGTTGTGATCAGGGGTGAAATTCAAAAAAATTTTCCTACCAGTTCTGTGGGTGTGGCAGGGGAAGGATACTGCAAAATCCCCATTCTCTCCCCACTCCTGGGGGAAGGATATTGCAAAATCTCCATTCCCACCCCACTCTGGGGCCAGCCGGAGGTGGTATTTGCCGGTTCTCTGAACTACTCAAAATTTCCGCTACCGGTTCTCCAGAACCTGTTAGAACCTGCTGGATTTTACCCCTGGTTGTGGTCATAGGTTGAGGACTACCTGTATACAGAAATTGCATACACAAGTTGGAAATTCAGATTTGGTCACCACCTTATAAAGAAGATGTTGAGACTTTGGAAAGAGTGCAGAGAACAGCAGTTAAGACGATGAAGGGCCTGGAGACTGAAACATATGAAGAACGGTTGCAGGAATTGGATATGTCGAGTTTAATGAAAAGAAGGACTAGGGATGACATGATAGCAGTGTTTCAATATCTCAGGGGCTGCCACAAAAAAGACGGGGTCAACCTATTCTCCAAATCAGCTAAAGACAGAACAAGAAGCAATGGATGGAAACTTAGCAAGGAGAGAAGCAACCTAGAATTAAGGAGAAACTTTGTAACAGCGAAAACAATTAACCAGTGGAACAGCTTGCCTTGAGAAGTTGTGGGTGCTCCATCACTGAAGGTTTTTAAGAAAAGACTGGACAGCCATTTGTCTGAAATAGTATAAGGTCTCATGCTTGAGCAGGGGGTTGGACTAGAAGACCTCCAAGGTCCCTTCCAGCTCTATTCTTCATGGTGTAGGAGGAAATGTGGTACTTTTCCTGGACCAAAGAAAGATCCAGTTCATGTGTTGGTGCAGAGGATAGAGGCATATTGGCTTGTGCGTCCAGAAATAAAATTAATATAATTGCTGTTCTCCTAGAAATGTGGGAGAATCTACTGGTATAAAATTGACAAAATAGAATAGAATAGAATAGAATAGAATAGAATAGAATAGAATAGAATAGAATAGAATAGAATAGAATAGAATTTTTATTGGCCAAGTGTAATTGGACGCACAAGGAATTTGTCTTGGTGCATATGCTCTCAGTGTATATAAAATAAAAGATGAGTTCATCAAGAATCATAAAGTATTATTAAATTATTGAAATGAAAACAGAATACACACATTATTATTAACTGTGTAGATGAAGGATCTGCCATTTCAACAGAGGTGGCTTCCCTTATTCTATTCTCAGGTTGTCTTTGAAGAGGCAGAATTCCTGTTATCATTTGCAACTGGCTATTCCGATTATTAGCTCTCCAAGGTGATTTTACAAGCACATCCAGTCACAAGCTATGATAGTGGCCTGTAGCTTAGATTGCTTTTATAAAATGAATTAGGCAAAATGAATAGGGCATTTCCATTTCAAAGTTAAGTGCTCTGGAGTTTATTCAATTTATTTTTGTTTACTGGATTTTCAAGCCATCAGACTCTGGGCAGCTTATTAATGTTTAAACGAATACTTAATTTGGAAAAAAAAATGGACAAAACCACATTGATAATATTCCCCAAACAATCCAGTCAGATTGCACTGATTCAGTGGTAGAACAGAACTCATGAATAAAATTGGGACTTTTATCAAATAAAGTAGGTGCTGGCATCACCCCTGTTAGGGCAAGGTCGATCCAGTGGCTTGTGTCCATACAACACACTGAGTCATAAACTAGTCAACCACATTTTTAGCCAAGATTCTGCAAACTTGACCCATATAGTTTGTTTAAAGTTCAGTATATGACTTGAAGTCAGAAAATTGAGGTGAGTAATTATACCAAGGTCACCAACCCAATTTTCTGAATTAGCATAATGTACTGATCTGTAAACAAACTGCATATAATTCTTTCATGCAAACACAGCTTCAGGGTTCAGATCTCTGAGTATTTACCTGTTATTTCATTTCTAGAGAGTGGGCTGGCTGCGTAGGCGGCATAAAGCCATGGTTTGCTGAGCAAACCAAAGTAGTTGACCTCACATCCAAGACTAGGATATAAACCGTGATTTACAATCCACATGTGATCAAAATTCAGACACTTGGCAACTGACTCATATTTATGATGGTTGCAGTATGCCGGGATCATGGGATCCCCTTTTTTGCAAACTTCTGACAATCAAAGACAATGAGGAAACCAGATTCTCTCAACAACCCTGTGACTAACTTAACTGCAGTGATTCACTTAACAATGGTGGCAAGAAAGGTTGCAAAATGGGGCAGAACTCACTTAATAAATGTCTTGCTTAACAACAGAAATTTTGGGCTCAGTTGTGGTGGTAACTCAACGATTACCTTGGGAGCTAAATAAGTCATATTATAAGCCTCTGTTTAACCAGATTCTGTGATCAAATAGGGGATAGATCAGTGGTGGGTTCCTCCCGGTTCCACCCGGTTCCGCCGAGCCGGTAGCAGTGACGATATGACGTCACCGAACCAGTTCTGCCTCCCCCCTGCGTTATTCTTACCTTTTATTTGGCCCCACCCCCAATCTATTCGCTGCCTCCCGAGTCCCAGCTGATCAGCTAGAAGGAAAAAAACTGTTTAAACTCTTGCTGCGGGGCTTCAAAGGGCCACCCTACAGCTGATCACTGTTAAAAGGCAGTGTGATGGTAGACCAGTGCCTCCAAAAACAAATGGGTAGACCGGTGCCTCCAAAAACAAATGAGTAAACTGATGCCTGTAAAAATAAATGGGTAGACCAGTGCCTCCAAAAACAAATGAGTAGACTGGTGTCTGTAAAAATAAATGGGTAGACCAGTGCCTCCAAAAACAAATGAGTAGACCGGTACAGCTCTGCAAGCAGTTAAAAGCCTGGTAGACCAGTACCTCTGCTAAATCCTAAAGAATTGTCACATGACCATCAAGCCACACCCACAAAATAAGCCACAGCCACAGAACCGGTAGTAAAAAAATTTAGAATCCACCCCTGGGATAGATAAACAATTTACAAGTGATAAGGACTTGTATTGATGGTTTGTTTGTTTTTTTCTGTTTTGAGGACAAATAAAATAATCGTCATTTGGTAACATCTGGGGACTGCTTAATGGTGGTTGAACCGAACAATGAGCTAGATAGCTAATAACTCAAACTGAGTTATGAAACTTTGGCTCATACTTCCAGTACAATCCAGCTTTTTCCTACAGTAGCTCCACAGCCCTTAGCAACACAAGCTTCCCACATTTGCTACCTGATATGCTTTAACTGCACTAGTCCATGACTGAACTTGCATAACAGCTCTGCCACTGCTGAAAACTTATACAGTCTTGTGTGAACAGCCAGGAGGGACTTTCATCTCCAGCTAATAAAACCCAAATCATTATCTGGTTTTGTAAAATAGTAATGGTATATGTACCGAGCACACGTTACGGACTCTTTATAGATTGCTAGGAGTACTGCGGATTTTATCGCTCATTCTGCACCAAGCAATTTATTACACCCTTCACAGTTTGCTTTGTTGTTAGTGTAATGCCTTAATTTAAAACTTTATTTTTAAAGAAAAGGAAAACGGGCTTGAAGAGTTGTACAGTATTGCAAGCTCTATAACAGCCTTCTTCCTTTCTCCCGAATTGTCTTCTTGATCCTGTAATCTTAATTGTTGGCCTCCCTTCTATTCATTCCGCAGATAGCAAAGCTTTTGCTGTTTCCTGTAGCCAATAAGCTGAAATCTGCTACTGAGATATCAGTTAATAAGTAGGAAAGGTACACGGCTAAATACCATGTCATCTAAACTTGAATAAGCCAACGACTTCTTTTTTTTTGTCAAGTATACATTCTGAAGTCAAAATAATGTTTTTGAAGTCTCCGTGCGATTATTTTTAAAATTCAAATGTCAGGGTGTGAAGAAACAGGACCCCAAGTTAAGTTCCAGTTAAACTGATTTTTTTGCTCATGGCTATATACAAAACCCTAGCCACCTAACAGTTAGCACTAAAGTGGTGTTAATAAGAGTTAACAGAATTCATGAGGGGCTAGATTTAACTGCTTATGTGAGCCTAATAACTCTGGGCTGATTCCTCCCTTCACTCCATCCCAGTGGTGAAATCCAAATTTTTTTTCTACCGGTTCTGTGGGCGTGGTGTGGCTTGGTGGGTGTGGCAGGGGAAGGATACTGCAAAATCTCCATTCCCTCCCCACTCCTGGGGGAAGGATATTGCAAAATCCCCATTCTGTCCCCACTCCTGGGGGAAAGATATTGCAAAATCTCCATTCCCTCCCCACTCCGGGAGAAGGATACTGCAAAATCCCATTCCGTCCCCACTCCTGGGGGAAGGATATTGCAAAATCCCCATTCCCTCCCCACTCCTGGGGGAAGGATATTGCAAAATCCCCATTCCCTCCCCACTCCTGGGGGAAGGATATTGCAAAATCTCCATTCCCACCCCAGTCTGGGGCCAGCCAGAGGTGGTATTTGCCGGTTCTCCGAACTGCTCAAAATTTCCGCTACCGGTTCTCCGAACTATTCAAAATTTCCGCTACTGCTTCTCTGAACTGCTCAAAATTTCCACCAGAACCTGCTGGATTTCACCCCTGCTCCATCCCCAGTCTTTGCCTGTCTTTCTTCTACATCAAATACGATGACATTGGAGTTGAGCAGCCAATCAATTTAAATAAATAAATGTAACAATAGCCCGATTGGTTAGAAGGAGAAGTAGGAGGAAAAAATCCCTATAGAGCAGAGATTCAAAATAGGGCCAGTCCTCCCATAAAACAAATTGAGGCAACTGCTTTAGTCATCAGGCACTGGGTTATGGAGCTACTGCAGGATATTGAATAACTATGTATTTTGATTGGAATCGTGCCCTTTTATTGAGTTATTCTCAAGATCGGATGAAGAACTTCTGGAAATAAGATTTGGTAGCTAATCCATGGTGGCTTTTATTCATGGAAGGGGAAAATGTTAAACATTGAAGTCAAGTCATCTCATAATATATTACTACATCTTATGGAGATGGAGTCTTAGTTTACTGGACTTTCATCCTTCCATTGGGGACCTGTATACTGCACGAGTCTAAAAGAGGAGTGTGAAAATATTTACAGACCCCTTACATCCTGGACATAAATTGTTTCAGCTCCTACCCTCAAAACGACGCTATAGAGCACTGCACACCAAGACAACTAGACACAAGAAGAGTTTTTTCCTGAACGCCATCACTCTTTTAAACAAATAATTCCCTCAACACTGTCAAACTATTCACTAAGTCTGCATTACTATTAATCTTCTCATCATTCCTATCACTCATCTCCTCCCACTTACGACTGTATGACTGTAACTTTGTTGCTTGTATCCTTACGATTTATATTGATTGTTTCCTAGTATGATTTGATTGCTTCTTTGTACCCTATGACTATCATTAAGTGTTGTACCTTATGATTGTTGACAAATGTATCTTTTCTTGTTATGTACACTGAGAGCTTATGCACCAAAGACAAATTCCTTGTGTGTCCAATCACACTTGGCCAATAAAGAATTCTATTCTATTCTATTCTATTCTATTCTATTCTATTCTATTCTATTCTATTCTATTCTATTCTATTCTATTCTATTCTATTCTGTCAATTTTATACCAGTAGATTCTCCCACATTTCTAGGAGAACAGCAATTATATTAATTTTATTTCTGGATGCACAAGCCAATATGCCTCTATCCTCTGCACCAGCACATGAACTGGATCTTTCTTTGGTCCAGGAAAAGTACCACATTTCCCCCTACACCAGAAGGGGGAGTCAAGTTCACATAACTTTGTTTAAGATGCTCAATGGCATAAAGAGCTTCCTTGCCAACATTTCCCCTTTGTCCATCATTTTGCTACCTGAGATCCGTTACTTATTCCACCTAAACATAGGGATGGGTTTGAAGAATGAAACTCCGGCTCCAAAATATATTGAGATGGTTCTGTTTCTTCTTCTGAAGAACTGAAGAAGCTTCTTTGATGAGAAGTGAGATGTCTTGAAGCAAAACATCTTCAAGCAAAACAAAGAAAGTCCAGTTGCCTTTTGAAAAAGCACCTTTGGGACAACCTGGATGACTGAGAATCTCCATAGACACTCTTAATTCTTACATGTAATGGAAGGCTGAACTTTTTCCTCCAAAAGCTGTATTGGGATAGCAATACAGTGATTAGAATATTGGACTAGGACTAGTGGAGGTCCAGATTCAAATCCCTCTTCAGCAATGGAGTCGGTGTACCAGACGGTGTATCTGGTTGTCCTCTGGATAACAGCAATTTAGTTGATCATCTGGATATTTGCAGTCCAGATCTGGTAGTACTGAATATACCGCATTTGCACTATTTGTTTTCTCTCTCTTTCAGCTGAACTTTCCTTGTAGGATTGTGTTAATAAAATTCTGGGATTGGAAAGAAACAATATATACCCCATTAAATGCCTGGAAGATAAATAAATGAACTTCACCAGATGCTGCAAAGTTTCAGCAGCTGCCAAGAAAGTCTGATCCAAGAAATGCAACCTGCTTCAAGATAGGATGTAAGTACTCAATCAGGTAGGAAAATACATCCCCTAATATACTACTGCATCTTATGCAGATGGAGTCTTAGTTTACTGGACTTTCATCCTGTCAATTTTATACTCAGGAGATTCTCCCGGACTCCTAGGAGAACAGCAAAGACATGAATTTTATTTCCTAAAGACAAATAAGAACACAGGCGAAATTGTTTCAGGGAAGGCTTTTGTAGATGACCAGCTGAGCCTGAAGGAGGAGTCAAATGCATCATCAGTCATGAATTCCTTCATGCCCACAAGAAATCTAAGTACAGTTCCCCTTGAATTCCACTGACTCTTATCTACTGTCAATTTGCTTGGACCGTTAGTAGTTTCAGATTAATTTCGAGCGCCACTTAGATATTCTACAATTCCTAAATGCTGTGGGAGATGACCAGGCTGAGCCTGAGGGAGGGGTCAAGCGTCAAACACATGATCAGTCACGAGTCCCTTCATGTCCACCAGAGATCTAAGTACAGCCCACCTTGAATTCCATTGACTGAAAAAATGCTTTTAAAAGTTAAAAAAGAAAGCCTCTGATGATCGCGCGCCACAGCTGGGATCGTCAGAGCCTTTTAAAAGCTTTTTTTTCCCTGCAATCTTTTCGGCCGAAGAGGTTGTAGGAAAAAAAATGCTTTTAAAAGCCTCTGACGATCCCAGCTGAGTTGCCTGATCGTCAGAGACTTTTAAAAGCATTTTTTGCCACACCCACCCAGTCACATTACCCCACCACCACCAAGCCACGCCCACAGAACCAGTAGTAACAAATTTTACATTTCACCACTGGATTTTCCCATGTGTTTTGCCAGAAAATGTGGCTAAGGCAGTCTCAAAAACCCTAAGCATCTGAATGTTCTCAATTTTATCCTTTGCACAATCCTGATATTATCTCCCACCCGCCCAAAAGTGGAGGGAGGGGGGAGAGAACCCTGTGATCTGAAGTGATATTATTTCCATATCTTTTTGAAAAAGCTACTCCTAAGGAGATTTTGCTAAGAACATAAGTAGCAGCATTTGGATCTTTCCCACAGAGGCCCAGCCAGATGCGACTGAGAAAGCAAATGCAGGGCTTAAAAGCAACAATTGTTTATATGTAAATGTATTTAAGTAGAACCAAGAGATAGGTTGGAAGTAAGACCAGCGAAAATGACACAGATACTTGAGAGCGTGCAGGATGATGCATTACAGAGAATCAATTTTTCCTTAGTATGATGTGAGTATCGTAGAATAATGAATCTTAAAAAAGGCAGCAGGCTCTAATATCAATCAATCAATCTATCTATCTCAAGCCCAAGTGATGGTTTTTTGTTTTTGTTCTTGTTCTTTTTCTTACTTACTTCTTTAAGATACCAGTTCCCTCTTTGGTTACCCAAGAGAATATTCTGTATCCAGATACTCTCCAGGGGAAAAAAAAAATAGCAGATGCTCTCATCCTGCCAAGGGACCAGAGTGCGGCAGTCCATTTTGCTAGTGCATAACAAAGCACAGCTGAGAAGCCAGAGGCTACAGGTAAACTTTGATTCTATGTGAATGAACCTTTTCCAGCCTGCTCTGCTGCACCTGCTTTGCCCATGAAATATTTCCTCACCCTTTTCGGATGAAGCTGTGAAATGATAAAATGTCAACTACAGGTATTATCTTCCGGGTATGTACCAGCTGGCTGGTCACTGCAGCATCCCTAATGGAACAAGAAGATGTGTCTGCTCAGGAAAGGAGCCTTCTGAAGGGTTTAAGGTAAAACGAAGGCCAAAACAGTTTTGATAAGGTCATACACAGTTCCAGCCGAGCTAAACAATCACTGTAACTGACTTCGGCTCTGGCTGAGCATTGAGAAAAAAAAAAAAAACCAGAAATCTGAAAGGTTTCCTGTAAGGCTTCCAATCTTCCAGAAGGTTCATTTGATCCTCCTTCACTAAAAAAGGGATCTTCTGGAGCTTATGATCTCATCAGAGCTTAACAGGAACTTATAATATCAATATGGCTTGAGCTGTGTCCTACTTTCCTGAGCCATTCTCAGACATCTATGGTTTATCGTGGCCTAGAGAGGATCAGAGGAGGGTTTTATCCATCCAGGCAATGGGTAATACACCTCCAGAAGTTGTACAACCTACACAGCATACCCAGGGGTGAAATGCTCCAGGTTCGGATTGGATCGCCTGATCTGGTAGCGATGGCAGCGGGTGGTTCAGAGAACCGGTAGCAAAAATCCCTGCTCCCCCCCCCCCACCTGCCGGTATGTACAGATGAGCCTCACAATCATCAGAGGCTTTTTTTTTTTTTTTCTTTTAAAAGCATTTTTTCTTTGGCCGAAAAAATGCTTTTAAAAGTAAAAAAAAAAAAGCCTCTGATGATCGCGCGACTCAGCTGGGATCGTCAGACCCTTTTAAAAGCATTTTAAGAAGTTGTAAAAAAATGCTTTTAAAAGGCTCTGATGATCCCAACTGACCTGCCTGATCGTTAGAGGTTTTTTTTTCTTTTAAAAGCAAAAAAAAATGCTTTTAAAAGAAAACAAAAGCCTCTGATTAAAATGCTTTTAAAAGTAAAAAAGAAAAAAAGTTAGCCACGCCCACCCAGTCACATTACCCCCCAAGCCACACCCACAGAACCGTTAGTAACAAATTTTACATTTCACTACTGAGCATACCTCTCTTTAACTAGACCTTTTGGATTTAATGATTTGAGCAGACATACCCCTTTTTCCGTGTGTATTTTCTCAAATTACGTTCCTGCTTTAGACTCAAGAGTTTCCTTATCAAACTGCAGCTCTTTCTCCTGTCTCTCAAGGTTATTTTCATAGCCTATTACCAGTTTCTACTTTTCTTGTCTCCTGTGCATTTTAAGGGCATTTTAATCGGCAACCACGGTGCCAATTGCTATTTCTGCTATCTGGCTCCTGACCAGCTTAATAAAACTGAAGAGCTCCGTCCTGCTTGAAGAGGGGAGGATGGGGTAGCGTAAAGGAAGGGCAATTCTAATGCAACCATGATGTTTAATGTTTCCTCTTAGATTAGGGGTGTCAAACTCAATTTCATTGAGGGCCGCATCGAGGGGTGGGCTTCAAAAATTTTAGCAAGGGGTTATCTGCCCGGTTGCTGGCTGGGCATGGCCATGGTGGGTGTGGCCTAGTCGGCCTCTTGCACCATGATGGGGGGGGGGGCCTTCATACTTTTCTATAAACCTGCTTAGTAGGGCTTTTTGGGCCCCCCTGAGCGGTGTTCTATTTTATACAAAGTCAGCTTATTGCCCCCACAAACCGTTAGTTAGTTTGTAAGTTAGTTTGGATCTACAAATCAATCCTAGGTTTTATGGAAAAGGAGAGGCTGCATCAAGGGTACATGGAGGGATCATGCTCTTGTCTTTCCTATGACAGGCAACTACAGAGATTAGGACTAGAAATAACAGGTATAAATTGCATCTGGATGCCATTTAAAATGTAAAATTTCCTGACAGTAATATCAATACAATACAATTATCAATACAATAGGGGACGCGGTGGCTCAGTGGCTAAGATGCTGAGCTTGTCGATCAGAAGGTCGGCAGTTCAGCGGTTCGAATCCCTAGTGCCACGTAACAGGGTGAGCTCCTGTTACTTGTTCTGCCAACCTAGCAGTTCAAAAGCAGGTAAAAAATGCAAGCAGAAAAATAGGGACCACCTTTGGTGGGATGGTAACAGTGTTCCGTGCGCCTTTGGCATTTAGTCATGCTGGCCACATGACTATGGAGTCATCTTCGGACAGCGCTGGCTCTTCGGCTTTGAAATGGAGATGAGCATCGCCCCCATAGAGTCGGGAAAGACTAACACGCATGTGCGGGGGAACCCTTGCCTTATCAATACAATACAATATCAATGCAATAGTGGAAGAATCCACTTATGCAGGTTATGGATTCTACATTTCTGGAGAAGCTGGACAGTCACTTCTACACTGTGGTTTAACTGGTTTGTATGCAGTTTGCGTGATGTTGGACTGGATGATGTATGTGGTATTTCCCCATTCTGAGATGGAGCATTGCAAGAATTATTTTTTTTAAAAAAGAGCAGCATCAGAATTTCAGCTCCCCCCCCCTCCCCACATACACACATTCATATTCTATTTTGGTTTACTTGATTTTTTTCCTCTTGACTTTTTAATAAGAGGTACGAAGTTCCTCTGGGATAATTATTTAACTTTTTTGCTGGAGAGTAGGTCTCCAGCAAAAAAAAAAAAAAAAAAAAAAATCACTGCGGGGATGCGGTGGCTCAGTGGCTAAGACACTGAGCTTGTCGATCGAAAGGTTGGCAGTTTAGCAGTTCGAATCCCTAGTGCTGCGTAATGGAGTGAGCTCTCGTTACTTGTCCCAGCTTCTGCCAACCTAGCAGTTGGAAAGCATGTAAACGATGCAAGTAGAAAAACAGGGACCACCTTTGGCGGGAAGGTAACAGCGTTCCGTGCACTTTTGGCATTTAGTCATGCCGGCCACATGACCACGGAGATGCCTTCAGACAGTGCTGATGAGCACCGCCCCCTATCTCCCTTACACACGCTCCAAAATCTTCCCTCTCCTTTCCTTAAAATTGTTTTTGGGACAGGAATTGCTTTGGGTTTCATTCTAGGCAACATTCTCTTTTCAGTTACCTAGCTTGAATCTGGAGTAGCTGCTCGTCTCTTCCCAGGAAGACAAACGTAAAGGTTGGGCATGATTTACAGCAGACATAGCCACCAGCTGACATGCAAGAAGGGACTTCATACTTTTCCTACGAAGTAAATTATAGCTCTTTCAAGGCAGCATTAGCTGAAATATGCTGAGTGAACAATCAAGCCTGCCTTTTGCTAGCTC